>NC_079333.1:107294659-107894659 GCF_029582105.1 Oenanthe melanoleuca | reverse complement strand
CTCTTTCCTTAAACTTCAGATTCCAAGAATTTGCCTTCTCAGCTTTGCTCTGTATTTCAGCCTCAGCTCAACACATGAAGCTTCCTGAAAACATAACTTCTTCATACCCATCACTATTGGGAATGACAAGCATATGTGATAAAATACAAGAGGAATAACCCAACCCCATGCTCTCCAAATTGTGGGAGTTTTGCCCTATCCAGTCAAGCCATTCACAGATTCACAGAATATTCTGAGTTGGAAGGGACCTACAAGGATCAGGGAGTCCAAATCTTTAGTAAATGACCCATACAGGGATTGTACCCAGAGCCTTGGTGTTATCTGCACCACGATCCAACCAACTGAGCATTGCCACATGTTGTCAGGCATGTCACCAGTCTTGGCCAGTGTCTGACAAGGCTTTATAGAGAGCTACAGAGTGCAAGAAATAAACACCCTCATGACTAGGATGAAAGTTAATTAGTTCTTAATTTACATCCTGAAGTGCAAGTGTTGTCTCTCATAAAACTGCCTCCTTTGGAAAACAAGTGCTTCCATTTTTCATACTCTGCTGTAGCTCTTTTCACTGCTATCAGCACGCTGTTTAATAATAATATCTTGTAGCAGGAGGTTTTTTTCCATGATAAAGAAAAGCAGTGAGCCTTTTTTAATGCTAGGAAGAAATCCTTCACAGTAAGGGGCACTGGAGCAGAGAAGCTGTGGATGCTCCATCCCTGGGAATGCCCAAGGCCAGGTTGGATGGGGCATTGAGAACCCTGGTCTAGTGGAAGGTGTCCCTTGGCAAGGGGATGGAATAAGACGATCTTTGAAATCCTTTTAACCAAAACTATATGTTGCAAGTTCCATCAGGTGTTTTTGTGTGGAATAATATGAGGAAAACTAACCTGATAGAAGATTTTTAACTTGTCACCATCGTCTCCATCAGACTTTCTCTTACAGACCTGCCATGCTTCCTGTTATACATTGGAGGAACAATCTACTTTTACCTTGTATAATCTACTCTGTCAAGGAGTATTTTCATACTGCTAATCACTTTCATTGTCTCTTCTGAGCCTTCCTACTTCTTCCCTCTTGCTTGGGTGGGACAAGCAAAACAGAGCAGTGGTTGGGGTCGGCACATTTCACATTCGTTGTTTTTCCCTGAGCCCTGCTGCCCGACCTTGGGAGAGAGTTGTGCTGTTCAGGTTTGCACTTGAGCCATTTCCTGAAGCAGTTGCAGTTATTTGTGAGCACAAAACCTCCGAGCTCCTCTCCCTGGCACGCTCTGCCTCCCTTGCTGAAGGGAACATCTTGAACTCTTCACATGCGCTGACTCACTGTGACGGATGAAGTAGGATGTGACATCCCACCAGCAGCTCCCCAGCATAAACAGTGGGAACATAATAAGAGCTCCCATCTGCCTCCTTCCTTTGCTCCCCCAAAACTGGAAGCAAAATGAAGACCATTCACATCTTCATTCAGAGAACAATTGTATCAGAAAGCAAGGGCATCTTCAAGCACGTATCGATGAGGTTATGCCACGATTATTCCAAACAAAAGTGAAATTCTTATGTATACATGGAGGGGATTTGTTCCTGGTATAATTTTATGTCTGCCTAGAGATGTTTTGCCCACAGGTTGGCTTAAGTTCCACATCACATGCTGGTCCCTGACAGTGCAAACTGAAATTCATCTAAAGGAAAAAGAAAGGATGTGCTATTTCTTACCACAGCGTGGCTTTAGCAAGAATAAAATAATCTTTGGGGATAGAATCCATTCCTTGACCTGATTTTCTCTGTAATTAAGGAACGTGCAACAGTTCACTGAAAGTCTCAATAGAACTGCAGTGTCTACAAGTACCCAACTGCAACAAAATAAACTCTAATTTTTCCATTTCCTGTTGCTACTTCAAGGCAGTCAATGCCACCCAGGACTTTAGTTACCAGGAATGGAAAAGTAATTCATGCCCAAAGCAACAGGGAGAAAAAAAGTCTATAAAAACGAACTTGAAAAAATACCATTTTGTGGTGATACATAAAAAAGCTTCCAAAACCCAGCTGAGATTTAAGCCATGTAAGTCCAAAGTACTCTGAGTGCTTTGACAGAAAGGATGTAAAGCATTATTTAAATCAAATCCAACCTCTATATAGTTCTACAGGAATTTGACCTATTCTATTTCATTTTATTACTGCTACTTGAGAGATTGGGGTATTTCTAAGACATGATAACAAGAAACCATATGTCCTCTCACTTAAATGAAATTATTGAAATAATTTATTTTTAAAATGCTTGTTTAAATTGTTTTAATTGTTGAAATAAATTGGTTTGATAAGCTCCTTATTAAATAAAATACTAAATTAGATTAATTTTTTTTCTAGTGAGAAAATTATCCCCAAAGAGCAATTAGATGTGTATTTTGGGCAGGGGCAATGTCTATATAAATCCATCAATATAGAAATTAAGAAAAACACATTCACCTGCAACATTTTTTCTCTATCTTGTCACACAGTGGAGCTGTGTTTGACCAGATCAAAGCTCACATGGGATGAAAGGTCTCCCACTCCAAGTGGTGGATGTCCTGGAAAGGACATGGAGCAGTGTCCCCTCTGTCCCCACTGTCCCCACAAACCACACTGGTCCTCAGCCTCAGCTGCATCTGAGCTTCTTTTCTTGACAAAGGCATGCACATGAATTTTTGATCCACTTTTTTTTCTTTCAAAATGATTACAGTTTAAACTCCACAGCATACTGTGGCTGTGAACTTAACAGCACAAATAAAACAGTCAACAAAAATCTACTTTGTGTGTGTGTGTGTGTGTGTGTGTGTGTTAATGTACTACCTAGTCATCTTGCTGGGTATCACCTAATTTTGGTATGATTAGAAACCCCAAAACTTATTCCCTATTCACACTGTTCACAGCATCCACGTTACCTTTGTTACTGCTGATTTCATTTCCAAGATAAAAATACAGCAAACTTTGTTCTCACTCAGCAGACAAGTTACTCTGTGTCCTTGGCCATCTTTCCTTCCCTTCTCCATACCTTTTTTATTCATTGAGATTCTTTCTGAGGAACCATGACAAGAATTGTAAAATGTTCAGGATATAAATACACCAAGGAGTTTAGCACAGACACAAGATTCTCCTTTCCAGTTCGTATTTCCTTCTTTTTTTTTCTTTTATTTCATGATCCAACTTGCTTTTCTGAACCCTACAGACAAAGAGATGATGGTTTCAAAGGATTATTCACAATGATTTCCCTAAGGACTCTTCAGCACCAGCTAATTTAGAGTCTATTATTCTTCTGCTTAAAATTATTACATATATTGGGTACAATCCTATCCACTCCACCATTTAGAGTAATAGGCTACCAGTTTCACCAACTTTATTACTACCCTTCCACTTATTATCCACTGGATCACTGGACAATAGATACAGCATTATCTTGGGACAGTGTTTTTAGCAATGTCAGACAGAATCCTGGAAACTCAGTTTATTAACACATTACCATGCAATTTTCGCTTATAGTCTTAATTCTGTTCCTTGTAGAAGTTTCAGCTTAGATTCAGGTAAATTATTGTTAAATAACAGGTTATTTTAGAATAGATGATATTGCCTCTTCCCAGATATTTTCTCTCCAGATATTATTTTCCACTCATCTCAGACCCATTTATCTGTTCATTAGCTACACCACATATGGAAGTTTACCATTTAAGGTCTGACCTTGCATTTCTTTGTGATAAAGTATAAAATGGCATGCACATGTAACACACATGAGATTAATATTTATTTTAATAAACAGCTGCATTACTTGGTGTCAAATGGAAATGTCTCATATAAATAGCCTGTTGTGACAGACTGTTACATAATTCATTAAAAAGATATTCGATTATGTATTTAGATATTTGTGGAAACCTTTTTTTAATTAATCATTTCAACACACTCATCAAACCCTATAAAAGGTTTTCTTCTATATACTGAGGTCTTGTTGAGAAGAAATATTTACAACTGCTGGATGGATCTCATTCAAAAGTGCAATAAATCAAAAAGGTTTTAGGAAGGTGCTTGAGGAGGAACCAGCAACATTGCTTTTCCAGAAGAAATTCTTTAAGTGAGAGTAGTGAAGCACTGGAACAGGTTGTCCAGAGAAATTGTGGGTTCCCCATGCCTGGAAGTGTTCAAGGCCAGGCTGGATGGGGCTCTGAGTTAATTGGTCTAGTGAAAGCTGTGCCTGCCCATGGCATGGGGTTGGAATTAGGTGATCTTTGATGTACTTTCCAACCCAAGCCATTCTATGACTCTATTTGTATCATTTTTCTGGAAAAAACTCTGTCCTGGAAATAGGAAGTAGATTTGAAATTGTATTTTTACCTTTGGTAAAGTGATGCTGGACATTATCAGGCTCAGGCCAAGTCTAAATACAGATGAGATTTTCAGGAGGGAGAAAAGGACTATGTACTATTTTATCTACCCAAAGGATGTTGAAAAAGTGTGGGTTTTTTCAAGAGAAAAGGACTCTGCAAATCAAAATCCTAAGTTAGTCACTTCAGAGAATCTCTTGGCTCGTGAAAAGACAGATTCAAGCGCTGAAGTTACCAGAGTATTGTGTCTACCATGGCGCACCCCTGCCTACAAACGCTGACAGATCCCTCGAGTTTTGGCTGGACTGCTCAAGAGCAGCTTCCTGCAGACTCTTTGCATGGAGAATTGTGCCAGTTAGGAACATAAAACTGGATTCCAGCCCAGCTGCCCCACCTGCAATGTCCAGAGACGCCTCAAGAGCAGAGGACACCAACTTCCCGCGGCTTCGGGGAGAGCTCCTGGTGGGTGACACCTCTCATGGGAGCTGGCAGGGTGGCCCTGGTGGGAGATAGGCAGGGTGGTCAAGAGACACCGTTGCTATGGCAATGCTGCCTGGGAAAGACAAAAGAGGAAACCTGTGATGCAAAGGGAATGGCTGAAATAGGGAGGAAAAGGGGACTCAGCCATGACAAGCTGGCACTTGTGGCCAAGTGCCCTGAGATCCTGGGCTGTCATAGGCTGAAAATTAATTTGGGGGGTTTGAATAAAGAGTTATGATCCTTTGGTCTAGACTTGGTGGCCAACACAAATGTTGAAATTGACTCTAAGTCTCAGAAGCTGCTTGCCATCCCTCAGCACCAAAGTAACTTCCAGTGGAAAAAAACACTACTAAATAATATCTGTATCTATCTATATCTATATCATCTATATCTATATCTATATCTATATCTATATCTATATCTATATCTATATCTATATCTACCTATATAATCTATATCTATATCTATATCTACATCTATATCTACATCTATATCTCTATATCTAATCATCTATATCTATATCTATACTATACCAATATCTAAATCTGTATCTGTATATATCTATATCTATATCAATCTATATCTATATCTAATCTATATCTATATCTATATCTATATCTATATCTATATCTATATCTATATCTATATCTATATCTATATCTATATCTATCTATATCTATATCTATATCTATATCTATACATGTCTATGTCTGTATCTATATATCCATCTATATCTATATCTATATCCATTGCACCTACATGAGTCAAACAATGCCAGGATTTTATTTGTGATTCGATCTGGGCAGAAGAATCAGATTGGGAGCATTAAGAACCCTTAAAATCACCCTCTTGACTTATAGGAACCCAGAAACAGGGCACTGCAAATTACTTTGGCAGAGCTGAGTCATCTGTGCAGGAACCCAAAACCAACATTAATCTGTTGCCCAGATCAGCTAGTAAAAACCAAAGAATTTATGATAGAAACTGAGCTAAATTACAACAACTGGCAGACCAATGTTCCCGTGTCAAATGACCATATAAAACCACAACAAACCACTCAGGTTGTGTATTTTCTAGGGCAGTTTCCACTGTAAATATACTGCTTCTAGCCAGAAGAGAAACCAAAGTGCCTTATATAGAAAAAAAAAAAAAAATGCAATTAGTTCTCAAGACATCACAGGCTCCTATCATTGCTTTCTACTAAAACCACAGATAAAGGCAACTAAAAGAAAACAGGAAAAGGGGAGGAAGAAATATATATACATATATATACATATAGAATAATATTTTCTTTCCATGGCTGTTTACCTTCTAAAATTTTTACAATACATTTTCAAAATATCATTGAAAAAAATGTGAAATAACAGCCCCCTTTTGTTGTATAGGGAATGACACACAGGGAGATTAACTGGATTCCTGAGGATCACTCAGGATATCTGCACTGGAGCAAAAACCTGCATTTCTCATATTGATATTGAACACCTGAGGAAGAGGTTGGTGCTCCCTCAGGTCCAGGTGCTCTGCAGCATTTCCACAGACATTGGGAAAATAAGGTCAAGGGCTGCAAGCTCTGAACCTGGCAGAAATAATGGGTTGATTTTTTTTTTTTTTCCTGCTTTTGTTTTATGTTTGTCCCAGTGCTTGTTCAGAAAGTAAAATAAGTTATTCAGACCCTGCTTTTTCATAATCTCCAGGGTACTTGGTGTGCGGATAAGCCATCGATTTTTGCTCTCAGTCTGTTACAGTCACATATATGCAGTAAAAGTAATTTCCTCGGGACTAATATCATTTGTTCTCCAGGGTTTTTCCTTATGAAAACTGAATTTTGAACAATCCTTATGTAACCTTTGCTATTAAGGTTACAAGAGATTGAGATCCATTTGTGAGATGAATAAAGAATAACATTTTGCTTCTGCAAACTTTCCTGACAAAGCTCTTTATGTCAGGGAAAGGATGAAGCTTTCACTGTGTGACAAAATTTCCAGTTGAAACTAAGGGATCTGCTAAATTACTTTCCCTACCTTATTTCTGCACCTATTTGCTCTAAAATCTCATTTTAATCAATTTTACCTTTCACTCTAAAATTATTAAAATTCAGCTTTTAAGAGAACATGACTTTTCCCCCTCTTAGGGAAGTATGACATTTTTCATTGCCATATTTATTCTAAAAAAAAAATTTAAAAAAAAAAAAAGCTTTTAAATGTATATTAGTTGTTCTATTAGAATTTGATAAAGGAATATACAGGAATTATAGTAAGTTGTATGTCATTAGGTTACAAAAACTGGGCTAAAAGTTTACTTCAATAATTTAAAAAAGTCACAGAATCATTTATGTTGGAAAAGACCTCTGAGGCTGTTGAGTCTGACCTTTGATTGATTATCACCTCGCCAACCAGGCACTGAGTGCCACATCCTGTTGTTTCTGGAACAAAAATACCTATTTGGATGGTGGGCATTTGTCCACTTTAAAATTATATTAAATGAGAAATATTTGCTTTTATGGAAACTTCTCCCAGAAAATAACTCTATCTTAAACAAGCCACATCACAGGTAGTTGCATTCCTGAGGAAAAGTTGGCAGGGTCAGAACACTGTTCTCAAATTTAATAAAGGAAGACCACTCCATGGTCATTACAGTGGGCAACACCCCTGAGATGTGAGTACAAGGAACAAAAATCAGCTGCTGAGTGGAGGATCTTCTCCTTTTTTGGCTAAAAGTAATATTTCCTCCAAAATTTTCCTTGTGTTCCTCTTGAAAAAGAGATAAAAGAACAGCATTTTTTTATCTTGTTTTTCCCTACTTAGAGATAATTAAGGCCTCCTAGAACTAGTGCAACCAAAAACATTGTTATTGTTTGAAATGTGACTAAAAAGAAGCCAAAAAACCCTCCTCTATCTCCAGAAGCACGAAAATATCCCTGAGCACCTCCACCCACCCACATCAATTCATGGAGCATCTCATTACTCCTGGAAGGACAGCTCTGAAAGTGGTGTTGGGTGGGAATTCCCTTGCTGTAGCTCCTGACTAAAGGTGGGATCAGTGGTCAGATCTTTGGTCTCACCCCTGAATCAGATGTGCCCAGTCACCAGGTCAGCCTCTGCAGGGTTCATATTTTGTTCAGCACATCCCATATTCTGTTACTGACACGTTCTTATGGAATTCCTATGGAAAGCACAGAATTCCTACCAAGAAAAAAAAAAGGTTTTTTTATGCCAGTTTTTTTCCTGTGAGGGATTTGGGAGAGAGAAATGCTGTTCAAGCACCCTGCTGTGTGTAACCATTCAATCCTGAGCTTGAGAGCCACCTCCCCTCCACCTGCATGACTCCAGGCCTCATGGAAAATAGGGAGAAACAGGAGAGAGCAGACAGTGCTAGAGCTATTTGTGGCTTCCACTGTGGGAGAAACAGGATCAGTGTGCGACCAGCAGACATCCACTGAATAATTTTTATCCACTTTGTAAGAGAAAGAATGTCCTCTCCAAACCGCTTGTATCCAGCAGGACCCAGAACTTCAGAAGAGAAAGTACAGTACATCGTGAAACAGTTCTTCTTCCATGGGGAGCAAAGCACATTCCCAAATTATATTGGTAACAATAAACCCCTGAAATAATACAGTACATCTCTCTCCAGTGAACGGCGTCGTTCTGTGTTCTTCAGAGCTGGGTAGAATAAAACTGCACAGAACAAAGGTTTCAAGTTTCCCTTTTTTGATGCTCTCAGGCCTGAGCTAAAAAATAATTAATTTCTCCACATCCACAAAGAATTTTGGCAGTTTTGCCATCAGTGGAACACAATAATTATCAGTGAAAAAAGCGCCAGTTTTGGTAGAGACACTAATGTGTGATGAAACAGGTAATGTACAGAACATCTCCTTTTCTTCATTTCAAATCAGAGTAGGGATAGGAAGTTGATTTGTTTTACTTTTTACAGCAATGTGGTGCACAAACCTTAACTCTCCTCCCTGAGGATGTGAACAGACCCCTGCTATGTGCAGTGGGAATTCCAGGCCAAGCCCTGCTGGTTTCCAGCTGGGTTAGAAAGCTCTGGGGCTCCCTAGTCTGGGGATTTTCTCTTTTTGGCACACACAGATGATGAATATTTCTCCACAGCTGTGATGGTGTGGGTCTGATAATGCAGAACCACCTCAGGCTCTACATCTACCATCAGAGATGGTTAAAGAATCCCCTCTCCCTCCAGTGCTGCATGGATGGATGGATGGATGGATGGATGGATGGATGGATGGATGGATGGATGGATGGATGGATGGATGGATGATGGATGGATGGATGGATGGATGGATGGATGGATGGAGGGATAATGAATGGATGGATGGATGGATGGATGGATGGATGGATGGATGATGGATGAATGGAGGGATGATGGATGGATGGATGATGGATGGATGAATGGAGGGATGATGGATGGATGGATGGATGATGGATGAATGGATGGATGGATGGATGGATGGATGGATGGATGGATGGATGGATGATGGATGGATGATGGATGGATGAGGGATGGATGGATGGATGATGGATGGTTGAATGATGGATGGATGGATGGATGGATGGATGGATGGATGATGGATGGATGGATGGATGGATGGATGGATGGATGGATGGATGATGGATGGATGATGGATGGATGATGGACGGATGGACGGATGGATGGATGGATGAAGGGATGGATGGATGGACGGATGGATGGATGAATGGATGGATGATGGATGGATGGATGGATGATGGATGGATGATGGATGGATGGATGGATGGATGGATGGATGATGGATGATGGACGGACGGATGGATGGATGGATGGATGGATGGATGGATCTATGGAATGATGGAGGGATGGATCTATGGATGGATGGATGGATGATGGATGATGGATGGATGGATGGATGATGGATGATGGATGGATTATGGATGGATGGATGATGGATGGATGGATGGATGGATGGATGGATGGATGGATGGATGGATGGATGGATGGATGGATCTATGGATGGATGGATGGCTGTCCTGATAATGCAGCATTACAGCTAAAGAAGGTTTACCAGAACTTTCCATTCAAACCCACCCCATTTCAGCAGCTTTTGTTACTCAACTGCAATGACCAACTTGCAGCTTTCACAGCCTCCATTAAGAGGTTTCAGTTAAAGATTTCTGGACTCTTCTCTGCAAAATACAACTGACCATGTAGAAAAATAACCTCACCACAACCATTTACTTTGGAAATTCTAGGTGTTTTATTGAATCTCAATAACCTGAAACATGATGGGCAGGCAGAGGAAGGCTGACCTGCTCTGGCCCCCAGTGATGTGCTCTGGGTTGAGTTTGGCTAAGGGTTAACCTCAAGAGAAAAGGGAAAATTCCAACTCACTAATGCAGACTGGCATGTTCCATGTTTTATTTGGGCAACTACATGGATGGAGCTGGGCCTGCCCAACCTCTTTATAAGTTCCTGGTGTCATGTAGAATAAATTCTTGCATTGCCACTGAATAAATACCACTCTAGGGACGGAGGTGCTGAATGCTGTTTCCCCCTAAAATTTCTAGCACTTCTACAGTGATACTAGGAATGGGAGCAGAAGGCAAGAGAAATATTTCTATTTTTTCTCAAATTATCACTTGTCTGCAGCTGCCCTACTTGTCTGTAGGAAAAGCAGAAATGGGGCTGAGGAAGGAAAATATTATTCAGTGAGGTTATTTTGTTTTTCGGATGCTAAGTTTTGCTCAGCAATACAGACAGAAAACCCCACAAAAATCAGCCAAGTCACAAAGAATTGCACCCCATTCCAAAGGCTCTGCCTCTTGCATTTGCTGAAGGGCACAACCTGCCTATGGAAAAATTAGCATGGAGTAATGTAATTAAAGATTATATCATTCCACATACAGAGGGGAACACCATTTAAAATACATACTAGAATACATTTACATACATAAATACATTTAAAATACCCCTAGAACTTCACTCTGACATCCCCTAAGGTTTGGGGCCTTGGCTTCAGAGCCTTATCATTTTTATAATATTTTAGGGATGTGGTTTTACTTACAAATATACGTGTGACTAAATATATATTTATACATACATATATATTTTATATATATATATTTATACAGCCCATCAGAAAAATAAAACCTGTAAGAAGCAGTTCTACTCCTGTGACAATCATGATTACACCAGTGGTGCCTCTGCAAGGGGACCTGCTCCTGTCCTGGATTTGCTGTCAGATATTAGGATTCTCTGTGGAACACATCTCCTGCTTGCTCAGCAAATCCCTTTATTTTTTTTCTCTGGGAAGCTGCTCATAGGTGCTCCATCACTCTGACACTTTTCCTCCAGGATAATGATGGAGCAAACAAGCACAGTAGCTGACTCAGGAGGAAGGTGTGAGGCTGCAAAGTGGATGAGCACAGAAGCAACTGTTTCTTTGTTTGTTTATTTTTAAGAGAACAACCTTTTCATTCCTTTTTTTTTCTTTCCTTTTTTTCTTTTCTTTTTTTTTTTTCCTTTTTTTCTTTTCTTTTTTTTCTTTCCTTTTTTTGGTTTGCTTTTTTTTTTTCTTTCTTTTTTTTCTTTCTCTTTTTCTTTTTTTTCTTTCTCTTTTTTTTTTTTTCTTTATAAACAATCAATTTTACCAAGCTTAGAAATTACCTCAGCTGTTGACCAAAGAATAGCATCACATCCAACAAATGCAAACAGCAGTCACTGAAAAAGGATGGCAGCAAAGATGGAAGAAAATAAGTATTTTAAAGAGGAGTAAGATGGCTGGAAACTCCCAGTAACTGAGGGAAACTACGTGAATGAGACAAGGAGGAAAGGGCTGTGTGGAATTTGAGAAAGTCTTCTCTACATGCAGGAAACTTCATAAACAAGTCAATAGAAAAGCAAAATATTTAGAGACTCCCATAACTGTGAATACAGATTTTTTATTTTATTTTTGTACCATAGGTAAAGTTGATAATACCTTTCATACTGCAAAGTGACACAGCTTTAAGTCTGTTCCTTTTTACCTTCTCATTTTGATATTATCTATCACAACTGGAATACAAGCTTGCTGTCTCATTTTCAGAATGGAAGAAAAATCAGTGTTCACCAAGTCACCATACTTCAAATTTTCCCCAGGGTCACATTCTCCCATCTCTGCCTCATAGAGCTTGCCAACTTCCAAAAAAACTCATTACTTTTACTTGGCAACTGATATTTCTTTCATCACATTGATAGTTATACTTTCTTTTGAACAAAGAGACTGGTGTGGTTTATATTACATGACTGCAAATAGTTAATTAACATCTCATTAAGATCTAGCATGGTTTATGGCATTGTGGTGTACTTTGTTCACACATCCCTTGATTGTACTAATTTTCTTGTGGCTGCTGAAATATGTCTTAGTCACTGTGTAAGAAATGTAAAAAAATACCTTTCAATAACTTCCAGCACATCAACACAGCTTTAGCACTTAGTGGTACAGAGAAAATTAAAAGAAACATAATTCCAGTGCTACTGCTCATGTAACTCTACAGGGTAATATTTCCAGAAGCACTTCAACACTTGAATTCAAGTTAATTATTGTATAAATAAAGTTTTAAGTGGTCCCCAAAGAGAGTAAAAAAATGAATAACTTGAATCCAGGTCTTTTCAGATAAATCACTCATTTTGGAGATGGAACAGCAATCAAAGACAGTTCTACAGCAAGCTTAATCACATCTATGATCCTAAAATCACAGAATGGCCTGGTTTGGAAGGGACCTTAAAGGTCATCCAGTTCCAAACCACACTCTCCACTATCCCAGGCTGCTCCAAGCCCCAGTGTCCAACCTGACCTTGGACACTTCCAGGGATCCAGGGGCAGCCACAGCTTCTCTGGGCACCCTGTGCCAGGGTTGCCAAAGCAAACGGAGACTCTAAATGTCCTAAACAGGAAGTTTTATCTCTACAGCTGCCCCTAAACTGGGATCTGACCAGCTCTCAGTGTCAGCAGAGGTTACAGAGGTTTGCATAACTTCCCAGAAATGCAGAATAATGCAAGTGGGGAGGGACCTCAGAGGCTCCTGCTCCAACCTCTACCAGCCAGGTCCAGCACCAATATCAGACCAGGCTGCTCAGGATCTGGTCCAGCTGAGTGTCACATCTTATCTTGCAGGGTAGTCAGGAGTGTTCAGACTAATACATTACTCCCCCATCCTGAAGCCTGCTGCCTCTGCTGCCAGCTTTCAGCATAAATACTGAGGTGGCAAAGCTCCATTTTGGAACAAAGTAAACAGCTTTTACTGGACTTGAAACCTGGGCTGCAGCATTGGCCCTCATTGACTAAAGTGTCACACCAGAAAAGCTTTTCCAAGGGTGTTACCAGAGAGGAAACACTGATTTTAGGCAAAAAAGTCCCTCTGAGAGGCACCTCAGAGTTCCCCACACAGTGGTGATTAAAGCATATTGGCAAAATTAAGGTCAAAAGCAAAGCTCCTGTTGACTGCAATTAATCACCAGAAGAGCCTTTCATCCCAATTCTACTCCTACTGACATAAAAGGCAAAATTCTTGTTGTCCTCAGTGACCCAGCATCAAACCTTTCAAAAGGCACTTGGGTAGAGGGGTAGGGGAGCTCCATTCTTTCACATCTCTATACGTACTTTTAATTTCACATTGGAGCAGCCTTTTATGGCCGAAATAAAAATCCCTGGAAAATAAGTTTTTTTCACAGAATTGCTGACAGACTGTTAAGCAGAGTGCCACAAACAGCACTGCTGTAATGATTAGCTGAACAGGCTGATTACACTGGGCTCCTGTGCTCTCAGCAATGGCAAAAACTCATTTGATTTTCAATACAGCAACCCCTCTTGAATCAATATTTTGTATTATGTATTCCATTTGAAGTACTTGCATAAAGACTACGGTAGTATTTTACCTTAGTATTTTATTTTTAGAGCTCATGTAGCATAATTAGGCACATTTTATGTAGGTTGGGCATGCAGTTAAACCACAGGTAGAATTTACCTGTTTGTTTGCAGTGAGACTTGCAGTCTGTGCATGTTGGCACATGTGAGAATGCACATCTCTAATTGCAGTTCCTGATCTCAACTAGCTGACCTGTGATTTTGTGTTCCTTTTCCTCCTGGATGCCTGTCCACAGACACCTCTAAGAGGAATAATTTTCAGGATGCATTGAGCGTTGCCCACAGGGGCCTGGAAGCACAGAGATATTCAAACTCAGCAGTCATTTTTTAAAGGTTAGGTCATATCACAGATCTCTCGTTGTGCATCTCCCTGTGTGGAGCCTGCTTGGAAGACAGACACAAAAAGCTGAAACCTGCCCAATCTCTTCAAATTTAAAGATGTTCCTTTCAATCAGCAGCACCATGGTCCATGCAACCCTGGCTGTTTAATGTCACACAGATAACACAAAAATAACAATCACCATGGAAGTGGGGAGCCCTGGGGATACTCTTAAACACCAAGTAAGCTCTGCTTCCTTCTTTAATTTCTGATTTCAGCACAGGTAAATGGGCCCTGAGCCAGTATGTGAGAACTTGCCCCAAAACAAGCCTTGCCACAGGAAAACAGGTCCCTGTTGCACCCTCTCTCCTGAATTTCTGTTGCCTGGGGACAAATTATTTCCTGTTGGGCAACCTCACCACGAGAGGCCTTTGGTGAGCTGGGGATCATCACTATGGGGCCAGAGAGAAACTCAAAGGTCTGAGCAGGCATTGTGAGACCAGCCTTGGAAAATTCTCTGTGCCAAGTGCAAAGTGTGGCTCATGCAGAGGTAATTCCAGGGTCAGTACCTAATTAAAGTGACCTGTAAGTGAAATAAGGAGCTGCTGAGGGAGCAGAGGGGGTTTAGCCTGGAGAAAATGTGGCTCTGGGGAGAGTTTATTGCTCCCTGCCTGAAAGGAGATGGAAGCCAGGTTGGGGTGGGGCTCTGCTCCCAGGGAACAAGGGACAAGAGGAAATGGCCTCAAACTGCACTTGAGATTCAGGCTGGACACAGGAGGAATTTCTTCATGGAAAGGGTTTTAAGCATTGGCAGGGGCTGCCCAGGGAGGTTTGGAGCCCCCATCCCTGGAGGTGACAAGGTAGGCATCAGGCACAGGTTGGACTCAATAATCCCAGAGGTGTCTTCCCATCTCAGTGATCCTTGTCACATCCCGAGACCTGAAAGGCTCTCACAAATTCAGAAATTTATGTCTGGCATCACTGTCTGGCTGAGATTTACCCAAGTGTCACATATCTGAACATGTCCCACCTGTCCAGGCAGGAAGGCAATCTTCCCATTTGTGGAGTTTTTTGTTTATTTTCATTTTCAAGCCTTCCCATTTGTGGAGCTTTTTGTTTATCTTCATTTTCAAGCCACTGATGATGTTGTTGGCACAGTCTAAAGCAGCCAGGGCAGCTGAGTTCACTGTCTTACGGATTTTGGTGAAAGCATTAAGCTCCAGGACAGTGAGTGAGTTTTTTAAGGAGAAGCATTTCTGTGGGAGCCACACAGAGACTCACTTACATATGAATTTTTATTTTGAGGAAACAGCATTAAATTTATGAATATCACCCCAGAGTGCAGTATCTAAATACCTTATTTGCAAGAAACTCTTTGGCTGAATAAAACCCTGGCTTCAGTGGGAGTTTTGCCACTGACTTCAATAGGGGAGGATTTTACTGGGTTTATCTCCTGGGAAGAAGAAAAAAAAGGAAAATTCAAGAACATAAGCCAGCTAAATAGTGATTACCTAAAAACATAGAGTAAAAAAAAAAAAAAAAACCAGTTGGTGAAAATCAAAGAAAATTTCTGCAGTACCAAAGGGACTGAAAACTGTTAAAGCAAATTCTAGTGCCTGCTCATTTATACAAGGATCAGCTTACAGTTTTCTCAAGGCAGTGATTAAACAAACTGCAGTTTGCCTTAAGTTTACTTGGCTGATGATAAACAAATGATGGTGTAAGTGAGCATAGAAAAATGCAGAGCAGTGAAAACAATAAAAAGGAATCCTTCTCACCAGCAAAGAACAGGATTCAGGATCACACTCAGGCATGTGAACAGAAACATTCTGGCTTCCATGGCTTCACCATGTGCTTTAAACATGGTGAAGTGATGTTTCTGGACAGAAAAAATTTCTTAAATCAGAACCTAAATCATTCTGAAAATATCCCTTTCAACAGTAACACTTGGTATCTGGCTTATCCCAGCTGCATGTCAAGGCAAACTCAGTTCTGGGGTTTTGTGGAATTTCTTTCATTGCTTTGAGATTTGACTGGAAAGGAAGAAAAGCAGACCTGAGATTGGGCTGAGTAAAACTCTGAGAGTTCTAAAGGGCCACTGAAATCTCTGATCTGCTACAAAATATGAAGTCACAAGTCAAGCTGGAGCTTTCTGAATAGGGACAAATGGATTGAGAATTTGAAATACAACAGACATGTTTTCTAAGTTCTGTACATAGAAGCAAACCAGCCTGTTATAGGAGTTCCTATTCCTGAGTCACGAAAAACCAGCATGACAAAAACTTGGAAAAACTCCAAGGAACAGCCATTTTTACAGGTTTTTCAGGATTGTTCAGGAGAATCTGTAACAAGCAATAAGCAAAAAGATGAGGGATAACCTCTGACTTCTGATGTTACTGAAGAAACCCACAGGGTCTGAGAGACCTACAGGCTACCTTTGGGAATTAATTCAGAACTTTGCCCTGTTGCAATCACAGCAACCTAATGGTTTCTATGCTACTAATTGCCTGTCTTTTGTGGTTTGTCTTTCCCTTATCATCTTGTGTGAGCAGCAGAATGTTGTGTCTGTTGGAGCTGGCACCCCTCGAGGTCCTGGTGTATTTAATGTGTCGATGTCCATCACCAAGACCATGCAGGACAGCACCTGTTAGTGAGGTGGCCAGTGTCAGGGTCACCTCCATGTCCAGCTCCCTGGTCCTTACATCCTCACTGCTCCCTGACATTCACATGTGTGAGTTTTCTCCACACTCCTTTTAGCAAGAAACTTTCTTGGTATGGAAAGTATCCGAGGTTACAATGTAAAGATATGCCCAAAAGTCTGTATTCTATCACCATCTGCCAAAATCAGGTGGGGGAGTGATCCTTATCTCTGTGGAGATATCCTCTGCTAATGGGCCATCTGTTAAAACCAGATGGGGCAATCATCTTTATCCTTCCCATGACCCACCTTTCCTCCAGGAGATATCTCCTGTTAATGGCCATTGAGTCCCAGTGCATGACTGATAAAATTCCATCATCCCACTGGGAGATGCTCCAGCCAGGGGGAGGAGCCAAGCCTTTCCTACCCAGATAAAAACTGAGATTTGGTACACCAAGGCAGCCTTTTCCACTGGATTCCAGAGGAACACTGGGCCTTTCCACATCATCCCTGGAGCTTCAGAGGAAACTGCACCTTCTCCAGGAGCACTGCTCCAGCTGAACCACATCTGCCACTGCAGGAGGATGCAGCCACCATTGAATGGGACTGTGCCAACACCCTGACCGACTGACGGGTGTCAGCTTGGATTCTGACTCTGGCAGAGTTTTTTCTTTTGTACTATTGCATGTATTTTATTTTTCTCATTTTTTCCTATTAAATTGTATTTCTGACTTGGATTCTCTCATTGGTTTTGCTTCCAAAGCCATTACAGAAAGAAAACTAAGATTCTTAAATGGCTTTTAGGAAAAAAACATCCATTCTCATGGCTTTAGATAAAACCTTAAGAAATAGCAGCAACCTTCAGAGAAATCATTTGGTTCTACAGATTATGCACTGGGTAATTCTCAGAAATATTGGGACAGTAAATCAATAGTAAACTGTGAGAGATATATTCTCAGCTCATTATGTAGTGCTTTAGTTCCTATGTTTGTATTAATTTGAAGGACAGCTACCGAGGTCTAGTCCCATGCAGTGAGTTGATGATAAGTTGACTAAATGTGCATTTTTCTCCTAGTTACAAATAAAGATTATCCAAAAGCCTGTATAGATGTTCTAAATGAATACAGAACAGCAAAATTTTTTGTAATCTCTCCAATTCTGTTCTCACACGATTGTCAGAGCTGAAACAGGAAAATAAGACGAACTGATGCAAATTTATCAATATGGGACTGGTAATTAGAAACTCAACCTGCTCTCACTGTGACATCCCCAGATTTGGACACAGCAGGGAATAACCAAACAGCCTTGGCTCTGGAAATTGTATCTAAAAGGTTCCCCTAGAGAAACTTCACTGCAAGTTCAAGGCCATGACTCTTTGTGCCTCATTCCCAGAAATTAAAGGCACCAGCTCCACCTCTGTCACTGTCCAGCCACTGTGTGGTAAGGGAGTGTTGATGGAAAAGGCACATCCCTTCTCTTCACATACACAGGCCCTGCTCTCTCCTTGAAAAGTTTGAAAAATAAGAGGTTTGTATAATGTACATCCGAGAAAACACTGTTCATAAAAAGAGAGAAAAAAGCAGCAGCAAGGAAAAGCCTCCATCTCCTCCAAAACACTACCTACCACTCTTGTGGAGAGAAAAAAAAAAAAGAATCCAGAATGAAAGGCAAACCATGACACAATGCAGCACTTCAAGAATATTCTGCACACCAGCAGGGAAGACGTGTGAGTAGCTGAAATGGAAAGTTAAAAATAACAAGTTGCATGCTAAGGCCAGGGTTGCAGAGGATCAGAGTCTCCGTGCATTGTGTTATGAACCACACTTGCCAAGCCTTAGGCAAAGGCTGATTTGGGGGCTCACCATCCCAGTACAAGGAGGGTGGAAATGTGTTCAGGATGTTCTGTCCTGTGTCATCCAGAGGGTGAGCACTCAGAATCACAGAATGTTGGAAAAGACCTCCAGGATCATCAAGTGCCAGCTGTGCCCATCCCCATCTTGTCCCAGCCCAGAGCTCTGAGTGCCACCTCCAGGTGCCACCTGCAGGGATGGGCACTGCAAACCTCCCTGGGCAGTTCCAACCCCTGAGCTCCCTTTCCATGGGGAAATTCCTGCTGCTGTCACCCTGAGCCTGCCCTGCCCAGCCTGAGGCCGTTCCCTCTCCTCCTGTCCCTGTTCCTGGAGCAGAGTCCGACCTCCCTCCCTGCCCCTCCTGTCAGGGAGTTGTGCAGAGCCACAAGGTCCCCCCTGAGCCTCCTTTTCTCCAGGCTGAGCCCCTTTCCAGCTCCCTCAGCCCCTCCTGGGGCTCCAGCCCCTTCCCCAGCTCTGTCCCTGCCCTGGACACGCTCCAGTCCTTCCTCACTTCACCCACCCCAACCTCCTGCTCAGCCTCGGCAGGGAAGGTTCCCCACCCACCATCCCAAAGGACCAACAAACAGCCAAAATCCTCTAACTCACACAGACTTAAATGTGCTTTTAAAGTTGCCTTGCTTTGGCACAGCTCCTTTGCTCACAAGGAATACACAAACCCCTGGAGCAGAGCCATGCTGGAGTGGAGGATATTTGCTCACAAAATCACATTAACATCCATGGAACCAGAGCACTTAATTCCCCATACAGTGCTTTGAAAATGCGGCCTCAGAACAGCTTTCTGTGGAGGGTGGGGGTGGGGAAAGGGGAGGCTTAGCCCGAGGAACAGCTTAAATTAAACTTCTCCTAAAGCTTCCTGGCTTTAACAGGACTGCAGGCCATCCCTATCTCCTGTAGCCCACAGCAACTCAAATGATCACATGTGCAGAGCCCTTGTCCTCAAACCAGGGAGAAATCCTCCCCGTGCATCCATGAGGATGCAGAGAAGGTTCCTGGTGGGATGAGCTGCTGTGTGTTTACCCAGAGGGGGTTAGCAGCCTTGAGCCTGCAGAAAACTTTCCAGTTTTCCTCTATGCATTTTTAATCAATTCTAAGCTACTTACAAATATGTGCAATTACTTTCTGCACTTCGCTTTGTAATAAGATTTAATGACTGTTCTGTAATCCTCTTGGAGAGCGCTGATAATCAAACACTATGATTTAAATTTTAGATTTAACAGAGCAGTTTTCTACAAAATGAGGAGAAGTACATTTTTTATCTTTTACTGGAAGTTGGGAATTTTTCAGCTTTCTTATACATGGTCATAAAATAAAAGGCAGGATTGGGGTTTTTAATGTCTTTTTCAAACTCTTGCCAGAATATCCCAGGCCTTGCTTATTTTTTTTGAGTTTTCTTTTTCTATGAAAATGTTTTATCTCTTACAAATTTATGGTCCTATTTTCAGCATTCTTGGGCACCTATTAAAGTGGATGAGTCATAAAATTATGTATACTTACCATATAGAGAGATCCCAGATGTGAAATAACTGTTTCTGTATATTGGCACACCCATGAAAAGATGGGCTTTTCTCATAAAACTCCTTGGAACTTTTTAAAGTGAATTTAGTGCTCGTGGAAAGAACAGGCTGATGTGATGGCAGCGACTCAAGCTGTGAATCCACCAAGCCAACAGAGATTTTTCTTCTCATTAGAAAATGCAGGACCTCTGAAAAAAGCACAAAAAGCTTGAGGGTCACAGACTGAGCAGTGTCCCGGTTGTGGGGGTCAGCAAAGACCTCAGGGAAGGAGATGAGATACTGAAAATAACCATCAAAGCCCTGGTGAATGATGGCAGCCTCTGGGGAGAATTTCAGCCAGCAGCTCCTGGCTCTGCCCCCACGTTGTCACTCCACTGAGGCAGTAATGCAGGGCTGAATGCTGCAGAGAATTGCACCTCATTTCTTGCCCAGGACAAGCAGGTGAAGCAGCTCCTCTGCAATGTGTGCCAAACGAGCCTTACTCCATCAGCCAGCACATTTTCCATATCCAGCTGCAGTGGCAAGAGCTGTGATGGGGCAGCAGGAGGACCCACAGCTGGGCAGGTGCTGGTTGTGTCTTGCAGAGTCCCAGCAGGATCACCTGGACTGTGACAGGGTTTGAGAAGGTCAGCTCAGGGCTCTGCCCCATCCTTTCTGCAGGGCTCAGCTTGACTCATTGTACTGAGGTGAGAAACAGAGCTTTGTTTTCAGAAATCTGCTTCAAAATGAGTTATTTGTGGTGGGGTTTTTTTGTTTTGTTTTGTTTTGTTTTTTTGGGTTTTTTTTGGCAGAGTAAGCATTTCCCAAACATGAGAAGGCATTACCACCAGCTCTCTAAACCACCATTTTCATTCTCTGTGAAAGAAAGTAATTTTCTTATGCAGCAGGAATAACTCAAATTCACCACTTCCTTGTGAACTACCCCCAATGCACCAGAACTGACTCAAATTTTGTTCTGCTGCAGCTGCAGTTTTCCAAGTTTACATGTAGGAATCCCAAATCCCTCTGCTCTAACACTGACAATCCCTTGCCATTACCCCCAGATGGAAAGGCAAAAACTACTGACTGACTTGTGCCTGCAGGTGACTCCTCCTCTGAGCCAGGACAGGAGTGCAGGAGGATTCTAAGCAATGGAAAATCTTCAGTGGAAACTTTATGAACAGTGAAAATTTAGGAGAAAGCTTAGGGGGATTTAATATTTGAGTGATGGGTGAGTGAAACTTCTTAAAAGATGATAGCTGTGCACTGTTCACAGGTATTTCAGTGCACACCAGAGAGTTTTGTGGGAGGTCCTTAAGAGGAAAAGGATCTGAAAAGCCTATTTTTCTGCTGAATGTGGGTCTGCCAAAAGAAACTGTAGAATGTCCTCAACTCTGGCCTTGCAACCAAAAACGTGCAGAGAAAGCAAAGGTCTCAAACCTCCCAGTGACACAGGTTACTGCCATTTCAGTTTTGCTACACAGTGTCACAGGTTTTTACCATGTTCCTGAAAAAGCTGACAGTCATCCCAGGTTTTCTGCCAAATCAGGAACAAACACTGTCTTAAACCAAATCTGCTTTAAATTGGAATAAATAAAGAAATAAATTCAACAAATCTGGGTTCACTCAATGGCTTTCATTAAGCACTTATGGAGCTAAAGTCACTCGTAGTCCCAGCAAAGTTCCCCAGCTCTGCAGCCACTCAGGATCTTCACCATGTCACAGTCTCTCCTATTTCACCTCATATTTCCATTTCCACACCCCAACCACCTTCCTAATCTAGAGAACTTGAAATATGAACCCTAGAAACCAAACAAACAAACTTCCCCCGCCAAAACTAAAAAAAAAAAAAACCAAAAAAACAAAAAACCAACAACCCCCAAAAAACAATTAACCCCAGTATTATAGAGTGCCAGAAGAAAATTAAAAGTTCATTTCATCTGCTTCCTCATGCCAGTGCTGGATCAGCTCAATCTGTATAATTTTGATTTGCATCAGTTTGACCTTCTTTATCTTGGCCTTCCTTCCCTGCAAAGGTGATGATTCTCCCTTTCCTCAACATTTCATTATTTAGCACAAAACTCCTCAGCATCACAGCTGGTCTCCCACTCCACATTCACACAGAGAGAAGTATCCTGGAACAGGGTTTAGTCAGGTTTAGTCCTGATCTAAACCTCTGGGGGCTGCAGGAATAATAATAAAAAGGCAATATTTTAACTAGAGCAGTTTACATAATTTTAGTTACTCATGATGGTTATAAAATTAACATTTGCCAATATCAGCAAATGGCAATGCTCCTTAGTGTGAAAAACTTTTACATCACCTCATTGCAGGGATGAATTTTGGTTCCATACCCACAGAGGTGGGTCCAAGATGAGGGCAGTTAGGGCTATTCAGGCTTTTTAGCACCCTGAGGACCCTGATGTCTACCTATCTTGGTTTGAAAGACAGGTCTCTGCTAAGAAAGGCAGGAGCTTCTCTTGAAATGGAAAATGTAAACCCCCTCCCTCCAAATTATTATAATTTTGAAATTAAGGAGCTCTGAGGCAAAGATATGGCCAATAGAAATAACAGTTCTTTACTAGGGAAATTAAAATAAAAATACAATAATACAAAAAACCTAAAACACTGACAGAGTCAGAATACAACCTGACACCCTGTCAGTCAGGGTGTTGGCACAGTCCCATTCAATGGTGGCTGCATCCTCCTGCAGTGGCAGATGTGGTTCAGCTGGAGCAGTGCTCCTGGAGAAGGTGCAGTTTCCTCTGAAGGTCCAATGATGATGTAGAAGGATCTGGTTTACCTTTGGAATCCAGTGGAAAAAAGGCTGGTTTGATGTTCCAAATATTAGATTTTATCTAGATAGGAAATGCAAGGCTCCTCCCCATGGCTGGAGCATCTCCCAGTGGGATGATGTAATTTTATGAGCCATGCACTGGGAATCAATGGCCCATTAACAGGAGATATCTCCCTGGACAGAGAAGGATGTGGAAGAGATAAAGGAAACTGCCTCATCCTGTTTTTAACAGCTGGCCCATTAACAGTGGATATCCCCCCAGAGTTATGAGGGATGGGTCATGGAAGGGATAAGGATCACTGCTCCACCTGGTTTCAACAGATGGTGATGGAATACACACTGCTGGTTACATCTTGCATTGCAGCCTACGATATTACCCTTGAAAGCAGCCAAATTATGGAGCAGCAGAATCTGGTCCATATTGAACAGCTGTACCCAACAGCCTCAAATGTGTTCTTCTAACACAAAGGCTCTTAAATCAGCTTTACCTACATTTTATCTACATTATTTCTGGTATTAGGAAAAAAATAGTAAAAAGGGGTATAAACTGGAAAAATGTGAATGTGAACACGCATCATCCTTCAGATGGGACATGCTCATTATCAAGTGAAACACATTGTAGTGATATCTGATTTCAATTTTCTTCAGTGAGTAGAGCTGTTTGGAAAGCTACTTTATCTGTAATTTGAGGGGAAGAAGAGACACAGCAGGCTTCCAATATTTGAGTTAGATTTGAATGCTTTTGTTCAGTGTACTTCCCTTTCATTGAAAGGTAAATGCTAAGAAATGAGAACATAATATTACAAAATCCAGCAGTTTGATTGCTTCTGCTGTTTTAATTTTGCTCACTAGGACTGTTTTTTATTAATTTTTTAGATGCATTTGATAAACATACAAGTTATAGCTACAAGAATAGGGTAACAAGGAAATTTTGGTATTTGTAGAAAAAATCCGTATACTCTGTAAGAATGTTACTCTAGAGTATTAACCAGTATGATTAACAGTGGTTTAAAACAGGGAAATGGCTCCTTGAACATGAAACAAACCAACTGATACTGTTCATTTCATTCAAGATCCTTTCCATCTCAGACTATTTTATTTTATCTGTGTGCTTATACAGTCATGTATATTAACCTTTTACAAAATGAAAACACAGCCGTGATTGATAAGGTGGGATAGAGATTCTAAGAATTTGATTTATTGTTTGTATCCATGAATGCCTATATTCCTCTGGAATTATTCTATTCTTAGTATAGATTCTGGCAAATGCTCTAAAATCTTTTCACTCAGTGGATGAAAGCTATTGTTAAAAATTAAAAGAGTATTAATGAGAAAAATGAGATCCTTGCTGTACCTCCTGAGAAAGTCAAGACAAGAACTGAAGTAAAGCCTGAGATATGTGAATGAGGCAGAGGATGATGGGGTATTTTTGTGTTTGCAGAAGCAAAAAGCAAATGGGATCCATAGCCACTGGATACATAATAGGGAAATAGTGGAATTGTGAACTATTAGGGGAAACAGAAATTTCCAGTGGGTAGGCACAGCATCTCAAAATGAAGTTCTCTATAAAAACAATCACCAGCTTGAATTTTCTGTGTTCAATACACAGAGTGGTTGTTTTGCAGTCTACTGTGCAAAAAGTGAAAGCTGATGATCCATACCATCCCTGAATTGCAAATAGAAGGGCTGTTAGAAAGACAGAAAATGCTATCACTTAAAATAATATCTACAGTCTGAGTTGTTTCTTTTTTTCCACAAAATTATAAAAAATTCAAAATTATCCCCCAGAGGTACTGGGTAATGGACAGAAATGTTCACCAAAAAAAAAAAAATTAAAAAGTGGAAAATGCTCTGGGGTTTTTATTATTTCAAACTTTTGTATTTCACAGTAATCTTGAAAATGTCAACTATTTCAATTAACTGTAGTGATTATATCATTGAGTGAATGCATCCAGTCAAATATGCTTAAACTTAAAAGTAGCTGGAGAAATTCAAGGAATTAAGTGTGGAAAATCCAAGTTTTTCAAAAGAAGATATGAACTATGCCAAAAATTAAGGAGCAACACAGATATAATCCAGAATTAGCTGGAGAGAAATTGTCCAACATATGAAAAAAGACAGAAAATTTGTTCCTTTGGATTTTAAGATACCCACGTGCCATTAACTTGGAAGAGCAGACTATGGCTGTTTGGATTATAAAGCAATGAAGACATCACCTTCTTTAACATCAAAATGCAATCCTGCTGTTAATTAGGGCTCTTGAACACTATTTCACAAAACCCACTGTCCTCGAGTCACTGATTGTAGGATGAAGAATCAATGCACCAATTTCTCTTCAATAATTGCTTGGCAACCTCAGGAAAATTGTTGGTATCTGCATCCAGACAGGAGAATGATTTCAAAATTTGCAGTCAGCTTCTGAAATACAATGAAAGGACTCCATAAAAATTTCTAAGCACTTTCAGATTGGTCTGGTTGAAATTTCAGCCAAAACAATCTATTCAAATAGCAAAGATGCTCCACAATGAGAGTCTTTATGAGAGTCAGAAAACTGAGGGCTGTGTTACACTTGCAAATCACATCTGGAACCAAATAAACTATGTTCTATTTCATGCACAAATATCCTCTAAAGACTCAAATTCTAAGTTTCACTTGAGAAATCTTCACAGGTGCCTTCATCTTCTCTTTTACAGCCTTTGCTTGCTCAGAACTAAGATTTTTAGGAGTTCATGCCAGGCATAATTTTCTCTAGTAGGCAATCTGCATAGTCCTTGTGGTACCTCCTAAATCAGGCAAATCAATTTTATTGTGGACCAGATCACCTCGTTTTGATGAAAAATACCTTATTTTCACCTGCACTTTCTCCTCAACAGAATTGGCAGGATGAAGGCCTGATGCAGCAGCATTTCTGAAAGGGCAAACTGTGACTTTCTTTTCTCATCTCACATTTTTTCCTATGGCAGCGTGAGGCCCCTTCTCCAATGGGGCACGGGGACAACTTCCCAGGGTGCAGGGAAAGACTTGAAAGGCTTTACACAAGTGCAGTGTTTCCAAATAGACACCTACATCTATTCCTGCTGCAGAATAGGCACCAGCAGGGTTTTGCCAGGCTGTTTGTCACCACATGGAATTGCAGCCCCCTTGGAACTCCTGACATTATCAAAAATGGATCAAGAAGCAGCGTGGTTAAAAATAAAATCCCTGTTTTTGTCTGTGTCAAACCATGACATTGCTGCCCAGCATCTCTCATTCTTTGTGTAGAATATCTGTATACAAAGAAAAACACATATTTTACTTTAGCCTCACCTATTATTTTAACAATATCTTAAGTACTGTAGTTTCATACTCATCATCTTTAGCATTTATTCTTTCATTTCTATTCACTCAGAAGGCTGAGCCACAGTCAAAAACCCCCACACTTCTCTGTTCTGGTGTTTCTTTTTTCATAAAAGCTTTATAAGGGTTTTTTTTATAGAGGACACTGTGCAGGATTTATATCTCAGAGTACAGTTTTATAGGCATAGGATTTTTACCCCAGAAAACAGAAAGTTAGAATGGATTTTTTTCCATGAGAGCTGTGTATCAGGAAAACAGGATATGGAGGAAGATGAGGATGGGAAGGAGTTTGGATGAAATTTTAAACTGAGAATTTTAAACAGAGAGGAAGGCTTCTAAATGGGTGATTTGAGCAACAGCTTGACTGGAGGATGAGTGGAAAAGTGTATTTCCAATAGCAGAGAAAAACAAAGTTCTGGAGATCACTCACCCAAGCTGACCAAAGAAAGAAAATGTGGAACAAAGAGCAGGAAATTGTAGAGTACAATACCAGAAAGAGTTACAGGGCCTGTGGCCAGTGAACCCCTTAAAACTTTAATGAAATCAACCTGGCTGATCTGTTTATTCATGTAGTGTGCTTTCTATAATTTCAGTTTTCTCAGATAAATCAGCAAGAATATGGAAACCAGCAGAAATGACAGACAGTTGACCCAGAAAAAAAAAAAAAAAAAAAAAAAAGACAACTATTTTCATCTTTATTATACAACACACTCCATCCAAAACAAAGGCTTCATTAAAAAGCTGTTTGTGATCTTTTCATAGAATCACAAGAAGATGCACACCTCAAACATTTTTGGAAGAGCTGCATAGACTGTGTTCAGCTGTCAAAAGTGCTTTAGGTTCTCTGAGTGCAGAGGGCATTTCAGTCCAATGTGGGAGGGACCACAGGCACCAGGCACTCCTCTCCCAGACATGTCATTAGACATTTTACCAGTGCTCTAGTGAAGAATTCTGATCAATAGAGTGTATTGCCCACAGCACAATGGAGAAGCCACATTTTGCTCACTAACATCCGAATTTCCCAGGAACTATTGATAGCACAAACATCTCTGCCCATGCAGACAGGACACAGCTGGGTAATCCCTCTGGTCCCTCAGCCTGGACAGTGTGCAGGGCTAAAATATCCCTGGGACCATGGCACCTAGGAGCCCTGTGCTCCCAAAAAACAGAGGAGACACCTGCAAGGAGTGCCAGACTCCCAGGTACAAAATACCTTCAGCAGTCTGGGCCACAAGAGAGGGGTTTGCTGAGGGATGCAGTAGATGTGGAACATTTCCTCTTCCCTTTTCCTGCCAAACCCATCCACAGCATGGCTGTGTGGGCAGGGCAGAAATCTTAGAAACACAGAATGGTTTAGGCTGGAAGGAACCTGAAAGATCATCTTGTTCCTACTCCTGCCATGGGTAGGGACACCTTCCACTACCCCAGGTTGCTCAGAGTTCCTCCAACCTGTCCTTGGCTGGAGCAGTCACAACCTCTCTGGGCAGCCTGTTCCAGGGCCTCACAACCCTCACAGTCAAGATTTTCTTCCCAATATCTAATCTAAACCTGGCCTACTTCACTTTGTACCCATTCCCCTCTCTCCTGCCACTACAGTTCCTGAAAAAGGAACTTGTCTGGCTTCCTTGTAGTCCTCTGTAAGAGAGGCTGAGAAAAACTTTTGGTCATGGTGAACAGAAACCTTATGGGGTTAAAAAAGAAGCACAAAGCTCTGCAGTTTGGGATGGAGTGACCCTGTGCATCAGTACCAAATGAGGAGCAACTGGCTCTGCAGCAGCTGAAATTTATTTGTGGTGGTGGACACCAGTGTGGCCTCAATCCAAATAAAACAGGCCTTGTGCCTGGCTGCATTGGAGGAGCACTTGGAAGGAGTGAGATTCCATTAAAGAAAAATGACTTTTTGAAGGAGAAACAATGTGAACAAGAGACTAGGACAGGTTCCTGTCATCAAGGACAGGTCCCCTAAGCAAGGACAAGTTCTAGAAGGCAGATCTCTGAGACATTTGTGAAAGATCTGCAAAGAGCAGAGGTCTCAAACTGAAAAGACAGGCAAAGACTAGAAGTTTTGAATCTGGTGAAGCCAAAGGCCTTTACTCACTAAAAAAGCAATGAGGAAGAACCATTTTAGCAGATTAACAGAGCCCATTCCACAAGCTGAAAGTCAATAAATGCAGGATTCGCTCTTTTTCAGCAAGACTCGCAGTGGTATGGTTTGTTAGAGAAGAATGTAAATTATTGTGAAGAGGTGGGTCTCAGGACATATGACTGCAGTAAAATCTCATGCAAATGGCTTGGAAAACAAGGACCTGGAAAAGAGCACAGACACCCCTGATTCTCTTGTTCAGAGCTTTATGTGAGCTGCTTCATTCTGGTGGTCTGCTAACAGCTGGATTAACTATAATAAATTTTGCTGGGAAATTAGTTTGGAATGGAATTTTGGGAAAAAAAAGTCTTTCCTTTCTAGTCTGGGCATGAGTCTCATGTGGTAAAGATGTGGCTTGTTGCTAGTTTGGCAGGCAGGAAGAAAAAATGTGGCAGAATCTCCTCTATGGCCATCACTGAAACTTTTTGCATTCCTTTGGTTGCCTTGTCTTTCCCTAGGGCTCCACTGGGTGCACCTGGACTCCTCTTCTGAAGAAGAAAATGTTCAAAATGAGAAAGCATTTCCCTTTCAATTCTATTGTTTTCTCTGTTCCCACCTTACCAAGGAGATGACAAATGTCACTCAAAAGCTGTGGATGCTGTAAAATGCAAAGAATGTTGGAACAGGCATCATGATGAATATGCACAGGCAGAACCTTCTCTTCTGAGCCAGACTATCCAAGATCATCCCATGGATGTGCAAACACACTGCAGGAAAAATCCTAAAAGGAAAGCAGTGGGTTCCCCATTCACTCCATAGGTTTTGACTCTAAAACCGCAGAAAAGGACATGTCCCACATAATAGAGTAACAGGGAGGGAACTGAATGATTTGGAGCCCATCATTCTGTGAAAATGCTCTGGTGATGAACAAGGACAGTGAAACATATGTTGTTTGAGTAGTCACTCCAATCTCAGGGAAAACATATGATACAAGTCATGTCTCTCAGTGTTCACCAAACATAGCAGCCACTCACACATGTGCCATGGGGATTTGTTTCCCCAGGCTTAAATGGGGCACTTTTCTCCAATTGCAGGTACCACCTCTATTTTGTAGACAAATGTGCTCTTCTCTTTCTCTGGTAACACTCCAGCAGTACCTCTTAAATTCCCTTCTCTGTTTTTCTTCCTAGACAAAGACTCCTAGAAATAGGACCAGTGGCTCCTACCAGCATGTGTGCAGACCCCAGAAGCAAAGAGACAGGCACAGTTTTCCCTCCTTCTGCCATCCAAAGTACATTCTGGCACAAAGTATATCTTTCAAGGACCTTCTCAGAGAGAGCTGCTGTGTCTGTACTCTGCAGGTTATCCAGCACAACCACCCTTTACCACAAGCATCACAACAAACAAGGCAAACATTCCTCACCCTCAGTTTCCACAATAATCTTCAGGATGGCTAGGGGTGCACTTAGGTTCATCCAGGACTGCTCCTCCCTTGTCTGACTTGTCCAGATCAGAGTCACTTCATCCTTCAACAAATTTTCTCTGACCTTGTGCAGTGCTTCTGCCATGGAGAATCACCCTGTTGGTCTCCTCAACATCACATTTATTTCCCTGTTCTTGCTGAGGACAACTCTCTTCTGGGTAAATGGCCCCAGAGCTTCTGCTGCAGCTGGGAGCTGTCTGCTCCATGGTGGTGCAAGTCCACTTCTGGAGTGAGTGTGCTCTCTGAATAGTTACTTGCCATTAACAATAACAGCTTGTTATCATCCCTAATAGCAGCTTAATGAATAATAAGGATCCTAAGAAATATTGGCTGTGATCCTTGTCTCCCACAACTCACTTCCCCACCAAGAAAAAGGGAATTTACAGCATGCAAAGGTGGACATTTCATTTCAGTAGCTGTTTAACTTCACAATGATAAGGAAGAAAAAAAATAAGGCTTTTTTTGTTGTTATTGCACTGAAACCTGTTGGCACAACTAGAGAGCTTTATTCAAGGACAGTCTGAGAGTTGGAAGTCATTTGGAGAGGAAGGGAGTGGAAAGAAAGGGGAAGAAGTGGGAAGACTGCACTTCCTAAATAAAGACAGATGGTGCCTGTGGTTTCTCTCGTAGGTGTGTTCTTGCTTCCTTGGGTGCATTTGCAATTGAACACAGTTTGGTCACCATCTGACATGTTTATAAAAAACTGCTTCTTGGATTGGTAAGCCTGCTGATTTCTCTTGGTTTTCTCAAAGATTCCAAAACTACTGGGTAATAAAATAAATTGGAAAAAAAAATCAGAATCCATGTGAAGAGTATGGCTGCAATTTCACTAACACTCAACAAATATCTCTCCAACAGCCCCACAATCCCACCCTATTGTCTCCCATATAGCATTGTCTTATATTCCTCATTTATGGCTCAATTTATTCTCTTGTTCCACATAGGAAAGCCCAAAACATGCACAGGCTGCCTGGCACCATAACTTATCCCATCTATAGCAGCTGGAAAGATCAAATCTGGAGAAGTGAGTGTAAACAAGTAACTAGACAGAATGAGAGACACAACTATGGTTATTCCTTGAAAGACAAGATGCATCAAGATGTGGGGGCTTTTTTTACAGCAACAAAATGATCAAAACCACATGACAGCTTCTGCTTACAGGTATTCCTGTCATGTCACCTTTCTCTTTGTACCAAGTGCCTTCATTCCCTGGAAGTAGTTGTATCTGATAAAGATTAAAAGAGGATTTAAGGCTCAGAGTGTGTGTGCATACCCATCCTGTCCTGTTCCTGTCTGATCATCCAAAAAGTCCCAGCTGCAATTTTTGCAACTCTTCCTTCATGCTGTGCTGTGTTCAGGAGCCCTTCATTTCCTTGGGTTGAGTCCATCTCTGTAATATGGGATGACATTACACTTGTTTCTCCCCTTTAAACTTCCAGTTTTGATTCATAAGCTGTTTTATCAGGCTGACAGGTGATCTCAAATCCTTCAAAACAAACATCCAGCAAATTAATTTTCTCTCTTTCTCTACCCATTCTTGCAGAACCCTGGAAAAAAAAAATTTAAAAAAAAAAAAAAATGGAAGATAACAAATTTATCCACGTTCATAGTTCTGCTCATACCTCAAAGGAGGCTGGAGCCAGGTGGGGGTCAGGGTCTTCTCCAGGCAGAATAAGAAGACATAGCCTTGAGCTGTGCCAGGAGAGGTTCAGGCTGGACACCAGGAGGAATTTCCCCATGGAAAAGGTGGTAAAGTACTGGAAGGGGCTGCCCACGGAGGTTTGCAGTGCCCATCCCTGGAGGTGTCACCTGGAGGTGGCACTCAGAGCTCTGGGCTGGGGACAAGGAGGGCATCAGTCAAAGCTTGCACTCAAAGTCTTTTCCAACTTACAGGATTCTGTGATGGAATATCAAAAGTTCCTAGGGCCATGGTTAAACAAACCCTTTGTTTCTCACTAACAATGGATGTAGAAGGTGAGATGTTCATAATCACTTTTCAGCTCCTGGGGGCTGCAGTGCAAGCCAAGACACAGTCAGCTCAAAATGATGGGAATTACCTGGTCAGTGGCTACAGTCACCCCCAAATGGACAAACCCCTTGGAGCAGAAAGGTTTGCTCTTAATGCCACTTCTTCTGGAGAGCTTCAGAGCAAGAGGAGGTCTGAAAGTCATTCCCATCACTTGAATTTCTCTGTCAGTGGGGGCAGCCCCACTCAGCCAGGACCTCAGAGGAGCTGATCTCTATTTTCATATAGAAGTGGTAGAGAAAGGCTCATATTGTCCAGCTTCCCCTCCACAGGCAGATTACTGACCCAGACAGTGCATCCAGTCACTGCCTCACCTGGAGACTTTGCTGTATTTCTGAATTCACCCCCAATCCTGGCCTCAAATATATTTACTTCATTTATAACACTATAATCAAGACTTTCCTTTAATTTTGTATGCCCAGCAAACTAGACTAGAAATCTGAAAAAAAGACTAAAAAATACCATCCAGAGAAGAATAATTAGATAATCTCAGTATAGGGATTTTTTTTTTAATTAAACATGGAAAGAACTAAAGTAATGCAGTGTCCATTGCACTATCTATACTGCAGTAAATTTAATTTATTTCGTCCTGCTTTATACCATCAGTGTTCTGCACACTGCAGAGTTTTGTTCTGAAAATGCAGAACAGCACATTCAAAGTTGCATGCAAGTGAAAGGGAGAAAAACAGAGCTTTTAGCACCAAAAAAGACCATAGTGGATGCCCTTGGGAAAGCCCAGGACAATTATTTAGAATTAATAATTATATTAACTGGGTGCTTCTGCTAAATTGATTAGGAGTGAAATTTGCTGCATAAACCTTTCCCAAATGTTGGTTCCAAGTTGACCCAAAAGATTACTTTGGGCAATCCATGCATCTCAGAGCTGTTGCTGTTGCTGCTGCCTGACTGCTGCCTACAGGAGCTGTCACCACACTGGTCACACATGGCTTGAGTAATTTATTTTAAAAATCTCTCCGTACAGATAGAGGGGGTAGAAGTGCTGGGCTTGATTCAGACCTAGACAAAGGAGAGGATAAAATCACCTCTTGCTCATGTTGGCAGTGGTGGGGAGTATTTGATAACTGCACAGGAGGCAGCTGTGGTTTCCTGCCCTGCCATCATTCCAGCAGTGACTCACTGGGGCTTGTGTGCTGCTGAATGCAGCCCCTGAATGATGAACTCATTCCCTGTCCCTGTCCCAGAAAGGAGCATTGTCCAGGGTAAAATGCCCCCAGCTGCACAGCCAGCTTTCCCCTGACATTTCCACTTGCACGTGCTCCTCCTCAGTCCACCCATTTGAAGCTCAGATCCTCCAGGCAGCTCATCCCAAGGTCTTCCTGCTGATGAACAGTGCTAAGTATTTTTATTTATGATGTTAAACACATCCTGACAAAGCTGGTGACCATTAGAAGTTTCCTCATTGAATGGAGCAAGTAAAATGCATGAATTGACACGGTTCAATATGAGTTTATCACACCAACACTGATTTAAGGACACAAAGCTTTGTGCAGGCACATCATGAATAGGCAGGAGAGAGCTGCTTTGCTTTCCAGAGACTCTCAGTGGCCTGCTGTAAGAAATTAAATAAAAACTAAATAACTAAATAACTCTTTGGAGCTCTCTTGGGCTGACATCCACTGAGAGCCACAGAATCATAGGATGGGTCAGGCTGGGAGGATCACCAGGTCCCACCTCCCTGCACCAGCAGAGTCATCCCAGAGCACACAGGACAGGATTGTGTCCAGATTGTTCTGGAATATCTCCAGTGAGGGACACTCCACACCCTCTCTGGACAATCTGTCAGTGAATCTGGACAGGAAACTGGAAGTATAAAGGCATGGACAGAACCTTAAACCACAAGTGGAACTGTGAGATTTTCCTCTGTCTCCAAATCACAATGCTAATGCCATTTGTGCCTCACAAAATGCTCACTACAAAGTGTTCATTGTCTTTTTAAGAACCCTTGTCTTTTTTGGAGAAAGAAAACTCAGATAACTCCTCAGCTCAGGTATTCCCTACAGCAGCACTTTGCTGATACTACTATATCAAAGACTATTCTAATGCAAAATAGCTCTGTGCTGCACATTAGCTTCCCAAGAAACATCACGTGAACTTGGAGCTCAGGCCAGTAATAATGAAGTTGGGATATAAAACATATTTCACAATATTGTTCAAACATAATAAATACCTCAGGCAAGTTTCTCAAAGCTGTCAATTGACTGAGAAATTCTGTCCTACCAGAGACTGCTTCTCAAACTTGGAGCCACAGGAAATGCAGCTACATCCATCCTGCCCTCCACATACTGGGAAAAACCATCCATCCCCATCTCACCTTCACCATTTTAATGATGATGTCACGGTGTGACTTGGGTTTTGCCAATTTTAATATATTTAATTTCTTTTAGAGATAGGATTTAGGAGTAGAGACAAGTTAGGCTCAAAACTTAAAAGGGTACAAGAAGAAATGTATTAATAACACAAAAAAGAATTCAGAATAAGATTCCTAGATTGTTCCCTCCTCTCCCTTCCTTCATCCCACATTCCTTAACATCAACATCCAGAGAACACTTCAGTCAGTTATCTACTTAAATAATCATTTCAGTTCACTTAAGACAGAAAAGTTCCTTTTTTTAGTTTAGGCTTAGGGGGTGTCTTCACCTTCACAGTCTGCATCCACCAGGACCTGAAAACTATAATTTCTTCCCATTTTCACAGTCCTTCCAGAGCTGTGCTATGGGTTATGATGCACACATGGGGTACTACTTTTAAAGGCAGGCTGCTGAAAAACAAAATTCTCTTCATCTCCTTCTCTATCAAATGTCTCTGTTCATATTCCAGTCCCAGAACAGAGAGAGCTCCATTTCCCTGAGGCAAGAAAAGTCTTCTTCTCAAGCACCCCAAACCTCCCCAAGTATATTTCATAGTTTAAAGGAAATTTACTGTAGTCACCGTCCCCTTATCCCACAAAAAAGGTTTTCAGCTACTTATCAGTGGCATCTTTTCCATCTCTTCCCATCAGGAACTTTATCTTCATTCCGCTGACTTCTGTAGACTCCATGCTCTATTTCTTCTCATTCAGGGGAGCTCAGGGGATCGAGAATCTTATCCAGGTATTAAAAGAGTTAAAATTACATCCAGAACGTGAAGAAGCCATGTGGCCAGCTGGAGGCCTCTTCTCTCAGAACGGGGGTGGAAGGGAAAGCCTTTGGTGGCTCCCTCATCCCCCCTCTTGGGCACGCCACGTGGAGTGGGGAGCTGAGCTGAGCCAAGCCTAGCCAAGCTGAGCAAAGAGCTGAGCAGAGCCGGGGGCTGCCAGGGCAGGGGCCAGCAGGGCCAGGGCCGTGCCAGAGCCATGTGGCCAGGGCCATGTGGAGCCAGGGGCCACCAGGGCAGGGGCCAGCAGGGCCAGGGCCGTGCCAGAGCCATGTGGCCAGGGCCATGTGGAGCCAGGGGCTGCCAGGGCCGTGCTGGAGCCATGCGGCCGGGGGCCATGCAGCCAGGGCCATGTGGAGCCAGGGGCCAGCAGGGCAGGGGCCAGCAGGGCCAGGGTCGTGCCAGAGCCATGTGGCCAGGGCCATGTGGAGCCAGGAGCTGCCAGGGCAGGGGCCAGCAGGGCCAGGGCCGTGCCAGAGCCATGCGGCCAGGGCCATGTGGAGCCAGGGGCTGCCAGAGCCATGTGGCCAGAGCCATGCGGCCAGGGCCATGCGGCCAGGGCCATGTGGAGCCAGGGCCCCCAGCCAGGCCCAGGCCAGGGGCTCCCTGCAGAGCCGGTGCTGGGCCGGGCCCCCCACTCAGCCAGGGCCGGGGCTCCAGGCCGGGCCCCCACCGAGCCCAGAGCCAGACCTGGGGGCGGGCCGGTGCCCCAGCCAGAGGCCACAGCGCCTCGCGGGAGCCGGAAGCCAAAAAGATAGTTAACTTAATCCAGTGTGATTTGTGAAAGCAAAATAATTTCAGTTGGTTTCCCGAGCTGTCCACTACCAAATCAGCTCTCTGATTGTTCCCCACAGCTCACAGGGGAAGCCCCCAGAGCCAGGACAGCCCCTCCATTCCCCAGAGCGGTGCCTTCCCTCAGGCAAATCCACCACTCCCCCCTTGCACGTGGAACCAACACAGATGTTTTCCAGGAAATTCTGGGAAATAGAAGGCAATCTCTGTCTCTCACACACGACACCAAAAACCTCCAGCAGCAACAGAGCCAGAAGATTAGTAAAGCTGTCTTAAAAGGAAAATTGAGACAAAATCTTAACTGTGTTGCTGCTACTTCTGTTTCACATAGATACATGTCCAGTTCAGCTGAATAATATTAAGGAGAATTAGAATACATTACAGCTGAATAAAATAATTCATGAAGATCGCAGAAGATCAAAAAGCTGGCAGTGACAGGGGGAGGCAGGCACGTCCCTCCCTGTCCCCCAGTGCCATGCAGCAGCACAGCTCCTCCCAGCATCACTCAGCCCCAGCAGCAATTGCACTCCTGATGTCAGGCTGGACTGTCTGGGTGGCTGTCACTGGGCATGGTGGTGCTGCTTGCTGGCTGCTTTTGAAGTGGTGGATGGAGGAAGCCACCACTGCCTGCCACAGGAGTTATCAATCCTGTCCCCAAATTGCTCAGCACAGCTCTGTTGCAAGCGCAATGCCTGCAGTGGTGCAGATAGGGGAGAAGACTATAATCTGTTATCATGAATTTTAATGCAATGCTTTATATTTATACCCAAGCTATAGGCCATAAAACTGAAATGAATTTCTAATGCTGTAAGTATTATTTGCTGTTTTCCATTCTGGTTGCCATTTCACTCAGATTTTCTTTAATAATGCATTTTATAGGCCTGTACCTCTGCAACTCTCCTCTGCCAGCTCAACTCTTCTGTTAGCAGTAGCAATGCTTCACAAAGCCCTGTAATTTGAAGTGACCTTGGCACTACCTTTTTCCCTGTTCTCCCCACGCTGGTAAAAATCACAGCATTAAACTGAAAGTACCCCCAAATTTCCCAGCTTTTGTTAACTTATCTCGGATCCTCCCAACATGCACTTTTGATGTTTGTTTTGTGTTTGGCTGAAAGGGGAGCAGAAACACTTCTTCCCAAGCAGCAGCCAGGAGCATTAACAGGCACCTGGACTCCAGTGAGAAGCTCCCATCACACAGCCATCACCTCATCAGCACAGCCCTCACGTCCCTCCAGTCTCTGCCACGGAGGGGAGATGAGGCTGCTAAAGGTTGCAGAGGCAGGCAAGTTTCCTGGAAGCACCATGCTGCAGGCTCCTGCCTCGTGCCTGGCATGCTGATGACAGCCCTGCCAAGAGTCATTTCCCTGCTGCCTCCCCAGGCAGGTGCCCTTCCAGCTCATGGAATGCAGCCTCTTGCATGGTAAGGGCAACAAGCCCCCTGTGCCATCGTCTTGTCCTCTTCCTGGACTTCAGTGAAGCCCTCAAATTGTTCTTCCTGTTATAAATGAGAAACAAAAGTCTCGATATTCAGCAAAATTTAGATTGCTTTATTTTATATAGAGCAGTGCAGCACTGGGGAGTTGTGAGAGGTCACTCCAAGCTCCCTCCAACTTCGGTTTTGCAGCTTCTTTTATAGTCTGGTTTTTTCATAGTAATCAATAATTGTTGTTTTTTTTTGTTGTCATAATTTTGCCAGGTGGTCAAAAACATCCATGGGACCTCTGGACAATGTGAAGTCTCTAGAATTTGTCAAGTCTCATAGATAACCATCTGGTCTTGGTAGATAAGGAATGGCAGAAGTCAGGAAATCTGGTCTCAGTAGATAGGCTGCAATTGATTACACAAAGGCAGGAAATCTGATTCTGCAAAATCTATTGGGCTGTGTGAAAGCCTTAGTTTGCAAACTGGCAGTAGATACAACTTATTTAGAATACATTATATTCATAACAGGGGAATTTACAAGAGATTGATTTAATCATATTTTCTTTTCTCTAGTGTCATGCTCCATTTCAGACTTAAGTATTCTGGTTTATACAAACCCCAATTCTTCTGTGATTAACACGAATCTTTTATCAATTATCACATTCCTGTAGTTGCCTGGGATCCCTCCCCCTGGAGCAGTGCTCTCTGCTCTTCCTCCCCTCCATCTCCTCCCTCTTCACTCCACAGCAGCAGAACGATTTCTCAGGGGTTTTGTCAAACTTCTCCCAGCCCCAGATTCTCACCCTGTGACACCCTTGAGTGTGAGGCCACGCTCGTGCCACACCCTTGCAAAGGAGTGGGAAACACTTCTGGCCAGGTTGGCCTTGCAGCTGCTTTTCCACCTCAGTGAATCCTTTTTAACATGTTCCCTTTGTGGTCGGGTGCTGACCTCACTTTTCCAAGCAGCACATGGACAAATGTTTGTTCAGGTTTGTGTCACACACACACACACAGGGAAACCAACTTTTCTTTTCCTTCAAGAGTAATGCACCTCATTTGGCCTGTGGTATCATAAAGGAATGGAGAAAAAGACACCAAAATAAATTACTTAAATGTGTTTTGAAGGGGTATAAATCCCTGACAATCAAAGCCAGTTTGGACAGGACATTAAGCAGCCTGGTCTAATGGAAGGTTCCCTGCCTTCCATTGGAATGAGATGATCTTTAAGGTCCCTTCCAAACCAAACCATTCTGTGATTCTCTGATTCTGTGAATTTAAGGAATGCCCCTGTTTGCTTAGTGGTGACTCAGCAAGCAGCCTCAACTTCCTGGCTTGACCTCACACATTATTAAACACAAATAAGGAGTTTTAAAGCTAAACATTAAGCAAGCATGCAGAGAACTTTAGGAAACATTTCTAAGGCTGGTCTCAGAGCTTTGAAAGCATCAGTTTTAGGGCATAATTTACTGTTCACTGTCACAATAAAACAAATGCCACAGATTAAAGCAAAATATGTTTGTGAATCTACAAAACATGGAAATAACCCACATGGAAAATGGAAATCTTCCTAACCATCTGGAGCATAAGTATTTGCCATGAATATTACATCCAACAGCACAGTAGCTAGTTAGAATTTTGTCACTGGCTCCAGCAAGGCCAGGATAGCCACAAGTGTTTGGAAATGCAAGCACTGCTCTAGGTAAGTAGAACTCATTTCCAGCAATTACAAAGTTAGGGGTGTGCAGCTGCTTGGGTGATTTTATTTCTTTGCATGCTAGGCAGTAAGAAAAGGAGAATTAAAAGTTGGGGTTTTTTCCCCTTTGTTTTCCTCTCTCATTACCTTGAATAATTCTAGAATTTCTGCCAGAAAATTATAATCATGTGTTAGGTAAGATAAATGTCTAAGCAAGCCAGATCATGAGTTGAAAGTTTGGGACTCACCACTTTAAAAATATTATTTTGCACCCCTTCAATCAAAAATCTGCATTTCATGCAAAACACCCAGCAAAATCTCTTCCTCATGCACCATGTGGGCAGCACAAGCTGGTGCAATTTTCCCTGCTCCTGGTCTGCCAGTGGGAATGACCATCATTTAAAAAACATTGTGAGACTTAACAGGGTAATATGTAGGCTCAAATCTCATAGACTGCAAAAGTTTTTTTCTGGGAGGCAGGTGGCTTTTCTCCAGAGTTCATCCTAAGCCATCCAAAGATTGTGAAAACATCTCAAAAGTTTCCTTCTCCTCATTCTCTTAAGTATTGGACCAGTAGTTGGTCTCCTAAGTCTACATGGAAGGCAAACAATTAGTAAGGAGGAAAAAAGCAACTGAAAACCTGCCCATTCCTGTACCTTGCAGGAGAATTTCTTAGAGGTGGGAAGGAGGCAGCATGGGATCTGGGTGTGTCCTAGGACAGCCTGGTTTTGACACTCACTGCAAGATTCAGCATCAGGAGGGAGTTCATTTAGTCACTGTCCCCACAGATGCCCCTCCTGGGGCCTGCCTCACATCTTCCAGCTCCTGGCTGGTGTTTTGGGTACCCTGGAGAGTCTCAAATGGCATTTCCTGCCTGTGGTTAGGTGACACCATCCCTGATTCACTCCATGACCAGAGATGTCCACAAAGAGGGGGCAGGAAGTGCATTTCTCCAGCTCCTTTTGCAACTGCTCAACCAGAAGGAAATCTACGTCAAAAAATCAGGATCATAAGATAGTTTGGGTTGGAAGGGACTTTAAAGATCATCCAGTTCCAGTCTCCTGCCATTGGCAGGGATATCTTCCACTAGACCAGGTTACTCAAAGCCCCATTCAGCCTGGCTTTGATCAGTTCTGGGGATGGGACATCCATAACTTGTCTGGGAAACCTGTGACGGTGTTTGACCATCCTCACAGTGAAAAATGAGACACAGAATTAAAGAGTTTCTACTGGCCAGACAACAAAAAAACCCACAGCACTAAATTAAATATTACCTTGGAGCTTCCACCCTGAAATAATTTCATTAAAAGCAGCCTAAGTGTTTACAATTAAGGAATATTAAAGTGATGTGCAGACAGCTGAGTGCTCAAATATAACCACAGAGCCTGTGCACCATGAGGTCTTTCCAATATAAGTGGTAGATGGCCCAGGGGCCCCAAAATTACACTGCAGCATGGAGGGGGCAGAGGGTGGCACTTCCAGGGAACATTCCCGTGGTGGTGGAGCTCAATATCCAGGGAGACTGAAAGGGTGTGGGAGGAGAGGAGGATGGAGCAGGGAGAGAGGCTGAGGCACACAGAGAGGAGGGAGGTGAGAACTCATCCCTGTGAGAGGGATGCAGCCAGATGCAGGTGGGGAAGGTCATGAAGGTGATGAAGGTGATGAAGGAAGATGATGAAGGTCATGAAAGTGATGGAGGTGATGAAAGTGATAAAGGTGATGAAGGAAGATGATGAAAGTGATGAAGGTGATAAAAGTGATGAAGGAAGATGATGAAGATGATGAAAGTGATGAATATGATGAAGATGATGAAGGTGATGAAGGTGATGAAGGAAGATGATGAAGATGATGAAAGTGATGAATATGATGAAGGTGATGAAGGTAATGAAGATGATGAAGGTGAGGAAGGTGATGAAGATGAGGAAGGTGATGAAGGAAGGGGATGAAGGAAGGGGAGGAAGGTGAGGAAGATGATGAAGGTGATGGAGGTGATGAAGATGATGAAGATGATGAAGGTGAGGAAGGTGATGAAGGTGATGAATATGATAAAGGTGATGAAGGTGATGAAGATGATGAAGATGAGGAAGGTGAGGAAGGTGATGAAGGAAGGGGATGAAGGAAGGTGAGGAAGGTGATGAAGATGAGGAGGGTGAGGAAGGTGATGAAGGAAGGTGATAAAGGAAGGTGAGGAAGGTGATGAAGATGAGGAAGGTGAGGAATGTGATGAAGATGAGGAAGGTGAGGAAGGTGATGAAGGAAGGGGATGAAGGAAGGGGATGAAGGAAGGGGAGGAAGGTGAGGAAGATGATGAAGGTGATGGAGGTGATGATGATGAAGATGATGAAGGTGAGGAATATGATGAAGGTGATGGAGGTGATGAAGGTGAGGAAGGTGATGAAGGTGATGATTATGATAAAGGTGATGAAGGTGATGAAGATGATGAAGAGGAGGAAGTTGAGGAAGGTGATGAAGGAAGGGGATGAAGGAAGGTGAGAAAGGTGAGGAAGATGATGAAGATGATGAAGATGATGAAGGTGATGAAGATGATGAAGATGATGAAGATGATGAAGATGAGGAAGGTGAGGAAGGTGATGAAGGAAGATGATGAAGGAAGGTGAGAAAGGTGAGGAAGATGATGAAGGTGATGGAGGTGATGAAGATGAGGAAGATGAGGAAGATGAGGAAGGTGAGGACGGTGATGAAGGAAGATGATGAAGGAAGGCACCATCTCAGTGCAGCTGTGGGCAGGGAGAGTGGGACTTTCCTGCTGCAGCCCCACACAATTCCCGTGCTCCCACCCACTGAGCCCACAGTGCTCAGGTGCTGAGGAAGGCTGAGCAGAGGGAAGCACAGGCACAGAGACAGGTGGGGGTTCATTGTCTGCAGACAGGAAAAAACATCACTGCTGGCAGGAATGCCCAGGCATTCTGCAGAAATGCAGTCTGTGTTTGGGGAGGAGAGAGAGAGAGAGAATTTTGCACTGCATTGGAGGGAGGGAAGGAAAGATTGCAGAAGCTCCATCAGGGAGGATGATTCCAAGCACAGGGTCAGCAGTGAGGCACATGGAAAGAGAGGAAGGGTCAGGTATCAGAGGTGGGGGTGAGGAGAGAGGAACAGCGTGAATTCTTGTACAGAGTTGTAATAATCAAAACATTGGCAGGGCCTTAACTAGGCAGCCCTGCTGGGTGCCCAGATAATACAGCTGATTTTAATTGCTGATGTGTGCATTTTGTGTCATTTGCCTGATGCACAGCCCTTTTATGACTGTGGAGTTTGACCACAAATCAACAGTCAGTCATAAAGCATCACGCAAACGACCTCCTCCCTAAACAGGCTGTGTTATTTTTATTGATATTCAATATTCAGATTTTAATGGAGATAGATGGATAGGCATAAGGACAGGAGCAAGACAGGGCACAGAGAAACGGATTTGAAATAAACAGATTGACAAAACATAAAGGCAGGAGGCAAGAGACAGATGAATAGTCAGGGAGGTGCCTGCCACCAAGGTGGGCAGATATCATCTGGAGGCAGGCTGCTGGGGAAAGGGCAACAGATGACAGAACTGTCAGGCAGCAGAGAAATATGAGTATGAAATGGGAAAAGAAGGACCAAAGAGAGCAAACCAAAAACAATCTCATACACAAATCCCATTATTCCACCTTCCCCCTTCCCCAGCACTCTGCTCCTTGCCACCCCTCCCCGTTTCCAAGGAGCGTGGTGTAAAAGGTTTGATTTCGGGTCCAGCAGGCTGCATGCTGTCAGATGTGGCATTGTTAGCTGGAGGTCCAGGAGGATGCCTATTGCTTCTCTCCCACCTGCTGTTCATTTCATAAACTGCAATCAGCACACAGCCAGTCCACACCTCTCTCGTTTATTAGCTGGGCCAGCAGGAGATGTCATCAGACCTTTAAAGCACTGGACCAAATGCCACTCATCCCAAATCAGTGTCAGTGCCAGTGGGTGAGCCAGGAGCCTGTGCAGCACCACCCCCATTTGCCCACAAACCTCACAGACTGGTTTCATTCTCAACCTTTGAATTACATTGCTTGGGATTCTTTCACATTGCCTTGAATTTCTATTCCCATACTCAGTCTTGATTCACTTGTTATTTGTGTCTGCTCCTCCAGGACACTGTTAGAGACACCAAAAGGAGCATCCATTTGTCAGGGGCAGGAACAAATGACTCTTGCATGGTCAGATATTTATTGTACTCATAGGGTGACACAGCAAACAGGTATCAGCTGCAGAGCTCCAGGGTCCAGCCCAGGGAGGAGCTGGAGCTGCTGCAGAGCCCAGAGGAGCAGCAGGATGAGCAGAGGGATGGAGCAGCTCTGCTGGGAGGAAAGGCTGGCACAGCTGGGATTGTTCACCTGCACAGGAGAAGCTTTGGGCTGAGCTCAGGGTGGCCTTGCAGGGCCTGAAGGAGCTGCAGGAAACATGGAGAGAGACAATTGCCAAGGGCTGGAGGGACAGGACACAGGGAATGGAGGGACAGGACACAGGGAATGGAGGGACAGACACAGGGAATGGAGGGACAGACACAGGGAATGGAGGGACAGACACAGGGAATGGCTCCAGAATGAAAGAGAGTAGCTTTACATTAGCCATCAGGAAAAAATCTCCCCTGTGAGGGTGATGGGGCCCTAGCACAGGCTGCCCAAATAAGCTGTGGATGCCTCATCCCTGGAAATGTTCAAGGCCAGGCTGGACAGGGCTCTGAACAACCTGCTTTAGTGGGAGCTGTCCCTGCCCATGGCAGGGGGTTGGAACTGAGTGATCTTTAAGATCCCTGCCAACACAAACCATTCTGTGATTCCATCATTCTATTATTTATTTCTCTTTTTCTGTCACTCCAGGCCCTTGTAAGGAGCCTCCCTCCATCTTTCTTGTGGGCTCCTTTCCACTGCCAGTGTCCAGGACATGCAGATACATCAGCTCCTGTTTGAAGAATAGGGTGCTACTGACTAGAAATTCCAGACAAACAGGAGAATTCCTTGTTACTTCCCTGTATGATTCCAGTCAAGGGACAAAGATTGTGTCTGAAACCTTCACAAGAGAAGCAGGCCAATAGAATCTTTTGCCCATTTGTGATGTGGGATCATTTGCCAATTGAATATTTCACTCCCTGCAGATGTGAAACTATGACTTCAGCTGTAAGGTGGCAGATTCAGGTCTCCACCAATGACTCATCCTGTCTTTCTGCATGAGTGTATGAAGTTCATGACCCTGTCAGTGACATCTCTGAGTGACCACACTCCCCAAAGTCACAAATAAAATCCAAGAAATATCCTTCAAACATTTCTAGCTAGCAAGCACTGCGTGACCCCACAGCAATATCTGTCTTCCAGACTTTTTTCCATGGATACAAGATAGAAGAAAAAGCAGTCACTGCTCCCTGACATTCATGGGGCTTATGTGGTTGAGACCTGAACTGGGAATCTAATGACAACTGGCACCAAGGACTCACTGAGGTCTCATGTGATTTGATTTTAATCTTCCAGGATTCTTTTTTAAAGGACTGCATTCAAAACGTTGCATTGCTCAACCAAACTAAAAAACACCAAACAAAAGAGAGCCATGTGAAGCTATAAATCAAGTTCTGTATTCATGCATGGCTTCCATTATGCAACCACATACTCTGATCTATGAGCTCTCTGAGCAGAGCAGGACTAAGCACAAACTCCTGCAGGAGCAAGAGCTGCCTTTAGTCAGAGTTTTCCAGCCTTGGTTCTCCTCTGATGTTTTTGATAATTTTTTTTATATTTCCTGTGCCCACTGGGAGTTGCTGACAAGGTCCATCCACGCCTGTCCCTGCTCCCACAGAATCCTGCATTCTGCCACCCACTGCAAAGTGGGCAGTGCACCAACCTGTAAATGGAGCAACTGCACCATTAATTAGTGCCTTGTCTTCATTTTCTTCTGTCTTCACCAGAGTCAGGATTAAAACACGAAGGAGATTAATTTCTCGTGTTCAGACTTGGTTGTTTATTAAATCTTATCTAAAGTATAGAGAGTTCTGCAACACTTCTAGCTACCTGCTAAAAGTGAGCAAAATGGAGGTGAATCCAGCCAGTTACAAGGTCTTTTAAAGCTAAACAGAACAATAAAGAACTAACACCTATATTATTTATCTTTTTGACCCAATAACCAAACACCTGTGACCCACAGTGCAGCACTAACTCTCCAACCAAAAACTACTACTTGAAATCATGAAGAAGAAGGAAGAAGACAGAAAGAGACAACATGGGAGAACATCCATGTTGTCTCGTACCTATCACTATATTCTAAAAATCCCAAATTCCAAATCCTTCACTGTGTGAAATTACACAATTTTATTCTAACTACACACCCATTATTTTAACTCCATCACCCAATTTTGGAGGCCTTCTCCAAGGCCTCAGGTCCAAAGCAGAGTTCTCCAGGGAGTCAGTGCCAGAAAACACACAAAGCTCAAAACTCCCAGGTTTCTGGGATCCAACACCAACCTTCTCTGCTGTGAGAAAAACAAGAAATAAACATTGCACCTCTCTTGGATAATGGCTCATCAGAAGTTGGATCAAACCCTCATCTCTGCTACAGACCATGAACACATTATAACAGATCATATCCCTGCCTTCAGGAGAGGGAGCTGCTGCAGAATCTGCTTCCTATAAAATGATCCCAGCTTCCAGCAAGTCTGAGCATTCACAGGTCACTGTGAGCCTGAAAATCCAACCTGTGTGGCTTCTGAAAAGGATCAGATTTCCCTCATTCTCATTTGTGGGTAAATAGGACAATCTGTGTCCAATCTGTAAAAGCAGATCCAGAAAGTGAACATCTTCACCTTAGAAATGATACTTTAATTTTCTCTTACTTAGAGGAGATGAGGAAAAGGTTATTTAGAGGATCTTACTTTCTGTTGGCAAAGCATTCCAGAAAAAAAACTCAGAGATGGAGATAACAGCTGAGTGAAGCACCTGAAGAGTCTGAAGTGTTAAAAACTAATTTGAAGCACCCAGGAGTCTGCAACCTGGTCACCCTGTGACAGCTTGCACTCTCCAAGAGTTTGTGCACAAAAATTACCACCCCAGCCAAACCTGCACTGAAGGTCACTCTGAGGGACAGCAAAGCTGACACACATGAAGGTTTGGGGCAATTCTCCTCAGGGAAAATAATAATGAGAAGGGGTGAAGCTGCCCCACTCACAGGCACTCTGCTCCCAGCTGAGCTTGGAATCTGTGAGTGAGAAATTTCCTGAATGTTGGAAGCCTGGTGTGCAGCAAATGCCCTGCAAATCCAGTCCCCATGCAGGGAGTACACAGGGATCTCTGGTGAGGATCTGAGGGGAGAAGACAAAAGCACTGAGGACAAACCAAGTCAAAGTCAAAAAGCTGGCTGCTTAATTCTTTTCAAGTAAAGTTTTTCAGGACAAAAAATCTAAAATGAAAAAGCTAAACAGAACCAAATCTGCCTGAGTAGGGGAAGTTTAGAAGGGAAAAGAAAGGCTCCTCAGTTTGAGATTTTCTCCCATTTTTATTTCTGCTCTGACTCTGATGACCCAGCCTCTTGGTTGCCAAAGCTGAAAATAATTTGGGAATGGAGACTTTGCAGAATGTTGCTCTCCAATACAGAAACCTTTCCCTTCATCTTCATTCATACTGGCTGAAGAGACAGCTTTCATTTTTTAAAACAACATTGTTTCCAGGAAATGATGTATGTTCCCTTGCAAAGGCCAGTCCTCCATCCCCAGGAATGGGGACACCTGGGGTGATCAAACCCAGAGTGCTCCCTTTCAAAGCTCCCTTTTCCAGAGGGATGTTCCAGAGCCCAGCACTGTGCTGAGCTCACACCCCAGCCCTGCAGAGCCCAAGGACCAGCTCCAGGCACAGCTCCTCACTGCAGTCACTGAAGCAGCTGTGAGAGCCTCAGCCAGCCCCTGGTGCCTCTCTGAACCCTGTTCAAACCCCCTTCCCAGGATCACACCTCCAGGGTGGGTCTGGGAGAGCCAGACACAGAAATCTCTCATGAGCTGTGCCCTCAAGAATCAGGACCAGACCCAAGATGCTCTGAGCCAGGACCCAGACATCAGAGGGTGAGGGTGTGACAGTTTTGGAGGCGAGCAAATGAAGACAAGCAGCAATCAGTCACCTCTGCACTGCTGCCATGCTCCAAGCTGGGTAACATTCCTTCTGTGAAATGGTTCTCCCTGCATTCAGGAGGAGGGAGCAGGGAGATGCCATCCACAGCTCCCTGGCTTTTTAATATTACATGTGCATGGCTGGAACCAGTAAGTCTTCCCCTGACACTCGCCCCAAGGTGCAGACAGCTCAGAGGAGCACACTGAGCACACAGAATAAGGCAGCAGATATATGTTGTCATTACCTTTAGGAGTGAGTTACTACTGCTGTTTGCTATTTGCATAACAAGTGCCAAAAGCCCCAGCCACCTACCTCTGACTTGACTGACTAATCTGTGCCTGTAATATTGCATGGTATTCATGAAATAAATAAAATGCTGTTATAGTTACACTCCACAGCAATACAGGAGAGGTTTTTCTTGAGCACACTCATAAGGGCTGCTATTCAGTTCAGGTTCTCTGCAGCAATCATTTTTGCAAACTCATGGTGCCTTCCAGGAAAAATCCCAGAGCAATTTTCTATTTTTGAGAGCTAGAGAAGAAGTCTGCAGAGGGTGAGATGCTGAGGGCTGCTAGTTCAGAATACAGAAGTGCCATCAGCAGAAAGGAGATTGGAATTTGAGAATGACAGATATTTTCATATTTTTCTGTTCTGAGAGGTCTAGATTCCACCCTAAATACAGGGGGAAAAAAAAATTTAAAAAGAGAGTCTCTAGATCGGGGCCAAGGGTCCTCAAGGAGGGAGACAGAGCTAGAAAACCTCCCAGGTTTTTGTGTGGGTTTGTGCTGCAAAGGACATGAGGGTCTGACCTGCTCCTCTTTGAAAACACTGTGAGCTGAGAGTGAGCCACTGCTGCCTACAGAAAGGAATTGTTTGAATCTGCAGATAACTCAACTTGTTTCCAAATGATGCCCTTCTTGTTTCCCCCCCATGCACCAGAAAAGGGAATTTCTCCCTAGAGATCACTCCTCTGGCATTTTCCTAAGGCAGGTGACTGATGGGTGCCCATGTAATTTGTTGTGGTGTAGAGGTGGAACCCTGCAATTAGGATATGGCTGAAATACAGAATTTCAGTGTTCTGAAGTAAGCTACATAGAAATGTCAAAGGATGTGACTTGGGGGGGATTAAAGTTCCAGTAATAATCTTTCAGGGACTTTATCAAAGCTGCAATAATAGTAAAGAAAATTCATGGCAGATGGTTAATATTCTGCTATGCAGTCTAATTCTAACCACTCAGAGCAAAAAATATCAGAGGTATATTGGACTTATTCCTTGCAGCATGTTTAGAGAAAGAGAGAAAGTAGTGGTTTAGGCTTACAAAGCTTTCAGAAAGAGTTTGGAGAGAGCACGTATGGATGGTTACATGTATGGATGTGTGTGTCCTTTGGACTGGGGAGAAGAATGAGCAATGAAAATCACATTCTTAATCTTCCCTTCATTTCCAAGAAATAACCCTGGTCTGTACTTTGCACCAACAAAAACATGTCCAGTTAGAGAGAACCATGGCATCTTTCTCCAGAGGGTGCCTCTACCATGAAGATATCTATTTTACTTTTCTTTCACTCTCTCACTGCCCTCACTGGAGTCAACAGCAATTTTTCCATCAGGAATTTTCTTCAGCCTTCATTAGGGTATTAAAAGAGATTCTTGTGCACATGAGCCCTTTTTTAAAGCAAGCTTCCTGTGAAGGCTTCTCATTCCTAGAGAGCCACATCTGTGTGGCTTTCTGCTATCAAAACACTGAGACAACTATTGTTGATGGCAGGATGTTACACAAAATTCAGCTGAGATGTTCTGGACATCAGCTTTGCTTCCACAACTCTTCCAATAATGGGGAAAAATTAAAAAAAAAAAAAAAACCCAAACATTAGGTTGGGAACTTTTCTGCAGTCTTCCACAACAACTTTGCTTTTCCAATCTTATTCCCAGCTGTCAGCCTGGCTCATACTGAGGAGTCGATATTTATGTCTTGATGTATCTGCCAACAGAAGTGCTGATTGGATTGCTAATATTTAAATTTATAATAATAGGAAGGTGGGCAAGATTTAAGGGGTTGGTATAATTGTAAGGGGATACCATTTTTATTTCCATATTAATACCAAGACATAAACATGCTCTAAGGGACCCTATAGCAATGAAAGTCCAAATTCAGCCAGAACTACTTTTGCTTTTCTAACATGCAGTTCCTAATGGAAATTCTAATTCACAGTATGATCAATTCCTATTAAAAACAGGCTAGCCAAAACCAGGAAAAATAGCTTCTTCATTTTAGGCACTAAGCAAATACAATAACTCTCACTTTCCTCTCATGCCTCCAGACTATGTGTCTCCAAACAATACCAACTCTTAGAAATGAAAATAGCAGTAATATTCTTGAATTGTCAGAACATGGTTCCAAAGAAGTTCTTTCCACTTTGAAAATTGTGGCACATTCCCCTTACAGTCATGAGACAAGTTAATTAGACAGATACCAGAAGGTATTTTCAAAGTAACTCCACTGGAAATGGTGGTAATTGCACAGTCATTGAAGTAAAAAGGCCCTAAATAGAAAAACACAACTCAAATGTCTATGTACATGTAGATACTTTAACCTCAGCTTCTTTTTATTCCCTCTAAGTTCAAAATTCTGAGTCCCCACCTACCCTGTGTGTGTGTTACTTGGCAATTCAAGGCTGATTTAGAAGAATTGTATCATTTTGTGAGACTCTGAAAGCTGTCAGATGTCTACAGGCTTTGCTGGGCTGGAGCTACAGCATGTGACAGATTGCATGGCTGAGCCCTTGGCCATTTCACCTCCACTCTATGATCCCTCTCCATTAAACCTCATTTCTGCTGGAGGACAGAAGCAAAATGGAAAAGATTTTTTTTTTTTAAGTGTCAAGTTTAGAGTACAATTTTCTTTATGTCTTGGGACAAAAAGCTAAAAAGTTTCTGGCCCTGTCTTCATTTATGCCAATATAATGTCTATTAACTTTGCCAGAGTTAACCCCAGTGCAAATGACATGAGAAGGAAGCTCTAGAGCTTAATTGGTTTCTAATGAACAAATGTGTGCATGCTTGAAAATAAATGAAAGCACATACAGAAGTACCAAGAAGCCATTTTTGAGCACAGAAATAACCTCTTGCTGGAGAGAGAGAAAGCAGATCACTGCCACCCAGAGCACAGACACATCACCTATCCCAGCCAGGACTGGAAGGGCTTCCCCAAGAACAGCAGCAGGAGAGAGAGACTGTCACTTGTCCCAGCACCATCCTCCACATTTTGGGAAGCCAGAATGTCCAGTGGCAAAGACTTGGACTGTCCCTTCATGATGGTCTCCATGAGGAGCCTTTTCCTCAGTGCCTGAAGAAAAACACTTCCTGAATCCCCCTTGGGGAAAGTGGGTTGTGAAAAGTGGATGGAGACTGCTACAGTCGTTGGATAAAATGGAAAAGCTTGGAAAAGCTGCAGGGAGGAGTGGCACCCAGTGTCCCAGATATGCCATGCAAGGAAGGGATGGTTTGACTCCTCACATGCAGTCAGGGCACAAGCTGGAGGAGAAAAAAACCAAAATCCTTCAAATCTCAAACATGTATTCATTTCTCCCCCACCCCCCATAGAGATTTCATTGTGTGACTCATGAAACATGTCATTTTAAATCCTCAGAGGATAAGTTGTCAGAATACATTGTGCTTTAAAGCCTTTCTTTGGTCTCTCATTTAAATCTTTGAAAGACTTTGTAAGTTGTATTTTTTTTTTTGCCTTCACTTTGGTTTTAGCATTGTAGAGATGAACGTGCCTTCTCTCTTGCGGGTTGAGCACTTAAAAATACTCTGGATAAGTGAAATGTGAGGCATGAATTGTGAAAATGACAATCCTTATGGCCCTCAATATGCAGAGCAGCTCCAGAGCCTTCAGACTTCCACCTCCTCCTTTGGTGGCTACAGCTTATCACCAGGCTGGCAATAAAAGGTAAATGAGCTCCTGCAGCAGGGTAAGTACCAAGAATATGAAGCTTTTGTGAACGTGGATGCTGCTCTTACCATTATGGGCAATTAGAGGGCTTGAAAGTGTGTTGCCTGACTTTCTGTTGCTTGGTAACTGTGCACCTAATTCTTTCTCTAAGAGGTCACAGAAATGTCAGAAAATCCATTCTGTTAGGGCAGGGGGGGGTGGTGGAGAGACAAATGCCCCCATCAGAACAGCAGCCTATGGATTGGTTAAAAGAACTTCATGTTTCCCATTAGCAGACAGGAAATGCTGCATTATCGTGATTATTTTCCTAGCACCACAAAACTGCAATTTCTGAGCATTGCCAGCTATGCCACACGCTTACCGTGCCAAAAAAGCTTGGGAATTGCAAACACACTGCTGAAATTTGGCATGCCCCAGGTCAATATAACTCCTGGATACACTGACAAATAGCCATTATTGGCCTGATGCAGAGCCTGGCAGAGTCAATGGAAAAAATCCTGAAACAGCGACAGCGCTGTGAGACTGATAAGGAATTTCTGAGATTGGAAGCTTTGCAAACATTGCCTGGCACAGGAAAAAAAATTATGAACTTGGAAGGAAGCTAATGAGACAGAAGATAAAATTTTCTTCTCCAAAGAGATGCAAGTTGCAGCTTCTTCAGCCCCTGAAATACGAAACGACTGTCACTGAGAGTGAACAAATTAAGTGGTGTCTGTGAGGGAAGAGCTTGGCTATTTTTACCTGCATTTTAAGGAACAGGACTTTTGGAAGTACATCTCATCCTCAGCAAATGTCCAGGTATTTCTACTTTGAGACAGGTTTAGTAATACACATTCCATGTTATACACTATTCCCACAAATGAACACTGTCAAAAAAAAAAAAAAATAAACAAACTACTTCCCTTCAACATGAGCAGTGTGCTCAAGTTTGCAAAATGCAGTTTAGAATAAATGAACACCCCTGAGATTGAGTGAATGCATTTCAAGAGGGGCACGATGTGCAGGTGTCCACCACTGACCATCAATCATTTTTCTGCAGAGCTGAAGGTTTCCTGTCACTCCAAAACCACTATGCACGAATTTGAAGTCATTTTCTAAAAGGAAGGGCAGACAACACACTCTGGGCCCATTTAATCATAAAAATAAAGGATATTTTCATGTTGAAACAGCTTGTGAAATAACACAACTACACAACCCTTGGACTCCTCCATAGGACAATCTTGCTGTGGGCAACGTAGAAAACAAAACTGAGGGTCCCAGCCTACCCTTGGCCACAATATTACATAAATATTAGATAAATTGAACTCAAGCCACCACCTAGAGAGGGCAGATGTGTCAATGGAAAACCAGAATTTGATTTTTTCCTTGTGTCCTTCTACTGGGAGGATTTCTTCAGCTTAGAATGATCAAAAGGATTGTGAGTACCTACATATCCATTCCTGGCAGTACTGTAATATAAATCATTTTCACTGGAGAAAAAAATCACAGATCACTAAAACAAATAGGTCTTTAAAGTAAGGGGAAAAAGATAATGCAATCAAGCTCCAGTAATGTCTGTTCTTCTGGAAGTACTTAGGTATATTTCAGTCACCAAATTTTCATCATAAACTTTGAGACAAATGCATGAAATCACATTGCTGGGATGCTCTCATTTGTTTATATACAGACAGAATAAATGTGAGTGAAGAACTCATACAAATTAAGATTTTATGCATGTCCAAAACAATGGAGTAGCACAGGCTACTCTAAGAAACACATATGGGCAAAATCCAGCAAATCTGGATCTAAACATCTTTGTGAAGATGCTTATACCATTATTCTGCTCCACAGACTGACATGGTTTTTGATGCACTTTAATACATAATTAAATTCTACTGTGTTAAGTATGTTTCTCCTGACATGTTTTTCTGAAGATGCCATAGAAGATGGAAAAATGTATTATACAACCCCTTAAAAAATGTAAGCTTGCAGCAAAAACTCCTGAAATATTTTTGAGGCAATCAGACTTCTGTGAAATTCAAGTGGGTTGGAGGTTCTTGGGGAAAATAGGCTCTAGAAAAAACAAAGAAGTCAAAAAGCAAATAACCAGAAAACCAAGAAAACAGTAATGGTGCAATAAAAGAATATTTTTTTCACTATTGACTGTGAAAGCAAATTTAACAATAGCTGAGAATGAGCCATGCCAGCTACATCCAAAACCATGCAGGTCATGAATTTGCTGACCCTTAAGCCTCACCATATTTTCCTGTGGATAGGTTGAACACTCTGCAAAATTTATAAATGTAGTGAAATGGCCACTGGCATTTTGGCAGCACAAAAACTGCAGACAAACACACCCAGCCACACACCCACACATTTTCTGTAAATAATCTGTCATCTTCAAGTTCAATGTCTGCATTTTCCTGCTGCATACACTGTGTTACTGGAATCAGAGAACTGATTCAGGCAAGCAATGCTCCACAGGCTTAAACTCACCTGGCCAGGGCCAGTGCCTTGAGTTCATGATGTCAAAGGGTCTGGTGTTTATCCTGCATGGAGAAAACAGAGAATTTAGCTATTAAGGAACCACTTCCCTGATGTGTCTCTCACTACAGTGGTCTAAAACATACCTGAACTCCCAGTATGCTGCTATTTTTCCATTTCAGCCCCTTGAAGTTGCTCTAATTTCATTATACAAGCTGGAAAGTGGCTTAGTGGAAAATCCCTGGGGGTGCTGGTGCCAGGGCTGGACACGAGCCCAGGGGTGCCCAGGTGGGCAGGAGGCCCCTGGCAGCTGGGCTGGCTCAGGAATTGTGTGTCCAGCAGGAGCAGGGCAGGGATTGTCCCTCTGTGCTGGCACTGAGAGCCCCTCGAGGGCTGTGTCCAGCTGTGGCTCCTGCAGGAGAGCCCTGGAGGGGCTGGAGGTGTCCAGGGCAGGGACAGAGCTGGGGAAGGGGCTGAGGGAGCTGGGAAGGGGCTCAGGCTGGAGAAAAGGAGGCTCAGGGGGGACCTTGTGGCTCTGCACAACTCCCTGACAGGAGGGGCAGGGAGGGGGGTCGGGCTCTGCTCCAGGAACAGGGACAGGAGGAGAGGGAACAGCCTCAGGCTGGGCAGGGCAGGCTCAGGGTGACAGCAGCAGGAATTTCCCCATGGAAAGGGAGCTCAGGGGTTGGAACTGCCCAGGGAGGTTTGCAGTGCCCATCCCTGCAGGTAGCACCTGGAGGTGGCACTCAGAGCTCTGGGCTGGGGACAAGGTGGGGATGGGCACAGCTGGGACTGGATGATCTTGGAGATCTTTTCCAGCCTCAATGATTCCATGATTCCATGATTCCCTAAGTGGATTGTGCCAGGGCCAGCTGCTCAAGGAGACCCTCGGTGCTGAGGCAAACATGATGCCCATGCCTGGAGAAGGAAGGATGGGGCAGAAACCTCAGGCACAGAGAGGCTGCACACACAGGAGGGCTGGGACCCTGCAGGTCACACCAAAGCCAAAGGGACTCCTTGCAACTGCTTCCAGCAAGCCTTGAGTCCATACCCAGGTCTCTTCTATATTAATTTGCTTTTTCCAGGATTAAGGATGCACTAGGAAAGGAGGTAAAATGCAGTTAAAGTGGAAAGGGGCAGCATTACTTGTGACTGCCTTCCAACACTCCTCATCCACATCACTAATTTCACATCTAAAGAAATTCTGAGGATAATTATGGTATATCTGTGTTTATGCTTCAGACTGAACAAGTATATAGTTCTTTAATTGTCCCTATGCAGATAAAAGAACAGGGTGTTTGAGCAAAACCCTCTCTAAGGGTGTAGGTCTGCCAGACCACCTGACCATGTCATTATATCAAGGGCTGAACCTAATACATCTGATACTTTGAAATCCAGTGTCTCATAAATATTCCTCAATAAATCCTTTCAAGTGTCAAGGCCCATTCCTAACAAAATCACAATTCTTTTGAAGAGATAGGCAAGTAATTTTGCTTTTGGGGAAAAAGAAAAAAATTCAGTTTTGTCCTAAAGAAAATCAGAGAAAATGAATTTTTCACTAGATTAGCTGTTTAAAAGTAAATAAATAGATAAACTAAAATGACAACAAATAAAATAAAAACAACAAGAAAAAAACCTGAAAACCCCAACCTTCTGGAGTTTTCATAAAGACTAGAAGGATGTACTTGGAAAAGCACACAAGCCAACAGCACAAATATGAAAATTATTAGTTTAGAAGGAATATCTCTCTATATTGGGCACATCTCACTGGATATTGCTATTCCAACCAGCAGTAAAATCGTGTTCCCCTCTGAAGCACAAAATGAGTGAAACACTTTTCACTGAAACACAGCAACTGTTTTATCAATGTCTCACAACTTTGCACTCGCATTTTTCAAAGACTTGCAGAGGACAGAAAGTTCTTCCAGTCAATGAAGAGGCACAGCTTCCTTCCTCAGCATCACACACACCCCCACAGCAGCTCACGAGGCTCCTGTGGGAGGCAGAGATGCTGGCAGCCAGTGCACATGGGCAGCACCCTCAGAGGGGCTCCTTTAATTCCTTAATGTGTCTCCACATCTCCTGAATTGATATAAACCCACAGCCTCCCTCCCTCCCTCCTTCCTCTGCAGGATGTCACTGCTGTGACTCTCCCTCTCCCACTGTTTCTGCAATATCATCTCTTGCTCCAGATAGAACTGTGAGAGTGGTTTGGATTGGAAGGAGCCCTAAAGATCATCTGGTTCAAAGCCCCTGATGTGACCAGAGAACCTTCCACTCAGAGCCCCATCCAGCCTGCCCCTTCCTAAAGGTCACTGTCTGGAATCAGCTCTCAGGTAAAACATTCGTTTTAAATGAATAACTTCTGCAAAGGATGTTGGTCACATTGCTTTGCAGAAAGACAAAGCACACTGTGCCATGTTTATGGCCCTACAGCCTCTGGTTACTGCCCTTTTCCTGATGCTCTGCCTTCACTGCACCACAGCTGCTGCTTTTAGCTCTTCTGTAAAAACATTTGAGTAGTCCCACTGGAAAATCTACAGCTTGATCTTGAGAAAGGAGGAAAACACATCATGCTCTCCTCCTGGTCTGATGTCCAGCACACTCCATGGCACAGGCAGAAATCCTGGGGGATTGTGTTATCCATCCCAACAGGCTCTCCCAGTGCCCACTCTCCAAATGGCTGGTAAAAACCACTCTATAGAAAGATATCATTAGAGGCCAAAGGAATGCCACAAGGCACAAAATTTAATTGTGGAAAACCAGGAATGGAGTCCTTCAGAACATTCCCTAGAACAGGTCTGAGTGAACACACTCCCAGGTCCAAACAGAAGGGCTGTGGAAATCTCAGACAGGAGCCAAATGAAGGCTGATCTGTTGAGTAAGGATAGGGGGAGAAGAAGATACACCAGGAGCTGCCATGAGATTTCTCCAGTGTGTTATTCTTTTTAAGTAGAAACATGTGGTGGAAGATTAAGCAGCATCTTTTTAATCTCCGATTGTCCAGCTCCCCCTGCTGTAATTACATATTGGACACAAATGGCAACAGATGTTCAGTGTCTAAACTAAGAATTATATACTTACTCAATATCCCAGTGATCCAAAACACTGACTGGGAGGCTGGAATTTAAATTTGCATGGAGTGGCAAATGAAAGAGTTCCTAGAACACCATGAGGCACAGAGAATATTAATGCAAACTTGAGGATGCACCAGTAATGGAAGGAGACAAACCGACTGAATACCAGCTAGAGTGGTTTTAATTACAGCAATTTCTCTGTAAATTATTTTAACCCATCTCATCCCTGAAAAGCTGAGCCTCCATTGTTATTTTTCACATAATCAAATCTCTACAACCCTGTGTGTGCAGCTAGATAGGAGGTTCTTCCTAATCATTTCATCATCTATCAAGTGGCCAGACTAATTTTCCCATATAAAACCTAATAAGAACAGATCTATCAGCCTGCATTTTATCTTGTTTATTTTCCAAGATACACACTTGTCCATTATCCAACTGCATGAAAGCTTTTTGCCTGAATTTGCTGGGAATTTTAAACAAGTGGCTATTCCTTTCACTAGACTTGCCTTCCCTTGAAATATCACAGTGCTAGGAAAGAAGATGCTTTAAATTGGAGAAATGTCCTACCCAACACAGACATGAATCATCTTCCCTAAAATTTAAAGGTATCAAAATAAGAGAGGATGCAGTTCTAGAGGGACTCAGGCATGTGAACTTCCACAGATTGCATCTCACTCCAACCAGTTTCTCATTTCCTGAATCAACAGACTTGCTCCATTTTCTCTCAAACATCCAACTCCTTCCACCCATATTTTGGGTACCAGTTGAAAGCCCATAATCTGATTCCTCCCACTGCAATGGCTCAGACAGGAGTGCAGATTTGAATGTTCTGAGCACTCCAAGGTGCAGATGCACACCAGGAACACGTGTCTGAGTCTGACATAAATCCCTTTACTCATATGCATATCACAACTGAGGGCAGACACTTGTTTACCAAAACATTTTCTGACAGAAAACTGAAAACACACTTAAGTCCATTAGTTTCACTGACCATTCTGAAAATGTTGACTTTTACAAGTGCATTTTATTATGTATGATTTAATTTTTCTTGCAAGATCACAGGCTGGGATGAAAACCAATGTGCTGTTTGCTGCCAGATGGTGTGTTGGAAGGGTACAAACTTATTTCACACAGAGTGCTATGTGGCATGAGAATGCTGTTCTTACACTTCTAAATAGTTTTGTGTCTTTGAATGGTTTAGATCCCCAGCATTCCTTCACTAAGCTCTTCCCATTTCAGCTAAAGCCTTGTGAAGTTAACAGATAAATACCAGAGAACCATTGGTGAAATTTTTATGGTAACTAATCTGCTCCCTGTCCCTTAAATTTTCTAGATGCAGAGCTCCAAAGAGTCAGCAGGGCAGTGATCCACGCACTGGGCTGATGTGCACAGGGCCAGAAAAAAACACCATTGGTATTAAAGCAGCTGGGAAAGTGATAAATTGACCATAATGTATAATTCTGATAAAGGAAATAACCTCCATGTGCCTTCAGCCTGCACTGGGTCCTCCTCAGAGAGACAGGGCACAACCCTGAGTATGTGTTCCACCAGTCTGTAACCTTGATTTTTCCTGGGAAAATGCTGGAAATACCCATCAGGGTCTCCAGAAAGACCATCTATGTGTTTTACCTGAACTGCCAGAATAAAGATAAAATTCTTCAAAACCCTTTGTGAAGAACATTCTATGCATCAACAGGGTCTATATCCACAGCCATCCTACAGCCAGGATAAATAGGTTTAATTTGCACCAGCAGCAATCCTGCATGGCTGCCCTGCGCATTTCAATTTTTGACATATTTGCTTTGGAAAAAAAGAGCTGGAAAAACCTCTCTCCCTCTTTTCCTCGGCAAAGCAACGCGCACAGTCTGCACCCGCTGCTAAAAATTGTATCGGTATCAATCTCCTCAGCATCACAAACACACCCACATGCGTCTGAATCCTGAAACGCTTATTTCGCAAAGAATGTGCCAAAAGATTTACTTACTCTTTAGAACTGTTTAATGATGTTGTGGGGATCAAAGGAGCAAGCATTTTCATGACAAAAGGAATTTGTACTCCAGGCTCCACAGCACAGACAGTGATTAGTGACTCATACATAAGAAGTGTCTCGCTTTTCTCTTTTAAAGAGCTGTTGTAGCATTTACCTAAACATTGCCGTGCTGAATCAGTACTTTCACTCCCAGCGACTGCCTGAGCTGCTCACCTTTACCTGGTCATAGCCTGGTGATGGTTCCCCACCTGAAAAATGTGTTCAGCTCCCTTACTTGGCTATTAAGGATGCATCCAGGATTTCCCGGGGGCTTGGAAAGCAACCACTGCACCTGAAGTCTTAGCAGAACAAAAATAAGAAGTGATCCTAGCTTAGACAGTAATTTTTCTTTTCTTCATAAAATGATTTTTGTGAGTAAAGAACTTGTTTTCCTGCTGTTTTTAATTTCCTTCAAGAAAAGACAGGCAAGTCTTTTCTGCAAATCTTTCCATTTTCAGCACCAAAACCTTTCCTTGTTGAGATAGGAGAGAGAACATGTGATGAAAAGAAACCAAACTTGCCTAAAAAGTTTCTGGGTGTCAAACTGCATTCAGAAAATCCACAAAACAACCATTTATTCTGGCCAATTTAAAAAAGAAATTCCTCTTTTTACAGATCTGCCACCAAAGATTCATTCTTTCATTAGCATTTCTCTTCAGGTGGTGCATTAGCGATCTCCCTACATTTTTATTAATTTTCTTCAGTGTGTCCCAATGAGGGGGAACATTCAGGCATCAGGTGTGACACTTTAGTGGCCCCAGTGGGTGACACTTGGTGTCACCTTGGTGTGGCTTAATTCCCTCGTGCATGACAACCCTGAGTAAAAGACTTCTCTGCTTTCTTTGGTGCTTGTCATTCTTACAACCCCTGCTCTGTGAAACAGAGAAATTCAATTCACCCCAAGGCGTGGTCCCAGCCCTGCCATTCAGCCCAGATGGCTCAGCACAGGTGTCACTGCTCACCTGTGCACCAGCTGCAGGGAGAGCTCTGTGTGCTCTTCTACTGCCAGGTATTATTGTAAGAACAGACCCTCCATGACCAGGAACTCTGAAAAACACTTAGAAGTCCAAGATTGCAGGGAAAAACCCCACTGTTCAAAAGAAACCCTCACTGGAGCTAGAGCATTTTGCACGATTCATGGGCAGCACAGTACCTGAAATATTTCTGTGGTGCCTTTCCCTCAAAGAGCAGTGTTGGGGTTGCAAGAGAACGTGCCAAAGTACTCACAGAATTTCTGCACAGCTCCTTGAATAGATGCTGCTAAATGTATCTGAAGGAAAAAAATCAGAAAGCTGTGCTGAACTCCTGTGTCAAATACAGCCAAAAACTTGACATTTTCCCTTGTCTGGTTGCTTAGTGCTAGGAGGAGAGGAAACATAGTCAGTTATTCTGCCATATCAATAATTTAATATCCTGACAAAGTATATCTCAAAGATGTTAACTCAGGACCCCTAGCCAAATAAGCATTCCCCCAAAATTAGGAATATTCGGATGGAAACTCCAGATTTGGGCAGAGCAGAGAGGAAAGGCTGCAGTACCAGGATTCAGATCAGCTTGGAAGCCTGGCACAGGAAGCAGATTGCACTGCTGGAGCTGATGCTTGGCTTTTTGGACAAACAGGTCAGTCCCTCTCTGTAAAGGTGCTCACAGCTGAGGCAAGGATGACTCGCAGGATCCCACCCGCCTTCAGCTGAAAAACAGGGGTGACTTCTGAGATGGCTTCAAGGTGTGTGACAAAACCAGCTTGCTGTCAATATTCCCTGATTCCAAACAAGGATTTCAGAGCCAGTCAATAAAATTTATGTTCCTGGCTTCATGTCTTTGCTCCTAAGTAAAAATGCTCTGAGAGGTGTGGGAGCACCTGCAAATCTGATTTATGCTCCCAGCAGCTGCAAGAATTCTGCACCTTCGAAACTTCAAGTCAGCTTTTGACAGAATGAAGCATTCAAACCTCAAATGGTGTAATTTTTTTGTTATCTTTACTAATATTTTTACTAATATTTTTACTTTGCCGAGGCGCTGACACTGGAGCAGATGGCATTCCTGGGCTGATCTCACTGATCATCAGAAGTCCTGCCCCTGCCTCCTTCTCTCACTGCTGTTCAGCAGTGCCTCTGCACCTCAGCTCATGTCTGATTGATCACCTGCCCCTGCCTCTGCCTCCTTTCCAGAGCTGCCACCTCGGGAATGCTCTGCCCCATCCCACGAGTGACAACTCCTGCTCTGTCCCTGGATGAGTGCCCTGCCATGCCACATTTGTAAAATCCATGTTCTTCACATGAATGCTGCTCCTCAAGAGACTGAGGCAAGGCTGTATCACAGCCAGCTCTCTTTTCTGTTTATTCATGGCTGTGTTCTCACCTGAGATTTATTGTTACTAGCTCTGAAGATACTTAGCAAACTGACTCAAGAGCAGATTCCTGGAGAAACCTGATGTTAACAGCCTTACTACCTGCATTCACTCCCATATTCCAAGAACAAGGACAATTTTAACCCACCTTTGTGGGTCTGCTGCCTTTGTACTGGTTTTTCTTTTATCAAAGGGGCCCACAGGACCTCTCAAATATCTCACAGAAATCAGAGTAAATCACATCAACAGTGACTTCTTGCTTTATTAAAAACTATAAAGTTGGAGAATACTTATTCTGCCTGGAGGGAATGTTGGATGAGACAGCACTACACAACCACATTTTAATTTTTGCCTTACTCAAGGTGAGGCAAAAGGTTTTCTGGGAATCTTCCTGGAATTCATATCAAATGAGCCAGTTTAAAGTTTCTGGGGTTAACCCTATTAAAGTTTCTGAAAATTAGCATATCATTAGCTTCTTCCAGTACTTTGCAACTTTCTTGCTAAAGTCTGCAGTGAATGTTATCAAAAGTCTCAGGCAGTTCTTGTTTTGCCAACAAACTAAAAAAGACTCACATGCATTTTCAGCTGTTTCCTTCTCTTGTCATTAATTTGTCTGTTTTGGGGTTTTTTTTCCACATGAACAGGTAATGAAAAGCTGTCCTCCTTAAATCCCTTCTCTATGCCAATCTTTCCTTCTCTGGCTTCTCCTCCAGTCTGTACTCTTTCCACTCTGAGTTTTATTTACCCAGATGTCTCAGGGTTGGGTTTAGGTCTTTATCCCTCTGATAATTCTTCTACCAGAAAGAATCTGATGAGATCCAAAGCCCTCCTGTTCCAGCCTCTGGGCTCTGACACTGGCCAGCATCACCTGCTCCAGGGGCAGATCTTGGCCATTTTCCTGCCCAAGTGGTCTCTTTCTGATTTCTGATGCTTAAAGGCATCTTTTCTCCTTTCTTCTTTGCCAGAATCATACTTTTAAAGCAACTCAACTAGAGGCAAGATAATGAGAGTAAAATCCAATCACCTGTTTTTCACGGGGATCAACTGTGAATCTTCTGAGCCAAGACTTTGGCAGAGAAATTGGCAGTTTGCATAATGGAACTGTGAATCAAAACACACAGCCAGGGATTATTATTGAGCTCCCATCCAATAAACTGGAAATGTATTTTTGAACTATTGCTTTTAGTACATATTACCCCACATTCACTTCAGTTAAGCAGACAGCACTCCTTGGTGACAAGAGATGATTGCTGTGTGAGTTTCCAGCAGCCCTTAACCTGTGCAACTCTTCAACTTTATCAACGTTTCATATTAAATGAACACAATCAAAATGAATAAGATGTCTTATACGGATAATGCAACATGCAGAACGAGTATCACACATTAATGGCACACAGCAATAACATATCATGCTCCAGAAAACATTCCTATATATTCATGTCAGCCTCTCTGAGAGAAGGAAAGCTGCACATACCAAACACCAGATATCTCTAATTAACCCTGACACCAAATTAATTGTTCTACATGCACTTGGAAAAAAAAAACAAACCAATAGCATATTGTGAGAATGCACAAAAAATTCAAGTGGATTTCTGAGTATCTTGCTTCATGCAGGAAGGGAACACACCACCTCAGACCTTGAGAAATCACAAAGAGCTGGGAGAAGAACAGGTCACAGAGCTGAAATGGTGCCACTGGGCCATTTGTTGGGGTTTGTTGTCAGTGTCAGAGGGACTGGGGGATTCAGCATCAAGAGCAGTTTTCAGTTTGCCCTGGTCAGCCTGGGGGTTTTCCATCATGCCTCAAGTCTAGGAGGAAAGCTGGGAGAACTGCTTTTGTTCAACCTGGCAAAGAGAAGCTTCAGGGTGGCCTAATTGTGACTTTTAAATGCCCAAAGGGAGCCTGCAAGAAAGATGGAGAGAGACAATTTACAGGGGCCTGGAGGGACAGGACAAGGGGAATGGCTGAGAGCTGAGAGAGAGTAGGGTCAGATGGGATATCAGGAAAAAATTCTTGACTGTGAGGGTTGTGAGGCACAGGGTGCCCAGAGAAGCTGTGGCTGCCCCATCCCTGGAAGTGTCCCAAGGCCAGGCTGGATGGAGTTCTGCATATCCTGGGTGGAAGATGTCCCTGCCCATGGCATGACTGGATGATCTTTCATGTCCATTCCAACACAAATCTAGGATTCCACGATTCCATAACACTACCTTAATTCACTTGCTTTTTCCAAAATAATTTCTAGCCTCAAAGTTTGTTGGGAAAAGCCAAGCAAATGTGCTGTGAATAACTCAGAAGCTAGAAGGCAAATGTGAAAGATTTCTAACTTATTTTCCAAAATCTTACGCATTACTCTTCGATGCCTATTTTAGCCTGACTCATCTTGACTAAAAGCTTGGCAATAGCAAAGGTTGACAGTAACTCTAAACAACATTTGGGTGAGAAATTAGAAGGCTGGCAGAGGTAACAAGGTTTGCTGATTAAAAAAAAAATAATATATATATATACTCTCCCAGTTTTTCTGCAAAGTCATGCACCTGGTGAAATCCCAGGCATTGGATGGCATGGCATGAACTGGAGGAGCACAGAGCAGGGAGGAGAAGCTGCTGGAGTGAGTCCATGGGTCAGGAATCCCTCTGCCATGGCAGCTCACCTGCAGGGTGACCACAGCAGGAAAACCTACAGTTCAGCACACAAGCAATGACTGGAGTTATCATTTATTCCCTGTTCTAGTCCCCATTCAGGAAAGCTGCTAAGTGCCTGCCTGATTGTTTGCAGGATCAGAAGCAAAAGTGAATTTTTTAGTGGTCTGTATACAACATGTCCAGGGAGCAACTTTAAAAGAAGAAGAAAAGCAAAACAAAACCATACAAAGCAAAAAACCCCTTAGAATTATATTTTCTTCTTGGTTATTAGAGTCTATACTAAAGCATTTCTCTTCTACCATTCATGTTTGACTATTTATCTGTGATTTCAATGTCTTTTCAGGTTTTTCAGCTTTTTTTAAGGACTCTTGCTGTGCTTGTTACAGCAGGAAAACCTGCAGGACGCTGGCATTGGAAGTTCTCTGAGCTCCAAGGTGACCTTTTGTTTGCTCATGAAGTAACCTCCAGGTGAGAGAAACAACAGGAGAACCATTCCTATAATAACCTTTCTCGTTAAAGAAAGACATAAACATCTGCAATTTCTCAGACAAATGCATGTTTCATGTGTCCCTGGCATCTCTCTGCTACATCCCCAGGAATTCACTTACATTTGCTGTCACAGTTTGTCTGCCCAAGTAGCAGGTCAGGAAAAAGCCTTGGCATTCCCCAAACTCAGGCTCATCCAGGGCTGGCTCCAGAGTCAGAGCAACCCTGATGCCACAGTGAAAGTCAGCCAGTGACCAGAGAGTGACCCCAGAAGATTCACCAGAAATCAAACCATCCCAACAAAACCAGCCCAGTGGCAAACATTTTATGAAGAAAAACAAGGACTGAAAGTGTGTGGAACAGGGAGATCAATTAGCTTGCCTATTTTTTTTTTTTCTTTTTTTTCCCTGCCTGGTGGATTTGCTTTAGTTTTGCATTTGTAATTACTTAAATGCAGTGTTCTTCACAAGAGACATAATTCACAGGCCTTTAATGCTGTGCCTTTCAAAACAAACATGAGTCACAGCCCCTAGGTAAACTTCCTGGGCTGGCAGTGAATATCATTATTGTGTGATAGAGTGCAGCAAGCTGTTTGCCAGATTACTCAGTCTCCTAAAGCTAGCAAAATTCATTGCCATTTATTTATTATGCTCATGATAATTACAATTATCATCACTGCAGTGCCAATCTGTTTGTGCAGAATGAAGGCCTCTTCATGATGTCTCCAAGGATTCAGTGTCAGGCCTGAGTAGTTAACCAAATTATGGGGACTTGCAGGATTATTTTTTTCTGCAAAACGAGGGCTTTAAGAGGTATCAAGCAGCACTCTCCTGCTTGTTTAACAACAATGTTCAAGAAACCTCTGCTACAAACCCCTCCTTCTGTACAAAGGACTGTTTTGGTCCTTGCTTTGGGCACTGTCTTCTATTGAGTTCCAGCTCAATATCAAGTATGCTGAACAGAAAATTGAATATATACTTCCAGTGCCCCACAAATGTGTCTTTTCCTGCACCTATTGGGATCCATAGAGATTACATAATGTCTGGGTACAAAGTAAACAGGGATCTGCCTCTGCCTTTATTTCTAGCCCGTTCTCAGAATGTCTTGGCACCCAGAAGGAGGAGTCAGAACATGCTGAGACATTAGGCCAGAGAGAGTAGCAAAACCCAGATTGTGAGCAGAGGGGGTGGAAACACAGAGTGTGGGCAGGTGAGAAATGTGAGATCATTTATCCAACCCTGCAGCAGTCTAAAAGAATACTCAGCTTCATATGGTGCTTTGAATCTTCAGAATCCCCGACGAGCATTAGTCAAACTAATGAAATTAGTCATCTAAGGTCGTATTCTTTTTATTTTCCTTTTCAAAGGGGTTTTGTTGGAGGATTTTGATGAGTTGCATTGATTTAAAGCCCTGGAAACGAGTTATATTACGTTGCCTTGTGCTTCCCTTCACATACCTGCTGGCAGAGGATCTGCAGGTTGTCTCAACACCGGTTCCTTGAAGGCTCCTGACGTGATCAGGCTCTGTGTTTCCTGGTAACACATGTTCCAATGTTAGGTGACATTCCTCAGACAAGAGAGGGCCAGATCTCTGGGACTCACTGCAGCTAATTGGGTTTGGAGAGCTGTCTTGTCACCGCACCCTCACTTTACTGATGTGGAAATGTGTTCAGCACAAATGCACTAATCTCTTTCATTTTCATATGCAATGAGATGCTGAATTACAGCACTTAATAAAAACCACTCTGCTCGCCCTGTGGGAGTTGCAGATGATCATCATTAGTGTAAAACCACAGCGATCATCTCACCACACTGAGCCCTGGAAGTTCAAATGTGGAGCTTAAACCAAAACACTGACTGAAGGCAGCTCTTGGGTTGATGCAGTGCTGTTATTAATCACAGAAACACAGAATATGCTGAGTTGGAACCCAGCAGGAACCCACTGTCCTGGTCCTGCAGAGCACCATCCCCAACAATCCCACCCATTGTCCAAACACTTCCTGAGCTTGGTCATGCTTGGTGCTGTGACCATTCCCTGGGGAGCTGTTCCAGTGCCCAAACACCCTCTGGAGGAAGAATCTTTCCCTAATATCTAACCTAAAGCTTCCTTGACACAACTCCAGCCATTCCTTTGGCTCCTGTCCCTGGTGACAGAGATCAGGGCCTGTCAATTATGAGCCACTAAGATATGTGGAACAAAGAGAACATTTGGCACCTTGTCCTAGGTTACAATGTAAAGATGTGCCCAAAAGTCTGTATTCTATCACCATCTGCTGAAATCAGGTGGGGCAGTGATTCTTATCTCCATGGGAGATATCCTCTGCTAATGGGCCAGCTGTTAAAACCAGCTGGGGCAATCATCTTTATCTTTCCCTTGGCCCACCTTTCCTCCAGGAGATATCTCCTGTTAATGGGCCATGGAGTCCCAGTGCATGACTGATAAAATTACATCATCCCACTGGGAGATGCTCCAGCCAGGGGGAGGAGCCAAACATTTCCTACCCAGATAAAAACTGAGATTTGGAACACCAAGGCAGCCCTTACTCACTGGTTTCCAGAGGACAAGAGCTACCAGACCTTTCTACAGGATCACTGCTTCAACAAGACAACTTCATCTGGGCTGCTACCACCACCATAACTAGCAGGTGTCAGGTTGTATTCTGACTCTGTCAGTGGTTTTTCTTTTGCACTATTGCATGTATTTTATTTTCCTTTTTTTTATTTTCTCTATTAAATTTTACTTCTGACTTGGGGTCTCTCACTGGTTTTGATTTCAAAACCATTACAACCCTCTTTGGACACAGAGCACTAGCAGAGGTCCATCTCTGCAGAATAGCAGAATAAACCATAGGTCACCCTACTTCTAATCACAGCCAAGAACTTTTGTATAGGCATTTGTTATGATTTTGCAGTGAGAGGGAACGTGAAGGGAGAAAAGCAAGTCCTGGACATTCACCTTGTCAAAGCTCCCAAAATGATGAATGATAAAGGTTCACAGTGAGTGACCCTTATTGCACAGCAGCAATTTAGGCAAAAATTATCAGGAGCTGAAACTGTTTATCCTTCATTCTGCTACCATGCATAATGGACCAATTAAGATATATCATGAGCTGCTCATTGATGTCAGACAGAAGTCAGAGGAATCCAATAGATGGGAACTAAATCAGATTGCCAAGGACAAGTATAAAAGGAAAACATAAGCACATAAGGATAAAGGAGAAAGCCATAATTAGGAGACATAGAGGGTAACAAAAAACATTCCATAAATACACTAATAGAGAGTGAGAAAAGCTTTGTTCACTCTAAACAAGGAGAGTGTTACTCTGCTATTTAACAGGAAGAGAAAGTGACTGTCAGAAAACAGTCAAGAAGACCACAAAGGTAAATGCCCTTTGCATCAAATCTTCCCTAGAAAAATGGGAACAAACGCTTTTACTTCAAGTCAGTTTGATTTCTAACTATGAAAGGATAAGGGTCTTTTGAATTTAGGAGAGGGAGACAAGAAATATGAAGAGAGACTATTTATTAGAGCCTGTAGTGACAGGACAAGGGGGGACAGCTTCAAGCAGGAAGAGAGTAGGGTTAGATTGGATATTAAGAAAAAATCCCATACTGTGAGAGTGATGAGGGCCTGGCACAGGTTTCCCAGAGATGCTGTGGCTGCCCCTGGATCCCTGGCAGTGCCCAAGGCCAGGCTGGACATTGGGGCTGGAGCAGCCTGGGACAGTGGGAGGTGTCCCTGACCATGGCAGGGGTGGAACTGGATGATTTTTGAGGTCCTTTCCAACCCAAACCATTCTGTGATTCTGTGATGCTGTATCCTCTCTTTTGACTTTAATAAGAATTTTTATTTGATCTGATATAGCATTTACACAAGCAAGTTGTAAAACCCAGTCCAGGAGGAGCTGTCTACATAGACATCACCCAGATTCACTCCAGTTCTGTGTTTTCATTCATAGCTTTGGCCATGGAATAAAGCTGGAAGTAACCAGAGGCACATGGGAATAGAACGTAAAATTATGTTTGCAAACTAGCAAAACAGGGGTGGAATGAAGTTCAATAAATGCAATTGCAATGTCCTACACTCAACAGACTGCAAATACTGGACATGGAGAAGCAGGTTAGGTAACAGCTCTGCAAAGATGGGTGTAGGTGTTACAGTCAATGACAAACTGAGCATGAGTCAGCAGTGTCACACTGTTGTGAAAATGGCAAGTGTCACACTGAGATGCAGAAACAAAAATAAGGTTTCTGAGACAGGAATCAACCCTTCTGTTCTACCCAGCACTGCACTCCAGGAAAGTGTGGAGTGAAAGAAAATAGTCCAATGGGGAGGAAACATTGAAAGGACTGGGATATGCAGCTGAAAGCAGAGGAAAATGTGCCAGGTAACCATCTTCAGATAGAAAGCTGTCATGCACAGGAAGGGAATAACCTGCTCTTTATGGAAACAGTAGCTAGGAGAGAAGGTTTAATTCACAGCAAGAAAGATTAAAACATTAGGAAAAAATATTTTACTGGAAAGCCTGGTGAAAGAGGACAGTAGAATTCCTGCTGAAATTCTCCATCACTGGAGGTCTAGGGGAGATCTAGGAGTATGTTAGAGAAAAGTGTCAGAAATCAACAAGGTCTGTTTGATCCTCTTCAGGGGAGTGGAGCAGCTGAGCTCTGAAGTTCCACCTGTGTCCTACACTGAACACTTTTGTAATTTTTAAGCTGCCCACAGCAAATGAACCCTAATCTTAATGAGTGACCATGCTGCCCATCACTCCATACCTCACCATCAATGTTTTTCTGAACACAAACAAATTCTGCAATCCAGCTCCTTCCTCTAAATAAGCAGCATCATTGATTTTGTATTGGGAGAGTTTTTAAAAGGACTTCTTTCATTGTTGACAAAATTCTGTGTTATGTTTAAACCAGTCTTGTTTCAGGAAATGTGCCCATGTCTCTCCCTTAATAAATAATCCTGTTTAAAATGCAATCTAAACAGATGCAATATTTTACTAGCACTTTCTAGCTCTTTTCAGAACTTTCTGTTATTTTCAGAGATGCAACAAAGTTTGAAATTTACTAAGTAACGCTATTAGCAAAAAAATAAATGCTGTTTCACTTCATTCCAAATTAGGAATTATCTGTAAGCAACCCAGACCAATCAAACCAGAAAACCAAGTTGCTGCACGTCATGTGCAAATTCTCTCATAATGCTGACCCTCCCATTCCTGTGGGGAAAGCATGAACTGAATTCCTATAATCAATACCTGCTCAGTGCCTTCCATCAGGCACCTTCAAATAACTGATCAAAAACTGATGCTATTCTCATTTTACCAATGTGAAAATACCAACAGCCCTGCCTTCATCAAAGATTGAAGTAATTTCTCAAGGTCAAACAGGAAAGCAGTGCCCAGGTCAGGAATTTTTGCCCTTGAACCCCAACATTTTGTCTGGGTCTGGCTGGTTTGAGTTGCCATGTTTTTTCTGCATAAGGAGATGCCAAGTGCCCAGTTTTAGCCTGAGTTCCCTTTTGTCCCTAACTATGGGATCACAATAACCACCCTCACAGCTGGTTTTTTTCCCAGAATAAACTGTACAGTGTTAACCATTGATGCTTTATTGTCATTGATTTAGTAGCTGTCACAGAGTTACAGGAGGAGACAGATTGCTGTTATTTTAGCCTATAAAAGGTCTTATGCCTCTGTCAGCAAACACTTTATTCCTTAAAATAAGCAATCTGAAAGAAAATAAACAAGCTGGAGGAATCTTTTAGAAAGAAAGAAAGAAAGAAAGAAAGAAAGAAAGAAAGAAAGAAAGAAAGAAAGAAAGAAAGAAAGAAAGAAAGAAAGAAAGAAAGAAAGAAAGAAAGAAAGAAAGAAAGAGAGAGAAGGAAAAGAGTTTCCCTAAGTGCTTAATCATTTCTCTCTCCATCTTTTCTCAATGTCTGAATCAGTGGCTTAGGTTAAATGACAATAAATTAAGTGAAATTCCTTATGTAGAGACATTTTGCCTGTGATACTTTGTGTTTCTTCATTATTCTGAAAGAAATTTCCAGATACTTTCATCTAGACAAACCTGCCTTCTGTTTCCTACTCTGTAACTCATGTTTTAAATTCAGCCCTGCTGAATCTGCTACTCCTTAGGCCAGTTTTAGGCTGTGAATCCAAACTGGCCACTGATGTCAGAAGAAAACCTGAGAAAAAGTTCAGAGCAGCAGCAGAAAATGCCACTATGCTGCAACTTAGATATTCCAGCTGTGTTCAAAATGACAACAGGCATTTACCTTCCTGTTCCTGCAGCCCCAGTGAAGAAGAAAACTCAGGAGCACCAGAATCTGCACAGGAATGTCTGCCCAGCACAAGCAGAGTAGGAGAGTGTTATCAGTGAGCCACCAGCAGCATTTAGCAAAAATCTAAAGACTTGGCCAGCTCACTTCAATTATCTAATTTGTGGGGCTATGTTTCATATATGTTTTAGATTGATTTAATTAGTGTTAATTAACATAACTTTATGGATTATGAGAGACAGCAGATACCCATAAAGATTTTTATATTGAGCCGTATGGCAGCCAGCAATGCACCAGCCAAAAAAAAAAAAAAAAAGAAATATAATGAGGCACATAAAAAAAGCCTGCTGCACAACACTCCTTGGTAATTTGGAAAAATGAATGTCAGAGTTTGCACAATACAGGAGATGCCATCCTGCTCTTGCCTTCCCAGTCTGGCTGTGGAAGCTGGATCAAGCTCTGGTTGGGATTTTGGATCATGCAGACTCCAAAGCTGATCTGGATGGAGCCAGTCCACACCTCTGGATTTTCTCCTTCCCCACAAAGCAGAGTAGATAATGTTTCTTTTAACAGACTCCAGATGGAAGATACACCCTGAACTCTTCCCTAAGATCAGGAGATAGGTAGTTCTCTCTTTTAATTTATTTATTTTTTGTGAAGTCCGAAAGGTTTTGCATCATTTGCTGTTTGCCAGTTGTTTAAGATGGACTTGCCTGGTCCTTCCAACCCCAGCTTGCTACAACAGAGTCAAATGGAGCTTGGTGAAGGAGGTGAAGAATCTCCACCTCTAACCATGACCTGTCTCAGGGAGGAGCCTGCAGCTCTGTGAGGCTGCAGAACAGAAGCCACACTCTCCTAGAGAGCATGAAAAACAAATGGCAAGGAGGAAAATAAAATTCTCTGGGCAGAATTCAGGAGTCTTCAGGGACTCAGTTTGACAAGGTGGCTGAAAAACAAACAGAAAAATCAAAGAAACAAAAAAGCAAGAAGCAAGTGATTCCACCAGATTCCTTCTTCCTCCTCCCAGCAGCACATGCCATGTGGAACTGATGCCTTTCAGAGCTGAATCTTCATTTTCAGATTAAGGCCCACTTCAGAGACAAGGCAGGGCAAAGAGGAGCTGGAATAACACAGGAAAAACTGGAAAATGTAGCATGGCAAGGACAAAAGGTTCCAATTAGCTGTCATTACAGCTGCAGAGATATAGATCCAGGGGGTGCTGGAGGGATGAAGCAGCAAGTTGCTGGGGATTTTTTCTCTCACATTTTGGCCAGGCAGTGTATAATGAAAACCAGTAAAAGCAGAAAGCCCTTGATGCTCATAAATAAATGCAATCTGCTGCCCTAATTCCTGAACATCCCAACACTCCAGGCTCTGCCCTGAGTTCTGGACCACAGACTCAACCTTGGCATGATTTTGGCCCCCTGAACGAGTGCCAGCAGCACCAGAGTCAAAACTGCTCCTTATAAACTCCATTATCCTGGACCTGAAGAGATGGATGTGCTTTACAACACTGCCACGACTATTAAATGCTGGCAGAAAAGCTTTGCAGAACTGGAATTTGTTTTTTCTTGTGCTGGAGCCTCTTTTTGTCTATATCATAGTGACACCCGGTGGCCATGAGCATGCATGGAGCTCAGTGAGAGCTCGGCTGCTCCTCCTTTATTGCAGACAGAATGCATCCTGAAGAGTCAGCATGTGAGCAGAAAGTTAAATTATTTATAATTAGACTCTTTTTAACAATTAAAAAAAACCTAGATGCATCCTTAGTACCTTTATGTATCTTTAGAGTAGTCTATAGATAATTTTTTTTCGTTTTTTTTTTTTGTGTGATAAAAAAGGCACAGCTAAAAATTAAATGCACACAGGATGTGTGGTTATTAGTCCAGTAGAATTTTTTATGATGCTTACTTCTTATTTTTATGAGAAACCAATGCACAAGAATGCACAAATATTTTTCCACACAGAGACTGGTGCTCCCATCTTTGCAAAATCAAGCTGGAAACAACCTTAACAAAAGGGACTATTCCTACCTTGCCAGCTTGCTCCAAGGTGCACCAGAATTGAATTGCTTTTCTTTCATATGTTATGCAAAATTAAAAAAAAAAAAAAAATTTAAAAAATGGAAAAGGAAAAGGAAAAGGAGAAAAGAAAAAGAAAAAGAAAAAGAAAAAGAAAAAGAAAAAGAAAAAGAAAAAGAAAAAGAAAAAGAAAAAGAAAAAGAAAAAGAAAAAGAAAAAGAAAAAGAAAAAGAAAAAAAAAATAAAAATAAAAAGAAAAAGAAAAAGAAAAAGAAAAAGAAAAAGAAAAAGAAAAAGAAAAAGAAAAAGAAAAAGAAAAAGAAAAAGAAGGAAAAACAAAAAAAAAAATATAGTATTTTATTTACTGTGGGAGTGGTAAGGCCCTGGCACAGTGTGGCTGCCCCTGGATCCCTGGCAGTGCCCAAGGCCAGGCTGGACACTGGGGCTGGAGCAGCTGGGACATGGGAGGTGTCCCTGCCATGGTAGGGGTGGCACTGGATGATATTTTAGGTCCTTTTCCAGCCCAAACCATTCTGTGATTCTGTGATTCTGTGATTCTGTGATTCTGTGATTCTGTTTATCATCTAAAATATAAAGCATTCAAGTGACAAGGACAAGATCATAGGATGAGTGTCTGAGCTCTTTACCAGCTGCAGTGTTTATCTCATTTACGTGCCTTGGGATGATGTTGCTCCTTTAGAAAGATCATTAGTGGTCAGAAAGACCAGAACTTGGAGAAGTGAACGTTCCAGGGAGGAGGGAAGTGCCTGGATTTACAGAGCAAGCTCCTGTGTAGCTGAATGCAATTAAAGTCCAGATCAGAGCTATAATCTCATATGCACATCACAGTACTGAAAGCTCTTGTGTTTGACAGTGGGATTTTCATTTTCAGGGTCACTTCACCACCTCAGACCATAACAATAATATCAGGCTCCTCTCTTGACCTGACACCAGGCCATACTCCTGCTGTTTTGGAGGTTTTATCAGTGAGAAATTTACTGGTCCAGCCTTATCTCTGCTACCATCACAATTTTCACAATCAGCACATTGACACCTCATTGGGCTTCAACAAAACCTTGCTTTGCAAATCCCAGCATGTAACAGAATGCTGGAAAATACTCAATTTCCAGGTACCAAATCTTGCCTCATGCACACAACATTGTGCTCATTGTCCTGGGAAGTTCCATGATTTGCATGAGAGGCTGGGGTGGGGACCCAACACATCAGCATGCAAGGAGCCTCTGCCTCCCACACCATTTTTCACTGAGAGGGCTTTAAGATGCCAAGTTCCTGGTTCCCTTCCTCATCAGTCATTTCCCTGACTACAACAGCTATCTTTCACATCTGATTCACTAATACAAATATCTGTGGACTATGCATGACTGGTAACCCCTTGAAACTTCATCAGCAGACTTGGCACAAGCATGGAGAAGCTGTCACACTGAAGGACTCTCATAGATCACAGAGTCACCCCAGCCTAAGTTCAAGCCCAGTTCTCATCAGCTTTTTTTTTTTTTTCCCCCTGCAATTTATGACTGTCCTCTCAAAGCAGGCCCCCTTGCTTTGAACCTGTTGTGATCTATGGAAGTGATTAATTATTTATTAATTTCTTTCTCTGGTAAAGAGCATTGGTTGCTTATATTTTTCAAAGCAGAGTTCCAGGCTGTTCCTTTAAAAGTGTTGATAACATTATTCAAGGCTGGAGTAAGAGACAACACTACCTCAAATTTAATTTATTTTTTAGTGGTGATGGCTCTATGAGGGAATGTTATGTCTTATGTGCTGGAACTCTAAATATCAGCCTTTCAGCTTTCAGAGAGACCTGGTGACACAGCAGAGAATTTATAGGTGAGAATTTATAAAGGTGAGCCAGCACAGGATCAGGACAGCCCTGAATTGCCATCAGCCCAGTGAAAACCCCACTGCTGAGGTGCTGACCACCCTCTGCACAGCCCCAGGGGGATCACAGCAAGCTCTGCTCTCATAATTTCACTTCTCCAGCAGCTGAAGCCACACAAAGTCCAGCCCTTTTCTGTCCAGTCCTGGCTGAGGGAACCCACCTGGACTTTCCACCTCGTAACTTCTTTTATTCCCATGAGAATGTAGCCAGCTCTGTATTTTAAATACCCTAAATATATTTTGCAGCCTAACCCCCAAAAAAAGAATGTTTTTTGCTCATTTCCTATTTTGTATTCCAATAGAAACAAACATTACCAAACTTTTCCCCCTGTGTGTGCAGATACAAGAGTCAGCTGAGGTTTTAGATATCCCCAAGTCCTTTCTGCTAAGAAAACTGAGAGTTTAGACCATACAAAATTCAATGTTATTTATAAAGTCATTTTGGTGTGCTACTGTGAAAATTGTTGAGATGTAAAAGACTGGAGTTGAATATATGCTCTGTCCTCTACAACTGGACTTCAAGAGTTTCCAGACAAGAAATCTTGGATATTTCCCCACAGTATTAGTCTCAAGAAATTGTTCAGACTTGTTTTAATGACTTAATGCTGCCCCATCCCTTGAAGCCTTGCAGTGAAAGGCTTCCTTGTTATCTGCCCTTAACTTTCCTCTTCATTTCATACTGGAATATCTAATGACAAAATAATTCTCTTCCTAATATTTATGTAGACAAGACAGATAACATAACACAAAGCAATGCATTGCTGATAAGAGGAGACAAATTGTAACATGAAATTTCAGTTCCCATGACTTTAGAGATGAGATAAAACCCACAAGAGAAAAATCAAGGCTGAATAAAGAATCCATGCAAGGCTGACTGCACAGAGATGAGATTCCAGCCATTTATGCTCTTTGGAATTCTGCCCTGCAGCCCAGATAGCAAAAACAGACTAATCCCAAGCCTTTCTCCCTCTGCTTTTTCCCTGGACACACCTCTCTCAGCACCTAGAGCCACAGAAAATTCAGGTTAGATGAGACTTCTGCTCCACCCCACTCCTCGGGGCATGGCCAGGTTCACAGTGAGATCTGGTTGATCCAGCCCCATCCAAAACGGTTTTGGAAGTCTCCAGGATGCCATCTCCCAGATCTTCCATCTTCTTTAAGTCTCCCAGACACCACAGCCATCTCCAGCACCTCTTCCACTACTGAACACTCTCCTGTGTGGGATATCCCTCCCCAGTTCCAGTACATCCTTCCCCAATGACCCATGAGGTGGTAAATCTGCAGGAAATTTATAAATCAAACAGCTGCACAATGCTGCAAGGGTGACATTTGCAGTCCAAAATTCCTGGTTTGGTAAGTGGCCGACTTCAGGTGACTTTCTATTTTATCTCCAAGATGGGTTGGTGCAACTTGGGGAATTCCATGTAAACAAACCAAAAATCAGCCCAACACTCCTCCCCAGACTTCTTTTGGAGTCCCTCCACAATCAACAGATGAAAATTTATCCACTCTCTCCCTAATCCCATGATCACTCACCCAGTCAAAGTGTTTCCAGGTATCCTGTGTGAAGAGAGGGTAAGGAAAAAAGTTTTGTCTCTTGTGAAGAGTGGCAGTGAGATTTAATGGAGATTTAGTGCCTTGATTCCCCTTCCTGGCTGCCTGCAGCTCCAAGCAGCTCCCTGGATTACAACCCCTCACTGACACAAATATTTTAAGCAAAACAAGAACTCAGAACACTTTGCCATCCCAAATGCTCAGTGCATATATCACCAGAATAATAAATAGTAAGCAGGGAGATGGCATTGACACTTGGCCTGAGGCTGGCACTGCCAAGCAATGTTGAAGAATGTCTCTTTGAATTCTGAAGCACTCTTATGCTCTTTTCTGTTCATGTACCACTGCTTTGAAGTTCATAAACATTCCAGTGAATAGCTTTTTGATTCATGTGAATGCTTGAAAAGTACCTATTCCCTGAAAAATGCCTGCATGTAATTGAGTTTTTCAATGCAGCAGCACAAATATTTGCTATTTGGTACTCCACTGCCTAAAAATCTGTTCTCCAGTCCATGAGCAGCTCTGTAGCCACACAACCAGCACAATATCAGAGAGGGCAAAAAGTCAAACTGGATAGTTTGCACTTGTAAATTGACAATTGTTTATCTATATTATCCATTGAGCAGATTTGCAGAGTCCAGATACAGTTAATAAACAGTTCATGAATAGCAAAATGTATTTTCACAGTACTCAGTATTTTCCTTTTTTGGACCATTATTCCTTATTACCTTTTGTTTAAATATATGAAAACTACTAAATATTTAGGTGCAGGGTTTTTTCATGTGCATGGGTAAGAAAGAATAGTGAGAGCTTGCTGCATTTTCACCTTCAGATGAGATAGTTTGGCACTACAAATCATCACAATGTTGTCCTGCAGCAAATACCCCAGAACATTAATTGCCTCACAGAGGATTTGCTGGACATTTATTAAGTTAAGGAAGTTTTAGTTATTGAAGAGATGGAAGTGTATTGCAATGCTCATACACTTACACAGACTTACATAAGCAAAAAGAGGAGTTGTGAGCATTTGGGACAATACTAAACTTCAGGTATTCCCAAGGAGAAAATGAAACCCAGAACAAGCTCAACATTAGTTTAGTTCTGTGGCTGGAAGAACTCCCTGAGAGGTGAGTTCTACATGTCAACCATCAGCTCTGCTCCCAGCTGTATTCTCAGCACGGAAACCTGATTTTTTGATGTTGTGGAAGGGAAGAAATAGCACAAAGCAACACAAGGCTTTACACAAGGCTCCTTTTCCACCAGGAAAAACTAAAAAATGGCCTTTTTCTGGCGTCTCTCCCACTCCCTGCTGAGGGAGGGTCCAGTCAGATGATGCTGGCACCTGGAGTGGTTTGTGGATCCAGGTAACTGGAGCTCCCCCAAAACTGCTCCAGCTGCAGCCAGGGCTGGGTGGAACTCTGCCAGGCTCTGAGCTCAGGAGGTTCATGGTCCAGTGCTCCTCCCCAGCCACCCTCAGCTCCCACAAGGAAATGAGCCCTTCATCTCTGCTGCACAAAGCACTTGTGGTTTGACTTGTTTGTTACCTTTCATTCCTGTGAGGAAACTTCTCCTTCTTTGAAGTGGGAGTTTCAGGAGACAAAAAAAAAAAAAAAAAAAAAAAAAAAAAAGGGCTTGTTTCATAATCTTTTAATCTGAACTCTTCAGCAAGTCATACAAGCACTGTGTTTAAGGTTCTTGTGCAGAAGTGTGGCTTCGTCCTGCAGCTCTGGTCCACCTTCATCAAATTCCTCTGATCTCTCAGATAATTTGATTTTCTCTTGTTTCAAATGATAGAAGAGAGGGACTCTTTATCAGTAGCTGTGACAGCACAAGGAGTAATGGGTTCAAACTGGAAGAAGGCACATTTATCTTAGATATTAGGAAGAAATTCTTCCCTGTGAGGGTGCTGAAGCCTTGGCACAGGTTACCAGAGAAGCTGCAGCTGCCCCTGGATCCCTGGAAGTGTCCAAGGCCAATTTGGATGGGGCTTGGAGCAAACTAGGATAGTGGAACTACACAATCTTTGAGGTCCCCTCCAACCCAAACCATTCTAGGATTCTGTTATTCTAAGACTGGCCTGGCCAACTCTTGTATGGATCACTGCCCATGAGTAGAAATAAAAACTAAGGAGGATGTCAGTCTCACACAGTTCTGCTGCCTTTGTCCTCATACAAACACCCAAACACAGCAAATCTCCTGAGGATGGAGATGAGCCTGTCTTCACCCCATCACTTTTGTGCAGTCCCCTCCAAAGCACTCCAGGGATTTCATCACATTGCACCTTAACAAATTACACATACCAGCTGAGCCATGGCCATTACATCAGCATTCCTGTGCTCAAATCCTCAGGGAGAGGATTTACCACTCTTGTGTGTTAGATGGAGTTGTAGAACTGATTGTTTCATCAGAGGGAAGGCTGCCTGAGTTGTTTTCAGTGGCACTTTCAGACACAGCACACTCAGCTGAGGCAGTCTGGAGTACTACAAACAGGGCCAATTTGCTGCAGGCAAAGGTATTATTTTCTCAATCACCACTAAAAACCCTCTGAGCCCATGGCAACAGTGCACAGACAATGTGCACCTCAGCAACAGGCACAGGGATGGGCAGTGCAGGAGCTGGCAGAAGGCTCAGTGCTCATTTTCTTCCTCAGTATTCAAATTTAAAGTCTTGTTCAACTCCTCTGTGTTTTGCCATGGAGATGGAGTCTGGGAAGGATGACAGCAAACAGTGGGAGAGCAACTGGTTGCAAATTACAGAGAAAAGCTCACTCAGACCTGCAGGAGTGCTGGCAGTGCTGGCTGATGTGACAGCAAGGCCTCTGTCTGCCATCTCTGCAAATCCACAACCATCAGGGAAAATGACCTGAGTACCAGGAAAAGGGGAGTAATTCACATTCTGAATGTCAGAGCTTGAATCCTGGAGAATCCTGCAGGACAGGTGGATGGGGCAAAAAAAATCCCTCCTGGAATGCAACAAGGAGTAAGCCCAAAGCTTTGGACTGGAGAGAAAACAAGTCCATGCATCAGAACACTCTGGGAAACAACTGAAAAGGGCTCAGAAGGAATTGGAGGGGATGGTGGGCACCAGGCTGAGTAAGAACCAGCACTGTAACTCAGCAAACTCCTCACCAGGAAACACCTGGAGGACCAGGACAACCCATCCAAGGAAGTGACTCTTCCCCTCTGGCCAGCACAGGTGAGATCACACCTGGAGCAGACAGGGAACAGCTGTGGGAACCCAGCTCAGCAGGGACCTGGCAGAAGAGGGCTCCCAGATAGCTCAGGGTGCACAAACAAAGGACTACAAGAAAAGAAATCTGGGTTCACTACAAGAAAAGAAATCTGATCTCTGTACCCTCCAGAAGTCTCTTCCCACCAGATCTTCCCATGATTCTGTGATACTGAAATAATTGTGTCTTTATGTATGCAGAGACAATCTCTCAGGTGTATTTCAGGGGAGAAAATGCCAGGGAAGAGGAAAAGAGAAAACAAACAAACAAACAAACAAAAAACAAAACAAAACAAAACAAACAACAACAACCAAAAAAAAAAAAAAAAAAACAAAAAAAAAAAAAAAAAAAAAAACACAAAAAACCCTCAGCAGTCTATAAGTTCATATGGTAACAAGATCATAGTTGGGACCTAAAATCCACATAAGGATTTCATGGCTTTGGAAAGTGTCTGTGTGAGAAAACAACAAGGAAAATAAGAATCCACTGCTGACATCACATTGTGACTTCTGCCTAGAGAGGAGTGCAGGCACTTCAAAACAAATATTCCCATGCTACTGCAGGGAGGTGGGAAGCACATGAAAATCTCTTCTTCCCACCCCTAAACTCACATCAGCCCATACAGACTACTGCCAATTTCTATAATTTATGGATAAAATAAAGCCCAGGTGTGAGTTTGCATGAACACTTTTTCATGGCATGGAAGAAAATCTACTTCAGAGAGTTTTCTTCTGGAGAACAATTCCTTCCAGAGCTATTTTTGGACAAGACAACACCCTGCAGTGCAGGAGACAGAAAAATCTCCACGTGCTGAGTCCAGCATGGGGACCTGATTGATTCAGACCAGTTTCATCAATCTGCATCCATCTTGAAGTCACAGCTCTGCCTTTACATTTCCAGGAGACAACTGAGCAGATGTTCCCCAGACCCACAAATCTGCCTTGTTCAGCACAGCAGCACCTACACATCCTGGCTGAGCCCCAAAAGCTCTGTTGAGCAGCCTGGCATTCCAGAGAATTCCCCTAAGAACTGCTCCTGCAGCTCAGGGGTGCCAAGGAGGCAGCAGTAAATTCACTGCCAGAGCCCCTGAGCCAGACACATTTGACAGCATAAAGTGGCCACAGGCTGCTCTCATCCTCCAGGGCAGGGAGGATCATGACACTCTTATGACAAACCTCCTGTCCTCCCCCATAGAAAGCCCAGGGCAGCTCTGTACAGTGAAGACCAGGATCCCTCAATCTTCCCTCACCCAAAGAATAACCTTTCTCTTTCTCAGGAGCACCTTCTTATTGTTGGACACTGCTGGGAACCAGGGGAAAAGTAGCTTTGAAGCCTTGCCTTTTTCAGCTTGTTCAAGGACAAGAAATTATAACAATGATTAAACACCTGTGAGAGATGTGATGTTTTGCAGAAAGCATGTTTTCAAAGAGGTGCTGCCTTCTTGGACCAATGAGCCTTTTCTATTCTGTTTTGCACAAACTACCCCATATAGTTTGAATAAAGCTCTCTTTCTGCTTCTCCATTACACAAGGAACTATATTGCATTATTCTTTTTGCTGCTCTCCTATAGCCTCAAATGCAACACCTTCTCTCCCCTCTTCCTCTGCTGGTTTCTATAAGCCAGGCAGGAAATCCAATGCCTGGTCTGAATCCCAGGGAGCAACACCATCCTTCCAGCTCTCTAAAGGTCCTGGGAGCTTTTTCACACACCTCTGACACAGAGGTGTGAGCCCACTCCAGGTTTAGGTACAGCTAAGAGCATTTTCAGAGATCTTAATCCTCCCAGGCATGACTCCACATGGAACAGTTTCTCATAAATCTCTCCCAGTTTCCTCAGTTTGTAAGTGATGGAGCTTTTCCCAGCATTGTGTCATGTAAATGGAGCTTCCATGATTTTCCCATGGAAATCCTCCTCTTCCCCACTGCCCCTCTTCTTACAAAGGCCAACTGAACGGATTGATCTTTCCACATCTCCCCACCCCTGGTAGGAATGAGAGGTATTTGTATTCTGATTGTGATGGCAAATGACAAATCACCTGTCCCACAAATCAGGAAGATGGATTTAAAAACCACAGTATGATTTTTCTTTTTGAACTCTTAAAAGACTTCATACAGGTTCTGCTTTATGAATCTTTCAGACACAGTCACATCAAATTTTCTTTCCCCTAGAGATGTAAAGGATAGATAATGGGTTTTTTTCCAGTGAAAATAGAGAATTGTACCAAAAGTATCTGTCTTCAGGAGCTGAGCATTGTCTCAAATGCAGAGAGACTTGAGATGGAATCAGCACCCTAAACAACACATTGAATCACCAAACCAGAAGTATTTTTCTCTGGCTTTCAAAGTTGGATGCTGCCTCCAGGCTTACAGCTCACCCATCCAGCACAGTTTTTGTGGGCTTTTTCTTTCTCTTTGTGTCTCATTCAGCACTTCAGGAATCTGTGACCAATTGTGTTTGGTACTTGGGATGAAATTACATCAGATGAAAAAAGGCCAAGAATCTGTCTGCAGCCCAAGGTGTTACATTTAGCTGGGCCTTGAACCCTCTCCAAAGTTTTCCTTTCCCTTCCACAGTTGGATTGCCCAGTGCAGGATTTTTTTTCAGGCTCTGAAGAAGTTGTTTGTGAGTTCTTGCATCTTTGATTCCTTTGAAAATAAGCCCTCTTATGTTTTTGTCTTGCTGGAAAATATAGTCTTAAAATTATGCTAGTTTTGAGCAGAAACAGAATAAAGATGAAGTTGGAAATAAAAGGTCCATACCCTTTGTAAAGGTTTCTAGTACAACACTTGGAGGAGGATTATATAAAAAAATAAATAACAACAAAAACATAAAAAACATCAGGCAAGCTCAATATCTTCCAGGGCAATATAGCCTAGAAAAGAAAATAAGTAATGCTGATCTATAAGAGACAATATGCATGGGATTAGGGAGAAAAACACAGCAAGTCCTTTTAAGAAGGGATTTAAACTTTGGAAATAAACAAGAAGTAAAAGGAGTTAATAAAAAAAGCTAAAGTATAAAATGAGAAAACTTGATGTAGAAAGAGCGAGGAATGAGAAAAGTATGCTTAAAAAAAAAGTGAACTGGCAGGTGATGAAGATGAGAAAAATAAGCATAAGGTGAGAATATCAGACTACAAAAGGTAGTCTTCAGAAAAGGTGGAGATCATGAGGAACAGAAAAAAAAAAAAAGTGAAAAAATCAGCCTGGTTTGTATCAGCTTTAGAAGAGTGCAGGGTTGGGAAATGAAGAAATAATCATAGATAATATGGCTGATGTTGAGGCACAAAACAGACACATGGAAGGGCTTATCCACTGAACCAAAATTAAAAATTGTGATGAACTGTGCCTAAAAATACACATGCCATGTTTTGATAGTGTGGGCGAGACGGGTCCAAAGCTGAGCACCACTGTTTCTTAAAAAGGTATTTTCTTGGCAACAACAACAAAAATGACACAAGTGTTGCTAGTGAGGGGAGAAAGATGAATGGTGAGAATCAGAGGGGAAGAATAGAATTTCTGGGTTTTGTTATCTTTAGAGCAGTTGTATCTCTCCAAGAGGGAGATAAGGGAAGCAGAAACAGAATTATTGATGAGTACGTGTGCAGACAAGAAAGAAGGAACATACCTGGGTGCTATGAGCATACCAATATCACTGGCCAGCAGCAAAAGTGCTGCTGATAGTGTAAATACAGAGATAACAGAGGCCAAAACAATACCCTGGGCACAGTGCTAAAAGCAGCACCTCAAAACTGCCAGGAACTTGAGCAGTCAGGCTGGAAATGAGGGGAAGCACCACCACAAAGAAGAAGGAACAAACTGTTGGGTCACACACAGCAGTGGGGATGTGATTCCTGAGCAAAGCAAGGATGTCTGGGAGCAGGATGAGCACTGAAGGGCAAAGTGCTACAAAGCAGCTCAAGCCTTGATGCTTGAGGATTATCATTAAGGGTACATTTCTTTCCTGCAGCATTTATTTCTAACTCAGTGCACTCCTAACTTGGTAAATTCCACTGACTTGTGTCTGGGGTTCTCTTCCCAGAAGGGGAAAAGCAGAAAAAGAGGAGGGTGAAAGAACAAAGTCTGATGTGCAGAGAAGTGTGACACCACCATTCTTCTGTGTTACAGCAGCTACAGCAGCACTGCCCACCCAAGCAAATTGAAATTTTGACCTTACAGACTTCAGCTACAGCAGAAGCAGCACCAGGGAAGACTCTGAAAATGAGAGAATGGAAGTGCTCAGTGATGACAGCCAAAACAAATGGCAGGGCATGGATGAGAGCAAGATGTAAAGGCTCCAGCAGCCTGTTGTGCACAGGACAGAAAGATGCTCCAGGGGTCATTGCTTTAAGGCAAATGTGGATGCCAGCTCACATGGCAGGAACTACATATGGAAGGAAAAACATGGAGAAAGAGGATTCACAGAAACATTGAGGCTGGAAAAGACCCCCAAGATCATCTAGTCCAACTTGTGACCCATCCCCACCTTGTCCCCAGCCCAGAGCTCTGAGTGCCACCTCCAGGTGCCACCTGCAGGGATGGGCACTGCAAACCTCCCTGGGCAGTTCCAACCCCTGAGCTCCCTTTCCATGGGGAAATTCCTGCTGCTGTCACCCTGAGCCTGCCCTGCCCAGCCTGAGGCCGTTCCCTCTCCTCCTGTCCCTGTTCCTGGAGCAGAGCCCGACCCCCCTCCCTGCCCCTCCTGTCAGGGAGTTGTGCAGAGCCACAAGGTCCCCCCTGAGCCTCCTTTTCTCCAGCCTGAGCCCCTTCCCAGCTCCCTCAGCCCCTTCCCCAGCTCTGGCCCTGCCCTGGACACCTCCAGCCCCTCAAAGACTTTTTTGCTCTACAGGGCTCAAAACTGGACACAGGATTTGAGGTGTGGCCTCACCAGTGCCCTCAACATTTACACACCCACATTGTCCCAGGAAACACCATCCTGAAGGTCAGGACCACAATCCATCCACACAGCAACCCTGAAAGCCCAGCCCAGGGCATGGCCAGAGGGAGCCTCTTTTAAACAGAACTTTATATTTGGAACAGCAATGGACTACTGAGCAATTGCACCAGAGTTTTCTCACAACAGGAATAGCAAAGAGAGATATTATGATATTCCAGGAACAAGAAGTCAGTGACATTTCAGGGGAAGCAGAGTGCTGGAGGTGGTGTCTCTCCCTAATTAAAGACCTGCTCTAGGATATTTCATTTTTTGTGTCAGAGCAAGGACTGCAGGACCACCTGTGTCACAGAGCCCTTCTTTCAGACACCCTCTCAGCACTCACAGCACCACACAGACCTGGCAGCTGATCCCACAGGATCAGGTAGAGAGGAAAAGTTCTCCATCCATTCTTCCTCTGCAGAGGAAGCACTGCCAAAATTTTCCAGAGGGAACTGGGAATCAGAGGGTGCAGGCAGCAGTGTCCAAGGGGACCACACAAACATCAAGAGCAATTTGCACATCCCCAGAACTGTGATGAGCCTGACACGTGCACATCACCTCTCACCACAGCCATGACAAGAACATTTATCTCTGCATGGCCACAAAAATAGCTTTAAATTGAAAGTCAGAATGTTTAGATTGTGTATTGGGAAGAAATTCCTCCTTGTGAGGGTGGTGAGGCTCTGGAATATAAAAGCTGTGGCTGCCCCATCCCTGGAAGTGTCCAAGGACAGGCTGGATGGGTCTTGGAGCAACCTGGGATAGTGGAAGGTGTCCCTGCTTAATGGAAAGATTCTGCAAAGGACCAGTTTGGTCTACTTTTTCTGGCACTTGTCCTGCAATTCTTTTAGAAGAATAATGCAAGATGAAAGGTAACTTTTATACAGTTTTCCTAAAGCCCCTTTACTCTTGTGTGGAGCTTTTAACAGGGAAGACAAAGCGGGTTGGGAGGGAGAAGATGTGTCAGACTGTGCCTCACATCCACATGCATCTACAGCAAAGAGAGAACATCATCAAAACAGGTAATGGGATTCTTCAGGAAGTAAAAAAAAAAAAAAAAAAAAAAACTTCTGCCTGTGCTTCCCTCTTGGAAAAAAAAAAAAATTGGTGCTGTAAGTTTAAAACTCTGCCTTTGGCTTGCGTGAGCTGCATTTCCTCAGCAGATTATCCCTGATCTCACTGCCCTTGGCAGCATTAGAGGGGGTCACATTTTTACACAGCTGAACTACTTGAACAATTTCTTCAAAGTCTGAAATAAAAACATTCTTTCCTTCAAAGCAGCCGTGAATGCTTTCTTCTTTATTCTGTTTGTTCAGGTTTTCCTTTTTAAGTCAATAAACACTTTATACCTCGTATTCATTGCGGGAAAAACAAATTCTACTCCATTACTCGTGTCTCCATTCTGTTTACAGCACCAGCTGCTGAACATGAAGCATTTCACATGTGCCTTCTAAGATTCAAGTGCAACCCCTAAATGATTTTCTCCTCGGCAAAAGTCCTAATTGCATTTGGCAGGAATGGAGTGGGGAGTGACATTTCTGATTATCTTCTGCCAAGCCTCAAAGAGCTGCTTTGTCCTCTTTCTCAGCTCCCAGGGGAGAGCCAGTGCAGTAAACACCATCTCCTCAGGTACTACATGTAGCAGCAGCAGACATTTTTGCAAAGGTCACCTGGCAGAATGCATTCCTGCCAATTCCCCCCCAAATCCAAATGCTTATTATGAAGTATTTAAAGCAGAGCCTGCTTACACAAGGTGGAGTGAACCCAAGCTATGTTATAGCTCTCTTTTGTTATAAATGGGTAAGATTTGCCCAAGTGTTAGTAGAGCACAGGAGATGGATAAGAGTATTGCTAATAACCAACAACTTATTCAGTCCTTTTACACAGACATTATATTCAGCCTACATGAGACCCTGAGAAAGGGTCCTACATGAGAAAGATGAAGCAGAAATTCCTGAGGGGTTTTCCTCTTTGAAAAATGTATTCTCTCATACAAGTCTAATAAAGGAGATTACCTTCAACACTGAGTCAGCTTCTACTTCTATTTTTTTTTTCATTTCCTAAATAGACTAATAATAGGATTACTGGTACTAAATCCTGAAATTCATATTCAAAAGCAACACCACCCAAACCTTTGTCATGGGGACCAGAGAGGAAGGTGAAACCCTGAAGGGTTTTATTGTGGTACTTCAGAAACTGTTAAAATGCAGTCAATAAACTCACCCAGCAGAGCCTAAGAAGGAAAAGGCCTCTGAGAATCCAGAAGGTCTCATTGCTCTCAAAATAAGACAGAGCAGATTCCTGCATGGAAAAATCTTAATTAGTTACCAAACCACTTCATCTGAGGCGTGTTGGATTCCTGCACTCACATCCTCATTTGGTGAGGAAGCTCCTGTGCTCTTCCTGTCACCCTAACAGGGCCTTTTTTCTCCTTTTTCTCCTTTTCTCTTTTCTCCTTTTCCTCCTTTTCTCCTTTTCCTCCTTTTCTCCTTTTTCTCTTTTTCTCCTTTTCCTCCTTTTTCTCCTTTTTCTCCTTTTCCTCCTTTTTCTCCTTTTCTCCTTTTCCTCCTTTTTCTCCTTTTCTCCTTTTCTCCTTTTTCTCCTCCAAGTCACGTCCCTGTGCAGGTCCCTTTGTGCTGTCACAGCTCTTCTGCCCACCCCTGAGCACTCCAGGCCACTTCAGCTGGGAGCTGTCTCTCCCCAGAGTCTCTTGTCACTGCTGGGATCCTGTCCCTGTGCTCTGCAGTGCCCAGGAGCTCTGAGCAGAGTCTGATCCAGCCCCACACCAGGACCAAGGAGCTCCCTCCAGCCTGAGGTGCAAGAGATGTGGTGTAAAAAGGGGCCCTGGGAAGAAAGGAGCTGCCACTGAGCACATGTAAACTGATTTTTGTAGGAAAATAACCACGCTCACATTTGGTTTTATTATATACACCTCACTGGTAAATTTACTGTGAGTGGGTTTTTTTGTTGTTGTTGTTGTTTTCTAGCACCTGGATATCCCAGATTTGCTTCTCACACATGAATACCTCAACTGGACTGATTTTTTTTTTTTTTTTTTTCTTTTAAACTACAGAACAATATGCTTTTCTCCAGTGCATTCCTCAGAACAGCCAGGAACAAACTTGCAGAAAATGAGTCTCTGGCAGACCTGCAGCCCAAAAGACTTCAGCCTCTGAGTTCAGCAGCTAGAAGCTTCTCTAATTCTAAAAAAATTCAATGTGTTGTGCATTATCAGCCAGAAATCATGCACACAACTCCAAGAAATACATTTCTGATGCCCAACATAAGAAACAGTGCAAACTATTTAAGAAGGAAAGACAAATTGAAATCAAATTACCAGATCTTGCCCTTACAAGCAGCAAATCAATCTGCTTTACTCCAGTGGGCCCAACCATTACAAACGAGGGAAGAATCACCTGGAGTTTTTCAAGTTTTATTTTCTGCCTCTTTTTGGCTGCCTGCCTGGCAGAGGCTGCATCACTGAAACAGCCTCCCTGATGCATTGTTTCCTGAAAACAAAGAATTCCAAGAGGCAAGCATAATTATTCTCATTGTTGGGTTCTGGAAACAAATGGCAGGAGACATAAATTATGAGGAGACCTCTGTGTCTGATGGGGAATAATGAACTGCTGGAAAGACGGGAAAATTGAAGTGCAAAGTCATGTAGCATTTTACACATTAATAACTTAATCAAACTTTCTAAGTTGACAATTTTTTACTCATTTTTTAGGAAGAGATCAAAGTGTTTTGCCTTAGGATATTTTTGTTTTTCCTGGACCATTTCATTACTGTCATTACCAGGTAAATGCTGGATAACAGCCCTTTCACTAATTGACTTACTTAAAGCACCTAAACCATTTTCCAGCTCTATCCTGCAGAAAGACCAACATTCACAGCTGAAAACAGTTCATTATCACTTTTTTTTTTAGAGTATGTGTGAATTTAAAGCAGCATTTTGGATTTAGCATTAGCACAAACACTCAAAAATCTAAATATACTCTGGTACATCCTGAACTAGGAGTTCATTCTGTAAAACACAATTCCATTCCACCTTTCTCTGGCATTTCAGAGATTTCCAGAGGCTCAGGAGGATGGCAACAAGACCTCATTTTGCAAAGCTGGTAGATTCAAACCTCTCTTTGGTACATCAGGTTTTCCCCATGGCTCAGAAGCCAAGAATGTTTCCGTGCCTGTGGACTACTTTGCTGGTGACATCTTCATTTGTCATGCACATGTTTGTCTTTATACATGCATGAACTGAGAAACTTCAACCTAAGAATTTTGGGAAAACAGAGCTCAATTTTTCGGGTTTTTAAGTGATTTTTGTTTGGTTGTTTTTTTTAATTTGAGATAAATGGGATACAGAATAAGTTATTTTGATCAAGGTCACTAGAAAGAGTGTAACAATTCCAGTTTTTCTGTATTACTATTTTGGTTTTAAAAAAAATCATAAATAAAATCTAATTTCAAGACCAAAAAGCCAAAAATGAAAAATCAAGAACTCATCACCAGGTTGTAAGTAATCTTTTATCAAAAAAAACCAAACCAAAACAAAAAAAAACCCCAGGTGTTAGAAAAATCTTTAATTAATCCCACCAATTACATGTCCCTAGGTGTCCCTCTTCATTCTCCTTCATCCCAGAATCACTCAGGCACCTGGTTTGTGCTTAGTCTCCAGTATTTCAGATTGAATTTACTATAGCAGCATATCTAAATTAGAATTCAGAAATGGGCTGCCCCAGGAAGAGAGGAAAGGATGGAAGCTCTATGCCCAGCTGGCAGCCCCTGGGCTGAGGATCCCAAATTAAGGAAACTGCAGATTTTTATAGATTATGACAAAATTTACCAGTCTGCAGAGGCTCTGCTAGTGTCATAAAGCAAGGTGGACCAAAAAAAGCAGCAGATTTATATAAAGACAGGTTGCAGGAACTAATTTTGCTGTGCATGAGCTCCTTTATTTCTTGCATTTTCCAGTTCAATAGCTACTGCCTAGAATTCCATGAGGGTTCTCTATCCCAAATCCTCCACTTCCAAGTAAATACTGTGGAGTCCAAGCACTTCTGAAAAGTCTCAACCAAGCTGAGAGGTTTCCTGAACACCCAGTAACAATCTATTCTTACTATTAACAATAAATGAATATTCCACCACTTCTGGGCAAGTGAACTGCAGCCCCACATTTATATCAGGGTAATTTCAGCAGTGCCAGATCTCACTGTGTTGTTTTTAAAGCACAGTTATAGCTCACTGCATCTTTAATTTTTCATAGTTTATGAATTTATAACACTGGCTGTTTGTGGTGTAGGAAGGTCTGGAATTAGAAGGTCAATATTGGATCATTTTAAGGTCTAACCCACAATTATTTCTTCCCTGGTGCCAGGTGCAGAATGGAGTTGAGGAAGCCTGCAGAACTTTCTGAGGAGGAATAGCACTTTTGTGAGAGTGGTCAATGCATTTATCAGGAGCTCTGCAGGTTGCCTCAGATGTGGGGCAGCTCCCAGGCAGCAATGAGTTAACACCAGAGCAGAAATACTCAAACATGAAGGTGATGAACAGTCAAAATAAACACAATACTGAATATATTGATGGTGTTCATGACCCTCCCCTTAACCTCAGCTCTGTGCTGCCCTTTTAGACCATGTGGCCTGAGCAGCCCTTTCTTGGGGCCACTTGGACCTGCAGCTGTTCCTGCCTCCCCTTCCTTGGCTCCTTTCCCCAAAGGAGGGACCATGGTCCATGCACAGCCCCTCTGGTCAGGCACTGGGACAAGCACAAAACTGGGGGCATTTTGCACCTCTGCCCTTTGATTGCTCACACACCACTTTGTTAGAGAGAAAGGGATGATAATATCATGGAATGGTTTGGGTTGGGTGGAAACATAAAGACCATCCAGTCCTACCCCTGCCATGGCAGGGACACCTCCCACTGTCCCAGGCTGCTCCAGCCCCAAGTGTCCAAGCCTGGCCTTGGATCAGGGACAGCCAGAGCTCCTCCAGACAACCTTTTCCAGTGCCTCACTACCCTCACAGGGAAGAATTCCTTCCTAACATCCAATTTAAACCTACTTTCTGTCAGTTTGGAGCCATTCCCCTTTGTCCTGTCACTGCATTCCCTTGTAAGTCTCTCCCCATCTTTCTTGGAAGGCCAAAATTAGGTCACCCCAAAGTCTCTCTTCTCCAGGCTGAGCAACTCCAATTCCCTCTGCCTTTCCTCACAGGAGAGCAGCTCCATCCCTTTGAGCATCTCACATGTTCACCTGCAGCTAAAGGGAGTTATCATCATTCAGAAAACTCCCTGCACAGACAGTGACCAAAGAAGACACCCCCACCCACACATCCTCTACCCAAAATCAAGAGATGGATGACAAGAATTTGCCCCTACATCCCCAAGCACCAAATCTTCAGCCACAAGATTCATTTTGCATGAGCTCTACACACAGGGACATACACTCCATCCTTTAAAAAGTCCCAGAAGTGTCCATTCCCCCTCTTTGGCACAGGAGATGTTTTAGAGCCCCAGGAACACCCCTGAACAGCTCTCCTGGCTGGCTCATTTCTCATCCCCTAGGCCAGCTGTTTTATTTGTGGCCTTTGAAGACAAACAGAGCCAAACCTTGGCAGACACAAAACAGAGCCAGACCTCTGCTGCCCCTTGATTGTTTACACTTGGCTGGTACAAGCAATACTCCACCGGGTTAGGCCCCAAAATATGAAAAAGATGATTGCAAGACAACCTCAGACAGAGAAGACCTTTTCCCAGTCACATCCAGGAAGAACAAAACCTCTCCTCTCCTGCAATCTGTGAATTAACCCTTTGCACACTGCAGCTGGGTTTCCTTCAGGAACAGTGGTGGAATTACAAGTAAGGAACGATCACTCTTCTTAAAACCAAAGTATTGATTATGCTAAGAGCACAGAAAGCAGACAAAGCAATTTGAGGACAGAAGTGTTTGTGCCCATCTGCCCTTATCATTGTGCAAGGCTGGCACAGGTCAGCCTGAGCCCTTCAGAAGCTCAGCAGAGAGGCTCTTCGATCTGAGCATCCCCTAAGAGCTTCCTCCTGGGGAAGGAGAGGATCTCTTCTTAGCCACACACAGCTCCTCTGCTCAGAGCAGCTCCAGCACTTCCTCTGCATCTTCAGATGCCTTCCCTGTTCCTGCTTGTTTTCTCAACAGGCCTGATTTAACATCTCCACAGAGCAACTGTCCCCTCTGAGCTCACACACCTTGTCCACAGCAGAGAGCAGCTGCATTTTCATGATGTTCTGTGTTTTTTTATGATGCTCTGTGTTCTGTAAATACTGGTGGAAGGTTGTGTTATAGAGACAAATGTTAACTCACTGACAAGATTTAAAGCATCACAGTGCCATGAAATTAAACTAACAGAGTTGGATTAAAGTCAAGCTTTACCTGAAAATTTATATGTGGACAGTTTACTTTAAGGAAAAAAAAAGGCCTATACACAGAGACTGATACTTAAAATTACTTTTATTATTATTTACTCAAAGAACACATATTTGGAATCACAAAAATAGAGAAAAACAAGATTCACCAAATATTGTAGAATACCAACCGTACAGACACTTAAACTTGAGTCTATTTCTGGCATGTCATTTATTTTCTGTATGTGATACATAAAAAAAAAACCCCAAATGTGCATGTTGACTGTGGCATTCATTGCATACAGATGACTTCTCCAAGGAACATCTTGGATGTGGTTACATTTGGCTCTCTGGGAGGACTTTTTTTTTTTTTTTTATATCTCCTTTCCCAAGCAGCTGTTCACATTGCACTTTAAAGGCTCACTCCTGCCAGCACTCAGAAATGCTCTGGAACTCCTCACCTGTACATGGCACAGCCTAATCCTTCTCAGATAAATAAATAAAGGAGCAGAGGAGGCAAGGCAGAAACTCAGCCTCAGGCTGCACACCAGCCCTGCTGGGATGATGCCACGGGAGGACAGGAAGGTTTCACACACAGCATCTCACACACAGCAGCTGTCTGATGTGCATTTACTGTGAGACTCAGCCAGGGCTCTGGAAAGCAGGACGGGAAGAACTTTTACCAAACAGCATTAAAAAAATAAAAAAAAGGACAAGTTTTCTCTTGAACACTTAAAGGCTATGCTATGTCTTCTATGCTCTGAAAACTATGCACTCCTTCGGCTGGAATTGCTTTAGCCAGGAGTGTGGTAACGTTCCTTAGCAACAGCAGCAAGGGGGAAGACTTACTGCACTGTAAAAGAATTAAAACAAAATGCACATAGCTGCTGACTGCTCTAAATACATCCCTACCACTCTGAGGGGGTGTTCAATTATACTCCTGATTACTTTTCACACTCCCTTTTCCAAAGGGGCGGGGGCATTTCTCCAGTTTTCAGCTCACCCATGAAGAGCCCCAAAGCGTTTTAATTCCCCTTCCAGCTTCAGCTGCAGCTAGACAGGCCCTACAATGGAACCTGTCACTATCCCAGCCACCTTAGGAAAAGCCATTAGTGCAGCCCCCCGGAGATAACCTTTGTGTGAGCCTGCCTGCCACTCCCTCAGGTGTTCTGCTGCCAGCAGCATTTTCCCTCTGCCTGCAGCAGGTGAGACTAGACAGAGCAGGGCTGCAATACTTCACCTTCCCACTTGTCAGGCAAATTGAAAGCTTTGTGCAGCAGGGGAACTTTGCACAATTTCAGCCTCTTACCAAGGTGTGTGGTTTCCCACAAGCACAACAAGCTCCTGAGAGGAAGTTTCGTTTATGAGCTCTCCCCCAGTGCCCAGCCAGGCCACGGTCCTCGCAGGCTTCCCCTGCAGCCCTTTCCTTCTTGCAGAGAGCTCCAGCAGCCAGGACAGGGTCTGCATCCCCCTCCTGCCACGGATGCAGGAGGAAAAGCGTCCAGCTGCACCAGAGGCACAGAACTGACCCAAGGGAGGCCCTACAAAGTGAGCACAAGGCTCCAGATTTGAGGTGACAGAGCAAGAGTAGCGATAACATCCATGAAAAAATGTGAAAACACCTCTTTTCCTTCAGCAAAAGAAGGTGGGCTCTCAGTTTCTTTTTAAGGATTATCCTCTTCAAGCGACTGTGACAAATGGCCACAGTTAACAGCCTTACCCAAGTATCCTTCCCCCAAACAGGCTGCTCAGCCTTCCCAGCAAATGAACACTGCCTACATCTCAGTGAAACTTCATTTAATACCTGTGAAACACCTGGAAATCTTGCGGACCATTACTCCAGCTCAAGGAAGGGAAGGGGGGAGCTCTCTCGGTTTGCTCTGGCAGAGGAGGGATCTCAGTCCACGCAGTTTGGCACAGATTTACACACAGGGAGAGACCAGGTGGTTGCCTAGGACAGTAAATTTATCAGAGGACACCGAAAGTATCAGCTGGATATTTTTCAACTTTATCTACAACCGAGGATCGGGGGAAGAGCCAGAAACAACCACAGAGTGACTCTGCTTAGACTTGCCCAGCGCTACATTTCAAGGTTTTCGGACTATCCGCTCCATCCAGCGATCCATCAGGCAATGTCATTACTCCAGAGATGTCGAGACTAATTCCACCCTAAGTGTTCCCATCTTTCAAAAGGCCGCACTTGACTGCAGTTATTAATTCCGTGCGTGATGAAGACATTTAAAGCCTCGCCTGCTCTCTCAAGCAGACGCCTTGCGTGCCTCGCTCCTGCCGGTGCAGCAGATGAATTTCCACACGCACAAACACACTCGCACCAGCCAGGCACCGTGCGAACCGGCACACGGGGACACTCCCGCATCCCCGAGTGACCCCGCATCCCCAGCTCCACCTCCTGCTGCCCCACCACAGCGGAGCTGCGGCTCCCCGCTCCGCCGCTCTCCCTTTGCAAAGCTTTCGGAAACTTTTCTCCCCTCCGTGCGGTCACGCTCCGCTAGCGGGGCTCAGCCGAGCCGGGAAGTTTCTCCCGTGGGCGCTGGGTCGCGGCAACTTTCCCCGCACGGCTCCCGCAGCTCCGAGCGCTCCGGCTGCCCGGGGGCCGTGCGGGAGAAACGCGAGGAGGAGCTCGCTTCGGGGGAGGGGGAGATGGAGCCGGGGCGTGGGTAAGCCGCTCCCTTCTTCCTCCTCCTCCTCCTCCTCCTCCTCCTCCACCTCCTCCACCCCTCGGCTGCTCCAGTCTGGCAGCCAGGCGGCCGCGCTCGGGAAGCGGCTCCCGGCCCCGGGATGGGGAGGGCGCTGGCGGCTCCCGGCCCTTTGCTGCCGCTGCTGCCGCTGCTGCTGCTGCTGGCGGGCACGGCGGGGCTCTGCCGGGCGCTCCTGGCGCTGCCGCTCCGCGTGTCCCAGCCCGCCGCCCCCGCCGCCCCGCCGCCCGCCCCGGTGCTGCTGCGCCCGCCCGGCGGCGGCCGCCAGCAGGATGCCCCCGGCGCTGCGGACGGCTTGGCTTTGGCCTCGGATCCCGGCGGCACCCTCAACTTTTTAGCCATGGTGGAGAACCTGCAGGGCGACTCCGGCCGCGGGTACTACCTGGAGATGCTGATCGGGACCCCGCCGCAGGCGGTAGGAGTGCGGGGCTGGGAGGGATGGGGGGCAAGGGGCCAAACTTCTCCTGGGTGCTGCCCCCCCGGCTCCATCGCAACTTTGTCCCGGTGCTGGGCGCTGGCACCTCCTCCCTTCCCCTTTCTCCCCTTCCCTCCCTCCCCGGGACACACTGCCCCGGCAGCAGCGACTTTCTGCGGCAGCGAGGGGAGGAAGGAGAGGAGCATCCCCTGCCCTGTCCTGCCCCTGCCCGGGGAATCTGCGGGTCTGGTCCCCAGCCTCGCTTCTAGGCTGTGTCACGGCGTTTGGATCCGAAGCGACTTGCTCTGCCAGTCGAACTGACCGTGTTCTAGAGACAGAGGGTGCTTTTTTTATGATTCTTTGCTTTTTTAAGCTGCTCTGCATCGTGATTGGGTGCTTTGGCAGATCTTCCCGGTGCTCCCGGGAGAATCACTCGGCTTCTTCCTGCTAAACTAAGTGGTGGCTGGGCACAACCAGCCCCTTCTGTCGGGAATCCATGTGTTGCTCATTAACGGGGCAAAGAATGTGCGTGTTCTGAATATTGTTTTCAGAGAGACCGTGCTGCCCTGAATCTTCCTCTGCCTCCACCAGTGTGGCTGAAGTTTGTTTCGGGTTTTTGGTTGTTTTTTTTTTTTTTTTTTGCCGTGTAGTTGCTCTTTCATCTGTGTCATGAGATCCCAGGAGGAGCAGTGCTGGGCTGCTGGTGGGGATGACTAGTCAGCTGAGTGGGGATTAATTTCCTGAGAGCCCTCGGGGCTTTCCTTCAGAACTTTGTGTTTGCTTCAGGAGTTTAGGTCCTTAGGTTCCCAGTGTAGACAGAAAAAAATAGAATCTTTATTCTTCTGCTTGACTCCCCTCCGTAATAAAAGCCAATGAATGCCAAAATGTGCAGCCAATGGGGAGTGTTCAGCTGTCACTGCATTTTTGGACGTCTGTGAGCTCTTTCTTTTTTTGCCCCTCAAATGTAAGAGGATTGGCCACAGCATCTCTCTAATGAAAAGATATCACACTGGGATCAATACATGCATTGAGAAGGGCTGGCATTGTTTTATGATCAATAAATAGAGATTAAAAAATAAAAAATCTTAACCAGGTCTGACGTATCAAGGTGTGGCTCAGTAGCCATAGAGGCCATGAAATAATTTTTCTTATTTGTTGAATGATGCATAACTGACTAGTTCTGTTAGTGTGGTGTGGTGTGTGCTTCATAACTCCAGGGAACATCCAAACATTCAATATTGGCTTCTGCCAGAATGGAGGCACCAGATTTCATTGGACTAATCACCCAATTCGGCATGTGTTAGATGAAAAAAAATTATTTCAGGTAGGAAAAGTGACTATCAAGCATATTATCTCCTTACATGTCTAGGGGGATTCTGAAATTGGAAAAAATGGAGAAGGAAAAATGTGACAGGCCTTTAATAATGTGACTGGAGGTCTAAGAGGGAGAAATGTGCTGCCCTCAGTACACCCAGAGGCTTCACTTATGCTTAACAGCTCGTATCACTTGTATTACAGGTGATGGAAGGTTTCAGCTAGACTTACCTCTGATTTTTTATTTTTTCCACATGAAAAAAAACATGATTTGATTTTGATTGCAAAGCTTTTACTATTCCAAACTAGTTCTGACTTCTTGCAAAGCTAATTATTTTAAAGACTACCACTGGTTTAGCACATGTGAGATTTTTTTCACAAGTAGACCCACTGAGGTTGTAAGGGAGGTTATAAATGCTTCTGTTTCCCAAATCAGATCTTGGTGTGTAATGACTCAGTGGAGTGCACTTGGAATTTATTCTGTACTTTTGATGAGGATGAATTTGTTACCTCATTCCCTGACTGAAGCCTTAAAGATCACAAATGCACTTGCTATTTTCCTGCTTTGCATCGAGTAGCATAAAGCTCCAAAGCTGCTGCTGTCCCTACTTGAATGCTTCACATGCTGCTACAGAGAGCAGTGTCTGGGTAGTGCCAAGCCTTGGATTGTGTTAAGCTCCTTGGGCAGGTTGTTGCTGGAGCTGGGAGTGGGCTGTGCACGATGGTGCAGAAAAGGAAAATCTTTTCCTGATTTAAACGCTCCTCCCAACCCGACTTTGCTCCACGTCACTGCGCTGTGAAGCTGTGCTGGACACCTTCCTGTGCTCTTGCACCCCTCCAGCCTGGGGTTTCCCAGCTGCCTGCCCCAGGCAGGCCTGTCCCAGGGCTGCCAGCCCAGGAGAGCAGGAGCTGCCCTGACACTCTGCCAAGGAGGAAGGAGGATGCTGGCAGCCACGGCGGCGCAGCGGAAAGGGGCATGGCCCAGCTGCTGCTCTGCACGGGAGCAGGCAGGGATGGGGAAATGCTCTCGGGGCAGTGATAGACCATGACCAAGTAGCAGGCTGTGAGAAGAGGAACCAGGTTTGACGTGGTGCTTACAGCAGCGTTGGTGCCCAGTGAGTTGGGGAGCGTGTGCGTCAAGTGTTGGGAGCTGCTGAGCCAGAACGGGCATGAACATTTGTGAAAGGCTTCAGCACTACAGGGCTTGCTTTACTGCTCAGCTGCATTTTTAGAAATTTTCCTTTTTTAATTTCTGTTCTTGGAAGGAAGCTACTACGACAGAATTTCGTTTTTCAGGTCATTTAAGGCATACTTTTTGGCTTTGGTTCTGATTTGTCATACAGCAGATAAACACGGCACAGAGCTGCGACTCACAATGGCAGCTCTGAAACACTTGTTCTGACGGTACAAAAATAGAGCAGCTGTGTGAAGTCAAAATTTATTTTATTTCCAAGACAGGAAACTTCAGTGCAGTCAATCCAGTTTTGCAAAGTGTTTGCAGCCAAAGTGTTTCTGATCATTTCCAGTTTTATGGTACAGTATCCTTCCTAATCCTATCAGATCTCCAGAGCAGCTCCAGGTCGGTGTCAAATGTTATTACTCCCACTAATTCTTATTCATTCACATGTAGACCTACTTAAGAATTATGTGAAAGGTGAAAACAGTCTATTCTATTGAAGGGTGTGATGTATTTGCCCCTTATTTCATGAATGTATTATTGTGTGTCCCACTCCTGATGGATTATGTGCTTTATACCTGTCTGTATAGGTGCACTTCTTCCAATTCCAAATTTAAATAAGAAGTGGCAAGAGCCCAATATGAATTGTGTGCAGTGCTCTTAGCTATTTCTTTAAATAATCCCATGGAATTCCTTTTATTATTTTGTCTACCCTGAGATTAAAAGCACTGTGGGAAATTGAATCAAGTATCATTTAGGGTTTTCTGCTATATTCACTGCAGTTCTCTTCATATTAATTTTGTTTCTCCTACAAGCTTTTGACCAAAAGAAAATAGTCAAACTCTTAAAAAAACTCATGTTTTTCACAGCTTTCTTGAAGTCCATCTGGACTGCATTGAACATTCTCAGGGACAGAACCATTGCCTCATCTTGCCTCTTGCATGAGGTGGTGTTAGTCCTGCTGATCCCACTGCATTTCCAAGCTGTGTTTTTATTGAGAGCAGGTAAATGTTATTCCTGAAATTCCCCTGTGAAAGAGTGAGTGTGGTCCCTGAGAGCTCCAGTCTGGTGAACAACAGAAGGATCCAACTCAGCTCCTCTTTCAGTGTCACTTTTTCATTCTGTTCATGAAGAGGCTTTGGTGTCTGCTGTTTATCCTAATGGCAGCTTGTTCTGTGCACAGGGTGAGCAAAAACCCCTTCTGCAAACTTGCTCCCAAGTTTTAAGGTCAGTGTGGATGTTGGGTCTCACGGCCTCTGCTGCAAAACACAAACTTCAGTTCCCACATAATTGGTAGGAGGTTATCTCCCCTTCCATTTCTTTTAGCTATTAAATAAAGGAATGATAAAGAAGGATAGTATTAAATACCTCCAGTGTGTCATGGACTCAGAATTTATGGCTTTGTGTTTTGAAGGTGATGTACACACACATTAACAAGTTTTGAACTTGCAGCCATTATTCCCTAATTGGTGGTAGCTCTCATTCCCTGAGTGTTGGAAGGAATGAAGATGTTAGGAAAGATTCAACTGCTCTTGTAATCTGATTTCTGGTGCTGTACTGTTCCCCAACCAGCTCAGCTCCACTTTCTTAATTTTGCTGAAAAGGGGCTCACTGTCTTTTTAGATACAAGGAGTTTTAAAATGTGATCTTTCTTTGTTCAAATATCAGAAGGCAGGTTCAATCTCAAGTCTCTCTTTCTGATTTTTTGTGGGTTTTTTTTTTAGAAATTACTAAGGTATTTTGTATTTTTTTTTGAGTTCTTTATGAAGCTGAAGAAACAAAAGGCTGTGAAGCAAAGGCAAGTTCTATGGTGTCTTGGAGTGTTTTGAGGTGGCAGTGTCAAAATCCCTCCAGATCTGTCTAGTGGAAATAGTAATGAAATGCAAAATATTCCTGGTTTTAAATGGTGTTTTGAGTCAATTTTGGTTGTAGTTGTTGTTGAATACCTGCATAATAAAAAGGACAAGGACCTGGCAGTTGTAATTCAGGACTAATACAGTGAACAGCTGTGGCCTGGAGGGCTGTGATGTGTTTTTGACCCAAGACAAGCAAGCAAACATACCAGGTTTTGGGTTGACTGAAAAGTCCCTGCCTTTACAAATCAGCATTCTAGCACCTTTTTCCACCCAAAATTAGCCCTGGCAAAAGGGACTGTGTGGAGGCAGTAGAGCCTGTACTATAGAAATAACCCAAAATAGGAGTGCTAATTACACTGAATGGAAGAGGCTCACTATGGTCATTCCTCAGGATGTGCTCCTTCCCCCAGAGTTAGGGATTAGAGCCCCATTAACTTTTCCTCTAAAAGTGCTTTCTCCTCTTCAGAGAAATGATGGAAGCTTTATTATCCAGGGTCTCTGCTTGTGGCAATCCTGAATTCAGATCCTGGTGGGTCAGGGCAGGAGAGTTGTTGTGAGGAACATGGTGGAAATAGGTGTCAGGCTCACATTTTTTACCACTTTGTATTTCTTTCCTTATCAAGGAAAAAGCATCAGTTACATCTGGAACGAGGAGAGCAGAGGGCAAGCAAATAACTGTTTTGCCTGAATAAAGTGTAAATTAGTTAGGGTTTGGAGTAGGAATGAGATGAAAATGAAAGAAAGCCCGTGTGGAATTTCCATGTGTTTGGTTCATTTGGATTATTAAGGAAGAAATGTTTCTCTTCTTGTTTGAGTTTTTGTTTTGGGTTTTTTTGTTTTTTTTTTATCCCCCTCTCTAACAAGAGGACTGTGAGCTCTAGGGATTGTATCTGGCAAGACAGATTTGAAAGCTACTACACTTCACAGGGGTCTTCATTTTCTTGAAGAGCACTTATGACTTGGAGTGTGTGAGGACACCTTAGCTATTACATTGCCTCCACGTGTTATTATCTTTGCAATTTCCTCACTCAGTGTAAGTGAAACGAGTCTGACCTGAAGTGTTGTCTGGTCACTGTCAAGCACAGCTCTGTTGGAAAAAGGAAGCTGGTACAATGGCTCTCACATGTGCCTCTCCAGTATGGGCTGGGCAGACTTCTGTCCCCCTTTTCCTACTGGCTGTAAAACAGATTTAATTGTACAAACAACCTGTGTAAATAAGTGAAGGAACTTGTTGCTTCTATTTCAGCATAGATTAGGGCTTGAGATCAAATCTTCAAAGCACAAGAGGCAGCTCTCAGCTGCCTTAAAGAAGGAAGTGTTTTTTCCTGCTATTGACAGGCCTGTCCTACATCTTGCTGCTTTCCAGCCTGGCTTTGCTCCGTGGATCCAAGCTGATGGAGCAAACAGAGAACCTGTTCTGAGGTCACTCTTACACCTGAATGTGCATCCATCATCTCAGTGCCCTTCAAAGCACTTCAGGTAGCCCAGGACTGTAAGACAGATCTTGTTTTCCTCCGTGCACCTCCATCCCAGCCCGCGTGTTTGGTACCCGGGCTGGCAGGACCCGGTCACTGGGGCTGGTAACACCTGGCTGAGAGCAGAACCTCAGCAGGAGCAGCCACTGTGCTTTCCTTGGCTGGAAACACTCAGGGAGCTCCTCCAGCACTGGCAGCACCTGGGGGAGCTGAGTGCACCAACCCCACAGCTTTGGTTTCCCTGCCCTGGCTCTGGTGGGCTCAGCACGGCGAGGGATGCAGCTGTTGGAAAACCCTGCAGCCTAAAGAGTTTTGAACTTTCTGTGCTTTCTGGCACTGACCCCCAAAAAACACTGCTTTTGACCTGAGGCCTTGGAGAAGGCTTCCAAAATTAAGTGATGGGATTTAAATCACTGGTGTGTGGTTTGAATAGAAGTGTGTAATATCACGTAGTAAAGGGTTTAGAATTTGAGGTTTTAGAATATAATAATAAGTATGAGACAAAATAAATTTGACTTTTTCTTCCTTCTTATTCCTTCTTCTTGCTTCTTATTCCTTCTTCTTCTTAAGTTTAAATAATACTTCAAAGTTTAAATAATACTTTTTTACTTGAGTAAAAGATACCACACTGTGAGTAACGAGCGTTTAGTCATTAGGTTATAAAAATAATGTAAGTATTAATTTTTAATTAAACAATTAAGCTTTAAAAAAAAGAGATAAAACTCCTTTTTTTTTTTTTTTGTTTTTAGCTTGTTGTCTAAAAGTACTATAGCACTCACTGTGCTACAAATAAAAATTAATGAACAACTGAGTCCGAACACAAAATCTCATCTCTTGTACTTCAATCCCAACTCACAAAAAAAAAAAAAAAAAAAAAAAAAAAAAAAAAAAAATTAAAATGCAGCAGCCTGGGATCACCTGAGAGCTTCACCAAGGAGCTCTGAAAACTTCTCCCCCATGGGATGAAAGCTTGGCCAGGGCAGCTGCTGCTGTCCAGCAGCTTTGCTCCAGGCTCCTGTCCCATGGACTTTTGGCTGTGCACATCCAAGAGCAGCCATGTCAGAGCACAGTCAGCCCTGCAGCCTCCAGAAAACCTGGGCCAGAGTCAGTGTTTGCTCCCTCTTTTGCCAAAAGCTGATAAAATAGCACTTCTTTCCCCTTGTTCTCCCTCTGAATTCTTCCCTCATTCTTCATTTTGCCTGTCTTTCCTACTGCTCTCTCTGCCTTTTTTATGTCTAAGAGTATTTTACAGGGAGGGCAGCTGGGGACAGATATTCTAGACTTTTAGTTTGGTTTTTTTAAGAGTCTTTCCCAAAGAGATGAAACCTGTGGGGTATTACAGGGAGGGAATTTGAGGAAAACAAGCGAGATGGGGGAGAAGATCTTATTCAAGTGAAAATTACAATTCACTGAATACAATTAATGTGTCATAATTAGGCTCTTTTGAAGGGAATCTGTTAAGACAGTAATTGCACTCTGCAATCCCTTTTTCCCCTCACCACTGCTTACTAATAATTTGATATTGTGAAAAAAACAAATTACTTGTAGATTTTGTCCTCTTTGCTCAGCTTGTGAGAACTAAAATTAGTTGATTTTATTTAGCTTTATGGTTGGCTTATTTTTGTACCTATTTACTAGCAAAAACTGCTGTTAAGCTAGATTGCATGTGTTCAGGGAAAATGCTGGTCTCACATCCTAGTCTGATCTTATTTTAAAAGAGGAAAGGAATTAATGCTGCAGTAACACTTGGTAAGCTTCTCCTCCCCAAATACAGAGAAGAATCCATCCTTAGGGATCCAAAACTCCAAAACTGGCATTTTTGCTTTAAAGAAAAAGACATGACAACTGAAGAACTGAGAGTCACCTTTCCACTTGAGGGAGGGATTAAAGGCCAGCTCCTGCCATTTGACAGAGGAAAAATAATTGGATGCTTTTGGCAGCCATCTCTCAGATAATTCCTTGATATTTGTGAGTGGATCTGCCTGTGAGAGTGGCTCTCAGAAGAGCACCTTGGAGCCCACCTAGTGCTCAGGCTCAGGTCAAGGCCAGATGTGAGAATTTTTTCACCACCCAGGCTCTTTCTGCTTCCTATTTTGTTTCCACAAGAAGCTTCACACCAGAGAAGATCAGATCTGGGGTTTCCACAGGAACAAAAAGCTTACCTGCTTTGTCATCATATGGAAACTTGGGTCCTGCATGTGCCAGCTTGAAAATTTTATTGTGATGTTCAGGAAGAAAAGAATTTGAAGAATGCCATTGGCAGCAATAGTTTTGGCATAGAAAATAAAATACTGGGGGGGTTTTGTTTTGACTGCAGGATTTGGATCTGTTTTGAAAGTTGTGACTTCGTGAAATCTCAAGGGAGGTTTTTTCCTCACTCTTTTTTTCTATGTAAATGGAAACTTTACTTCTAAAATTCCATTATGATACCTGTTTATACAGAAACTTTGACTGTCAGTGTCTGCAGTGTAAGAAATTAACAGTTGTGGCATCTTTTCAAGGCCAGGTTGGATGGCGCTTTTAGCAACCTGGTCCAGTGGAACCCCCATGGCAGGGGGTTGGAATTGGATGATTTTTAAGTCCCTCCTAAAGCATTCCATGATTCTGTGATTGAAGCCAGAGCTCTTCAGGGCAGTATTACTGTGCTGCTAAAGCCTGGTTTGGAAAGGCTGTGCTTTTATTCACTGTGCTGCCTGGTGGATGTCTCCTACAGGAAAGAGTGAAGTGTGAGGCCTGCCAGAAAATGATGCACCAATCCCACCTTTTTCTGTGACTAAAGAGATTTTTATTTAATTCATTCATTTTTCTTCCCAGCAAGTCTCAGGTTGCAAATAAGACAGAGGAGTTCAAAGGTGGTGACACTTCCCAAAAGCCTGGGAGCTGCTGGAGCAATGCTACATCTGATGCAGTCACAGTGCTTCAGCTTAGCTGTCAGAGAATAATCTTCTCATTTTCTCCTCAGAAGCAAAGTCCTTCAGGGAGTAACACAAACATTTCACATGATCCAAAGTGCCAGATTTTTGCATTTGAACCTCTGAGATAAGCAGTGTGGGGGATGGGGGAAGTTCACAGAATTTCTCAGGAGCTGTGGTTATGAGTGCTGGTGTGTGCTACATGTTCCAGCTAAAATTAACTTCCACTTGCACTCTGCTGAGCCTGCAGCTTTACCTTGAATGACCTTTGGTCATTGGCAAGTGGCCAGATGCCAGTGGTGCTACCTGCAGCTTTTTGTCCAGGTTTGGGAGCTTTTCTCCATGGCAGGTGTGCACAGCAGCATTTGCTGTTGCCAGTGGGCAAAATTCCACAATTCCAGTGCCCAGAGCACCATCAGCTCCAGTGGTATGAATGGAAAGGTTTGGGTTAAAAAGGATCTCCAGGATCATCCAGTTCAGCTCCCATCACACATCCATCACCACACAGTGGGATGTAACCCCTGGAAAAGCAGAAGGAAGTTTATTCCTACACTGGAGTTGTGGCTGTGTGGAGGAATGAATTGTAGGGAGCTGCTGTGGTGTGTCCTGTTAGACTTTATCAACCCAGAGCACAACAAAGTCCTTTAAATTCCTGCCCTACAAACTCAATCTGGTATCTGGAAATGAAGCTGTGTTCCTGCATGCCTCTGTGTTCTCCTGTGTAATCAAGATTTTATAGTGGAACTTGGTTAACAATTGTAATGATGTATGAGCCACGGGCAAAGCTGGTTCATTTCCCAGAGCTGCTGCCTCTCCAGTATTAGCCAGGGGAAAGAGTAAAGTATGAATGTTTGAAAAGGAGAGAGAGAAATAAACTACTCCAATAGCAGGGGAGGAACAGGGCTGCTTTCAAAAAAGAGATTTTTTTTTTTTAAAGCATATCTTATTTCACTTGAGAATCAAAACTGCCTTTTAAATTGTCCTGCCAAATTTTTAAGCAAAAACATTAGAAAAAATATGAATAAAAAGCCTGATTCTTATTTTTAATTAATCAAACACATCATTGTTACATTGGTTAACAGCATTTTTTTCCTTTTTCTTTTTCCCCCAATCAAGTAGTCCTTCCTGCTAATATGGAGCATAAAGTTGTTTTCTGTTTGTGCCTTTGAACTCCCCTGTATAATTCCAAGGAGCACCCCTGATGACAATCAAACTCTGCTTGGCAATATCCTAAATAGGTCAGGTGCAATGGGGAGCAGAAGGCTTCTGTCTGTTGTGTTCCCTTTATTAATTGCCAGGGAAATAAAACCACTGGAGTTGCATCACCATGTTTGTGCTCTGGGCCCTGGGACTGCCTGTGCACATTCCTGTGGCACAGAGCAGTGGGAAGCCTGGCCCTACACCTTTTCCCCAGAGGTGTGGCACAGCTTTTCTAACAAGATGGACGATCAGAATAACCAAATTCCAGTCTTTGTGCCTGACATTGAGGAATTTGTGGGTTTTATTCTGATCTTTCCCTGCTTCCCTTGCCTCTCCTGCACTGGCAGATCCAGTCATTCCCTTTGCCATCCTACCAGCCCCGGTGTGTGAAGGTGTGGGATGGTGGCTTTTCTGGGCAGAAAGGGAGGAAAGAGGTGGGAGCTGCTATGCCAGGTGAGGATGAGGTGGTTCAAGGTAAAGAGGGTGGGATTGGCCTTTTCAGCTCCTCAGATCTCGTGCTAAACAAAATCTGGCAGTGCTGCAAGTCAGGCCTGAAGAGCAAGTGAAGGCATTTTTACAGCAGAGCTCATGCTTTGAAGTGCAGGGAGTTCATGGATGGCTTTCCAAGGTGTGCTTGTTTATTTACCTGTCCATACCCAACCATCCCTGGGTTAGGGATCTCCCTGGGTGAACATGGCAATGTCTGTGCTTTCTGCCCTCCAGGAGGCACAGGCTGCTTTCAGAGCCCTGAACTTCTCTCAAGCAGCAAGCTGGGTGTTCCCATGGCCTCATATCCATGTGCTGGGAAGGTTGGTTGGTTGGTGTGTGGATAGAGAAAAGCCAGGGAAAACTTTTGCACTTTGGGTTTGTTACAGCGTTTTAGGAGAACAGACTGGAAAATGTCTCTGAGCATTCAGTGTCCTTGAAGAGAAGCACTGAAAAAAAAATAAGGAGGAATTCCTAAAAGCAGGAAGGATGCTCTAATGAGTGGTGCCCCACAGTGTGGGGATGGAAGTGCTGCTGGGAAGAAAGAGCTCATTCCAGGGGGAACGGATGGACCTGATGAGTCAGGAGTGTCCTGCTTTCACCTCTCCTCATCACAGCTTTGAAAAACCTTTGCTACCAAACACTCATCTCTAAAACTAACATCTTGACAGAGGAGAGGGGAAAAAAACCTGGAAAGAATTGTGTCACTACAAGAGCAAGGTGATGGGGGGAGGAGAGGTAAGAGATCAGACTTGGCATGAAGCCTTCTGAAAAATCTGATTTTTCTCACTGCTGTCCTGTGAGTTTCAGTTTCTTTCTGTTTGCCTCTGAAATGTGCCTTTTTTCAAAGTTACTCACAACCTTCAAATCAAAGAATTATAGAATGGCTTGGGTTGAAAGAGAACTTAAAAATCATCCAATTCCACCCCCTGCCATGGCAGGGACACCTTCCACTGTCCCAGGCTGCTCCAAGCCCAATGTCCAACCTGGAACTGAACATTTCCAGGGATCCAGGGACATCCAAAACTTCTCTGGGCATGCTGTGCCCACCCTCACAGGGAAGAAGTTTTCCCTAATATCCCACCTAACCCTACTTTCTTTCAGTTTGAAGCCATGTTCTTGTAAATAGTCTCTCTAAAACAAAACAAAATAAAATAAAACACAACAAAACAACCTTCGTAAGTGTTGAAGGAGCAGCTTTGGCACTTGGTTTCACATCTCCAATGCAATTGAAAGCCGAGATCTTATTCAAAATTGAGTTTGAAGTTCAGGAGACATTTGAAAGAAGGTGGGAATAGAGGAGTGGGGCTGAACCTCTGCTGTGGTGTCTTTGGCAGAAAGGAGGTGACCAGAAAACAGCAGTGCCCATGAGGCTGAGGATGCCTCTACCCTAAGCCCAAGAACATTAGGAATGGGCTTCATTTCCTTGATGAATTTAGTTATTTCCAGATAGCACAGCAAACACGGGCAGTGACTCACCTACAGGGTGAGGAAGGTTTAAAGATTAGTCACTTCAAGCCTTCTTGAGTTTGCCCAGCTCTGTACATATGTATAAAACTGTTTTGGTCTTACTGCAGTTGGATGGTTGTTGATCTAGTTTCAAAACAAGCTTTTATTTTTTTGTTTTTTTGTTTTTTGTACTCTAGGACTTCTGAAGTTAGGTAGAGAAGAAGAATTAAAAATGCCTTTTTTATTTTTATTTTTTTTATTTGACAGCAGTCTCGCTGAGTTTAATGAGCGATGGAGGAAAAGAAAAGAATGACCTGACAAAATAAATTGGAAGCTAATTTTGGAGAGCAAAAGCCTTGGAAAATTGAAATTCTGAACTGAATGCAGCTTCTAACTGTAATCACTCACTGGGTATAATACATTAATGTAGGCTTACTGATTTCATTTCCTTAACCCAAGAAATAAAAAAAGGAAAAAGGCAAAAAGCCCTCCTTAATATTGTATTCTGAAAGGTAATGTAGTAGCATGATTTCTCTTTTTTTTTTTTTTTTCACTCTGTTAAAAAAGCCCAACCTCTACAATTCTTTGACATGATTATACTTTTCAGAAAGATTATGCCCTGAGTAGTGCTGGTGAGCAGAAGAGCCACAGCAGACATTTAACCTCAGACCCTGTTTGCTGTGGAGCTGGAAGCTCTCCCCCTCCTCAGGCCCTCCTGCAGCATCCTGAGCTCCATCAGACATGGCTGGCCATTGTCCCAAAGAGCCCAAAATCCTGCTGGACAGTGCCCAGCAGGTCTGCCCTGTGCTGGTGACACTCTGTGGTTTCCCAGTGAGAGAGCTGATGCTGGGAAGGAGCCTGTGAGATGGGTGATGCCATTCACAAGCACATCTCCCAGAGTTAAACTCTTTTGAGCTGTGGAATTACTGCATTAATAGCTGTCTCTCCAGCACCTTAAGTCACCCTGTTCTCCAGGGAGGGAGGGGTGAGCTCTGGATGAGATTCTTGCTAATTTAGGACACAGCACAGGGCTTAGGCTTAGCCTGTCTCTAAACCAAGGCTGCGTGGGCACTGGGATTCCTCTCGAGGCTTGCAGTTAAATGTGAGAGCTGCTCCCAGTGGCATTTGTCTTACAGCCTCCCTGTCTCATCAGTGCTGTGCTGTAATTACCAGGAAATTGATTAATTTAGTTCCCTTACACCTACTAACAGGTGGAAACAGGCTTTTGGATTTAACAGGAGCTTTGTGTGTTACACTTAAGGGCAAATAGCTGATGTCTCATGCATTTGTTCTTGAGTTTCAGAGCGTTGTGGGGGTTTCTTAATCCTCCATTTATCCAGGCACTCGTTTTCTTTCCATTCAAGAGCATGGGTGGTGCAAGTACAGCAAATATACAGATTTTCCTCAGTGAAACTGGGGAGGATTTCTGCTGCTCTCAGTAAACTGACTGCTTTGGTGAAGTGTTGGTGGCCACCCTGGGAAGGCTGATGAAGGCACCTCTTGGCTTCCCTGCAACCCCTTCCTTCTGAAAGGTTTGGCTCCCTGGGGGTCTCTGTGGCACCCCTACATCTATCACACTTTCCCTTCCTCTTCTCAAGCTATTTAAAGCCTGTCAACACTTATTTTTGGGTGATTTTTTTTCTAGATCTCTAGATTATTGTTATTACTCTTTAATTAGTCCAGATTTTCCTTAAAACCCAGAGCTTAGAGCAGAGCATGACTTCAGCTGCAGCTGGTTTATGTGAACTTCAGGTTTGCTTCACACACCTGGTTTTGTCTGCTGTAGGGTGTGAGAGACTCATATCTGTGGGGGGGGAAATAATAAAAAAGAGGGGAAAAAAGGTTAATCTTTTCTGAAAAGGCAATGAGACAAAATTGCTCCGATTCACACAGCTCTAAGATAAGCAAGTAATGGCTCATGTTCAACAGCAAAGCATGTTCATACAGCATGAATAGGATGGATGTGTTGTATGATAAATCTAGACACAGCAAATAAATTTCAGCCTGAAAAATAAGATAGCACATGAGATGGCATGTGCAGAAAGAATGCTAATGTTTATGGAACCGAGGGCATTGGCAGGAAGGAGAGCGTAGAAATGAAGAATAGATATTTTGTTTTGTTACCAGGATTGATTGGCTGACTATTTTTTTTGTCTTTAAACCATAATAGCCTTCCCTTATTGTCAAAATGATAATATATATAAAGCACTTCCTGTAATATTTTTCTTCAAAATGACTATTCATCAGTCCCACAGTCAGATGCTCATATTTCAACTCACAATTTAGTTTAGCAAGTTTATACTTCAGAGCAATCTGTCATTTTAGCATTTGTGTTTTTTATACAAATCTCCACTACAGATGCATGCAGTGCTCTTAAGCACAGATAGATTGGCTAATCCAGATAGTACTTTGTAATCTTCTGGCAAAGAAAGAGATTATTGCTTTTCAGGCAGGAAAAAAAGAAATATTCCTTCCAGTCTAGCAGTGCAGATCATGGAGAGATTGAGGGGAAAAACTCTTGGTCTTCTGCTGATCCCAGTGAGGGTGTTTGGGAATGTTTTAAGTGGCTGGGGAAGAAAGAGAGTGTGGAGGCAGTAAATGTAAAAGTGCTGAATGTAAATCCCAGGTCTTGGCACCATCTGGGAATGGCAGCAAAGGCCAAACACTCTCTGAGAGCTTGGTCTGGCTGCCACTTGTTCTCCTGTTAACTCCCCAGACCACAAACACAGCACAGTTTCTGTGACAAACTCCTGCTGTTGTGAAAGCAGGAATTATCTCTGGTGATAAACTTGACCTTCTGGTTTGCCCACGTCTTCGTGCAGCAATAAATCACCTTCCCTTGCAGCCCTGCAGCTGCAGCAGAATGTGGGCACCACCTGCTGAACAAACGTCAGTAGAAAATTAATCTCATTCTGGTTTTGGTTTTTTTTCCTTTCCTCACAATGCCTCTCTTATCTTGGCTGCCTGGGTCAGCCCTTCTTGTGACCATGGGAGGGGTTTTTTTGGAGGTAGGAGCAGATAGGTGTGTTTTCTCTGGTGAGGTGAGCTCACTCAGGGCAGCACTGGAGATATTCCTCCTGGACTTGGTGAAAAATGTGAGTCTGCCTTCCTCCTCCTCCTCCTCCTCCTCCAAGGTGCTGTATGATTCCATCCAAGCTGCAGGGGCTCATTTGGCTTTGGGGTGAGGTGTTCCTCCAGTGCAGGGACTGCTTGTGAGCACTGAGAAATGGGAGACTCCATCCCTGTCCCAATGTTCATGGGCAGTGTGCCAGTCCAACAAATTTACCTGGTTTTGTTTTCAGTCTTACCTTTTAACCAAAGTACACATTATTCTGCAAGCAGAAATCTGTCTTTGTGGAGGCTTTTCAAGTTTATATCTGACTTTGCAGTCCTCTACATCTAGAAATGCTTCCAAAAATTTCTCATAACTCATCTTTTAAATTGATTTTATTTCTGCATCTTCAGAGGAACAGATGAAGAATCTATATTAAAGCCTAGCCTTCTGATACTTTTTTTTTATTAGAAAGTAGGCTGTAAATGCTAACTCTAAGTAACACAGGGGAGAAAAAAAACCATACAGTATGTCTGTGCTTAAAAAGCCACTGTATATTGTAACATTACTAATTTGCAGAAACAAATTGCTGAAATAACCTGACAGTCAGTGCCAATAATAACATGTAATAACTGTGGGCAAACACAGCATATAGTTAGTGGTGTTTTCTTTTCTGTGTGATGGTTGTAAGCAATTCTTGCCAGATGGGCTGATAATGTAATTAGGAATCATTGTGTTAAATGAGGCAGCATTTAAATTGCCAACTAATTTTCCTATCTATTAACCAGCTTGCAAAAGAAGAGCTGTTACCCAAATGATTTCTAGTTGCTCATCCCTAAAAAGAAGCAGCACTTCTTTGAACCCTTTTCTTCTTTTTTTCTAAGCACTGTCTAGCAGATTATTTTCTGAAGGGTTTATTATGTGTGGGACAAAATAAGAAAGAGAATTAAGAGATGGGAGAAGCTCAGGGGTGAGATGGGGTGGACTTGTACATCTCCATTGTGATGTGTGGTAACAGCTCCTGAGCAGGTAATGGGATGATTCCTATTTCTGGTCTCTGCATGGGGATAAAAACTTTTTATCTTTGTCATAGTTCACTGTGTGACATGCTCCAGCAAGCAGGGTAGAATCACAAGCCCTGTTTTAAGTGGGTGCTTTGGGAGAAATCATGAAAGCACAGCAGGACAAGATTTTGAGTGGCACATGAATGTCACTGGTGTGGAATGGTTGTGCTCTTTCACGGAATTCACAGAATGACTAGGTTAGAAGAGACCTTCAAGATCACCAAGTCCTTTACTGAGGACAAGAGAAAAGGGAGAAGAAAGGGGTGCCCTTGGGTTGAGCCAAAATCCCAGAGGAGGAATGATGGCTTGTAGTTTTCATCATGAAAAGAGATCATTGCTAGAAGAGAGTAGGTTTAGATTAGATATCAGAAAAAAATTTTTCCTTCAGGAGGGTGGTGAGGCCCTGGCACAGGGTGCCCAGAGCAGCTTGGCTGCCCCTGGATCCCTGGCAGTGCCCAAGGCCAGGCTGGACACTGGGGCTGGAGCAGCCTGGGACAGTGGGAGGTGTCCCTGCCATGGCAGGGGTGGCACTGGATGGGCTTTGAGGTCCTTTCCAACCCAAACCATTCAGTGATTCTATGAATTCTTACAGAGCCAGCTTCTTTGCTCTGCTACCTTATGAAAGAAACTATCAGTTATCATTAAAGGTTTGACTGAACCCCACAGTAAGTGTCAGGCTGATTGAGGTTATTTATTATGGCCCTGGTGTGCAAATCCTATTCCTTTTTTTCCCCCACTCCCTATGCTGCAGCTGAAGCAGGAATGAACACACCCAAACACATTTTTGCAGTCTGGTTTCCTTACAGAATCATGGAATAGTTAGAGGCTGGGAAAGACCTTTCAGACCAAGTTCAGCCATCAGCTCAGCACCACCACCATGTTCACCAATAAACTGTGTTCTCAAGTGCCATATCCACATGCCTTTTTGATAATTCCAGGGATGATGATTTTTCCTCTTCCCTGGTCAATCTAATCAAGGGCTTCACAACAATTTTAAGAAAAAATTTTCTTAATATCCAGGCTAAACCTCCCCTGGTGCAGCTGGAGGCCATTCCCCCTCATGCTGTCACTTGAGAAAAGACTGACACCAGCTCACTCCAACCTCCTTTCAAGTGCAAAGTTAGCCTGTCCAGTGGTGGGACTTTATTGCTTGACCTAAAAGGATTAATCAGACCCATGAACTTGGAAAAAAAGAGTGTTTTTTTTTCCTATGGACCAGTCTTTTAGTGGGGATGAAGAGTATCCCTAGTTCAGTGAGAATCACAGCAAAAGCAGCAGGTTTGCAGGCTGTAGGGGGTTTGTTGCACCACCTAACCAGTGGCTTGTCTTCATTTTCTTCTGCCTTCATCCAGAGTCAGGATTAAAACATGAAGAAAGTGGATTTCTCATTCAGACTTGGTTGTTTATTAAATCTTATTTAAAGCACGGAGTTCTTCAGCACTTCTAGCTGAGGAAGATGGATCTAGCCAGTTACAAGATCTTTTAAAGGCTAACTATCCAATTAAGAGCTAACACCTATATTATTTATACTTTTGACCCAATAACCAAACTCCTGTGACCTGCAGTGCAGCACTGACTGTCCAACCAAAAACTACTGCCTGAAACCGTGAAGAAGGAGACAACACCCAAGAACCTCTGTCTTTTCCCATACCTATTACTATACTCTGAAACCCCAAATTTAAAACCCTTTACCATGTGAAATCACACACTTCTATTCTAACTACACACCTGTGATTTTAACTCCATCACTCAAATTTGGAAGCTTCTCCAAGGCCTCAGGTCCAAAGCAGTGTTCTCCTGGGAGTCAGTGTCACAAAGCACAGAAAGCTCAAAACTCCCAGGCTTCAGGGTTCCAACAACAGGCAAGCCCTAGGGTTCCACACCTGGGTGCTAAATCATGCAGAGAGCTGCTTCAAATAAATCCATTTTGCACTTTCAGCCTGGGGGATTTGTTTTTTGTATTTTTTCTGGAAGTTACCAGAACCTCCCAACCTCAAACTAAAATAGGGAAGAGAAACTTCTACCAAGTCTGAGCAGGGTGTGTGTACCAGAACAGAGGGAACTTCTGTCCCAGCTAAGGGATACAAGCAATCTCCATGCAACAAAAAAAATGAATGATTGCTGCTCTCACTTTCCTTTGAAAATGTGAAGGAAGTCACTTTGTGAGTGCATGGTGGATAGCTGCAAATTGTTTTACGCCAGGCAGTTAAATGAGGTGTGAATAACAACCAGCCTAGTGTGGATGTGGTCACATTGACATCACCTGCTGTACCAGGGCAGGTGCCTGGAGCACACACAGCCAAAGCTTTGCTGAGGGAAAAAAAGATAACACATCAAAAGGCAATTTTTGGTTTTTTTTCTGATAGCAAAACACAGCAATATTTTAGCAATGGAAGGCTTAAAAATATGAAAGACATAGTGGTAGGTTAAATTATTGAAGTTGTGTAGCATGCAGTAAGTGCTGTTTGGTGCTGGTGCTAAAACAAGCACTGGGATGCTTGAAGTACTGACAAAGTGTTTGACTTCCAGTTCAAAGAAATCATTAGGACTGGGGAATTTTTTAGTGTCTCTACCCCTGCAGAGTAGAAAAAAATTAAAATGCATGACCTCTGAGGCTTCTGCTTTTGGTGCTTATGACTTTCAGTGAAAAAGTTTGGATTTGCTTCTTTTTATAACCACAAATTAATGGCAGATAGATAGTGTCAGATTCCCTCTGTGAGTTTGTCGTGGCAGAGGTGGATGATCCTGTCTTGCTTACTGTAAAATAGAGATCTTTATGAGTCTCCTGTTCATAATAACAACACTATTTGCATATAGGAAATGCAGACAGCAAAAAAATCTCCAGGTACTTTACAAGATGCAGATTTCATGTCCCACAGCTGTGGTTAAGGTCACCTTGGGGGGGAAGGAACAATTTAGTGTATTTGCTCTCAGTGTCTGTTGTGTAGGTCTGAAACTGAACTTGGAAACCACAAAAAACCCACCAAAAATAAATTTTAAAAAAGCTTTGCTTCTTCCAAAAGCAAAAGGAAAGCAGTTTTACATTGGTTTTAATGCTAATATCTAATCTAAACCTACTCTCTGGCAGTGGGAGCCATTCCCTGTGTCTGTCCCTCCATTCCCTGTGTCCTGTCCCTCCATTCCCTGTGTCTGTCCCTCCATTCCCTGTGTCCTGTCCCTCCAGCCCTTGGCAATTGTCTCTCTCCATGTTTCCTGCAGCTCCTTCAGGCCCTGCAAGGCCACCCTGAGCTCAGCCCAAAGCTTCTCCTGTGCAGGTGAACAATCCCAGCTGTGCCAGCCTTTCCTCCCAGCAGAGCTGCTCCATCCCTCTGCTCATCCTGCTGCTCCTCTGGGCTCTGCAGCAGCTCCAGCTCCTCCCTGGGCTGGGATCCAGGTGTGCAGGATCCAGGTGGGGTCACACCTGAGCAGGCACAGGGACAGACCCCTCACCTCTGCCCACTCTGCTTTGGATGCAGCCAAGGACACTTTTGGCTTTCTGGGCTGCAAGGTGACATTTCCAAGGACATGTCCAACTTTTACCCACCAGCACCCCCAAGTCCTTCCCAGCAGGGCTGCTCTCCATGATTAAGACTGGACAGGATGGACAGCCCTGGGCCATGGCTCCTTCAGTGGGCACCTTGTGACTCTCCAGAGCTTGCCTGAATCTGCTCCATGAGCCCAGCATGGAATGGAGCAGGCTGCACTGGGGACAACATGAAAGTGGCTCTTACAGAGACATGAAGGCACTAAAGAAAATTCTGACCCAAAGGGTGGCCAGGAGAGAAAGGGAACTCAGTAAGTTATACCCACCCCAGAATGAACTGCTAATACTGGCACTATTGTGAGGACTACAATAAATCAGTGTCTGCCCTGGCTGCCTGCATCTCATTATGCACAAGGATGTGGCTGGAGAATGTCAGCCCCAATGGCATCTGTCATGTGAGCACTGCTGTGCCCGAGTGGGCTGCAGCTTTGTGCTCAGCCAGCTTTGTGCTCTCCCTCCTGCTTTGTGGGGGATATCTCTTTTCTTCTGCAAATCTTGGTTTGCTCCATCCTGTGGGTAGTGAATTTGCCCTTTCTTCCCATGGCTGTGAATTCTGTGATGATAACATTGTATTTAAGGTGTGGGGGTAAAATATCTTTCGTGTGTGTCATATTTAGTGACTTTTGTTTGCTTTTGATTGGGTTTTTTAATTTTTTTTCCCCAAGTTTTCCTCTGTGCATGGTGCATACATATCACTGAGGCTAAGGCAACACCTACATGTATTTATGCAGCTGATGTATGGTGCCCATTGCTCAAGCATCACAGATATCTTGGAAAGGCTAATTAATTTAAGCCCTGCAGCACCCCTTGGAGGCAAATTTTGTCGGTCCTGATAGATGCACACATCATAGCTGCTCTTTGTTGTTTATTTTTAATATGATTTCTATGCCAGAGAAGGGGGGAAATGAATAGTTTGTGCTTTGTTAGGTAGTTGAAAAAAATGTTAGGCTTTTGATATCATTGAAATGAAGTATGTAGCAAACTTTGGATTTTATTGCAGTGCCTCAGAGGTTCTTTTTTTCTTTTAAAACTCAGCTCCTGGAGCCAAGTGAACTTGTAGATGTCCTTTGGTTCTTAGATGTCTCTGTCTAGCTCATGTGGCTGCAAAATAAATTTTAATGCATTGTCTTTGCTTAATCTAAAATCTGGGATGCAGTGAGGCACTTGGCTAAGGTTGTTGGTTTGTTTCTTTTTTGTCTTAAAATTTCTGCGAGATTGGGGCTGGGAATACCAATGACAGTGTGCCTGCAGTTCAGAAGAGATTCTCAGAAATTACTGGTTGGTTTTATGTTCTTGTTTAAATCTCAGAGTTCCTCAGCCCCATACTATATTGAAAGGGTGAAACAAGGGTAACCATCACCTCCCTCCTCCTCTGTGAGCAAACCAAAGATGTTTTTAAACATTGACTCACACTTTTTGTCTACTCTCTGTCTTATTAGAGAAGGACTCAGCACATCTTTTTCAAATGCTTCATCCTCCTTTGTGTTTACACTCATTTCTGAGCTCAGCCCTTTTTTCTCCACTTCCTTTGTCAACACCAAACTTGTTTCCCTGATTGTTCTCTCTTGCCCTTCCCAATCCCCTTCCCTTTGTAGATCCCAAGATAGATCACATCTTAAGGAGTGATGGGGATTACCAGAGGGGCTGGTTTGAGCTGGTTAAAAATCTTTGTGTCTCACTCCCTCCTACAAGAAAATTCTTAATTCTTTAATATTTTTCTGGGGAGCAGTCTGAGACCATGTTGTCACCAAAGGAGGGAATTACCATTTTCTGGTGTCTTTTCTTACCATATCCATTTGAGTGGCTGTCTGATATGGCAGATTACTAATTTTTCTTGGCATCTGTAGGTGAGGAACCTGATCCTATTTGCATCACAGCCCTGTGGCTTTGCCAGGGAGGCCTGGGAATCATCCAGCCAAGAGCAGGGGAAGAGTGTGACCATTGCTTTTGGTGCAGGAGAGTCTCTGGCTGACTTAAATTTATCATTTAATGGCTCTGTACCTGATGTAGTTTCCAGATCTCACTGAAAGAAGTGATCCTGCAGTTCCTCCAGCTTTGCCAGCATGCAGCAGTGATGGACCAGCCTGAGCTAGATGGGGACAGGAGGTGTCACATTTTGTCTGTGTGGCAATTTCCAGCCTAAATCACCCTCCCAATGAGCCAAACAAGTGACCCCCTCTTAGGCCACCTTTCAATCATGGTGTTAATAATTCTCATTTTTAAAGGTGGTAAAGGTTGCTCAGGGTGAAGTTGTGTTCATCCTGTGTTTCCCAGTCCATGAGGCAGCTTTGTGCTTCTGCTATTTCTGTCCAGACCTGCACTCAGCCCCTGCCTTGAATCTCCCAAGCTCTGAGACAAACAGTGCTTTAAGCAGTCCATAATTCAGCCTGTGTTCTGGACAGCTTGCCAAGACTCATGGGCTGGGCCAAAAGAAATTTGAGATGATCAGGAATTCATCTGCTGTGCAAATATGGGCTTGGGCCAAAAGAAATTTGAGATGATCAGGAATTCATCTGCTGTGCAAATGTGGGCTTGGAGGGTTTTCCCCCTTCCAGGAACAGAACTATTTTAAAGTATTTCACCATGATCAGCTGTTTTGGATGGGCTGCAGCAGCATATCTTTCCCAAAAGTGACACTAAATTTATTTCTCATGCTCACCATGATTTTAAAACTGAAGGTAGTTCAGACAAAAACTGCAGTGATTTTTTTTGTTGTTGTTCATTTGTTTGATTGGATATGCAAATCACCTCTCCTTTTTTTTTCTTTTTTTTTTTTTTTTTGGCAGCTAAATATCCTGGTTGACACTGGGAGCAGCAATTTTGCTGTGGCAGGTGTGCCTGATCCTGATGTCACATCCTACTTCAATCCTGAGCTGTAAGTACCTGTTCTGCACCCATGGTGGAAATTTGGGGGGTTCTTTTGGATTCTGGCCCCTCCATTAATGATAAGGATGATGAGGCAGCTCCTGGGCTCCTGTGACATCCCCTGGGAGTGGGATGTTGCTTGCCTGGTGGGAATTTTGGCTTTGCCTGATGTAAAATCCTGCCTGGCACTATGAACAGCCCCAGTGATGGCAGCACAGCTGAGCTCTGAGTGAACATCAGCAGCACCAATTACAACTGCAGAAAAGAGAAGATGATTACAGGGTAAAAATCATTTGCAAAATCACACCAATTTCAGCCAATTTCTTACCTGAATACACTTGCAAGGGATTAAAAGTTTCAGTATGCTTTGCCATTGTTTGAAAACAAAAATTAAAAGCTGGTAATTGTATCAGTTACTTGACATTTCATCCAGAAGCAAAATTACTTAGTCAAAACCTAATTTGTTGTTTAGTTTGGCCACAGGCCTCAATCAGTCAGTGATCTGGACAGACCCTGATGAATCTGGTTATTTATAAAATACAACTTGGTGGTTCTGGTGTTTGTTGTGCACTAAATTTGCTGTGTTTACCATAAGCTGACATTAATCACAGCCAAGTTTTGTCTGCCTGAATCACACTTCCTCTTTTTCTTCCTTCATTTCTGCCTTTCTCTGGTTTCAATTATTTCAGGTAAACTTCTCCAAAATGCAGTGTCTATCTTTAGCTGAAGCATATGGACAAAAATACTAAGAGTGCTGGGAAGCTGGAGAGTATCACTCTTCTCACTACCTCATATGTGTTTTAACATGGAGTTTTACAGTTTTTCTTCCAATAAGGTGCACTGGGAATGGAGGGAAATCTGTTATTTCCATGCTGCTTACTTGAGTATCCTCACCACCTGTCATATATTTAGATGTTAATGGAGATATTTCACATCATGCTGATATGATACAGGTCTGGAAAATCCAGAATTTGCACTTAATGACTATTTCTGTATTAATGCAGGGTTTCCCATGCCAGCCAGCAGTGCCTTCCATAGGCAGTGGCTAGAGAAAACTTAATTGCAAGAATTAAAAGCACAAGCATTCTTTCTCCCTTGTCTCTTAATTGATGTTATTGAGACTGGAAGGACAAGGCCTCTCTCATCAGAAACACAGACAATTAAAAACAGCAACAGCAGAGCCTGTGTGAGGAGAAAGACAGACTGAAATCATGTGAAGGTTACAGCTTGATTGGTGTTCTCAGTGGAATGTGTTTTGAGAACTCTAACATAAGGTAAACAGTGAAACCTTGAAGTCCAGGCCCTGAAGAGTTGGTTAAGGGTGCTTTGTAAAATTACTCAAAATCGAGTCATTACAGTCCAGAGCAATAGCAGCAGCAGTTTGTGGTTTGGAGTTCTGCAGTGTGCTCAGAATACAAACAGCAGCAGACTCCTGGGGCACCATGCTTCTTCCATTGTAAATATTTTAACTACATTTAAATAGATAAATTGGAGCCCCAGTGAAATCAGGTAGATATTTTAAAAAATGCTGGTTGCAGGAAAGCTGTGTAGGTCCCCTAGCACACATCCCAAACAAGCTGGTGAGCCATGGCTGAGCCCAGCCAAGTCCTGCAAACCTCTGAGGATGGAGAATCCACACTCTGTCCAGGCAGAGTGTTCCACTGCTGTGCCAGTCTGCCTGGAGGAAATATTTCCTGTTATCCAACCTGAACCTCAAAAAATGTCACTTGAGGCTGTGACAGTCAGCCTGATGTAGATCCCATGCACATCTGAGTGTGCTGTCTGTCCTTCTTGTAGGTTCTTGATGAAGACATTCACAAAACACAGAATCACTGAGGTTGGAAAAGATCTCCAGGACCTTGGAGTCCAAGCTGTGACCCATCCCCACCTTGTGCCCAGCCCAGAGCACTGAGTGCCACCTGCAGCCCTTCCTTGGACACCCCCAGGGGGATGAGTCCTCCCTGGGCAGCCTGTTCCAGTGTTTAACAGCCCTTTCCATGATGAAATTCCTCCTGGTGTCCAGCCTGAGCCTCTCTCAGCACAGCTTGATGCTGGTTTGCCTGGGAGAAGAGACTGAGTCTCACCTGGCTGCACCCTCCTGTTCCCTACAGGGACTTGTAAAGAGTGAGAAAGTCTCTCCTGAGCCTCCTTTTCCCCAGCTGTGGAGCTGTTTTTCCTCCTCTCACAACTCCTGGGGCTCTCTGCCTGTCAGGAGTCAGTGTCTCCTTGGACCCAGGGCTGCAGCCTCCACTCTTCAGCCCCAGCATGGCTGGTTTGTTCAGCCCCACATCCTCAGCTTCCAGATGGGAATGCCATGGGAGGCATGTCCAAAGCTGGAGCCAGGGTGTGCCACAGCCACTGTTCTCCCATCTGTGCACCCAGTCCTGGTGTAGAAGGCAGTGAGGTCAGGGGTGCTGTGCCTGTGAAATTCCTCTTGAGTGCCTGTGGCTGCCTGACTGTCCTTCACATGCTTGGAAACAGACTCCAGGAGGTTTTATTTGGGACTTTTCCTGTCTGGAGGTGAAGCCCAGTCACCTCTACTTCCTTGTGTGCTGCTGCTTGTCTCTTTTTGAGACTGGCCTTAGGACAGACTCTTCCCAGCAGTCAGAACACCTTCCCTGGAATTGTGGTTTAAACCCCAATGGCAGCTCAGCCCCCCACAGCCACTCACTCACTCCCCACCATAACCCCAAACATTTCTCCCTTCTCCCCCAGCTGTATGTGCTGACCATGGTGTGGGATATCCCTGGGGCCATTTGGGGCCAGCTGTCCTGGCTGTGTCCCCTCCCAAATTCTCACCAAGCCTGGCAGTAGTGGGGTGGGGTGAGAGGGAGAAAAGGCCTTGGCTCTCTGCAAGAGCTGCTCAGCAATAACAAAAACATCTCTACATTTCAGCTCTGTTTTCAGCACAAATCTAAAACACAGCCTGTGCTGGCTACTGTGAAGAAAATTAACTCTGTCCCCTACCCAAGCACACTTGGTTGTCCTGATTTTGCAGGGATGGTAAACAGGGGCATTGATACCACATCAGCTGCATCTGTAAAATTACCCTAGAGTGACCTTTGCCCATGTGCAAATGAGAAAAACAACCTATGGGCACTTTTCTTCCTTCCTGGGAAGAACACTTAAAATTAGATGAAGGGGTTTCCTCTCATCTGCTAATCACTCCTGCAGTTTTTTCCTATATTGTCATGGAGTGTTTCCAACATCTTAAACTGCAAGTTGAAGACAAGGGGAAAGAAAGATGAGTAATTTGTTAAATTAATGTGTTATGAGTTATAGATGTGTGCTTATTAGAATATTCATGTTGTGTTGGAGAGAGTGATGGGTCTTAATTTCCTGGTGCCACACTCTTAGTTTAATTTTATTCAGATGATAAAAATCAGAAATTGAATGCATGATTCTTTTTTGATTGAAATTGAAGGGGGTGCATGGGAAAGGCATTATCTCTGTTTTAAAGGACCCAGAGAGTGTGTTCTTCAGGAAGAGCCCTCCTGGAGCAATTCCAGAACTAACTTGTTAAATGATGTTGTGTATCATTTAATCTATGTGATATGATCCTGCTGTTTAATTATCTGGCTCTTTCTGTACAAAGCAAGTAAAGCTGTTACCATGCACTCCTTCACAACTTGGGCTTTTGAGTGGCTCTGACAAACCTTTGCTGTGAAAAGTTCTGAGTTTGCTGTGATAATCATGCTCTATAAGTCACCACAATGTATAAGGTTTTGCAAAATGACCTGATTTGTCCTGAACTGAAAAGAAATCACAGTGTTTGTTTTTCATGCTGTTCAAAACAACGAGTAGTTTTGTTGAGTACTCCACTTATGATAAAAGAGCTACTCAAACAGCCATATAAAGGGATTTTTACACTGGAACCCAAGTGATCAGTGGTGGCTCTGCAGCAGTATGTAAATCTGACATGCTCAGGGCTTTCAGTATTCAGGATCAGTATTCAGTTCTACTCAGTAAATAAATAAAGACTACTACTGCCTCACCATCTGAAGGTTCAAAAGCAAGCTGCTCAAGAGTTGATCTTTCCAAGAGAGAAGGAGGAAAGAGAAATATAGGCAGTAAATTGAGGTAATACAATAAGTTATGCACCATCAAACAGAAGAAAGTGCTGCTTTTGCAGAGTGATCCTGCAAGGCTGTGTGCACTCTACAGGTTGTGGTTTGGGGTGAATTGTAAAGTTTTTGTGGAAGCCCTGCAGATTAGATGGGACTTCTTGGTTAGAAATCAGTAATTTCTGTTGTATTTTCACGTTTGCTTTGTCTGAAAGTTGTTTGGTGAGGTTGGTGTTATGCAGGGCTTCCTGCCTGTGGTGGATTTGCTGTTGCCATGTTGAGCTTGCTGCAAAGGGATGGTGACAGGAGAAATGAGATTCTGGTTGTGTTTTGTTCTGTGCTGTGTGCTGGTAATGAGGATTAACTCTGCAAGAGAAAATTAGAGAAAGAGAAAACCCTCTGCTGGTTTGTTCAGCTGGGGCTCAAGATCCATTTGAGGTTTGAGGACAGAGTTTCTGGGGCTGCTTTGGAGAGAAGACAGGGATGGGAAGGAGAAGGAGAAGGGAGCACCAAGACCTAGGAGCGTTTATTCCTTTCCTCTGGCTAAGATACACTTTGTCCTGCTGGAAGAGGTGAATTCCTTCTTTTCTCATCACAGCCAAAACAGCTTGTTTGTTATTTTCTTTCTTGTCCTGTTTGTTTTAAAACACTCAGCCCATGAATTACAAGAAGTCTCTAATTTTGACCTCTAAAGTTTTCTTCCTTTAGATCAGTGAGGTGGAAAGGTGAAAAAAACCAGACTGGCTGATCACCTGCAGGAGGATTTGGCAGGAAGTGGTTTTGCAGAACAGAACATAATTTACTGCAAGATCCCTTCCCAGGTTACCAGTGTTGCTCCTTGAAGGAAGTAATAAAGTCTTCTCTCCAGTATGACATTTGTGAACTTTATAAATGGGATGAGTGTCTCCATATCCATTTCTACAGGTGGGGAAGCTGAGGCACAAATGTTGAGGAAGGGAAAGGTCACCAGCTGTGCTGGAAAATGCATCCAGTCTTTCTGTGTGCTGGTCCACAGCTCAATCCATCAGGCTCTTCCTGCCTATGGAAGAGCTGTGTGCTGCTGCTGTTCTAGTCATTCACTGTTGTGTTTGCAGATTTATGTGTTTTATTCTCCCAGCACTCAGTTTTCTCTCTGATTTCAGATGTTTCCTCTTCTGCCCAGCCAGACACTTTTCTACATGAAGAACCCTGTATTGTCCCTTTCATTTCCTGCCCCCCAGTTTCCCTTATGCCCCTAATTATTCAAACTCTGTTTTGATTTATAAATGTACTGCCAGTGTCACAGAGCTGTTCTGAAGACCCTGCCTGAGCAGAGTTGTTCCTCTGAGTGTCACACAAATGCAGAATTACACAGGAGCAGTGGAAGTGGTCAGATGCAGGTAATAGCAGTATCTCTGGAACTCCTGCATTTTGAAATATTAGCTCATGTATTCCTGCTGCCCTGGATGTTAACCCTTGAAGGGTTAGGTCTTGGGAGTGTCAAGAGCTGCTTAGGGTCAGAGCCTGGCCTCCCTCCCTTCCTCAGCTGGGAAGAGTCCATATGGGCAAAGTGTCCATCAGGAGAAAGTGCTGGAATTATGGCACTTGTCCAGGTTGAAGATTGTTCCTCATTATAATGAAAATCACCCCAAATTCATGCTGGTGAGCTCAGGCACAGTGAGGTCACTCCATGTGGCTGTCAGATTAAAGCTGGATTGATCAAAGTATCTGCACCTGATAAACCCTTGCACTTTCTATTGTTCTACACACATGTAAAGATGCTGTTATAAATTTATTTTATGCTTTTTTTTCCTCCCCTTAATTTACTTTCCAAAAAGCTGTGGAAAGTCTCTTGAGATGAACTGAGTGTGGTCACCTGTCTCTCCAGAAGGGGAAGCTGTGTGCCAAGAAGGGGATCCAAAGTAAATTGTGAGGGATCTAGAACTTCTGTAGCTCTTCAGCAGAGATGTGGGTGGTATGTGATTACAATGCTTATGGATTACAGGTCTTTAAAATGAAATCTTTACTGAAGCTTTTACTAATAGTGCTGTTAAGCCTTTTAAACAGGATTCAGTTCCTTCCTTTGCCATACTTAACCACTCCTTTGCCTTTGCTTCCCTGGCCTAGGAAAAATTGGTTCCTTTCCTCCTCCAAGTCAGTGAATCATTTGTTAATAATATCAAATTCTACTTACTTCCTCACAGATAGGCCAAACTGCAGGTTTAGGAAACCTTTGTCTTACTGCTGACACTCACAATAATATTCCAATTTACCCAAAATGGATCTTTTAGAAATATTAATGAGCTATTAGTCTACAGCTATTCAGTTAGCTTGGCATTTCAATTTCAGATTTGAATTCAGCAGCTTTCCATCTTCTAGTGCCATTTCATACATTCCTTCTCCAGTTAAGGGTGCTGCTCCTATGGACCAGTCTGAATCAGGGACATTGCACTAGGTGACATAATACCTTAGATTATTTATTTTTTTAAAAAACACATTGTGAAGGTTTGAGTTATTGATGGCTTCTGGATAAAAATGGGGCTTTGAGTTTTGGGGTTTTTTTTAGTTTCTGCTTTTTCCTGATTTTACAAGCAGTGTGAATACGTATTTTGCATACTTAATTTACTTTTTTTTCCCTCTCTGGGCAAAACTGAGTTAGAATATACTGTTGTCTTGCATTGTAAATGAACAGCCTGTGCATCAGTGTGTCCTTTGCTTTTAAAGGTCAAGCACATACAGATCTCAAGGGATTGAGGTCACAGTGAAGTACAGCCAAGGCAGCTGGACTGGAGTGCTGGGCACAGATGTCATCACCATGCCCAAAGGACTCTCTGGCAGCTACACCATCAACATTGCCACCATCCTGGAGTCAGAGAACTTCTTCCTGCCAGGGGTGAAGTGGCACGGGATCCTTGGTCTTGCCTACGATGCCTTAGCCAAGGTAAACCATCCCTGCCCCTGATTGTCTTCCACAAGGACAGTAAATAGAAATCTGTTCAATAAAGCCAGCAGATGATCTGTCAGACTCCACCCTTCCCTACAGACCTTCTGTCTTTGTTCCAGAAAGAATAAATTGGGTTGTGATGGTACCACAGCCCCATGGCAGGATTTTGGCTTTTCTGGTGATGGAAATGCTGATTTTAGCTCCTCTGGAATGCATGAGCATTTACAGAGCTTGTAGTACCAGAGTGTGGTTGTGGGATGTGTGTGGAGGGAGGCATTGCAGCTCTGATGATAATTCTCAAAACTGGTCCAAGCCAAAGCCCTCAGCAGTTCATTCCAGGACATTTTCTGTTCATCAGGTTGAGGTGGATGGATAATTTCAGAACAAATATTAGCTACAGTATTTCCAGGAACATAGGACCAAACACATCCTGCTCCTCTGGAGGCAGGAAATCCAGATAGAAGATTCAATTAAAACCTGAAATTCATGGTCCAAAATGTATAACCTCAAAATCTAAAATTGAAAACGTGATTGGAAAACTACAAAGTTGTAATTTTCAACCAAAAGTGAGTGCTACCCCGACAGAAGAAACGATTCAGCACTGCCTGATGAGTCTGCTTTACTCCAGAGTTGTGTGAGAGCTGTTTTTATTGACTTCATGGACTGTCAGCAGAGAAAGAAGTGAGAGAAGAGAGGAGACTAAAGAGAGAAGAAAAAAGCATGTTAAAGCTTCTTAAAGCAAAAGATTTTAAAATAAGTAAAGGGGAAAAAATCAGTGAAGGAGAGGAGAGGAGAGGAGAGGAGAGGAGAGGAGAGGAGAGGAGAGGAGAGGAGAGGAGAGGAGAGGAGAGGAGAGGAGAGGAGAGGAGAGGAGAGGAGAGGAGAGGAGAGGAGAGGAGAGGAGAGGAGAGGAGAGGAGAGGAGAGGAGAGGAGAGGAGAGGAGAGGAGAGGAGAGGAGAGGAGAGGAGAGGAGAGGAGAGGAGAGGAGAGGAGAGAAGAGAAGAGAAGAGAAGAGAAGAGAAGAGAAGAGAAGAGAAGAGAAGAGAAGAGAAGAGAAGAGAAGAGAAGAGAAGAGAAGAGAAGAGAAGAGAAGAGAAGAGAAGAGAAGAGAAGAGAAGAGAAGAGAAGAGAAGAGAAGAGAAGAAGAGAGCTTTGGGCAGAGTACTCAGGACATTTGTTTTTCCCTTGCAAGTTCTTTAAGAGAAAAGAGAGCAAATTAAGGCCACTAAACTCAAAGTTCATTAGAATTCAATAGTGTTGAAAAACTGAAAATCTTGGCTTTAAAATACTGTTTTTTAACTAAGGACAGATGTGGAAGGCAAGTTACATTTGAGTGTTCTAATAACAAAAAGCCTTTTCCAAACAGAAATTATCAGTGAGAGTTGCTGCCTGAAACTGGTGTTTGGGTTTGGAAATTGCAATTGAAAATTACTCCTGTGTTTTAGGGATTTGGTGGCAGCAGTGCTGACAGTGGTCAAGAGTAAAAATGCTTTTAAAAAAAACAGCAGAAACAGGAAAATGACAGATATTGGGGTTTTAATGACTTTTTATGTCTAGAACTTTCATCAGCTGCTTGTCAGAAATTCAATTTACTCATGAAAAGTGCTCTTGTTTGAATGATTTGCTGATTTCCATGAAGAAACTCTTTAATGAACCCTCCAATTCTTGTGTTTGTTTGTTTGTTTTGCTTCTCAACACCTTCCAGCCTTCGAGTTCTGTGGAGACATTCTTTGATTCCCTCGTGAGGCAGGCCAAGATCCCCAACATTTTCTCCCTGCAGATGTGTGGTGCTGGACTCCCTGTTTCTGGAAGTGGTACCAACGGAGGTAGTCTTGTGGGTATCTGTCAATAGGAGAGGGAAGATGTATCTCTGTTCATCTCTCTCCCTCTTTTCTCTGACTATCCTGCTTCTGACAAGTTCGGTGTTTAAATATATTTTTGTATTTTAAATATGCTTTCTGGTTTATTTTTTTTTAAAAGAAAAGCTGAGCCTGTAGGCAAAATTCGAGTGTTATTTATTTTCATTCTCAATTCTTTTTTTTTTTCTCACTCAAGTTTGACTAAACTTTTCATCTTTTAACAAAGAAAAACATGAATATTGTGGTGTTTCCTCAGGGCAGATTTTGCTATATTTCTCAAACTGAGCTGTCCCTTATTCAGCTGATAAATTTGTTCAATCTCATCAAAATGCTACAGTAATTTTTTTTTACATGATGTGAAAAGGGGGAGAGCAATCAAGGGGCTTTTCTTTTTTTTTTTTTTTTTTTTTTTTTAACCAACATATTAAAGGGAAAAATCTGTAGATCAGATCTCCTGCTTGCTGTTGCTCTGGGAAGTCTTTCCATCATCCTTAGTGTGACCATGAATTGGCACATTATGTATCTGGAATTGGGAGATGGAATTTGTTCCCAAATGATGCTGAAATAAACATCTCAGCACAGGAGCTGATCACAGATACTTCTTTTGAAGATAATTCACATATTGTAAATGTTATTCTTATAACTGAAGACCAAGAGAGAACTTTCTTAGGTTTAGTTCAGAGTCAGAGGGTCCACAAATGCTCCCAGCCACCCTCAGCCTAGGTTTTGTTGGAAGCTAATAGTGATAGCAGTGACAGGATGAGATTCCATTTCAGATGTGTGTAAGAAAAACTGAAATCTTCTTGGACAGTATTGAAGCTTTTCTGATCTGATAAAGCAAATTTTTCACGTGAAAGTTTATTATTCTGTCTCATTTTTATACATTGCTTAGGTTTAACCACTGAAGACACTGTTCTAATTTTAAACAGTGGAGTTTTCATAATAGAATCAGTGTGAGGTTGTAGGTGAAAATGCTGATAATTTGGCCCAGTATGGGAATTCTGTTTGAAGCACAATCTGTGTAATGTCTAGATGTTTCACACTGCTCTATTATTGACAGAGAACTTGACAGTAAAATCCTAATAAATGATGCCAAATTAAAACTTTGATGCCCCTGAGTATCACAGTTAAATACTCCCATTTTTTGTGTGCGCTTGCCCCAAAACCAAACATGGGATTTTAAAGTGTGTGACTTCTTTTCTGCTTTGCCTTAGGTGCTGGGTGGAATTGAGCCCAGTCTGTACACAGGGGACATCTGGTACACACCCATCAAAGAGGAGTGGTACTACCAGGTGGAAATCCTCAAACTGGAGGTGGGGGGACAGAACCTGGAGCTGGACTGCAGAGAGGTACTGGCCCTTCTGTCCCTGTCTCTGTGGCATCCAGCTTGGCTGGGGATAAAACCCTAATTGCTCAGTTTTGTCTTGGCAGGCAGATGTGCATTGCAGTCTCCTGAGAGCTGAATTAAGGCAATTTTGGTCAAACAAAGGAAATGGGAGATTTTGGATTGGCCCCTGTAGAGCTGTCTGAGCGCACAGCTCATGATGGCAGTGGACAGGTGTCACCCTGGGTTCCTAAAGTTCTCATCCTAGGCTTCCTTTTTGATTTTATGTTTTTGCAATCAGCTTTTGCTCTCTTATGGCTGGCAGTTATTATTCCTGATGGATAAGCTTTCTGTTTCTATTAGGAATAATGTTCTGCTGAATCTGGATCAGTCTAATGAGACTGTGCTGTTGCAATTTTTATTCCAAAGCCATTTCTTTTCTTTTTTTTGTTTCTTGTGGAGGATAGATATATCTGTATGCGTGTGCTTTATCTATTTCTTACTCTTGCTTGTTGCTATTCATGTTTTGATTTTAGTTCTGTATTTTTATGCCCCAGTTTCTTTAGACATCCTAATTTCATTTTACTCTCATGCTCTTAGTTGGAGATCAATGGGACATGATAAGTTTAGTACAGCCCATATAAATTAAGTGAAATTCATGATTACAATATTACATGTGCATAAATATTATATTTCCATGCAAAATATTGAAATCATATTGCCATATCAATTATTTAAAATGAGTTGCAGCATCTTTCAACTCAATAAGCAGAACAAGGTCTGTTTAAATGCTTCTATTGTGCAAAACCACTGGTCCTTTAAAGTAAATGTTTGCTTTTCTTTCTTGCCTTAAGAAACAGTCAACATGTTTTTAAAGGGGAGCCCTTCAGTGGTTTAATACATGCTGTTGCCAGAAAACAACTCACTGAAAAATTCAGTGGTGTGTCAGGAAAGTTTCCTGTAATTGTTGCTCTTTTCTGAGTCAGGGGTTGCTTTTGCTGGTGCAGAAGGATCAAGCCTTCCTGGATCAAAGAAGAAATCCCACAGAAATGCAGAGGAAGAGCAGGAAAGCAGGAGCAGTGCAATTAAAGTTTGGCTGCTTAGGAGCTCACAGGGGATGAGTGACTCACTCTGGGATGAGGAGCTGTGTGCCCTCTCTCCTCTCTGCTGTTTTCTAGGAAATGGAACATTTTTTCTCAGCCTTCACCAGGGACTGCTCCTTTCCTTGCCAGGGAGAAGCTGTCCCCTTGTTCAATGCTGGGAATGTGTCCAGAGCTGCACCCCAGCTGTGGCTCTGAGCCTGCAGCCAGGGCTGGGAGAACTCCTGAGCTGCCAGAAGTGCACTTTGCACTGGTAAATATTAACCAGGATGGCCAGGAAGGCAAAACCAGGTGCTCAGCCCCCATGTGAGCAATCCCACTTCTCCCAGACTTTTGCACAAGTTTATATCAACCCTTTTAACTACCTTTTTTTTTTTTTTTTTTTTTTTTTCCTTCTCAGGGTATTCCAGGATGCCAGTGATTGTGTATTTTGTGGTACAAATCTGTTAAAATGCCTTGGCATTTCTTTCCACTCTTCAGAACTATTTCCAAGTGTGTAATAAATGGTTTCCTGTTTGCTTTTCTGTCAGCTCTGTATGGCAGCCCCATAGCAGCTCTTAAAATAAAAAAATGTGGAAAGAACTGTCAGTTACTTTTTCTTACTTTTTTGGTGGCTTTTATTTTTGTCACCTCATCTAAAGGGACTCCATGTGACTTGATAACATCCAAACCAGTGTATTTTAAATTCACTTGCTGTTTGACCTCTTCCTAAGTAGCTTAGGCTGTATATCATCCTGTGTCTTATGATTATGCCATAAAAATGTCACAGTTCAGTTAAATTAATCCTGCTGCCTAAACTGGCAGCAAAAGTAGTTAATGCAAATAGCTGCCACTGCTACTTGCCTTTTTTTTTTTCCCCACAGTTAATCATAGTTTTTAAGGAGTTCATGAAAAAAGATTCCCCCTTTAAAAAGTTTATACCTCATTTACTGTATCTGAAGTTTGCTGAAATCTCTTTATTTTAGGGTTGAACTTTTAGCAATAAAAGAGCTGTTTGCTAGGAGTGGATTTTTTTTGTGTTTTAGGGATTTTCAGCAGTCAAGGGATAAAGGTGTGACATTTGTACTCTTGAGCCAGTACAGACATGTAATAAGACTTAATTTTTTCCAGTTATTCTCATATTAGATATGCCAGCCATTAAAACAGGCTGCTTAGGTTTAAACTAGAGCTGTTCCCATGCTAGCAGAGACCTTGAATCAGGGCTTGGATGGTGTATCAGGGTTTTTAACACCTCTCTACTGAATATTAAAATGCTTTTTCCCCCTCTGAGAGGGGCCAGACTCCACTTTTTTACAGCAGCATGACCATTTGCACCAGCTGTGGTGACACAGTAATTTCCTGACCGGTGCAGATAAACCCACTCTTGTCTCTAGCCTGATGGTATCTTGCTTTTTTTTTTTGCTCTCAGATTTCACTGGAATTGAAGCTGTCAGCTGGAGAGAGCTGCTGACAAGTATGACATGCAGTTCTGGGAAGGCAGCTGCCAAAAAGGAGCAGCTTTGTTCTGGTTAGGAGACAGTGGGATCTGCATTACAGTAACTACAGAGTACAACTTCTCTCCTTTTTTTCTTTTTTTTCCTTTCCCTCCCCAGTACAATGCTGATAAAGCCATAGTAGACAGTGGAACCACTCTCCTTCGACTGCCAGAGAAAGTCTTCAGTGCTGTGGTGCAGGCAATAGCTCGCACATCCCTGGTAAGAAAATGCCATCAAACCTGCTCAAAAATGTGAAATCCCTGTTAAAGGATCACAGGGGCTTTGAAAGGAGTGCCATCTCTGCTGCCTGCCTTGCAAGTCGTGGGTTTTTCACCTGAGGGGAGCAGAACCTTCCCTGGTCTAGCCCTGTTAATAAGGGGGAAATGACTGATGGCCTTTGATGGAAAAAAAGAGGTGGGGGAAAAAAAAAAGGGAGGAGGGAAAAGGGGGGGCACAAGTGCAGACAAGAAGTGTGTGTGTATGGAAATGCATCAGAAATAGGGCAGAGATGGAGTGTTTTATTCTAAGCATTGCAGAAACACGGACATAATCCCTGTTGCTCTGATTCAAAGTATTAAGAGTGCAAAAATCAGTCTTTTCATTCAAAACAGAGTGTTTATAAAGTAGGAGAACCTGCTGCTGCAAGCAGTTCCTTTCCAAGTATAATTCTTAGAGCTGTCTAGAATAAATGCCATTCATTAGGATTATTCATATCAATAAAGCTGCTTTTGACCTTCATTATTGAATTATTTATGTTCAAAAGCATCTTTCTTTGGGAACAGAGTGGGCTTTAGAAGTAGGGCATGGGGATGGTGGAGTTCTCTGTGCCTAGAGTGGCTGAAGCAGCATTTTCTGCTTAATAAAAACTATTCATAAATTTTTGTTCAATACAAGGAACAGCACCAGGAAGGTTAAAGAGGAAGAATAAGCACCAACTATTTCAGTGTGAACAAACTTGGTATTTTTGTCATGGACTCACAATCAGACTGTGGTTGTTGATGCAAATCACAGGAAACACAATAAGCAGCTGCCCCAGAGACAGTGTTTGCCTGTGTGCTGATAATTCAAGATTGAGACCCTTTTTCCTACTTGACTGAGAGCAGAGATTTGGCATGAAGTGTTCTTCACTGCCTGCAGGTGTCCAGTATCTGAAATAAATGTACCAGTTACGGGTTCTTCTCTCTGCACAGCACTTAAGTGTTGACTGGAACAATTTCAGTCCATGGGGGGAGAACTGAAAGAAGCCACCCCAAGAGCTCTTTTAAGTCACCCTGTGGATTAGGAATCCTCCTGGGAAGTGGGTCACTGTGGTCCTCTGATGTTGGTCAGGACATTTGAGTTCCACCTGACAAGGAAACAGATCAATAAGGTATTAGAGGGGAGCCATTTGCTCTGCTTAATGCTTTTTTTTCTGTTCCTATTAAAAATGCATAAAGAAGCATTTTTTTCTAAGTTCTTTTTAGTCTCAAGGACCTTCCTGCTGTACCCCTTTCCCTCCACACACCCCAGAATTTACTTTGACAGGCTCTAAACAGAGGAGAGAGTTGACTAAATAAGAAAGTAGTTACAGGGTGCAAGGATGGGATTCCAGCTGTGTAGGAGCAATGTCAGGAAAATGGGTATTTTCAGCAATTGCACTGCAGCTCTCTGCTTCTGGCAGGAGATGTACCACTGAAAAAGAATCATCTGCTGTAGTCAGACACCCTTTTCTGACCACAGGTGAGCCTGGTTAACAAGTTCCTGCTCTCATAACTTGTTATGAGCATCCCAGCCAGGTGTTATTTCCCTCTCAGATACACTGGGATAACCATGTGTGGCACATTCCTTTATTCAGCTCAATTAAAAAACAAGGCTGTGAGCTCTGTGCTTTTCAGTGGTGCAGATGGTTTTTTAAACCTGAACTATTTGGAAAGTCTTTCAGGGAGCAGCTGTTATGATGCAGTTTGGTGTGGAAGGATGGGGATTTTGGCAGATGGGCAGAGATGAGCCAGGGAGGGGGGGCACCTACCTGAGCTGAAGTCAGGACAGCAGTAATACAATTAAGTTAAAAAAATAAATGAAGAAAGGCTCAGATAATTCTCAAATCTTTATTTTAATAGCCTTTTGTTGTGCACTTAAATCTCCCCCAAGCATTGCTGCAGTGTGCAGAAAGAAGGGAAAGAAATGCAGTGCATTAAGCAATCTTTCTGGGAAATTAAAGCAGGCACTTAAAACAACAAAGAGACACAACAGAACAGAGCTTTATAGGCTTGGCCTGACCTGGCTGGGTGGAATCTTGCAGTTTTTCTCAGATCTGCTTTTCAAGACAAAATGGAAAGAGAGGAGAACTGTGTTTCTCAGCAGGTTTGGCCTGAGACTCAGAGGGAAGAGTGTCCTGCCCTGTGCCAAGGGATGCACTTGAGCATGAGCTGAGAGTTTAGGGTAAAAGGGCTGTTTGGGGTGGGAAATCTCCTTGCTCACATGAGTCTGTGCTTGTTGAGGCCCAAGAGCAGAGCAGAGCACTTGGCAGTGTGAAGGAGCCTGTGCAGCCCTGACAATCTCTTCACTGGGGGGTGAGTGCCTGTCACCTGTAAAATGCCATATTTTAATGAACAAGCTGATGCATCCAGAACAATCAATATCACAGATAAACACAAATGAGGAGGGTTCAGAGGCTGGGTTCCATCTTCCTCCTTCACCCAGATGGGAGGCTTTGGCTGTGCAGCCTCAGATCAAGCTCCTCCCTTGACTGCTGCTTTGTGGGGGAACAAGAACCAGCCAAAACAATGCAGTGAAATGAGGAAGGGTTTTGCTCACATGTGGCAGCAGGTCAGCTTCAGGGAGAAGGAACATTGAGCAAGATGTTTGTCTTAGCCAAACAAGCTCTGTAGAGGTTTGCTTTTTGTTCTGTTAGTTCCATGGATGTATTACAAAGTACTGTTAATCAGTTTTATTCCAAAAGCATGTCAGGTTGCACTGGTAGGAGACAAAAGAGACAGAGGGATGTGTTTCTTTCCATTACAGCAAACCTTGATTCCATCAGATGCCAAGAGATTTTTGGCTTAGCTCTTGATTTCAAAACTCTGAAGCTGAGTAAGGAGCTGTAGGTGCATGAGGAAGGGAGGTGACCTCATTATCTCATTATATTCTCACATGTTTTGTATTTTGGTTTGTGCTTTTTGCAAAATGGAAAATGCTGCTTCAAAACATTGGTGTTTGGTCAGAGAGGAGGGAGGGAGGCAGTAAAATCCCATTGTGGAAGTGACAGCTCAGGGAGGCCACAGGTGTTCACTGCAGTAAAGAATGAGACAAAAATGGGGAGGGAAGGGAGAGCAAAACTTGCTTTTGCCTCTTCCCCTTCTCCAGGTCATGATGGGTTATGGCACACTCAGTTTGGGCATTGGGGTTTGGGTTTTTGTTCTGGTCCTTGAAGGAGCAGCTCAGATCTGTGTTCTTGAATTTCTCCATGGAAATGAAAGAAGTATCAGATAGTGGTAGTGATCATTCAAAAAAAAAAAGCTCTCAAAATGTCTGTAAGTATGATTTTGTTTGTTTTGCAGATACAAGAATTCTCTTCTGGTTTCTGGACTGGTTCACAGCTTGCATGCTGGGACAGAACTGAAAAACCCTGGTCCTTATTTCCCAAACTCTCCATTTACCTGAGGGATGAAAACTCCAGTAGGTCGTTTCGGATCTCTATCCTACCACAGGTCTCAACCTTCTTTGTTTATTCATCTCTGCATTTATTTTTATTATTATAAAGCACATGCTCTTAAAAAATAGGAGCTATTTTCAGCAGTAATAGGGAACTGGCTTGTTGCATGCAAGGGAAACCTTTTTAAATCAAATTTTTAAAATCAGTTTTTAAATAGAGAAAATAACATATTTGTCAAACCTAAAAGCAAAAAAGAAAAGCACAAAGCACAGTTTCCCTCTCAGTGCAGACCATCCAGTTGGGAGTTATTTTTTTTTCAATTTGTCAAGAAAACAGGCAAGCTTTTGTTTTGTTTTCATGAGCTTTGGCCACATCAGATGTCAATACAGAATGTCTCTGCTCATTTTAATCTTCTCGTCTTGGGAAGGGAATTGATTTGTGTCTCGTGGCATTTTGAGTTGCAGCACTTCTTCTGAATATGAAAATCTTGGCTATGACCCTTTGTGAGCTCTTCACCATTTTCTGCAACTCACCTGGTTTATCTTTTATTAATATTCCATCCATTCCATTATATTTAGAATATAATGTGCCACTTTTGTTTTTCTTCTCTGGCTTCTCCTCCCAGTATAAGTTGCAGTACAGGCTGGTATCCTCTCACATTTCTAATACATTCTTTTACCTCAAGGGACAGGCAGGAGCAAAGGAAAGAATGAACCTATTAAGTACATTTTAACTTGAAATATAGTAAAGCCTTATGATAAGCTTTTTCTGTATTGATCATGTAGCCTGGCAATCATTCATCTTCCCCGAGGAGACAGGGGTGGAAATGTGACTTGAATTTATAAAATCTAGAACCTTGGAGCTGACACTGAATCAACTCCATCCTAATAATTCTTTTAATAACTAAATTATTCTCTAATAGGAGTTCATCTCCCAATTTCTTCCTCAGCCATCCTTCCCTAATGGAAAATGAGGTAAAAAGTGAGAATCTTGAGAATTTGCTGTTGACCAGCATGTATTGACTGACTGTGTTTAAATTTATTTTAGAATCCACAAGCTTTACCTCTTACCTTCCTGTTAGCTTTGACCAGTTTTAAATCATGTACAAAAATCTGTTTGCCCCTATCCATTCTCTATTTCCAAAGGAATTTGCATTCCTGAACTATAAAACATGAAAAAGTCTAAACTTTCAGTATCACCTTCTGTGAGTTGTTGCTTTTTACACTCTGACTTCCATTTTTTTATTGTTTTTCTTTTTAATTTTCTTTTTAACAGCTTTATATTCAACCCATCCTTGTGATAGGAGATAATTTGCAGTGCTACCGGTTTGGCATCTCCTCCTCCACAAACGCCCTGGTCATTGGTGCTACAGTCATGGAAGGATTTTATGTCATCTTTGACAGAGCCCAGAGGAGAGTGGGCTTTGCAGTGAGTCCCTGTGCAGGTAAGAGAAAAATTCCTCAGGGTTTGGGGAGTGAGGAAACTCAGAGAAACACCTTTGCCACTCATCTCTTAGTGGAAATTGGTTACTCCCACAGTGTCAAGGGTTTTAAAAAAATTCCAAGCTATTCACATTTCAAAGGAAGGAGGAAAAAAAAAATGAAACTAAAACTGTATTGCAACATCTTTTGGCATGAAGTGAATCAGCCTCAGCTCTGGGTATCTGTGCTGGGTTCTTCCCTCTCACAGAAATCTTCCTGGGACATCTGTCTGTGTGTGCAGTTTCCCCAACAGTTACATCAGATGAGTCCCTGTTTTTAATGCAGCTTCATTTTGGTTCCTGCTCAGAGATGTGCATAAATGGATTCTTCAGCCATCTCTTGCAGTGTGCTTTACTCACACTTTTCTCTTCATGTAAATTCAGCCTGTTCAGCCCCTCAGAAATTCACAAAGAGCTGATGTGAAAATGGACTCACATTAAAATTAGTGTTTGTGTTAATTCTAAATAATTACTTTCCTCATTGTAAGCAGAAAGCCACTAATTTATTAATTGGCTGCCAGGCAGTTGTAAAAAAGCTCATAATTTTTGGCTGATTTTACTGTGGTGGTTAACTTTCATAATTTCCTCACCAAGGGTAGCTAAAACCCAAAAGTTTTGGGGTTTCCTCCCCTTGTTGTTCAGACATTGCTCTGACATCACAAGAACCTGCAAGTGGGAGAGGAGGGGAAGGATGTGCACCCGTATTCAGGTCTCTGTTCCAAACAGGAATAGTCTATATCCTGAAAACATTGTCTCACCTGAGGTTTGCATGAGAAAAGCACTGGAACTGACAGTGCTTCTTTAGGGTCTCAGAGAAAGCAAAGTTAGTTAGGACTGGAGTGCTTAATGCAATCATAGAGGGGGAAAACAGAGATACTGGCTGGCTGAGTTGTAGCTCTAGGGCAGTTTTAAAGCTTTATTTTTTATTTTTTTTTTTAATCTCTCCATTGTTAACAAGCTCAGACTCATCAGCTTTGAGGTCGCTGCCAGAGAAAATCTGGATATTGATATGAGTTGCTTTATGGACACTTCTGTGAGGTGCCATGCAGTGATGAAAGACACGATTTGAATGCCTGTGGCAGGACAGTGTAAGTGGGCAAATGCTGCAGGCCAGGTTTCCCTGCCCTTCATTCTTCCTGCTGCAGCTGGAGCGAGCGTGGAGCTGCCTGCTGTCCCTGTCCTGCTGCAGAGGCAGGAGGGGGCACCTGGCAGGACACACTGACCACGTGTGGTCAGCAGGGGACACGAGGCAGCTGCTGTGCAATAGAACTGCTTTGTTGAGAAAAACAATCACAATCATAATAACAACACCTTGGTGTTGATGTTGCTACCTGCCAGCACAGTTTGACCACTTCATGCAGTGAGGAGGAGCTGAGCCTGCTGAATAGAGCTGCCATGGGAATTTCCATGAGCTTGGGCATGTGATTGCACCTCCAAGACATTTCCTCCTTGTGTCCTTGTCCATGTTTTCTGCTCATGTCTAACCCAGGAACTCTGCTTCCTGAGGAATCAGCCCAGTGGCTCGGACAAGATGCACGGAGTCTCCAGATTCCACTCAGATGACATTTCTCTGGATTGTGACTGAGTTTCACTTCTTCACAGCTCGTGCTTTCCATATTTACCAGCACAGAGAGTGGTCAGAGGCTGTGAGTGGTGAGCATCAGTGCAGGATGAGGGACTGAGCTGCCTAACTGCCCTGCCAGCAGCTACATTAATGGCATTTATTTGGAGCCTTCTAGTAGCTCGTGGGCATAAATTAAACTGAATTACTGGTGGCTCGAATCTTCAGAGACAGAGGAATGTTAAAGACCATTTGTAATGGTGGGGTGTTTTGCACCACTTAATCAGTGGCTTGTCTCAAGTTTCTTCTGTCTTCACTCAGAGCCAGGATTAAAAAACATGAAGGAGACAAAATTTCTCGTATTCAGGCTTGTTGTTTATTAAATCTTACCTAAAGTACAGAAAGTTCAGCAAAACTTCTAGCCATCAGGTAAAAGTGAGCAAAATGGAGGTGAATCTAGCTAGTTAAAAGGTCTCTTAAAGCTAAACAGTCCAATAAATAACTAACACCTGTGTTGTCTATACTTTTGACCCAGTAACCAAACTCCTGTGACCCTCAGTGCAGCAGTGACTGTGCAACCAAAAACTACTGCCTGAAACCATGAAGAAGAAGGAAGATGAGCACTGAAAAAGACATCACCCAAATTCCTCCATCTTGTCCCATATCTATTACTACTTTACAGAAACCCCAAATTTAAAGCCCTTCACCATGTGAAATCACACACTTCTATTTAACTACACTTGATTTTAACTCCATCACTCAAATTTAGAAGCCTTCTCCAAGGCCTCAGGTCAAAAGCAGTGTTCTCCTGGGGGTCAGTGCCAGAAAACACAGAAAGCTCAAAAACCTCAGGTTTCTGGGATCCAACAACCATTCAGTGTGGTTGTGCAATGACCTTTGCTTTCTTAGTGTGAACATTAAATTAAATCTGTGTTTTTGTAAGGTATTAGAGCTGTAAGTGACGAATACAAGAATTATGGGAACAGGACTAAAAACCTTACTTTCATTGAATTTCCAGGTTACTTTTCACACTTGGATAGAGATGAGAAGTGGCTTATCCCACATTATTCCTTGGACCATTTTCATTCTCCAGGATGTACCAAGAATGAGGAAAGTTAGATGGCTGCAGGAAGCTATTCCATTGTAGCAGGAAATTTGCCTTTTTCTCATTACATGAAACCCTTGCAGACTTATTCAGATAAATTTTTGAGTTGCCTGTTGATAACCTAGTGTTTACAGCATGACCAGGACAGGTTTTTAGATCAGGTCCCTTTTTGAGACAGGATGCTCAGATCAACGAGTTGGTTTTAGTGAAGCAACCTGGAAATGTTCAAGGCCAGGTTGGATGGGGATTTGAACAACCTGGTCTAATGGAAAGTTCCCTGCCCATGGCAGGGGGTTTAAACTAGATAATCTTTAAGGTCCCTTTCCAAACAAAGAAAAAAAATAAGGAAAAGGAAAATAGGTGGGGTTTTGGTAGGCCCTAAGCTGCATGCAAGCCAAGGTAAGTGAAAATGAAATTACATAACGAAGAGCAACATCTACCAGGGACATTCAGGAACATTTGACATGAGGAGTTTTTTCTTCACCAAGTAGATGAAGAAAACCTCAGGGTTTTACAAGGCCTGGCTGGATAAATCTGCAGCAGAACAGATTGTTGATCCTGACAGTCCTGCTCTGAGTAGGATCCTGGTCTAGGTGACTTCCAGGGACCCTTCTCAAGCTGTTCTTTACAATTCTATGATGAATTGGATCTAATTCCATTTCTACTGCCTTTGTAACCACCCAAGTGGGTGAGCTAGCATGTGTAGCACTTCTAGAAAATATCATTTAGAAAATAGCATTTTTCCAGAGGAACCTCTTTTATCCTGTAATCATCAACAATGAAGAAAATCTCATTTATTCAAGGTTGTAAAAGTCTTGTAGTTAGGTACCACCAGTTATTCTCAAATAACAATAATACATCAAACTACTCTAATTCAGTTAATGTGTAATATGCTGAGCATGTGTAAGTCTTAGTTTATGTTAAGGGCTTCTTTGAACAATTTAGGCAAATTTCCTCTCAATTTCTCTGGGGGTGGAAGAGTGTGAGGGAAAACTTTTTTTCCCTTTTGGAGGGAAGAAAGCAGAGGCTGTGCTATCAAGCATTCTCAAAATGCAATTTAAAATGTCAGCCACTATGGCAACAGCTTTGTGTTGTCTTCTTTAATAGGAGTAATTATTGTGCTTGAGCCAAATAATGAGTAATTAGAGACTGTTTATTTTCAAAGCTATTTCCAAGGTGGAAAATTGTACTGCTTTTTCTTTTCCCTCCACTTATTCAAAATGCAACTAAGTAATGATGCTCAGGCCTTGCATTTCTAATTGGTGTTAAATGTGGTTGAGTTTGGTGTTGCTGCTTCAGAGAACTTCATAGAGACAAATCAATGGTGGGAGGGGGGTGAGATGTCCAGAAGAAATAATTGCAGGGCACAAAGTGCAATTCTGGGGCTCTGGACAAAAAGGATTTCTGCCACAGACCTTCTAGGCAGAATTTTACAGTCTAATGAGTTTGGGGAGTGGGTGTTTGGTTATTCACCAGTGCCAGGGTCCTCGTGGGTTCCCCCAGTTTGCTCTCACAGCATATTCCTGCTAAAGGAGTCTTCCCACACTTAGGGGTGGAGGAGGGGTTGGTTTGGATGAGTGATTCCACAGAAAATGCCTTGTTTGGGCATTGTGTTTGTTCTGAAGGTTGGTTTCCCATCTGATCTGCGAGTTGCAGCCTCCCATTCCCTCCACCAACACAAAAGGGGCAGGAGTGTGGGTGCAGGATTGGCCATTTCAACACCAGCCCACAATTAAGTTGAATTAAGTCCAACAAAACCTAAATCTTAAAATAATACGAAGTCTTGTGAATGACAACCAAAATCCATGCAGATAAAGCAACCAACCTATTCTGCATTTTTTTTAAAGAACCTTAAAGTCCACCTTTGCAAAATCCAGGCTCCCTTCTTCCTTCCAAGTGGGTAGTTCATGGTAATCTCTTTAAACATGGTTTCAGCAGTTGTGACTAAGATATGTGAAAATAAGAGATACAATTTTTAGTAGATGGGATCACTTCCAATCAGGCAAGAGTGTGCCTGTATGTAAAATGTGCCAGAAATTGAGCAGGACAGTTAAAACTGAGACCTTCATGAAAAAATACTCAGATGTGTCATAGAAGTGGCTGACTAGAGAAGTGAATTCTGAGTGCTTCTTGCCTTAACTTTGTCATCATTTTTTGAGTTGTTGGGTGACTTCTCCTGGCCCAACACCATTGATCCCTCATGTCCCTGCTCCTCACTGACCTTCCTCTCCTCCACTTCACTTTCGTGGACAGCTGTCACCCAATTGTCCTGCCTCACCTCACCTCACTTCTGGATTTTCATCCACAAGACTGTCTGTGCTGCTCCCCACACTGCTCCTTGTGTTTAGGATAAAGTCCTTAAAGGTGTCTGTGGAGCTGATGAACCTTCCTGCTGCTCCCTAATATGCCAGCAAACACAGAATATCAAAGAATTACCCCAGGTGCTTTTCCAGTTGTTGGAATTGCCAGAAACAAGCAAAAAAAATGCCCTACACCAGGGTGGATGTTGTGGAATATTTAAATTGATATTTTGGAAAGATTAGTGCAGGGGCAAAAACATGATCCAGTGGTTTGGGCTGTGATTGAAATGCCTGTTCTCTCCTAGACAGCCTGTGGAGTTGTGGGAGAGTCACATTCTCCTTTTTGTAAACACGAGATTCTTGCATTTTTATTGCAATGAGGAATGTGGTAAAACATGAGTGTGCTGAGATGTGTGGTGACAGAGGGAGGGGGACACACAAATACTTTTTAAATGGTGTCTGTGTGTTGCATTTTAGGCTGTAGGTGAGTGGCGAAAAGGATAATGCAGCATAGTTCCTCGTGCAATGGAAAAGCAAAAGAGAGAGAGAGCTTTATTTAAAAAAACTTTATACAGGGTAGTATGTGAAAAACAAAATGGAAAAGAATAATTGATTCAAGAAGGCAACACCTCTCTGAAAACATGCTTTCTGCAAAACATCACAGGACACTCACACGGCTCTCACACACCCTGCAGGTGCATAATCATTGTTACAATTTCTTATCCTTGTGAAGCCTGAGAAACTCAAGGCTTCAAGGCTCTTTTTCCTTGGTTCCCAGCAGCATCCAGTGACATCTGCAGAGCTGATCCTTTCCTTTTCCTTTCCTTTCCTTTCCCCCAGAAGCGGACGGCTCCCCCGTCTCGGAGATCGAGGGCCCTTTCACCACAGCAGACGTCGCCAGCAACTGCGTCTCCAGCGTTTCCTTCCACGAGCCCGTGCTCTGGATCGCCTCCTACGCCCTGATGAGCCTGTGTGGGCTCATCCTGCTGGTCCTGGTGGTGCTGCTGCTCATCCCGCCCCGCTGCCAGCACCGCTACACCGACAACGACGTGGTCAACGACGAGTCCTCCCTCGTGCGCCACCGCTGGAAGTGAGAGGCTGGCTCCCAAAAACTGACTCCAAAACAGGGCCAAGGACTAAGAGCCCTGCCAAGGGGAAGAAGCCAATGCCTCCTCAGTCCTTCCTACGTCCCTACAAAACGCTGTTGGAAATCCCACCAAATATCCTGCGTCGTGACTTTTACAGCTTTATTTTCTAACACCGGTTCTGAACCAAAGCACTGCTAACCACCTCTGAAGTGCTACGGTACTGGATTTGCTACTGCAGTACAAGGAGCCTTTATGCTCTCTACAGTACCTTCTTTAAAAAAAAAACCTAAAAAAAATTTTACAAAAAAAAAAAGATAAAAAACCACACCATGATGTTCTTCCACTGTCTGAACAAAATTGCCCATGTCTCTCACAAAAAAAAGGAGCTGTCAGTATTTTCTAACTAATCAAGCCCTGACTGTAGAAAAAGAGAAAAAAAAATTAATAATCTTTCTTATTAATTGCATTAAATGAATACTGCTTTCTGTTTACATCAGTTTATTTTGAAACTGTGCTTATGGTGTGGGGGAGGGAGAAAAGCCAGACTTAAGCAGCAGAGAAAGAGAAGGGAAATCAAGAAGAAATGTTGGTTTGTGGTTTCTTTCCTCAAGATCACTGCTGCCACTTGAGAGGGTCACCCTCCCTGAGAGCTGTAACAAAATAGTACAAGGTGGTGAAAACTGGGAAACAAATTTGTTCAGCCTTAGAGTAAAACAAGACTACCTCTCTTAACTTACAAGGATGCTACCACTGGTGAGTGTGTGGATTAGAACTGGTCTTGAAGCACAAAGATGCTCCATACAACCAAATGGAACTACTTGGCTTTGAATTTTTTGGGATTTTATAAAAATTCCTACTTCATGACTTTCCACTTTGGTGCACAAAAAGCCAAAACAAAAAAATAACTCACCTTTCAGTTTCCCCCCTCATGTGGGGTTTTGTTGTTTTTTTCTGAGTTGATATTTAGCAAAGGCTGATCTGCATATGTGTGGACAGACAAGAAAGCAAGGTGTGTGTTCTGCTGTATTTCTAGAGAGTGTGTAACTAAAAGGAAACCAAATAAGAAACACAACTTTTTTTTTTTTTTTTTTTTTTTTTTTAATTTGGCTGAGCTCAGCAACCTAGAAATCAAAAGGAGAAGTAGCTGTCTTTATGGACAGGCTGTGAAGTGAAAGTCTTTATGCTGGCTTGTTTTTCAGCTTGAGGTGTTCAGTTTGGCATCAATCAAAGGAGAAGTGTGTGTGTCCTGGCTGAAAACAAACACGTGGTGGGACTGGCAAGAATAGAGGGAGAGAGCAGGGCAGAATGAATCTGACCAGGATTCCATTCTGCAAGAGCAGATCATCATGCTGAGGTCAAAACGAGATATTTTCTTTGCAGAAAGGACAATTTTTCTTTTCTCTTGTTGCAGGCTTCTATTGTAACACTGGCCTAAGTGTTTGGATTGAGAAGATAAACAGTGCAAGGCTGAGAGTTTCTTTTATACATACAAAAAGGAAAAATATTCCTTTGCATTTTCATAGCAGAGCATATCTGTGGGAAATGAGAGAAAAAAAAAAAAAAGCTTAGCTCTGAATTTCTCAATCCCTTGCCTAGACAATTTTCTGCCCAAAATCCCTTCATATAGCTCTGTGATTCACACTGCCTCTGCATCTGACTCTGCATGGAATAAGGAAAGATTTTTTTTTTCCCCCAGGAATGGTGCATTTACAAGGTGCACGTCATGTGTGTGAAAATAAAACACTGTGGGATTTTTTTTTAACTAACTTATGTCTTTCATGTCATAACTGGAAGTGCCTGTGGTTTTCTTTTCAATCTTTGCACTTTCAGATTGCTTGGCTCAGTAGAGTAAAATAATTGATGCTGTGATCCAACATCTGAAAAGGATTTCTCATGGAATTTGGAGTTGGAAACAGGAGGAGATTTGGAGTTTGTCTCCTTCTTCCTCTACCTCTTAGTTTTTAAGAGGAGAAAAATTGTGAATGACTTAATCCATAGAGTTTAGCTATTTTCTCAGTGTTCTATTTTCCATATCTCTTTCTTAATATATTTTAATTAGATATTATTAATATAGGCACGTTGTCCTCCTGGGTTTAATTTTACACATAACAACTTCAGAATTGCATTCCTTCTTTTTCCACAGCATGGCAATAGAAGTTCTTCTTCTGACACTTGCTTCAAACAGAAACATGGTATGGATTTTGGATGGATAGTGTTAAACAATAAACCCTCTTTCAATTCAGAAAGTGAAAACACCTTGTATGCTCTTAAAAGGTTTCATCACTGCTCCCCTCACCACGAAGAGTTTTAGGAAGGAATTTATTGGGAAAGGCTCTGAGTAAGCTTTTTAATGAGATTTCTTCTGAGTTTGTGAACAAAGTCTTCTTAGTGCACTGGATTTCATATGAAAGATTTAAGTATTAACCTTTCTCTTTGAATGTCCTTGGTCAAGATATTTTAAGGGAAACACTTGAATGAGGAGGAGCAATATCAAGTACCACAAATGAAATACTGATTATATTCTTGAGTTTTCCTGGCATTCCTTCACACTAAAAATGTGGCTGGTAGTAAAAATACTGAGTGACACCTGCAAGCAGCACAAACTTCATCTGGGCTTGTAAATTGATACTTACACTGCCAGAAATTCAGGTGAGCATTGCTCTGTTGCTCTGGCAACAAGGAGAGCAATGGAAACCCTGGAGGGTTCATTTTTAGCCTACAACACATTAAGAAAAATAATGCTTTGGAGCAGTTCTGTATGGAAGATGAAATGCAGGGATAGACTACACTATAACCAAGTGTAGTCACTTGGTAACTCACAGTGATCTCTCCCCCTGATCCATTTCAAAAAATATATATGTTGTGAGATATGTTCCTGTTAACCAACTTCAGGTGTAAGAATAAACCACACCTTAAAAATAAAAGCAGGGAAGAGGAGTGAAAAAAAAAAAAAAAAAAAAACAAAAAAACAAAAAACAGAGCATTGAGTAAAGATGATGCTGGAAAATATTTATTATGGAAGACAAGATGCTCCAAATCACAGCTTTCCAAACCATCCCTTGTAAGAAATATCAATATTTCTTGCTGACCCAGCTCTGCTCTGCTGGGGATGTCCCAGGAAAGTGTCAGAAAACCGAATTCCCCTGGCTGCAGCCTCACAGGTAATTTGATCCATTGGTGCAGTCTCCAGGATTTGAGGGGCTGTGGTTTGAGTCTGAGAGGTTAAACCTGAGCCCAGCCCTGGGAATAGGTTAATTCTATCCTGCTGCCTCTGCAGGTTTTAGGAATATTATCATGGGTTTTTTGGTGCAATTTAAATGCTGGGGGAAATAGATGAAGCATTTTAATAAGGCTTTTGTTCAGGTGATGTAAAAGAAGTTAGGTGGAAGGGATTGTTCCATTTTTAGGGTGAAGGATTGTGTTTAGGATGTTGAATCGACCTAAATGCAATGTATCAAGGGGTTTTGGTATCTCTTGTGCTCAATAGCTGTAAAATTTATCAGCTAAAGTCAACCTATGAGTACCCAGCTCCTTGTTGTGTATTGGCTGGCTTTGTCTTACTGAAGGATGAGCCTTTTGTCTACCAAGCTTGTCCTTTTAAATATTAAAAGGCTTGTGAGAGTTTGCATAGCACTGCATGTTTCCAGAGAGTGGAAGATTGATCCTTAAATTTCCCAGTATTACAAAATGGTTGTGCTGCTGGAAGTTTCTTTGATTTCTGTAGGGATTTCAAGCAGCTGGGCTGGTGTTGGTTGTCATATCCTCATCTCTGACATGCATATAAATAGCAATATGAGCAGTGTAATGAAGGGTGTTGGTACAGTGACCTGTGGAGGTCTAATTAAAGGGAATTACAGAAAGAAAAACAAATAGGATGCCTTTAGCTTCATTAAAAATTGCAAGAGTATAACAGATTGATCCTTTTCAGAAAAGGCTGTATGTTTTACCAAGACATTTGTTCCTGTCAAACTTGAGTCTCTGGTTGATAAATTGTTCATTTCTGGTTGCTGAAGTCCTTGCTGCTGTTGAGAGAAGTGAAGACAGGTTGGTAATGGGATATGAGCAATCTTCTGAGCCAGTTAGATTTGCTGTCTTTGGAGGCTTAATTAGATGCTAATCCAGGTTTGTGAGTAATCCAGCATGCTGGTTATGGCTCTTTGGGAATTCTAGCAGAAATACTTGGCTTCAGCCAAAGCCCTGGGTGAGATGGAACCAAAACACAAAAGCCACAGAGAGACAGCAGCTGCTGAGAAGCTGCTGTAGGTGCAGCATTGTCTTGGTTTGAAGGACAGGTGTCTGCTAAGAAAGGCAGAAGCTTCTCTTTGAAATGGAGAATGTAAACCCCCTCCCTCCAAATTATTATAATTTTGAAATTAAGGGGCTCTCAGGCAAAGAGATGGGAATTAGGAATAACAGTTCTTTACTAGGAAAATTAAAATAGAAATACAGTATTACAAAGAACAATCCCAACCCTGCCAGAGTCAGAATCCAAGCTGACACCCATCAGTCAGTCAGGGTGTTGGCACAGTCCCATTCAATGGTGGCTGCATCCTCCTGCAGGGGCAGATGTGGTTCAGCTGGAGCAGTGCTCCTGGAGAAGGTGCAGTTTCCTCTGAAGCTCCAGGGATGATGTGGAAAAGTCTGGTTTTCCTCTGGAATCCAGTGGAAAGAAGGTTCCTTGGTGTCCAAAATGTCAGTTTTTATCTGGGTAGGAAAGGCTTGGCTCCTCCCCTGGCTGGAGCATCTCCCAGTGGGGTGATGGAATTTTATCAGTCATGCCCTGGGACTCAGTGGCCATGAACAGGAGATATCTCCTGGAGGGAGGATGGGCTGTGGGAAGATAAAGATGATTGCCCAGCTGGTTTAAAGATGGCCCATGAGCAGATAATATGTGCCAGGAGATCAGGGGCACTGCCCCACCCGGCTGCAGCAGATGGGGACAGAATCCACATTGCTGGTCACATCCTGTATTGCAACCCAGACAAACATCCAGCAGTCTCCATTTGGCAAGGCTCCTCTTGCCTCAATATTTTGGAAACCAGCGCTCCAAGGTGCCTTTTGGTGCTACTGGGAATTATCCACTCCCAGGTGAGCACAGGGCACGATCACCTTTAGGCAGGATCATTGCCCAGCTGCTGAATATTCCCTCCCCCTGTACCAGTGCACACAATGCTGCTTCTCACCCCCAGCAGTGGCATTTATAAGCAGCAGGACAGGAAATCACAAAACATGCTGGTATCAGTGTCTGTGCAGTACTAATACAAGAATGGATTGTATTTGGCTGGATCTTTGTGGTCAGGTAGTCTTTGAAATACTGGGAATTCTAGATTAGACCATGAAAGCACACACAGAATTCCTTCTGAGCTAGCCAAAAAGTAAAAATGTAATTATTTTTAATTTAAAAAGAAGTAGCCTCAATAAGTGCTCTCTTCCTTTTTTTTTTTTTTTCCTAATTGATAACAATCACTTAAATATATTTTAGTATAGTTGCTGTCGTACTAATTTGCTGGTTGTAGATCTGATGCTTCTGATTTGTCTTCTAGGCCATACATCCCTTCTCATTCTCCTCCCCCACCCCCCCAAAAAAAAAAAAAAGTTGCTAAAAGAATAAGATCTTAAGATTATATTTTCCAATTTCAGCTTTCTAACAAAAGACACATTTTTCTTGTTTACTGTTCACAGACCTGTTTTCAAGTAGTTCCTTAACACTTTAAAAATTAACTTTAGGTTGAAAATACTTGCAGTGCCATTAAGAGAAGAATTGGAGCCAGAACTTTACCTGTGCCAGTGGTCCTTGAATTTTATTGTGTGCCAAGAACTCCTTTGTGCAGTTGACTCCATTCCCTGGACTTCTTTCACATCCCACTTGGAAATACATCCTGGTCCTGTATAATCTCCTTTTTCTCCATCCTCAGGAAGTACAGGGGTGGAGAGGAGGACCACAAGGAGCTGGGAGAGTTCCATCAATGACATTTTTTGTCCTAAAAACAACTCCAGCTGAGCAACTGAGTTTGCTCTGATTTTACAGCAATGTGTATTTAGGCAAATAAATAAAAGACATTGTTTGTAACAATGGTCTCATCCCATCCCCCTCTGATGAGGGAAATTTATTTTCACAGGGCCAAGCCAAACCTGCAAAGGGCATTTTTATTCCTGTGATTTCAGAGAAGGGTTGTAGAGCTGAATGTTTAAATGATTGTATTTTCAGCATAGTTTTCCTTTGTAAAATTCTGTAGTAAAAAATGGAGTTGAGAATGTTTAGAGGTAATAAGAAGACAACTGACAATTTCTTGATAGCACAAAGGTGTGGATTACTGCAATATGTGCTGGAAAAAATTGCCTTGGTAGCCAACACTCTGTGTGTGCATAAACTGTACAAAGTTCAGTGTTTAAGACTTACCTGAAACAGGCAGTTCACATTTTTTATTGCAAATTTTATATGGAGTTGCAGAGATCTTTTAAGGCCTTTAACACTACATTAACTGTTATTTGATAGTTATTCAGGAAGTGTGGAAAGGATTTCACCTTTAAGGAAGTTATTCCAACTTTGAGAGGCATTTCTTCACCTGTTGTTTTGTTTTGCTTTAATTAGAAAATGTTTTTAACATTGATTGAAAAGAAAATGGGATCAAAATTTTTGAAAAAAGGGGTATAGCCTTTCTAATTCAATCTTCAGGTGATATTAGGATCTCTATCCCACTTACTGTCAAGCCTCATTACTCAATTTTCCAAACTTGATACTTTGTACTTTCAGGTCTTGCCATTTTCAGATAAACACTATGTAAAAAAATCAAATTTTATGCTGCAGAAAAATAAATGATTAATTCTTTCCACCTATTCTGTGTGTCTTTTTAAATCCTGCTAAGATAAACTTCAAAGCAGATAAATTATATCAGTCCAAATTCCCCCTGTGACTCTCAATTCCAACTTCTGGCTGTAGCTCTGGGGGGAAAGCAGAGATGCTGTAGATCCCATCTGAGCCTGGCAGGAGGGGGAGGCAGCCAAGCTTAGCTCCAAGGTGATTTTTTTTTCCTCAAAATCACCCTGGAAAGGCTGACCTGGAACAGAGACTGGACAGAGCAAAAGGGATAAAATAGGAATTTATTGAAAGGATTCACCTTGGGCAGTGCAAGAGCTGGGCCAGGGCTGCACCCAAATCAAACCCAAGGTGGATCTTGGTCCATCCAAGAGTTTTTACACTTATAAGTTTTGGTTCATCTCCATATTGGGGTCAATTATGCAGCCCCAGGCTATGAAGTCTCAGCCCCCTTTCCCTCGCTGTTGTTTCTGCTGTTTGGGTACCAGCTGTCCTTGATTCTCCAGCTACAAAGGAATTGTTCTGTCCAACCACCGCGTTACTAACACCTAACATGAAGTTTCAGAGTTACACAGCAAGCAGCAGAGATTCTGGAAAACACAAAAGCTGAACCCCAAGGCATCAGACATTCCAGCCTTTCCTTCCAGGGTGGGGCAGAAGGGAGCAGAGATCCACCAGGCTGAGAAGGTGAAGATGCTGATGGCTCGGGTCGCACTGGGGGCTGTTCCTGCGATGGGGAAGGGACACAAATCCCTGTCCCCAATCCCTGCTCCACGCTCTTTCCTCGCCAGGTGGAGCCCAAGGGGCGTTTTCCAACTCTGGGAGTCCTTTCAGCACTTTCTGGTTTTTTTCCCGAATTCCCTTAAAAGTTATTTTCGCTTTCTTTTTTGAATATCCGACCTCAAAGATCCTTAGCTTAGGGTTTTCTGATCGTTTATCATCTCCTTCTTTCCTCCACCTAAATACCTCTTTTTAAAGTTCATTATTTTAAGCCCTGAGCTTTTTAAAGGCAGCACAATGTATTTATTGTGTATGTTGTAAATTCAGGGTATTAATCAAGTAAGATGGAGTGGCACCAACTGTTTAATATTTTTCCTTCAAAGCTGGCAGCTTTTGCTTATTTCTGTCCTGATATTCAGCAAAGCATCTCCCTTACTGCCACAGGTGTCCCACAGAAATCATGGATGCTGCATCCCCTCCAGTGTTCAAGGGCTGGATGTGGCTCTGAACAATCTGTTCTAGTGGAAGGGGTTTGGAACTGGATGATCTTTAAAGTGCCTTCAAAACCATCCCATGATCCCATTATTGCACAGCTCTGCTCACAACTTTTCATTCTTTTTCTTGTGTTTAAACTTCCCTTATGCACTTGAAATTACCATCATCTTCAGAGCACCCTCTGGACTTCAAGCTCATTTTCACTTTCCCTTTCTCATCCTTGCCCATGAAAACTGGCCTGCTTAGACAAAACAGCTTTTAATTTTGTGTGTGAAACACAAAAGTAAGAATTTATTGCAAGAATATGGCTCTTTTTTTGATAATGCCAGTGAAGTGTACACAAATACGTGAAGGTTGGCAAGGCAAGTGCTCTGTGTCATTTTCCAGTACAATGTGTAATTCTGATGGCCACAGTAAACATTTACTATTCCCCTTTCTCCACCAAAACAAGCTCTTTAAAAATAAATGGCTTGTGGTTTCTACTTTTCTTTTTTTTTTTTTTTTTCTTTTAGAAGCTGACAAGTTCCACTTGCCTATAGCTTGACTCATCATCTGTTTGGCTAGGGAATTCAATAACATTTCCCAAGAAATACAGATTGTTGTAAAGAATACAGGGATCTGTGCTGCCAGTGCCTACACAAATATTAGAGTATTGGATTTTTATAGCAGTTAGCTAGATGAGACTGCTTTCTATGAATAAACAAGGTATTGTGATTTTTCAAACTCTTTCTTTTCATGCACCCAGAATTGTTCTGAAGTACTCTGAATAGGAATACTATTTACTTTTCCCTTGAGTCCTTTTTAATTTTAAATTTCACATTACTTTCAACTTTCTGTATTATTATTGAATGAGATCCTTTTTATTGTTGAACAACTTGAACATTCTCTAGGCTGGTGGTTTATACTGATTTTTAACTGCTGATTTATTTTTGACTGCTGATGTATCCTTCTTCTCTCTGGATGTAGTGCACTTAAATATATTTTCCACGTTTCTCTGGATTAACAAAGCAGAAGAAAAACACACAAATTAGCCCCACCTTTGTGGGCCAGCAATGCCCCAGACTCACAAGTTTTACAGGTTTTCCAGCTTATCAGCTGAAAGCAATCCATGCTTGCTTTTTGCCCTTTGTTAAATGATCCATTTTTGCATATCTTGGGGAAGGTGACTTTAATCCTTTATATCCACAAAATAAGTATCTAAAAGTTTTCATCTTGTTTTAAGTATTTGCTCCTGGGTGTCAAGGTATACCAGAGGGGGTAAAAAAAAAAGAGTGGGGGAACCCAAACAAACAAAAAAACAGAAAAAAAACAAAGACAAATCAACAGTAATTTTACATCTTGTCACCACCACACAGGATGCTGAGTTATGGCACATGGTGAATTATGAGTGAGTTAATTTATGGCACAGGCACATGGTGAATTATAGGGGAGTTAAATATTTGCTCTTCCACACTGCTGCCCCCGCTGTGCATGTGCATTTGCTTGTCTGCCCCAAGTCTTAGGTAAAATTAGCCACCAGCTGCACATTCTATGTAGATCTACTTTTTAAAGTTCTTGTGAGCTCTACAAGCAAAGATTTATTACAATGTTCTCTCCCTGCCTTGCAAACTCTGCCTCCATTTTAAATCATTAAATTCTTTGAACTCGTCCTGGCAGAACTGAAAATCCACTGCTGGCCATTTGTGGGCAAGCAGCAAACACATAAATTAAATTCTTGCCAGGGCCTGAATGACACTTTTGCCCATTTGTTAGTCAAGTGAGGTGGATGCAGAAAATCTCTCTGTTGGTGCCGTGGTTCAAAGGGCAAGCAGGAACTTGCTGGTGAAGTTTTAACTGTGCCAGGCCATAAACTTCCTCTGCTGACTGGATTCTGTGATAAGACCCTGTAGATGCATTCACCTGCTCCATTCAGTGTCATTTGTTTCCTGAGTAGATTTCCTCTTCTGCTTATCACCAAAGGGTCTTACAGCCTCACGGGAATTGAGAGTGCAGATTAATATTTCATAAGTTTTTCTCTAAGTTCTGCACCCCACATCTTTGATTAATCACTAAAGACAGAAGTGTCACTTGGTTTTTTTGCAGATACAAAACAGATACCTGAAGTAAAACATTTTAGAGTTTCCTCCTCCTTAGGCATTAAAAATTTCCTCAGCCACTGGATCCCTGGGATTTGGAAGGCCAGTAAACCAGGATTTCAGCAAATGCCTGGGTGTAGTTCCATGTAGTTTAGGCAATAATGAAAAGCAAACTGAAACACTTTTCTTGTAGGTAAAGTAGGTAAAATTTCAATTTTTCCAATGGACACTGATGGCCAGTGAAGTGGTTTTTCACTGTACTGAGGTGGTGACAAAGTTCCTAAAGGGTTTAAAAGTTTTCCCTATGGAATCTGTGACCCACCACTACTCATACAATAAATTTATTTTAAAATTAAATTATCCCAAGTCCTAGTTAATATTCCTTGCTTTAATAAAAATAGAGGAATTTTTCATTACTGCACATTGTTTTGCGTTTAGAGCTGGATTATTGTTACTTTAAGGGCTAGAAGTGCAGTCTTCAACTGCTTCAGTTATTTATTAACAGAGCCATCATTTTCTGATGTGCCAGCTTGCAGGATAACTCTTCCTGCAGAAATAATTGCATATTTTAAAAAGTATGCCACACTACTGTTGTCCTTAACTTCCTCTTGCCACCTCATAACTCCTTTTCCTTTCTGTCCTGTGCTTCTCATTCCTTAAGTTTTATTTGTCCCATGTTGCCTCTTTAATTATTCACACGCCCAGGTTTTATGGGACGTTGCTTTTTCATTTGCAAGCTCCAGTACATTTGAAAATAACCAGCAGCAATTACTCCCTTAGGTTTTACCTGCAATTTACAGGCTATTATAATATTCCACTTGCAGACAAGGACAAGAAACACCTCTCCTCAAGGGACTGGAAACCTTTACAGCTCTCAGGAGTGTCCTGGGAGGAATGCAAAAACTCCACTGTGGATTTTATTCATCTATTTGCTGAGCTAAATATAATTCCTGTGCATCATTAGAGGCAGAGGGAAGGAAAGAGCTTAGTGGAAGCTAAATCTGAGAGGTTTTAAGGGCAACTGCAGAATCACAGAGTAGTTAGAGTGATTTTCTAAATGAAAATGACTGACCCAGCTCCCCCAGCAGGAAGGAAACCTCCAGGTGATGGTGCACAACCCCTGGTACACAAGAAGAGATGAACCAAGGGTGGGCTGGAGCTCGTGGTGGAAATTGTGTCATCCCAGTGCTGTGACAAGGGCTGGGAAAAGGAGGAGCCTCCAATGGAAAAAGCCATGGGTTGGGTTCTACAGGCACAAAAATAACTGGTTCATCTGCAGAATGGATCCAAACTCAAAGAGAGTAGGTTTAGGTTGGATATTAGGAAAAATTCTTCACTGTGAGGATGGTGGGGCTGCCCCATCCCTGGAAGTGTCCAAAGCCTGAAAAACCTCATGTGGTGGGACATTCCCTGGCCATGGTTGGGACCAGAGGATCTGTAAGGTCCCTTCCAACCCAAATAATTTAGTGATGGGGAAAGAAGGGATGGGGAAAAGGAGAGGGGAAAGGGGAGAAGGAGAAGGAGAAGGAGAAGGAGAAGGAGAAGGAGAAGGAGAAGGAGAAGGAGAAGGAGAAGGAGAAGGGCAGAAGTAGACGGAAAAGGGAGAAGGAAAAGGGAGAAGGAAAAGGGAGAAGGAAAAGGGAGAAGGAGAAGGGAGAAGGAGAAGGGAGAAGGAGAAGAAGTCCAGCTTTCTGGACAGGCTGATAAGTGGCATGTGAGCCCTCCTTCTGTCCCGCGGGCCAGCTGGGTGCTCTCTGCGGAGAATAATTTAAAGTTATTTAACTTTAACCGGGGCGGTGCGGCGCTGACAGTCGGCCGCTCCCCTTCCCGGTGCTGGCAGGGGGAGGCCGGGAGAGGGACGAGGAGAAGGAGGAGGAGGAGGAGGAGGAGGAGGAGGAGGAGGAATAATGAAGCTGAGCCAGCGCTGTGAGTAGGATGCGCCCCGGAGCCGCTCCGGGCGGGGTGAGACCCCTGGGCAAGGGGAAGGGGCGAGAGGGCTGATGCCAGCTCAACACCCGGCTCTTAGCCTGGAATAATTCATTCTCGAGTCTTAAATATATTCTTTTTCTTGGCTTGTTTTCCTCTGTTCAAGCCCAGCTGCGTGCGGGTGGGTGTGTGTATTAGCGAGGTGTGGCTGCGTGGGGATTTGGAATCAGCTAAACTCAGAATAACCCAATGCTGGGCTCGCATTTAGGGATTTAGTGGCTGCCAAGGGGCAGCTGAGGGACAAGGGAAATTGGGAGCTGCTGAGAGGTGGGAATGCTGGCACAGGAGCCGAGGGAATGGCAGGGGAGGTTTAGGTTTTTAGGGAAAGGTTTTTCATCCAGAGGGTGGTCGGGCACTGGAACAGCGCCCCAGGGAAGAGCAGAGTCTGAAGCTGCTCAAGGAGTGTTTGGAGAACGCTCTCAGGCACAGGGTGGGATTGTTGGGATGTCCTGTGCTGGGCCAGGAGTTGGACTGGATGATCCTGGTGAGTCCCTTTAAACTCAGAAACTTTAATTTAAACTTAAAATTTAGCTTAAGAGTGGGTCCCTTTAAACTCGGAATAAAACTCAGAAACAGCTATTCCGTGATTCTGTCATCTTTTCCTTATGCTCTGCTGTTTTACATGTCCTGCCACACCTCTATCTGACTGTCCTTCCTCCTGGCTTCTCTCTGCCTGGCACTGTGAGTATTGCTGCGGTCTCTGCTCCTGACAGTGGCACAGCTGTAACTCAGGGACACTGACAATCTCTGCACTCACCATCCCCACACTGCTCCTTGGTGCTGAGCAGCCACAGCCTCCAGAACCAGCAAAAGCAGAGTGTGGATTTCCTGCATGCAGGCTGGACTTTGTGCTTGGCAACTCTTAATTGCTTAATCATAAATATTAAGCTCTCTTGGCTATCTTAACTTTGAGCTTATGGCTTTGCTGTTAATTGTGCAGAGACCCAAAGATGAATGTATATGTGCAGGATAAAACCTAAGAGAGCCAGCTGGACCCAGCAATGAGGTCTCTTGATGCCTTCTGAGCCCCAGAAAGCAAAACCAAAAGTTGGTTGACTGGAAATATTCTGTGAATTTTGAGAACCAAGTGCAAACTGTGCAGGAGAGTTGGTAAATGTATTCCTTGAGCATTAAAAAGCAGATTTCAAAAAACGTTTAAGAAGCTTATGTTCTAAGTAAAATACAGAATAAATTATAGAATCACAGAACTATTTTGGTTGGGAAAAACCTCCAAGATTGTTGTAATTGAGCCCAACCTTTGACTGATCACCACCCTGTGAACTAGAGAGTAGCACTGAGTGCCACATCCAGTTGTTTCTTGAACTCCTCCAGGGATGGGCACTGCGAACCTCCCTGAGCAGTTCCAACCCCTGAGCTCCCTTTCCATGGGGAAATTCCTGCTGCTGTCACCCTGAGCCTGCCCTGCCCAGCCTGAGGCCGTTCCCTCTCCTCCTGTCCCTGTTCCTGGAGCAGAGCCCGACCCCCCTCCCTGCCCCTCCTGTCAGGGAGTTGTGCAGAGCCACAAGGTCCCCCCTGAGCCTCCTTTTCTCCAGCCTGAGCCCCTTCCCAGCTCCCTCAGCCCCTCCTGGGGCTCCAGCCCCTTCCCCAGCTCCTTTCTGGCACAGTCCAGCCCCTCAATGCCTTCCTTGCAGCGAGGAGCCCAGAACTGAACACAGGATTTGAGGTGTGGCCTCACCAGTGCCCAGAACTGTGGGTTCTGCTCCTCTGGCCACACAATTCCTGCTCCAAGCCTCAGTCCATCCATCCAGCCTGCCCAGATCCCTCTGCAGAGCCTTCCTGCCCTCCAGCAGATCAACTCCTACCCAGCTCTGTGTGTGCCCTTCATCCCCTCACCCAGATCATCAGCGAAGACCTTGAACCTGACCAGTCCCAAAACTGATCCTGGGGGACACCAGTGGTGACTGAACACCAGCTGGGTGTGGCACCATTCCCCACCACCCTCAGAAATTCTTAACCCAGGGAAGATGTACCTGTCCAAGCCCAGGGCTGCAGCTTTTCCAGGAGATGTGTTTGCTGAATTCCAGGGCCACAACACCCACAGCCTTCCCCACATCCCCAGGGGATCACCTGCTCAGAAAGGAGACCAGGTTGGTCAGGCAGGACCTGCCTTTCCTGAACCCCTGCTGATCCCTTGCTTGTCCTGTTTGTGCCATGAGATCACACTCTGGATGATCTGTTCCATGGTTTTCCCAGCCACCAGGGAATAACATCAGGCATGACAGCAGTTAGACATTTCTACTTTGTCCTCTATTTAGGTAAAATGCTGCACTGTTGAGTCTGTTTTGCAACAGAGTTCCTCCATAATAATGATGAAAAATAGTGCAAATACATTGTAAAGGTAAACCTGCCAAGCTAACTGTGGAGTGAGCAAAACAAAACCTGACTGGTGCTCCCAAAGATCTTTGCAATGCACCACACCCCATCCCCTCCCCAAAAACAGTCACTGAAATCTCTCAATGAAATTGTCATTTTCACTTCATTCTTCCTGGATCTCGTCTTTGAAACTTGTGACTTGGCCTCCTTTATTAATTAAATATATTTTGTGAATTAGTCTGATAATTTTTTTAATATTGAAAAAGAGCAAAGGTTGGGGTCATTCTGCTTCTTTCCAGCAGCTTCCTCATTTGTGCACGTGGACTTTTTCAGTGTTTGTGTTCACACTGCACAAATGAAGTGTCAGAGTAATTTCAGTCTTATTTTAGTGTGGATTTGCACTACTACTCGTGGTGGAGTGAGATTTCTCATGGGTACTACTTGTGATGGACTGAGAGATTTCTCATGGGAACTTAGAGAAATTTATAATATTTTAAGATCCATTACTTTACTTTCTCAATCTTAATCCTTTGAGGAAAACACAGCAAGTTTCTCACGATATTTTTCCTGGAATCACACAAATGTTTCTGCAATGTTTCATTGGATTTTTTATTTTTAAAGCTGGGAGAATGCATGAATAACCACGTGGACAAATACAAACAGGAAGTAGCTAGAGAGGAAAAATTCAGTCTTTATGGTGGATTATCAACAGAACCTGAGTGAATAAAGTCTTCTCTTATGGAAAAAAAATTATCAAAGTTTCTTCTGGCATGAATAACCAGAAGTAAAGGCTCTGGAATGTCTGTGTTGGACCAGTGTGTTCATTCTACAGAATTTTTCAGAATTTGGGTGCAGACCAATTGGGCAGAATTCACAGGAGTGGCAGAACTTGCAAAACAGGACTTGAGGAGGACAAGTGAAAAATTTGGCCTTATTCTAGAGAAAGGGTAGGGCAGAAATCATAATGTTTATAAAAGGCATTTCCAAGAAGGAAAGGAAAGAAGTACCTTATGAGTGTAAAGTGTTAAAAGGAAGATTCAGACAAGATAATACAAGATATTTTCTAGATGGCTGGCAGAGTAAACATACTGCATGTTTTTGGACATTGGTCCTGTTGAACTCAGTTTTCAGGACTGTAAAATGAATAGTTTTCTTTTTTTCCACTCTAACAGACCCTTGTTTTCAAGATCAGGAAGGGACTCATGCCTCTAAAACAGCCTGTCCCACTACTGCAGTGTGGCACATCCTCGTTTAACATCATCAATTAGGTGCTGTATTTCATCAGGAAAGCCTGTTAGCACTTCTGGTGTTGAGGAAAAGCAGATATTCAATATGAAGAGGAAGCTTTTCACAACAAGGGTGCTAAAACACTGGCACAGGTTATCCAGGGAGGTGCTGGCTGCCCCATCCCTGGAAATACCCAAGGTCAGGCTGGACAGGGCTCTGAGCAACCTGATGCAGTTGAAGAGTTCTCTGCTCATTGAAGGGAGGTCAAATTAGATTAATTCAGAGGGTCCCTTCCAACCCAGATTATTCTGTGATTCTTTGAATGCAGTCAAAGCTCATTGTGTGAAAGAGATTTCTGCTTTTTTAACCCAGCATGTTGAAAACGTTGGTGCAGGGAATTCCCTCTTTGGTCAGTATTTAAAACCATTCCTGGAGGGTTTGCATGTCTCAAAAAATCAATAATAACTGCAAAACACCTCTGTAGTACCTGGTACTTATTTTCAGAGTCAAAATCCTACTAGGATTGAGTTAAACTTTGTGTTTCTTTGAGGTATTATGGATCTGGATTGAGGGGAGTGTTGGGGGAATTTTCTGCTTGAAGATCAAGTTTTACAAATAAAAGGAAGTGTCCTAGATAGGAATGCAACAAATACTCTATTGCCACATCTCTGAAGGCTGAGGTTAGCACAGTGAATCAGACAAAAAACACCCAGTTTGAGTAGCAATGTCAGAAAAAAATGACAAGATTTTTTTTGTTGCTATGAAAACGGTTTTACATCTTTGTGGGGCGGCTTTTTGTTTGTTTGTTTGTTTTATTTTTTATTTTCTCCTTCACAGCTCTTCTGAGGTTATTTGGACTCCTGTTGGTATCCCTGGCTGCTTGGTATTTGGGATACTTTGCTGCTGCTCATGTACCCCAAAATGCAGTATCTATTGATGCACTTCAAGAGATTGTAAAGAAACCAGTGTTGAAGGGTGTGTAGTTGTATTCATTTCCTTTTGTTTTCTTTCTTGTACTGTATCTGATATTGTGTATTTATATGCCAAATGACAAATGGCTTGTTAGCTAAGAAATTATTTGGTCTGTGCTATTATAAGAATGAAGGTGACTGTAAAGTTAATTAAAGCAAAGCTGAACTTGGTCTTAGAAACTGTCTTTGAAGAAACACAATATCAGCCTATTTTTGCAAGTGTACAAAGGGAATTAATTGAACACTGATGTAAGAACACCTTCTTTGTTTGCTGGCATAAAAGTGCAAAGCTGCAGCTTTGGTTCTATTGCATGTATTTTATGTTTATGATAAACAGCTGAACCACTAACTAAACTTTTTGAGTAAATTCTCATTGTTATTTTGCTCTACTCTGACCAGGTGGTTTAATGTGTATATTTTTGTCATTGTATGACTAAGTTATTGTGTTAAAAAGGGCTTAAAATATGAATGATAAGCTGTTGGTAGGAAACGTTCATCCTTGCAGCCCTTGTTTCCTGTTATGTGGAATAGCAGATAATAATTACCTTCATTTCAATTATACCTATTTGGAAATCAGTGATAACTTCCAAACCTGTGATGAAGTTGCCACAATCCCAGGGAACTGCAGGATTCTGTGTTCAGGTGTTTGAGTTTAGCACGTTGACTTGAGGGGATTCATCCCACATAGAAACTGTTCATGCACCATCCAATAAAACTGTTTTTTTCCATCTGCTGTTGCAGCCCCAGCCCCCAAGAGGCAGAAGTGTGACCACTGGTCTCCCTGCCCGCCAGGGAACTTCGCCTATCGCATCCTCAGTGGAGGTGGCAAACAGAGGAGGGCTAAAATTTGTTTTGAGGATGAGCAGTGAGTACCAGTCTAACTTTACACCTCAGCAATGCTTTGTACTCTGGGCAGAGGTGCTGGGGTTTGGTTCAGTGGCAGCAAGAAAACTTCAGCATTTATCTGACAGTATTTAACTCTTCTTCTTCTGCCTTTTTCTTTTTTTTTTTTTAACCTAATCTCCAGTGATTTTCTTTGTTCTCCTACATAAGCTGCAGACGACTGTTAGTTTCCAGTAGGATTTTTAATTTTCATGGTGCAGGAGAGCAGATTTCCAGAATGTTGACTTCTCAACACCTTCTGAAAGTCAGGTTCTTTCTTGGCTTTTCAAACTGGACAGGTGAAAAAACTTCAAAACCTTGCAGTGACCTTTCCTGGAGACACAATCCACAGAGAGTACAGCCACAAAACCACTTATTCTTGTTTAGTTCTTTGGTTTTTTTTTTTTCTCCTTTATCTTTCTGGCTGCACTTGTATGAAATATTTTCTTGATCTGGCTCATTTTGAAAGAGCCATTGTTGAAGGAAACTGACTGATACACTGTGCAAGATTTTTAAGCTCTTGTTTACAATAGAGTTTTGAATTAAATAACTGAAGAAAACATAAATATCAGAAAATTACTTCGCACTGGGGAACATAACTTTGCAACAGAGCTGCTGGACAGATGTATTTTACTGATATTGTATTTATTTCAATTCCAGGCTTGTAAGTGAATGGAATAATGATATTGGAAGTGGTATAAACATTGCCATTGTGAATTGTAAGTAAGAGAAAAAATGTTAGAGAGAGACATATTTTTGTACTGCAATAAATAACCAGTGTTCTTGGGAGGCTTGGTTTTTTGGTTTTGTGGGGTTTTTTACCAGCTGGTATGGAAGGAAAAGGAAAATATTGCAAACTTGATTCACATTAATGTAAGAAAAACAAATCTGTGTGATAAAAACAGTCTTCTGGGTAAACAAAAGAAACATGTTCATAATCAATATAGGAAAATAGAACAGAAAATGTGCACATAGATGCAGTCTAAGTGTATTTTTTTAGACAAAAGACTTGTAGCACAGTACCTGTGATCTCCAGCAGTAGGACTTAACTTTCAGCTACAGCCCTTGATAAAATATATCTGCTGCTCCACTGATGAGGGGGAAGCAGGAACTGGGAGCTGCAGTTCTGCCTCAAGTGTAGCCATGGTAAAAATTCCTTTTCCAGACTTTTTCAGGGTACAGAAAGACAAACTCAAGTTTTAATTAATATTAAACTGCCATTTGCTTATAGTAAAAGCCACTGGAAGCAGCAGGTGTGTTTTGTGCTGGGTTTGGAGGCACCTAAATCCTAAATTTTGATTTAGATGAATGGGAATGGTGATGAAGTGCAGTGTATTCAATAATGGGTCAAGGCAAACATGAATGCCTAAATTTTGTGGGGGAAGGGGAAAAAGGGAGTTCACAGGCCCAGTCAAGCTGGCTTTGATCACAAAACACTTCTATTCAAATTTTTTTTTGCTAAGCAAGTCCTTGACTTAGTCTAAACTTGTATGATTTTTCTGAAGGTTAAATTAACCACTGACAAGAATCTGTTCCAAATTTTTCCCCAGTTAACTACTGCCTTTTTTTTCCAACAATCATACAATCTTTATTGGGTATAAAATACAAAAATGAGTTTAAAATGAGAGTAAGAAGAGAAATACTCATCTTGAATGCACGAGCAAGATGGTGGCAAATAGGAGCAGGTAAATCCATTAATTGTCCTGCACCAATCTGTAGCAAAACTTTTTTTTTTTTTACAAGTCCACTAATTAGATCAGGCAAGATAATGACTATTCTCAATAAGTGGCTGAACATCTCAAACACTGCACAGAATAGGATTCAGGTCATTCAAATAGGCTTAACCAATTTTCCTATCTATGGCTGTGACTTAGTGTAGTATATTTAGATATAAAAACATTAAGCATACACAAAAAAAATTTATTTTTTTTAGAATAAGAAGTAATAAATTTTTTTAGTCACATTTGATGATTCACAGACTACATGAAACAAAATATTCTCCCCAAATCTTAAACTTATTATTTCATATTTCTTCCAGTTTAAAACTGAAACAAAAGGAGCCAAATAATACACAAAATTAGGGATGCCAAGCTCTAGCTGAAAATGCTGTGTTTGCTGATTGAATAAAATAATATTTGCTCATATTTAGATTTTTTTTTTTAATTACAGATAAAACAGGAAAACTCAGGTCAACAAATTTTTTTGAAATGTGGAGTAGAGGTAAGGAAATAATTCAATAGAGCTTTTGTTAGTGTTTCAGCATTAAGAAAAGACAGATTCATGTAACTATCCTCCTCTTTCCTGTTTGACTTTGTATTCTCAACAGGGATAAACTAGAAACAAACAGCTGCTGTCTTCATAAAATATGTTCTGGCCAGATATGTTGACAAATTTTGCCTGAAAAGCTGAATTTCTCCTGTTGGTTCAGATAATTAATTATCTTTTTTTTTTAAGTATCTTGTTCTTTTTCCTTTTTTTGTTGTGTCTTTTTCTTTGGTGTCCATTATTTCAGTTTGGTAGGAATGGCACTTAACCAGATATGACATCAGATACTTCAGTCAGCAAAATTCCTTTTCCCAACATATCTTGTTCTATTTTAGTTATAAAATCATCATAGGGAATTTGCTCATCTGTCTCTTTCATCCCTCCACGTAGCTGGAAAGATGATCTACTTTAAAAATAGCTTTTTATACATTTTCTAAATGTTGAATGGCCAAGTTTCCTTGCCTATTAGTGAGGAGAACCAGAATGCTCTGAGGCACTGGAAGCCTTAAAAATCCTTAAAAATGCTGGTGGCTGTGTGTGCATGGGCAGGAATGTGATGTGTGTGCCATGAATAACCAGCTGTGTGGTTGGCTCCACAGACCACTCAAGGGAGATGATGAATTTCATCAGGAATGCACCAGAAGGGTCCCTCATTCTGATGGCCACCCACGATGATGGCAGCACCAGGTAGGAGGTTGTGGAGGGGCAGAGCAGTGAAAAGCTGGGAAATCACTGTTGTGAATTGGTGTAAAGGAATGGTAAATCCCATTCTACACCCAGAATTGTTCTCTCAGTTCTTGTCTAAAAGTTTTAATTCCCTGTCTTTTCCATGATTGCACATATCTGTGTGTTGGTGCTCCCTAGGATGGGTAGATATTACATTGTTTAAAAGCAGCCCAAAGGGCATTGCTGTTACCTCTGGGTCACAACCTTCTTTACTCTGAAATGTTATTTATCCACACCTCCAGTTATGATGTCTCTAGTTTCCATCCTTTCTAACATCATAATCTGATTTTTCAGGTGCTTTTGAATTTTTGAGGGTTTTTAGCTGAGTTCATGATATGGTAATTATCCAGGAAAAGACTTAATCCATGTTTGACACCCTTGTCAAGCACCAGACAGTATCTGAGATACATTTTTCTTTCTGTATGCTGTTCCAAACAGGTTGTATTAACATCAGGAACTTACTGAGAAGGAAAAAATTGATAAATTCAATTCTCTGGGTGAACTCAATGTCATGCTACTACCACAGCTCTCAGGACTATTTAAATCTCATTTTTGCTTTTGCAGGCTTAATGCTGAATGTAAAGCATGAATCAGCCATGATCTTTTTCATAATTTTTCACATCCTGAATTTTTAACGCTCATTTTTTCACTATATTCTCCTAGGTTGAGTAACGACGCCAAAAAATTAGTAGAAGAACTGGGAAGTAAAGAAATCAAGAATATTAAGTTCAGATCAAACTGGGTTTTTATAGCTGCCAAAGGCTTCAAGCTGCCAGACAATATGGAAAAAGAAAAGGTAAGATTTGTTTTGTTTTCACTTGATATCTATCTGTATATCAAACCCAACAACTTTGGCAATAACTTGCCCACAGGTTGCAGGAGGACTAAAGATAGTGGTTCAGCTTCTGTAAGCCCAGTCATGCTCATCTGTGGCTGAGGCAGACAGAAATGAAAACCCAACACAGAGTTCAGGTCCCTTGATGATGCTGTTTCCCTCCACAGCAAAGTCAAACTTCCACAGTGAGGCTCTTTTCCCAGAATATTGCAGAAAGGTCAGGCTGGAAGGGACACAGAGGGTCACTGGTGCCACCTCCCTGCTCCCACAGCACAGGGCTGTGTCCAGGTGAATATTCTGGAATATCCCCAGGGAGGAGACTCCAGCCCCTCTCTGGTCCCTGCCCAGGGCAGAAGTTGTGCCTCCTGTGCAGGGGAATTGCTGGGCTCAGCCCCTGCCCCTGGCTCTGGGGCCATTGCTGGGGCCTGGAGCAGAGCCTGGGACTGCTCTGCCCTCCCTGCACAGGGACAGACAGACAGGGACAGACAGACAGGGACAGACAGGGACAGACAGACAGGGACAGCCAGGGCTGAGCCCCTCTCTCTGGGCTCTGTGGGGGTTGTGTTGTTGGACAGTCACTGGACAGACTCAGGAGCTTACTATTTTCTGTTCTTCAGGTTTGTATTTTATTATGAGGGTGTGGGTGTAAGAAAGAGTGTGGAGCATGGAGAGTAAGAGATAAGAGCAAGGGGGTGAGAGAGAGCAAGAGGGAGATTAGAGATCAGAGGTAAGAGAGAGATTTCCCATTTACAATACAATAAGTATTCTTCTATAATGAATATTCTAATTTCCAATAACCAATCTAATACAATATACTAATTTCCTAATATTTGCATGCAACCTATAGGAACTACTAAATTACCACGTTTTGTGGCTTTCTTGTCTGTAACCCTTATCTTCAGACCTTTCCTGCCAGGCTTGGGTCAGGATGTCTGTTAGTTCTTTGGTATTTGTGGCATTTGGTATTTAAACAAAGGAAGAGGCCTCAAACCTTAACATGACTGTTTTCAGCATTTACATCAAAATATGCCAACATCTCTATTTCAGAACTACTTGCTAGGCACTCATAAGCTTTTTCTATTCCCTCCCCAGCATGGCTCCTCTCCAGCTGAGCAGCCCCAGCTCCCTCAGCCTTTCCTGGGCACGGAGATGCTCCAGGCCCTTGCTCAGCCCCAGGAGCTCCTGTCCCTGCTGTGCTGAGCAGCCAGAGCTGGGCTCAGCAGCCCAGAGGAGCCTCCAGGGCTGGCACAGGGGCAGGGTCACCCCTGGCTGTGGGGATCATCCCAGTGCCCCCAGGACACCCCTGGACACTCTGCTGGTCAGGGACAGCTCATTGTCCCCCAGGACCCCCAGGTCCTTCTCCACAGAGCTTTTCCCCAGCTTGTGCTGATGCAGACTATTTTTGCAATATTCTTCATATTTCAGAACTTCTGCTGGACAAATATACTTAATTTAGTGTATATCATGCCAAATAAATAAAGGACTCTGTGTAAGAGAGAAACTGGCAGCATCTTCACCCATTATGTTAAGCAAGATGTGCAACATTCCCTTCAGCTTCCCAGTTCTCCTTCACTACCCTCTCCTCTTGTATAAGATTTGACAAAGTGGTATGTAAATAGAAAAAAACTAAATACTGATTTATTTTTTTAATTCATTTTCTTTTACAGATAAATCACTCTGACAAGACGAAGAACAGATACAAAGGCTGGCCAGCTGAAATCCAAATAGAAGGCTGTATCCCAAGAAACCTGATCTGAACAAATGCATACCTCATTAATAAAGACAATTTTATATTTTTATATGTATAAGTCTATTAAATTGCCTCCAGAACTCAATAAGCATCTGAACACCAATTGTAAAACAGGTCAAATGCACAGTTTTTTAACCTTTCCTCCCTGTGGTTTTATTCTAATCTGAAAACAAATAGGTGTATTTGATAAGAAATGGAAATGAAATAGTCTGGTTTGGAATTGCAATGTTCAGGAAGTCAGTCATAAAAAGCCAGGATTTTTAAAAGTGAGTATACATTGTCATTAATACTTTTAGGGATTTGGTTTTACTTGTTTCTTTTTAGTATGTCTTTTCTTCTGGTTGCCTTTAAATACTAATACACAAACAGAACCTAGTCTAAATTGTAATATAAAATCACTTGCAATACACCAAATTACTTTGATGTTAGTTTATTAACATTTATTCTGTTCAGAGAAAGTATGGCAACAACAAGTACATTTGTTGAGCTAATTTTAGTGATGTTGACAGCACAGAATAGCAATGCTAATATGTAAAGATCCACTAACTTGAATTATTTTGCCAAATTTAAGCTGCAAATTTACATAGTTTTACTTAATTAGTTTACTTCCTTTAAGTTCAACTTACTTTAAAAAATGTAGTAACTTCATGCAAGCATAAGTGTTGATCATGTTAACATGATTGAAAGGAAGCTGTAGAAACATTTATTCCATTTCCCTTTTTTTGAAGCACAGCACGTGTCTGGACTGGTCTTAAGTGGTGTTTGTCCCCCTGTGGTTCAGAAGTCTCCCATATGGCTGATTCCACAACTTAAATTGCTTCCTGCAGCATTCCACTGTTATTCTGATTATTCCTCACACATATGGAATTGACCCAAAAGGACCAAGGACGTGGAGAATAACTCATCACTATTCCTTTTATACCATTCCATTATGTGTCTGATGATTGTCCTCATCTACTCTCTCCTCCTTAACTGAACCCACCTGTTTTAATCTTTCCTTATAAATTTTTCTCAACATTAAAACATTAGTTCTGTGGTTCCTGCTTGAAGCCCTCTTTGAAACTTAAGCTTGAAAGCTTCAAATCTCCAACTGTGGCTGCCACTTGTAGTCACTGCTGTGCTCCCAGCAGCTTTCTGGTGGTGTGTCTCTCACCAGTCCCTAAAATTTCCTGCTGTGGTTTGCAAACTGCTCCATAACCCAGGGACACTGCCAAAAAAACCAAATTAGTCCAACTCAGTTGGATTTTGGCAGACTCAGTGGTTGCTCCTTAGCACCTTGCTGCTGATGAGGTGGATACAAACTGAGCACTTCAATAGCTGTTTCAATGTTTTTCCACATTAAGTCATTCTTCTTAATAATAATAATTTTTTCGGGTGGTGCTTGTGTTGCTGGCAGGACATTTATTCCGTTGCATCATAATCACCCTTTGCTACATGCCTGAATTATAAAAATAACATAATTACAGTGGTAATGGCTGGCAGTCCTCAAGAGTGCCAAGCTCTGAGACAGCCCTCAAGCTCGGTGCAGTCTGACAGTCCCTGCCTTCTGCTGCAGGCCACAATTAATCTCACATCAATTACAATTACATTTTACTTCCATTTCTGTTCAGTAGTTACCATGGAGGACATTCTAATGCTTTACATTCGCTCTGTTCTTCACACTCTGTGCTACTGTTCCACTCCTTGCAACAGCAAAAGCTGTGCCTCTGTCATCTGAATCAAAATCAAACCACCCCTAGAACCTTTCACAGCACAAATTCCTGCAAAATGGTCTTTAACTCCGTGGTCTTTTCACTTTTACAGACATGAAGCTGAGTCACCTGGACTGGGCTGAAGTGTGCTGATAATCTGCAGGGCTGAATAGCCATCATCAGCTTTGTTTTCATTTGTTCATGACACAGTACTTAAATAGGGCAAACAGAGAACTCTCAAATACTTTGATAACCCTCTGATCTGAAGAAATTGTGGAAAAGTGAGCACTTGCCACTTTTTCGATCACTTTTCAGATTAGAAGCAATCTTGCAGAGTTGGTTTGAAAGTGAGATTTTGACTCTGCACCCCCAATTTGAACACTTTTAAAGGAAATGCCTCCTAGGAAGAAGTGAAAAGCTTTTTCATGGAATCCTAATTCTAAAGAATTAATCTGGGGGGAAAACAACAGTTGCAGTGGTAGAGGTCAATGTTTTCCATGCCAGGTGATGTTGCCAACCACAAGGAGCAGGTAGGAAATTATTTCCTGCATTCTCCCAAGCTGGGAAAGTGCTGGGAAATACCTCTGGGTGCTTATTACACACCTGGGGTCACCACTGTGCTGTAAGGTTAAAGCCTGCACAGCAATCCATCATTTTCTAATCCCAGCAGGCAAATCCCGTGGGAAGCCATGAGCTCTAGGCTGGGGAATTACTCAGGCATTTGTGGATTTAAGAGTGGGATGGCACAGCAGGTGGCAGCAGTGGCTTTCCAGCGCCTCTGCATCTCCAGAAATACCCAAACTTCCCGTGCTTACCTGTCCTGGGCAGACACTGGGAGCCACAGACATAGTGGAGATCACCTTGGGTGAACACCAGCAGCTTTTAACCCTATTGTGCCAGACCTTCCTTCCTACACTTTGCCAGGGGCAGGCTCCAATTTCAAATAACCCCAGCACAGCATTCCACACACAGAGGTCCCTTGTACCCCCATGCAGAAACACATTTTAGATGCTCCCATTTTTACCTTTTATGTTAACATGACAACCAGCTCCATAAAAAACAAAGTATTTGGATACAGTTCCTTTTTTAATTTCTCCATTTAGTAGCTTGAGAAGTACTTCAGGGTCCTGACATGTCTCTTAAAAATCCCTGGATGCCTGGCAGTCCAATTTGATGGCAGCCACTGGAAATATTGATCAAATAATAGGTAACTTTTTCAGTTTCTCAGTGGTAACTGTTTCTTCATATTCTTTGTGTAGCATTACATAACTCAAAGTGGAAAGTTTCCTCCAGATTTAAAAGAAAAATACATGACAAGAAAAGAAAGGCTAAAGATGCTCTTTTTGAGGCAGGCTGTGCTTAAAGGAAAATACTGGCCAAGAACAATCCACTCATACAAGCAAAGAGAAACTGATACTTTTACTTAAACATACTGCCTGGAGGGAAGTAATATATGAGTGTGATTTATGTGATCTCTTCTTAGCTGCAGTGAGATGCTGAACCATGACTAGAATTCAGGGGATTGCGGGTGGTTTAATAACATTTGAGTGACAGCAATTCCTCATTTCTGGGGACTCAGAAGTTTTGATTTCAGTTCTCTGCTCTTTCTTGAGGTGTTTGGTTTTTTTTTTTTTTTTGTTTGTTTTTGGTTTTTTGTTTTTTTTTTTTTTTTTTTTGTTATATTTTTTGTTTGCTTTGGGTTGGGGGGGTGTTGTTTTTTTGGTTGGTTGGTTGAATTTGTTTTTTTGTTTTGTTTTGGTTTTGGTTTTGGTTTTCTTTCTGGGAGAGGAATGCAGCTTCTTAGGAAATGCAGTTTCTCCTCAGAAACACAGACTTCACACCAGCAGCTCCTTCCAAAGTCTACCCAAAGAATAGACCCTTTGGCCTGTCTTGGTCTCCATTTCAGGTTTCATTAAAAAAAGAATAATAATAATTGCTATGTTTTAGCCGAATGCAATACATATTTCAACCTTGTACTTCTCAGATGAATGCTATGTAGTTGTGCTTTTTATCTCCTAGGAATTCCTATCTCCTAGGAATTTCCTAGCAGTGTTTTGTGCCCTTGGCCACCCAACCAGGACAATGACCCCGACAAATGATTCTTTAAGGAACCAAGGGACACCCCCAAATCAGCTGCCCTTGTCCCTGTGGGGGAATTCAGCTTGCCAGGTGTGCACTGTGATATTTAAGGCCCTTCAACTAGCAACCATTAAATCCTAGTCTAGACACAGGAGGCCAAATATTCACTGTATCTACAGGAGTATTTATTCAGATGAGCTAAAAAATAAATCAGAAGAGAAAATCAGTTCTCCTTCACTGTGCTGCAGGAGCTGATGAGTTAAAAGCAAAATGAAAGCAATCCTCTGTCACAGATGAATGAAAAGCAAACGTTCATCTTCCCTTCACAGGTCACTGGTGTGACTCATCACGAGTCTGTCTTTTATCTTTTTAAGACACACCCTATGTTCTGCAGTTGTCCAATACTAAAGACCAGGGAATCTGGTATTTATTGTGGTACTTGCTTTCTCCTGACATGGATGATTTCCTGATTAAGCTCTTCATTTCCTTCACTTACAACTCATCATATCTGTGCATGAACAAGTACATTATAGTTAGACCTGTTAGTTTAGGAACTGGTTGCTCAGTCTGACAGGCAGGACTGGGGGACACAGCTACAACTCCTGCACAAATAAACAACTGGTGATTATTAGTGATATGTAAAACATTTGGAGTGTAGGGTTCACCAGAGCTCCCTGCATCCCTACATCGACTACAGCACTGCCTGAGAGCAGCTCTGCACATAACCAGCAACTGATTTAGAGCAATCTCTGCTTCAGAGTCCCACTTCTCACAGCTCATATGGATGAGCTCTGGGACCTTTTCTGTGTCATTTCAGGGAATGGGCCAGGATCACAGAAAGTTCATGGCTTCCCTGTCACAAACCCCATGTCTGTGTACAGCTCCAGCTGATGGCAGCTGAGAACCCCCTGCAGAGGAGGGTCAGACTGATGCAGAATAACCTTGTTCTGGGAGACAGGACTTCCCTAAATACCCAGGGAAATTAACAATGGAAATTCCCCAGCTCTTCCCTTCTGGATTATGTAACATTCCCATCAGATAGAACCCCAGTCCAGTGGTCTCCTCTGATCCCTTGCCTAACAATCCCACAGACAAAAAAGGAGATTTTATTTTGTTGTTATATTAAAACTTTCATAGCACTACACTAAAAAGGAGGGCTCAAGAGTTACCTAAGAGATAGTTGTCCACAATTTTTATTGCAGGGCACCTCAGCAGGAATGCACCACATCTCCCATCTATCTGGGCTGGCTCTAACTCCATTAGGGATGCAGTAAAACTAAGGAAAGCAAGGCTTCCTCACCCTGCTCAGCAGAGCATAAATACTCCTTGTTTATGGATATATCACTGCAACCATTATTTTCTAATGCTGCTGATACTCATGTCCAATACCCCAGGAATTTCCCACAGAGGAATTTGTGTTGTTTTATATATTTAGCCAGAAAATATCAGTGAAACATACATGTGATCAGCCAGGGATCATTCTTGTTCTTTGGAAAAAGACTGTTTCTGGAGTTCTTGAACTTTTATAAGGCACAACTGGTGCAATTCAGATGCAGCCATGCAAATTTCATGATGCTGTTATCCCATGATTATTCCCAAGATGACATGGCTTGCTTGGCAAGCTCAACCCCAGGTTTCCCATAGCAGAGTCTCAGGCATCTGGATCCTTAAAGAAATGTATTTCCCTGGCTGGTGCCACAGGTGCCTGTGACTTTTGAGGGGCAAAGGGTCAGTGCCAGTTCTTGCCAGGGGCCCCCCAAAGCTCAGCCTGCAGCTCCTGTAGCTGCAGAGCCACCTGCACTGATTGTATTCCTCAACTCCACACCGTGGGGAAAGCATTTTCCTTCTCTCACAGTCCACTGATGGTGTCTGCACCTTTATTCATGTTTTGCTGCAGTGAAATGGATGTCAGTGAGATAGTGACACATTTCATAGCAAAGAGTGAGTATTAATCAAGTCCATAACCTGTTTTCTAATATGACAAAGGAGAAATAATTCAAATTAATTCAAAGGAATGATCTGGCATGGAGGGAATGGGGACAAGAAAGGGTTACCCTGGCTGGAGGCAGGGATGGCAGAGCCAGGGCTGCTCCCTGTGAGGGAGTGAGTGAGGTTCCACTGGCTGATGAGATAAAGGCTGCAGCATTTTGGTGGCAGAACCCACCTTTGGGCAGCAGAGCTGGTGCTGGGCTGGACCAGGGGATGAGGTGCCCTATGCCAACAATGGATATCAGGACAAACATAAGGAATCAGCCCATGGCACATCTCTGCCCTTGCAGAGCCACTTATGGCATTAGGACTCTGCTCTGGATATTGTTCATTAAATCTTTTATCATTTAGGCACAAACAATGTTTAACTCACCTCGAGGGGTACAAAAATCCCCCACCACTGTTCTGCCAGATCCTTTGCTGCCATTTAATTTCCTGTTGACAGTAGTAATTTACATGAATTGAGGAACTCACCTCTGTCATTTTTAATGTAACAAGGTTGAAGACACAGGCAGGAGGAAGGTTATGCAAAGCACCTGAGCAGCTCATGGACAATCAAACACAATACATGCTGTGTTTTAGGTTTCAGACTCTTCCTGTCCCACCCAAACTGTAATATTTTAGTGCTAAATAGCTGTGAGAACTGCCTTTTTTTTTGCATTATCTGTAACAGATAGCACTCTTCCTTTTCATTATCAGAAACTAAGGAAGTAGAAAAATGGTTAGAGAAAAATATCACTGCTTGTAAATATCCTGATGGCAGCTGTTTAAACACCATCATCATCATGACCATTAACAGATTTCAGTACACCTTGAACAAATAGGTTTAACATTCTAGATAACAAAGTTTAATTCTTAGTCACACTGTCCCATATAAATTGAAGAAATGGTCCCTGTCTTTGAAGGGAGATATTTTTCTTTATTTTTTCCTCTTCTCCTTTTTTGATAGCTTCTACCCATTAGGGTTATTTAATTAATTTTGGGAATCTTGTTGTGTGGAGTTTCTTTGGGGAAATGTCCAATCCATTGCATAGTTAAAGCTCTTCTTTCTTTTTTGATACATTACCTCAGTTTTTGCTTCTGATTACCTTGAGATTTGGAGACAGAAAAATACTTCACCTTATCAGCTGCTGGTGGATTAAGGTCTTTGTTGCTTCTCTTTAAAGTAAATCTTCACTCCTTCATTCAGTGAAGTTTGTACCATCTAGTCCCTCTGCAATAGGAAATTTCATCATTTTCTAAAGAGATAAAAAAATGCAATGTGTAATTGAAAACAAGCTCAGGAGCATGGAAAACAACAAAGAGGGAGTTCAGATGTCATTTCCTGGACTGACTTCAGACTGCCTTGCTTTAGACACTCTTTTTAAGTTGCTCCTGGGCCAGGAGTAAAGGTTTTCATAGTGTAAAAAAGAAAAATCCTAGGTCAAGATTCAGTGTCCAGACAGGCAAAATGGCTTTGGCAAAGACACCAGCACAGACAATTTGTGAACAGACCCAACAGTAACAGCATTTTCAGGTAAACATCATTGCCCTGGTTGAAGAATCCAGCTCTAGCCTGGGAATTCATATGAAGTTGGGACTAGCTACAGGACTTGCCATAAATATTTATGAGAAATAAGGAAATCTTTTGTTTAAAGCAGAAAGGAAATATAAATGTCTATGTTTAAAATTTGAAGCCAGGTTTCTACCTCATTAGATTGGTATATTTACTAAACACTCTGAAAAAGCACCAGCTGAAACCACAGTCTCTGCCATGCCTCTCAAGCAGAACATCTGAATTTCACTTTGCTTTACCCACTACCACAATCACTTTTGATGACCACAAAATTTGCAGTGAAGGAGCCCAAGAAGATCTGCATGTTTCCCAAACTAAGGTGTTCCTATGGAATAAACCACTGCTCAACACTTCAATGCAGGAAACACTTCTGTCCACCAGAGAAGTCACTGGAGTCCTCACACACCAGCCTTGGGGGTGGCAGCTGGCTCTGGTCCTTTATTCCTGCAGATTCCCCCTGGTGATCAGGGCTCAGGGTCTCCAGCATGATGAGCTCCATGGGGATGGCTCCAAGGTGGGGTGACACTTCCAAGTGGGGGGAACTGTGCAAGGATCACACAGGAAAGAGGGAAAAGGGGGTGGGGGCAGAAAAAAGGGCAGACAGATGGAAGGAGGGATCACTGTGGCAAAAACAGGAGAGATGCTGTCTGCCCTGCACAGTCTGAACTACCTTCTCTGCCCAGAAAGCTTGAAATCTTACAAATCACAGAATCACAGAAAAGACCTCCAGGGCTGAGTCCAACTTTTGACCACACACCACATTATTAACTGAACCATGGCACTGAATGCCACATGCAGTTATTTCTTCAACACCACCATCTCCTCCCTGGGCAGCCTCTTCCAATGCTTAACAGCCCTGTCAGTGAAGAAATTCTTTGTGGTGCTCAACCTGAACCTCTCCTATCTGCACAGTCTGAACCACCCCTCTGCCCAGAAATCTTGGTGCCTAAATGTGCAGGAAAGCTGCAAGAAAGGAAAGTCCCCAGACAGTGAGTAGGTAAAACAGGAACTGCAAGTCTCTGCACACAGCTGAAGAGGACACAACCCACTAGAAAAGGGTAGGAAGCACCTGAGACTGCAGAAAATCCATTATCTGGATAGTCCAGTGCACATGGGATTTCCCTGGTGTCAGGGATGTCAGCAGCTCCCACTGCTTCCAGTAGTTTGGATCTCTCAAATCTTGGGTATTTTTGTACTGGCAAATGATCCCCTTGATTACAATATCCAGTTTCCATAAGGCAATCAGGCCTCAGCAAACCACACACAGACAAACTGCACTCTTGGCTTCCTCTCTGTGTCTGACAGGAAGCCACACAGTGATGGCTACTGACATGAGCAAGGACTGGTTTCATCCCACTTCATGCTCTTCAGGATTGCCCTCTCACTGTAAGGATGAAACCTGCACGCCAAACTCTGTGACCCAAACTTCAGCCAAGTCAAACAGCAGACAAATACACCTGAGACATTGGCAGGAGGAGGTGGAAGCTTTCATACACAGCAAATCACACAGTTCCCTGTAGCTCATCCCTTACTAAAGAACAAGGCTCAGGAACTAAAGAGAATGGCTCTGGTTTAAGTGTCTCTCTGCTCTGAACCATGCAGAGCATTTTACCCACTGATGTTTTATTTTTCAGATCCTTTCATGCACACTGCATCCCCCCACAAGAAAGCACCCTCCCCCAGTTATTTTTTCTTTCTAGCCTTTCCATTCCTCTGTTTATTTTAAAGCCTTTCAAATCACCACCTGCTCCTTCCCACCACATGGGACACGCTGCTTTTTGTCTCCACTAGCTTGTGCTGAAGCAGCTTTGCACTGCATCTGCAGTAACTAACCATCTATCACCCCCACAGTGGGATGGGGAGAGGAATCACAAAATAACTTCTGGGCTGGGATCAGAACAGTTGGATAACTGGAACAAGGAAATTATTATCATAATAATTACTAACTGAAATTTTTAAAATAAAGCCCAAGTGATGCACAGCACAGTTGCTCAGCACCTGTTGATTGATGCCCAGCCTGTCCCCTGTCAGCAACAGGACCCCTCTGGCTAACTCCACCCATTTAAACCCTGAGCATGGCATTCTGTGGTATGGAACATCCCTTCAGCCATTCCAGCTCTGCTCCCTCCTGGGTTTTTGTGCTCCTCCTCACTGGCAGAGCAAAGGAAACTGAAGTGTCCTTGACTGAGGGTAAGCAGTAGCTAGCAGCAGAAAATCATCTGTGTAGTGTCAACAGCTCTGCACCAGCTACCAGGGTGAAAATTAACTCTGTCCCAGGCACAGCCAGGACACTGGGGAGGGGCTGGTTCTGGGCTGTAGCAGCCCCAGCACTGGGCTCTGTGCAGATGGACAGTGGGGGAAGGAGAGACATTGGGTAGGACCTGAAACATGCAGGGTACATCCAACCAGATATGAGGAAGGAAAAAGAAAAAAGTCGTTAGTCAATAGTTTCAATGAATTTCATTCTGTGGAATCTCCATACCTGAGGGTTTTCAAGACTCACTGGGATAAAACCCAAGACAACACAGTCTGAATCATTTTGATTTATAAGGTTTGACTAGACAACATCCAGCAAAATATCTGAATAATTTTATGATTAAGGATTTTTACTAGGGGTTTATGTCACAAAATGATCCTGCCAACTTGTGCATTTATACTGTATTTTGATTTCCTTTTAAATTATAGTGTGAAATGGCTTTGACAAATGCTTGGTCATTCATCTTTTGCATCATGCCCCATTTTTCTGCTCATTAAAATTATTTCAAAACATACTCTGCCCTCTCAGATTTGAATAAAATTCTGCTTAGTCTATTTTAAACATTTCTGCTGTGCTGTGGTAATCTGTAGAACTGTATGCAGTGTAACAAGCGGTTATAAATCATTACATAAACATGAAAATTGTTTTCAATGCCTTATATTGATATAATATTTCCCATTAAGGCGGTCAAGTTTTTATTTTGCTGTTTCAGGAGAAAATAGAAGAATCAAACTCTTGACATGTGGAGAAAGGAGAACCCTGATTTCACTGGTCACAGCAAGTTATGCTGTTCTGAATTCCTCTTTTTTTTTTTTTTGCAACATAGTCCTGTGATGAAACAAAACTGAACTGGCCATGTAACAAAGGCACTGCTGAAAATCCATAATCTAATCACTTGTATTGATGTACAGCTCCCAAATAAATCAATTATGTTTAACATGTCTCAGTAATTGCAGCAGCTAGAGAAAACAGAGAACAGAAGACAGAAATTTAAGATAATACATCAACTGAAACCAGGCATTTCTAGTGGATAGCAGAGGCAGACATTCAGTGATAACTCACTGCAAGGGTCTGCTAGGTAAAGTTACAATTCTGATTGTTGGGCTAATGGGAAAATGAGCTTCACAGCCATTGTCACAACCCACAGAATGCACAGCTGGAGACTCTAAATTAACCCACGAGTTTCTGTATGTCAGGATGTCCCCTTCAACTGTTCGGACAAGATCTACTCTGCAAGTTAAATGCTTGAAAACCTTTCTCAGAAACCTCCAAGCATCTCACAAGAAAAGGCATGTAAGGCTGATTAATAATGACCCAGAGCTCAGAGGAACCTGGGAATGAGATCCTGAATGCTGCCTGGAGAGGGTCAGTCTGAATCAGACACCAGCAAAAAAGCCTCACTCTCAGCAGAATAGGCTGAAACAGGATTAAAGAGCAATAAAACAAATAATCATGGACAAATAATTATTTGACTGCTTTGGATTGAAAAAATGCTTTTTTTTTTTGCATTCTGGAGGATGAGCAGAACCAGAGTGTCTTAGCATTCAGGTGGGAAATCTGACAACAGGGAGAAAGGTGCAGCTTTTCCTGCACAACATCGATGGTGGGACACTTTTTGGTCACAGCAGCTTACAGGGATTTTCAGTAAGCTCCTTCACCCTGTTGTCATTCTCTTAATGCTAACCCTATTATGCTTTGTCTTAATTGCAGCACTGAATATTTGCATTTGAAAAATCGTGGAGCAATTGACTTGCCAGTCATCCCTGTGATTAATTTCGGGAAAATGTGTGATGTCCATGAAAAGTGAGGCTTTTGAGTGCTATTGTGGCTTCACAGACTCAACCAGAGGAAATGATGAACAACTCCCTAGGAAATAAATTATGTTTGATGTGTCTCAGTAATTGCAGCAGCTGTAGAAAAAAAAAAAAAGAATAGAAGAAACTTGAGATAATGTATCAACTGCAGCCAGGCATAACTTACTGCTGAACCAACAAACCAAGGACACTTGGTGAATAAACTAAATGACAAGGGGAGATCACAACCACTGATCCACCAACCCAAAAAACTCACTGACTCAAAAGAAGAGAAAAACTGAGCATGAGGACTAATTAGCAAAAGAATGAATAATTTAATCAATAAAAGAAAAAATAGTAGTTAAGAAGATAACTCTGTGACTTGTAGCCAGTGAATATGAATGCCTTTGTGTATTGTGACGAGTTTTGATAGTTGCTGTGCTGGCTTTGTGGATTTGCCACCCAGCACCTCTTTCTGTAAACAAACCAAATACCTCAACTCAGTGTGAGGATCAGCCTCTTGCACACAGGGTGAAAAAAGCCATTTTGGGACAAGAGTATTGCTTAGAATCTCCTTCAGATTGATCTCCTGTGTGATTGAGTGCAAGGATGGGGTGGTGAAAGAGGCCAGGAGAGCTTAGAGCTGTGGTGTCCTGCTGCAGCCCATGCCCAGGTCTGCTGTGTGCCACATCCTGCCACCCACAGCCAGAGACTGGGAGCAAGTCCTCTGTCACTGCCAGGTGAGGAATGAGGAAAAGGCCCAGAGAAGTGTGACAGCTGTGCAGTTAGACCTGAGTGAGGCAGCTTGAAACCCACCAGAACAGGCAGGAACTGGGAACAGCTGATCAGTCAGTGCCTGATCAGAGGCAATGGGCAAAACCAGAGGGGGTGAGAAGCAAGGGAGGATCCTGCATCCAGCTTGCAAAGCCCCTGGCTGCACAAAGTATACTGATGTTGCTTAATGGCTTAGGGCCTGTTAACACCAAAGAGACAAAAAAACACAACACTAAAAAATGAGGGAAGGAGAGCAGACAGCAGAAGAGGAAGCATGTTGAGAAAACACCATAAAATCAGGAGAAACAACTGGGAACTGTCCTGAAGCAGATGCATAACAGAGACAAATTACACTGTGTGTCACTTGGCTGTCTTGTCATCTACATCCAACAGCCTCAGCCATACCCTGCAGCCTCTGGCAGCCAAGGCACAGCCCCCACTGAGTGGTGGCATGGTTTGGTGGGAAAAATACTCCTTCTGCTGTGGAGGGAGCCCTCACCCATTTGCTTTTTGCACAGAAGGATGAGGAGGCTGAAGGGGTCCCCTGGAAGGCACAGGACCAGCATCCCCAGCAGGTGACATAGGTGGGAGAGGGGCACAGCAGCTTGAACCAGCAAGTTCTGCCCCAGCTGTGAGTGAACTGACTCACTGAGATGCCTTTTTGTGGGGGAGGAAAGGCAAGATGTTGCTCAATTATTGGCACCTGTTTATACAGAACAGCCAAGGAAGGAGGAGCTCAGCTGTGTTGTGAGGAGTTTTCAGGGAAATGAAACCAAACAACCCAACACATTGCATTATTTCCAGAGCTATCACAAAGCTGCCCCCTTAACAGTATGAATTTCACATTTGCCTGGCAGAGCCCCTCCAAGGACTTTCATGGAGACAGTTTGGTCAAGTCAAAATTTGTGTTTTGAGGTGAGGGCTGTAACTGATTCAGAACTGCCTTTGATAAATGTGTTTGCTGCATTAGTGCTAAGCATCCTAAGGCTACACAGTGATAATTAATAACTCACAACTCACTAAAAGTTCAGCAGTAATGAAGCTTAGCTTCACCTGGGGGTGATCTGCTGAATAGCAGTACAGAGGTGTGGCTGCTCTTCTGAGAGGCTTTGGTCTGAGAAGACTGGAAGATTTTTACAAGGGTAGGAAGTAATAGGACAAGGGGGAATGGCTTTTAATTGAAATAAAGTAGCTTTAGATTGGATATAAGGAAGAAATTCTTCCCTGTGAGGGTGGTGAGGCCCTGGCACAGGATGCCCAGAGAAGCTGTGGCTGCCCCTGGATCCCTGGAAGTGTCCAAGCCAGGTTGGATGGGGCTTGGAGCAGCCTGGGATAGTGGAAGTTGTCCCTGCCCATGGCAGAGGGGTGAAACTAGATCATATTTATGTCCTTCCAACCCAAAACATTCAAGCATTCTCTGGCTCTCTGAACTTCAGGCTGTGAAGTCTCTCCTCCACTGTGGATTTGCAAGGAAAGCAGGTGGTGCCCACTCGTGGCAACTCTGTCTTTTGGAACAGCCTGGTCATTTCCATAGAGGCCAAATATTTCTGTGAGAGTTAGTTTCATTTCTGCTGTTCCTTGTCACAATGGGAAGGTGGAGCCTGTACATAAAAAAGCATCTGAAGAAGTTTCAGAGAGTCACTGTTTCTCCTTCCTACAGGACACTCACAAGGGTAAGTCTCTCCTTTCCTTCTTCTAAAAAGAGTAATGCAATTTTTTCCTGTTCTCTTCATTTCTTATAATGTGACAAGGCTGCATAGAGTGTCTAAAGTAAGTGTGATTAAACAGGGTTGCCAGGAGCAGGATTTTTTTGCTTTATGGGTGGAAAAAAAGAGAAAGAAAATGTGCTAGTATTATTTCCCCTTTAAAGGGAAACAACTGATAGATGGCATTTAACTTTTTTTTTTTAAAGCCATTATTCAGCAAGATGACCTACCCAGCACTATTTATGAGTAGAATCATAAGCTTTGCATTGCTTCATTTTCTTTATGAGAAGACAGATAGAGTTAATAAACATACAACATGAAAATTGTGAGGTTTACCCAAATCCCCTGAAATCACAGGATGTGTCAATGTCAACCAGAAGCCCATGTGCTCCTGTGGCTGGACAGAGAGTGAATAAATCTGAGAGCTGTGTGGGTTCAGCACTGCGCCTTGGGTTTGAGAGGGGATTTTCATCTTCTAGAGATGCAAAGCCAAAGGGAAGTTACAGAAAAACAAAGCAGCTGCTCTTCAGAACATCGGCAGGTCGGTGTTTGTGCAAATCCAGGTGTGCAGCAGAGAACTTCGTGTTGTGCTGGGAGAGGTTTGCCACACACAGGCAGGCAGATTGTACAGGTAAAGCTCTAGGAAATCAGCATTGTCCCCACATCCGAGGCAGGGGCAGCTCTGGCGAGAGGAAATTCTTGGCAGACTGTCAGTACCACCCGTCATCCAGGTGTCAAGTTTCACCTGTGGATTTCCCCCCCATTGTAGAAGGGCTCTTTACAATTGCAGCTTTTTGTTTTCCTTTCCTCCACCCGATGTTGTCACGGCTCGGTACACAAAGAAATCGCTCTGTGTGGCACAGGGAAGGGTCCAGGAGAGAAGAGGCTCAGAAATGCACACGGTTGTTTATCCTGGTGCTGACTGCAGGTGTGCTGTGTGTGTGTGCACCCCATCTCCACGTTTGGAAGGTGAATAAAGATAGTCGGGTCTCCTCAGCCCTCCCCACATCCCTTCCACCTCTGTGATGGCCATGGGCTTTGTCCTAAATAAACACACCAGGATGTATTGCAGGATGTCTGGACGTTTGCATTATTCATTCTAGAGATCAGGAACTGAGATGTTTGTGATTGAATTCGGTGCACATTGGCCACAAAAAGGATTTAAAATGCTGCTGGAGACTGGGCCAACAGGGCAAACTGGTGTCACAAAGGAAGTTTCTGGGTTGATTTTCCCCCTCCCCATCCCCTTCTCTCCCCACCCCTACCAAGGATGCCCACAAGGTACCTTCAGCTCCAGCGCTTTTGGACAGGTGTTAAAATACCCAAGGTCTACCCAAATACAGACATAAAATCCTAAAGTAGCTCCAGATGTGCTTTGCTGCTTTGCAGTGGTGAATTCTGCAAGTCCAAAGACTGTAAATCTGTACATTTCCACCTAAACCTGCTCTTAGTGTAACCCTTCAAACGTGGACTGTGTAAGAATTGGTCTGAAGTTTCTCTGATCTGCCTCACGACCATCATCAGAGACTGAGAGCCTGGGGCCACACCACTCACTTTTGGACAGGAGTTTCTGGCCTGGCCGAGGTGGATGCTTGCCCAGGACTGTTTGTAGGTGTGCTTGGAGCTTGCCATGGCACACTGCTCTCAGGCAGGGTACTGGTTATAGCACCCTGTTCCACCTGTTTCTTGGAGCAATGATCTCCACATACAATAGTCCATAAATCTCCCCACATTTTGGCCAGAGGCCACTCACTTTGGAAAAGGACCCTAAAAAGTGACTTTTCCTAAAGAGACTTTGAGATCTCTTTGTCCCCAATGGATTGAAGACACATCTATCATCAGATGGCCACAAAGATGTGTCCCTTTTGTTGGCAGCTACATCCCATCCTCTCCCTCTCCCTCTCTCTCTCTCTCTCTCTCTCTCTCTCTCTCTCTCTCTCTCTCTCTCTCTCTCTCTCTCTCCCTCTCCTTTTACTTCCTTTCCTTTACCTCTCTCTCTATCACAAAACTGAATTGTTGGCTCTCAATAAACTGCATTACTGCTTTCTGCTGAATAAAACCTGAGTCTCTTGCCTTTGCCTTTTGCACCTGGGGTCAAATGAACCATCACATCCCACTGGGGTTGAGCAGATCGTGGCAGACTGCTGACCAGATCTGGGACTGAGTGGAGCAGGTGGCACCTAGACTGCTCTGAGAAGTTTTGGAAGCAAGGGGGTGTCACTTGTGACTCAGCAGAAGGGCCATGACCTGATTATAATCCATTGTAATACATGATAAAGTTGTTATTTTGATACTGCACTGGCAATATTTACATACTGTATTAGCAATAAATCTGATTGTAAATGCCCACACAGTCACTGTGTCCAGCTTCTCATGTCTGGCCCACAACCTTCTTTTAACTGCTCTGCTACAGTGTGTGGTGTTTTTTCTAAACTTGTTTTACAAATTCCAAGTATAACCTACATTGTGTCTGATCATCCTATTTTGGCATCTGTGTAAATTAGAAAACCTGTAAACTTAATTCAACAACAAAATAAATTAACAGAACAGGAAGTTATTTCAAGCAAAGATGTGGTTCTCCAAATTTTTTTTCTGAAGTGTCTGAGTTAAACAGATCTTGGTTTTAGCAGAGGGAGGCTAAAAAATCTAGCTTTGAAAAAGGACTCAACTTTTTTTTTTCTTTAAATCACTATCTCTGAAAATCACCTCCCCTGGATAATGTCATGCCAAAAGCCACTAATTTCCTCAATCACCCACAGAAAACAAAACTTCTCCACAAGGAAATGCTGAACAACTAAATAAAAAGCCTCTCGTCCTCCCTTCTCTAACATCATGTGAAGCAAAGTTTGCTTTTGGCAGAGGCTTTTAAGCTGTAGGGGGGGGACCAAGATACAGAGCTTCTAAAACAGGTGTCAGACTTGCCTCTGACAAGTATTTCTTCCACAAAAGAGGTGAGATGGCCACTTAGCAGAGCATGGCTTGGAGCCAGCCCGCAGCCCAACCCTTCTGAGCCCAGCAAGTTAGGGATTCACACTCCCTCCAATCCTGCCCTGCTGACTGAGCTTCTCCAAACACCTTGCAGCAAAATATTTCATCGAGGAGAATCGGCTTTTTGCAGAAACTGGTGTAATTTTGTTTTTTTCCCATGGCAATCTTTTTTTTTTTTTTTAATATCAACAAGAAAGCTTAAGAGAGGTAGGGAGAAGTGTTTCAGCTCTATCCTCTACAGACCAATTTTAGTGATTTGAGAATAGCTGTAGCACTTGGTACCTACCAAGGTACCTACCAAGGGTTTGGATCAGGAAATAAAAGTGGTGTTTGGTTTTCTCTGCTCTGATCATTGTTGCAAGGTGGAGTCACTCACTGCCCCATGTTTGGTTTCAGAGTCTGCACCTCAGAGTGGTTGGACCAGGCAGTGACCAGTCTTTAGTGAAGCACTTATGGACAACCTCAACCTGCATGGAAGCCCAATGGATAAAAAGAAAGCAGCATTCAAACAACCTTTTGAAAACAACAAAAATCTCCCAAAGAAAGAGGGGTTTGTATTTTCTCTTGTAAAACCATTTCCAGAAGCTGCTAAAGTGCCTCTCCCACCAGAGCCAGACTCTCCTGTGATGTCAGAGAACACGTTTGACAAAAGGCTTGACTGTGAACAGAAGGATTTGGAGAAAGAGTTTTTCAGAGAAGAGGACCAGGTAAGAAAAGGAGAAGGCACAGATCCTCCCCACCCTTACTCTGTTGCTTCACTCTGTGCCCCAAAATGAATTCCTTTGTCTCTTAGGGCAATCTGCACTTGTTAGGTCCGAGGAGAACTTTTGGGATGAGGCTTAGCAGTTATTTAAGTAGGAAGAGAGATACCTGCAATTAATCTGCTAACATTAATAATGCAGGTCTAAAAAAAAAGAGATGGCTGCAGCCTAGAAGCCAATTTAATGTGTGACATATCTGTTTCAATCCTAGCTGCAAATGGTCAACAGAAATCATAAAAGCTGAGGTTTCTTTTTTTCTTGAGGCTTTTCAACAGAAATGCACAGAAAGGTTAATAATAACCTGCTTGGGTATTTTAATTGAACACAGATTGGTTTTAAGTCTGTGACAGTTATTGAAGTTTTTTGAGGATTTACTAGCTATTAAACATTATAGTGAAGAGAGAGGGCAGTGGTTACCAAAAAGGGTTTAAATTGCTGCCTCCAGTCATGTGTGCTGACTTCCTCATTTTGAATCAAAAAATCTGCTTTGTTTGAGTGTATCTGATCCATAGAGATACTTTTTGGTGGTATTTTTCATGGATAAAAGTGATGGAGCAAAACTTCAAATTTTCTTCTCAAAAAATCAGTTTTGAATGTGCCTGGCCCAGTATGTCTGAAACATATTGGTGTTCCCAAAATTGCATCTCTAAATGCAGCAGTAAGACTGGAACATGGAGAGAGGAACAGGGAGAAGAGACCAGGCTGATTTTTATATACTTTAGCTGAGCATATTTAACAGCAGATGGACCAGTTTTGCCAAAGACTGGAAATTATTTGTTTTGTTTTCATGTAAATGAAGAGCCTGTGTTAATATCTGGACCTGTATCAAACCCAAAAGATGACATTAATCAGTTATTTAAAACAACTCATGCCTTATGTGAGCCTAAAATGAGGCAAAGAAAGAAGAGCCATGATGATCTAAAAGATTTCATCCACCTGTTAAGAACATTACAGCAGAACTCTTTTGGTGTCTGTGCACAAACTAAATCTTTAGACTCCAAAAGAAAGATCTAATAAGCTATATTTTTACCAAATTCAGTGATTTCTGGGATCAGCCTTCATTTACATACACGTGCTTCAGTACATCTGTGGATGAGCGGAAGAAAATGGCACTTATTAAAAAAACTATTGCTAAAAAAAATTAACAAAGCACACTTAGTAATGTGTTCTTTACCTTCTCAGGATGGCTTCCAAAATTTTGTATTTTCACTAAGGATGGTCTGTGAGCCAACCTCAACTGTTTCTTTCATATTTACAGACACCTGTTTATTGCATGGAGATGCAAGGATGCACAGTGATATAAAGTAGAGCTTGATTGCAGTAAATAACTTTTACTAAAGAATGATGAATAGAAAATGTATCTTTTTTTTAATTATGGAAAATTAATTGTAAGTTTAACTCTATCAGGATGCAGAACACACCTTGTACAACCAATATGAGGAAAAGATCCGACCCTGCATTGATCTTGTTGACAGCCTGAGAGCTCTTGGAATAGAAAAGGACCTATCCTTGCCTGCAATTGCAGTGATTGGAGACCAGAGCTCTGGGAAAAGCTCTGTGCTTGAAGCCCTGTCTGGTGTTGCTCTCCCCAGGGGCAATGGTAAGAATTTGCTATCTCACATTTTCACTTTGATGAGGTGGAAAAGATTTCTTTTTTTTTTTTTTTTTCCTTTTTTTGGGGGTGAGGAGGGGGGGTGGGTGGTTAGAATTAGACAACTCCATGACTGAGGGATAGAGGTGCAAGTGAGGCACCACATGGTAAATCCAAGGCACATTTCCAGGTGGGCAAGAGACCAGAAGTAAGAAGTGTAGTGTAGTGTAATTGCTCCAGTTGACTCTGTGCATTTCTCAGAAAAGAGCATTGCAGCAAGGTATTAATTTCACATGGAAAACCAATTTTTTTTTTTTTTTTTTTTTTTTTTTTTGGTGGCTGTTTTGGGTTTTCTAAACAATGTTTTCTTACAGATACTTATTATTAGTAGTAGTAGTAGTAGTAGTATTACTATGTGCAAAAAGTGTACAAAAATCTTTACTTAAAGCATTATTTAAGTCAGAGATGATTGTTGGAAGACTTTGCAGCTCAAGAAGATCCACTTTCCAGCACTGTGTGTGTATTTTTTGCACACATAAATTCTGCAAGTTCCATGTGAGTTTACAATATAATCTAGTCTTTCAGCTGGAGTTGTGGAAAGTTTTTTCATAGGATTTAGTTGCAGCACTGAAACAGATCATCCAGAGAGGAGCAAAACTCCATCTGGAGAGTTGTCTTAGGTTACAATGTAAAGGATGTGCCCAAAAGTATGTATTCTATCACCATGTGCTGAAACCAGGTGGGGCAGTGATTCTTATCTCTGTGGGAGATATCCTCTGCTAATGGGCCAGCTGTTAAAACCAGATGGGGCAGTGTTCTTTATCTTTCCCATGACCCACCCTTCCTCCAGGAGATATCTCCTGTTAATGGCCATTGAGTCCCACTGCTTGACTGATAATATTACATCATCCCATTGGGAGATGCTCCAGCCAGGGGGAGGAGCCAAGCCTTTCCTACCCAGATAAAAACTGAGATTTGGAACACCAAAGCAGCCCTTACCCACTGGTTTCCAGGGGACAAGAGCTACCAGTCCTTTCTACAGGATCACTGCTTCAACAAGACAACTTCATCTGGGCTGCTACCACCACCCTAACTAGCTGGTGTCAGGTTGTATTCTGACTCTGTCAGTGGTTTTTCTTTTGTACTATTGCATGTATTTTATTTTTCTTTTTTTCCTACTAAATTGTATTTCCGACTTGGGGTCTCTCACTGGTTTTGCTTTCAAAAGCATTACAGGAGGTTTGCAGGGCCAGACATGTCTGGGAAGAGCCATGGTTGATCTCATCTAGCACTGGTGACAATCCTGCTCTGAGCAGGAGCTTAGACAAGTCCACTCTGGAAGTGTCTCTTGGAACATTTCCATGTTTTTGTGTGAAACATTAGGCAATGCTGTGTACAGCACACACTTCAAATGTGTTTCATGCCCAACCTCTGCCTTTGGAACTGCTGCAGGTATTGTCACTCGGTGTCCCTTGGAACTTAAACTCAAGAGGTTGCCTGAAGGCCAGGCATGGGAAGGGAAGATCTCCTACCGAAACGTAATCCAGGAGCTCCAGGAGCCCTCTGAGGTGGACAGAGCAATAAGGCATGGTGAGTGGATTTGGCTGGCTCCTTCTCCTCTGAATCCTCCTCTTGGACTGAGCAGCATCCGCAGTGATTGTGGAGTAACAAACTCAGTTTTCTGAAGGGAGTGGTACCAGTGCTTCAGTGGTGAAGATGGTCTATGATGATGGTCACAGAATGGCCTGGATTGGAAGGGACCTTAAAGGTCTTACAGTTCCAACACCTTGGGCAAGGGTGCCACCCACCAGATCCATGATCCTTCCATCCTGATCCATGATAAAGGCTCAGGCTGTGTCCTTACCTGAGTGGTGTCTTCCTGGTTTGGGGAGGTAGTCTGTCAAATTGTAAACATGGAACCTAAATGGTTCCTGTCATCTGTTCAAAAGCCCAGAGAGTGCTTGATGTTTCTGTGGCTGGAAATCCTATTATTTTGGAAGAAATTGCAAGAAAGCAGAGGGGAGGACAGAGAGCTTCTGCCAGGTACTGTGACCACAGACCCAGTCAGTGCCCTTCACATGTCTCAGCTTTACTGTTACAGCATTTCATGCTGGGTAAGAAATCAGTGTTCTTACCCAAAGGGCAGTAAGCACTTCCCCTAAGTGTGGAAGTTGGATTGTCCTTACTTCCTCGACTAGCACAGCTCTGCACATTGTTATTCTTTCTATTTTTTTAAATTAGCTTTTCAGTACATTATTTAGGTATTCTCAAAACTGGCCAGGCAATTGGTATGAATTAAGGTAATTAAAGAGTTGAAAATCTCTCTTGAGAATGACTCTGGGGTTTCCTTGCTTCTCTGTGTTCACAGTTCAAGCATTGTTGTCTTTTGGTATCTGGGACAGTTTACTCTCAATCTCTCTATCAAAATGTGAAGAACATAGAACAACACCTATTTTTCTTTCACAGCATCCAAGGATTAATTAATGCTTACAAAGTCTCTTGCTGTTGAGGAAGCATTTCTACAACTGACCAGTATTTTACCTGATCCCTTTCATGGTGGTTTATTTACATGTATTTTGTCTGCATACACCAGAGTCCATAAATATATGCTCTGTAAAATATTACAACTCATATTCCAACAGGACTTCACATCAACTTGTTCTGCATGATAATTTCCTTAGATTTTTGCACAAATGGATTTAAGTGTGTGGCTGGATAAAAATAAAATAATAATAAAAAGACAAGCTGAAAAACCCTTAGGTGGTAGCTGGTTCTTTCCCAAGTCATTGTGCTCAGCTTTGGTTCGATTCATCATTCGAAGCTTGCATTCATTGCCTTGCTCTTTTCACAGCCCAGGATGTTGTGGCCGGTCCCGGAGGTGCCATTAGCGGGCAGTTAATTTCCCTGGAAGTTCGGTCCCCTGATGTCCCAGATCTGACACTAATTGATCTTCCTGGAATTGCCAGGGTGGCCGTGGGGAACCAGCCAAAAGACATCGGGGACCAGGTAAAACTCGAGCTCTGTGCCCAGGGTCTCATGCCTTGAGGGTAAACAGAATAAGGGGAGGGGATCTCTGCTTTTCCTCCGGCTGCTTTTAGAAGAAATGCTGGGAAATGCAAATAAAAGTCACCCCTCGCTGTGAGGGTGATGTGTTGTGGTGGGTGTTGTTTCTCCTAAAATACCTTGAAATGGGAACTTGGAATAAGAGGAGCCCAAACTAAATTAGATATACCAAATAGAAATGAGACAAGATTGGACTGTCTGGGCTTTACTTTCTAGGAGGAGACTAATTAAATTTCACAGTTAGATAGCAATCTTTCTATTGTATTGAGAAGAAAGCAGCAGATGTGATAAAACCCAGACATTTCCATTGTCCCCAGCAGGCTGCATGCTCCAGAGATGGAGTTTGTACATTGCAGCTACAAGGATGGGTGGGAAGGAGAAAAGAGGCATCTTCACCAAAATTCAGGGGGGAAAAAACGAATTGATTTACTGTGGAATAAGTGCAATAATGCTCTGTGAAGCTTCTACAAAACAAACCAGATTAGGAGGAACTCGTTCAGTTTGGTATTGAAACACAGAAAAACGCCAACAAGATGTCATGTGCAGCTTCAGTTTTGCCGCTTTTTAAAATTTTCCTACAAATATTCCACTGAAAAATAAGCCAAAGACATTTGTGCTCCTTTCAGAGATATAAATTTGAGATTTATCAGCATAATCGAGCTTGCTTTCTTTCCATAAACGTGTTCCTACACATCAGAACCTGATTTTTTTATATGTGATTAGATATCAAATATCTTTAATATTTCCATAATGAAAGGTTCTACATGCACTAGAGGTTAAACTCCACGTAGCTGTCAAGACAGGCTTAACAATATTAGTCATTCATGCCAGATGTTTGTATTAATCCTGACATAAGAAAAGAAGCTGCTGACCCCTTTCCATGCCATCCTCTAGCATGTAACGCTACCCTCAGCATTTGTGGCATTTAATGTCATCAGGCAGTGGCTCCTATTGCTAGAAATTGTCACATCCTACGAGCAAGTGTCTGATTTCACTGAACCTCCTCCCTGCTGTATTGAATTGCAGATCAAAAGGCTGCTTAGAAAGACGATTGGCTGCAAAGAGACCGTGAATTTGGTGGTGGTGCCATGTAACGTGGATATTGCAACAACAGAAGCACTGAAAATGGCTCAGGAGGTGGACCCCACTGGAGAAAGGACAATAGGTGGGAGAATTTTTGAGCTATGAGGTGAAAAGGGGGCCAAATATTTTTTTTTTTTTTTCAGCCCCATGAGTGATGTTCTGTGTTGTGCACCAGATCTATGAAATTAGCTACTAGAAGAAGAGGGGGAAAGAAAGAAAACAGCCTAAAGAAAATAGTTGCAAGTATTTCTAGTCACAATTCTTGAGTAGCTCCAAGAATCTCTTAGTTTGGTGTATTGCTGGCACTCCTGTTGTGAATAACTGGAAGCTGAAAATCCCATTTAATGGTAGTTGGTCTGAAGATAATGGTAAAAAAGGTTTGCAAAGCAAAGTGAGTTTTACAGCCCAGGAGCTGAGAGCTTTCTAGGAGAGGGAATACCAAAAAAAATTGCTTTATAAAACATGGTACAGAGGCTCCTGCTTGGTGGTTAACTTGCTGTTTTAATTTCACAGGAATCCTCACAAAACCTGACCTTGTGGACAGGGGGACTGAAGAGGCTGTGGTTAAAATACTGCAAAACAGGGTAATCCCCCTCAAAAAAGGCTACATGATTGTCAAGTGCCGTGGGCAGCAGGACATCCTCAACCAAGTGACCTTGGCTGCTGCCATCCAGCAGGAGAGAGCCTTCTTTGAGAACCACAAACAATTCAGGTACTCCTCACAGAAAAGTTCTCACCAGAAACATGTTCAGGTCACCTCAAACTTCCTGTTGATTTGCTGAGATTTAACTCAGGGGTTACAAACAGGTATTAGTTATAGTCAGTATTTATCATTGCCATGTAGGGCTGTGTTTCAGTGACCCAGAATATTTTTACACACTGAATAAACTCTTCAAAATGTTTTTTGTTGGTTTGTTTTGGTTTTTTTTTTTTTTTAATGCAAAGTAAATGGGGGGAGTGCTATGAACTTCAGAAGTTCCAAATAGTCCCAAAGAATTCTAGTTAAAACATCTGAGCACTTCAAGTCAGGCACTGAAGTATTTCTGTTCACTGGGAAACAAGGGGGAGCAGCATGAGAAAAGGAAGGCTGTGCTGAGGGTACAGGCTGCCCAGATGACCCAGCAGCAAATCAATCATAATCCAGAGAGTGGCAGCTGGCAAGGGTTTTGAATCATTGAACTTCACACCTGAAGAAATAATAGACCAGCAGAATTCATCTGCTGTTAGAATTTGCTTTTTTTCAGATTTTTCTCTGTTTCCCTTTGCTCAGTCAGTAGCTGTCAAACAACTCTTGAATAAATGTGCCCAGAGTGTCCTGGGCTGTTGCCACATCTGCATGGCCCAGAGCCCCTTTCTTTACTCAAATTGTGTAACACAATAAGTGAAAACAGAGCAGAGCTGCCTCCTGCACAGCTTGGCTATCCAAACCCACCTTTTCCTTTTTTTTCACAGGGCTATTATAAAAGAAGGAAAGGCTACTATTCCCCATCTGGCAAAGAAGCTCACAAATGAACTTGTGAAACACATTATTGTAAGTATCAGAGGTCCCATACTCAGCTGTTTGTATCAGTTTCTACCTAAAAACAAATTCATCCCTTCAGCCCTGGAGTGCAGTTGGATTTCATCTTTATATGCTCAATGATCCTTCAACTCAGTGATGTGAGAACAAACTGAACTGAGAGGCTGAGGTAAAAACCCCCATGCTCTGTCCTCAGATTTGCCTTTTAACTGCAGATCAACAATAAGCAAATTACTTAATCTATTTGTGACTCATAATTCCTGCCTTTTCAATGGCAGCCATGGTATTTCTTTTTGGTTATGAGTGTTGATTACCTGGGTGACAAGTTACTGCTGTCAGCTTAGAAACAGTGATTTTTATTCAACTGGAAATGTCTTCAAAACATCAAGATCTTCTATTATATTAATATACTAATATAAGGATATTGGTTTTTTTTATTTGGTATAACTATACCTGCACATAATATATCTTATTCCATTAAGAGAAGATGCTAAAATATAGGGAGCATCTAAACTCAGCCTCAAAGGAGAAAAAAAATATTTATGTAAATTTACAAAAAATAAGCAACTAAGCAGCCATTTTCCACCAGGTATTTGACAGGAATTGAGCAGTCACTGCTTTCCTGGCACAGCCTGTGAGGACATAGGTTTTGGCTCCCTGTGGGTGAAATCTTTCCCTAGACTGCAGCTATTCTGCCCAGCTCCTAGCGAGGTCCAGCCTGATCCCTCAGGGAGATCCTGGCTCCTGCATTCCCACAATAAAGACAATATTTGCCCTTCCATGTTATCCCACTATCCACAGAGGACACTGTCAGCAAGGTCTTGGATTTGTAAAAACAGCAAAAATCCTGTGCAGGTGTAGGTTACTCTTAGAGGGATTTTATTCTCCTTCCAAAACCAGACAGGTTCAATCATCTCCATGTCCTTCTTCACTGTCTCCTCCCCAGAAAACTCTGCCTGCCCTGGAGAGCCAAATTCGTGGCACCCTCCATGAAACTTTACAGGATCTGCAAAGGTACAACAGAGGCACACCCCAAACAGAGGATGAGAAGCTGTTTTTCCTCACAGATGTAAGTATCACTGTTGGTCACAGAGCAGAGCAAGGAGGTAACTGTGGGAGAAAAAGAAATTATCAAGACATCAGCATGGACCACTGGGAAGTTTGTGGTATCCATCATTTCAGTGAGGGTAACATAGACAGACCACACCTGCAAAAATATGGACCACAGGAGCTCATGGCCCCTTCTAGCAATTTTTTTTGCTGTGATTATGGGACAAGAAAACCAAATTTGGTTGATTGGCTCAAAATCAAGCATCTCAGCAAGTGAAAACTTGAACTCTTGCCTGCTCAACACTTTGAAGGGTTCTCATTGTTTACAGCACTCGAAAGATCAAATGTATTCCTGATATCAAAGTCCTATATCAAAATCTGATTAATTCCTCATATCAAAATCAAAATATTGATTTGCAAGTCCATCTGAGTGCCTCATCTCAGGGAGTTACTCCCTGAGTAAGCCTTCAGTAGGCATTGGAGGTGTTTATGGAAGCTCATCAGACTTCATGCAAGTCTGGCCTATTAGAATTTAGTAAATGGTCTAAAAGTCTACAGGGGGAAAAAGAGAGTATCAAGTTTGTTTTCCTCTAGCTGTGATAGTCTGGGGGGAAAAAACTCATAAAACCAAACAGACCAGGAGCTAAGAGCATAAAGGACGTAAGAAAGGGATGTTCCTTGTGTCCCTGCTTTAACATCAAACAACTCCAGATTTACTTATCCCCAAATGAGTCTGAAGAAATGAGACCTCACTGAGCTGCCTGCCTGTTGTTTGATTCGCTGCAGCTGATCAAACTCTTTAACCAAGACATCTCTCAGAGCACACGGGGCGAGGAGCAGCTGCTTGGAGATGAAGTCAGGCTCTTCACCAAGATCCGCAAGGAATTCTGCTCCTGGGGCGTGCTTCTCATGGAGTGTGCTGCCAGGGGTAAGCACAGGGCACAGCCCTGCCTTCCACACCCAGACACAGCTTCTTCTGTCTAGAATCTTCAAGAAAATTAAGGGCAAGAAGGCAGGAGCACCCATCTGCTGTGACACAGTTTGTGTTAAGTGCTGTCATCACAGAGAGGTCAGTGCTTGTCTCTCTTCTGCCAGCACAGCAATAAAATCAAGACACTGGGAACAGAATTTGTTGGTGATTTTCTGGACCATTCTTCTAAATAATAGCAACACCAGTGAATAATAATAAATAATAACTATGTATATAATAATTTTTATTTTCGCTCTTAACTTTTTTTATTTTATTATTGCTGTGAATATTTTAGAATCTGGGTGGGGTTTGTTCCACTTTAGCTCTGGGGTAAGGTGATACCTCATACAAAAAAATTTAGCAAATTTGTATAATATCAACAGATATCTGTGATATCTTAAAAAAAATAACTAGTCAACAGTAGATTCCCTGGAAAAAGTGTTTAGTGAGCTTGGGGGTTTGTTTTGTTCAGGGTTCTTTTTTAACTTGGCAGTGACTGGTAATGGTCAGCTACTTCTGTGAGGACAAAAATACCAGGAAGAACCAGATTTTTGTGGCCCATCACAATTTCTGTCAGCCAGATGCTTGATGCAATGTGTGAGAGGGCTCATTCAGAGAGCAACAGCATGTTAGCTCTGTTCTGTGGTAACAAAAAAATCATCTCAGTAGTTTTTCCTCTCAAGAACAACTCAAAGGGGAGAAATAGACTTCCTTCTTAAACCTGAAATGTATACATTGAGTGATGTAGTACTAAAGCAATTTATTTCACCATTACAGCTAAAAAGAACGTCCCCAGTAGAGTGTGGAAATACGAAGACCAGTACCGTGGGAGGGAGTTCCCAGGCTTCAGCAACTACAGGACTTTTGAGGACATTATAAAGGAGCAGATCAGAGAACTGGAGGAGCCAGCAATCCAGATCCTGAACAAAGTGATGGGTATGGCCAGGCCATGGGGGGCTCCTGGGTGGGGACACTGCTGGGCCTGAAAAGGTTATTTTCCAGGAGAAGCTGATGCTGTCACTGATGCTCTCAGGATCCTTCAGAGTGTGGCACTAAATCTGATTCAGCTTGGGTATTGCTCCTTCTCTAGAACCTTCACTCTCTACACATGGTCTCCAGCATGTGTTAATATTTTTCCCAGTGGCTCTTGGAAGGGAGTTAGAGAATAACTATATAACAAATCACACAGCAAGGAAACAGTACAGTAGAAGTACCTGGTGTTAAGTGGTCACACTCTTGGACCTGGAAATGTAAATTTCTACTTGTTTGTATGTATCATAAAGGCAGAGTGCACCAGTACAGCAGCTCAGCTACTTCTGGATGAATACAGAAAAAGTGTAGTTTCCCAAGTCTCATATTTACAATAGCTTAAAACCCTCACTTACTTACCTGACTTTGTTTTGTCTCTCTTTTCTTCCCTTAGAACTGGTTGAAGAGAAATTTATGGAACTTGCTAAAAGGAATTTTGCTAATTTTCACAATCTAAGCAGAGTTGCCAAGGTGAGGCACTACCTATGACCTGAGATTCTGAAAGGACAGAATGGCATTTGTAAATTCATTCATGCTTATGGTACCTGACTCACTGCATTACCCTTGTGCAAGTGTGGAGTTTTTTTGCAGGGAAATAAGAAAAAGCCTGAAAATGATGGCATGATTATGATGGCACTAATGAAAGTGCATTTTGTACAACTTTGACAAGATCTAATAGATACATTCTTTATTCATTCTGCTCACATTCTTGACGTTTGTAACACAATGCAAAGAAAACCTGGTGTGGCTGCCTTGAAGAGTTTATCATTAATTTCAGGTTTGTCAGAGTGCTGAACTGTTTTTCCCTCTCTGAAAGCAAGCCAGGGTTTTAGCCAGTGCAGGAATCTCATCTTTGATGAAAGGGAACAGACAAACCAAAAATCATCCAGTCATGAAAACACCAGAAGATGGCTGTTCACAGTTTGGGCATTAGCAGGTTTTGGGGTGGAGTTCAGTGATATGGAGGTCCTTGAAGGCCTTTTCTCAGAAAGAGCTTTGAGGAAAAGACAAGAAGCAACACTGGCAGCCAGGAAACAGAGTCCACTCACAGGGTACTGCTAAAAAGGAAACTCAGAGGCAAATGTGAGTGAAATAAGTGGTTTGCTATTTCACTTGCATGGTCAAACCCAGAGTTTGAGTAAAATAAATAATGGATCATGTTACAGTTCAAAATTTTATACAAGGTATAAAACCATTGAAATTTTAATTGTATCAAAACCCTGCTGGGCTCCCAGGACAACCAGACAGTGAACAAATAAATTATTTAATCAAAACAAAGACGTGTTCATGCAGGGTCTTTAGGTGAAGAGGGGAGAAGTTCTGGCAAACTGGGCATGAGAAAAGAGACAGGGTGTTTTCTTAGGAATGCTAGGAAAGCATTTTAAGGGAATTTGAGCATGACTGGGGGAACTTTGCCACCCCCACAGACTTTTAGGTGGAAGTATCAAAAAGGGCAGAAAGCAACAGATGGCTGGAACAAAAGCACCAGGCAGAGAGGGGTTAGACAGGGTTGGTTTGCTGACAACAGATATTTTCCTTTGGGTTTCAAGCACCAGGTATGATCCCACTCGTGGGCAAGGAGGGGACAAAGCTGCCCCATTTTCCTGCTCTTTCACAACAGAGACCACAATCCCAAGCATTACCCTGTGTTCCCACCTTCTGGGATTAGACAGTGCTGCAAAGGGCAGCTGTGCCCCCCTCACCATTCCCTGGGGACACTGCTGACACTTCCCAAAGGAAGCAAATGCCTCAGAACTCGTTGTTCCTTTCTTTTCTAGGTGAAAATCGAAGACATTAGAGAGAAACAAGCAGCAGAGGCTCAAAGGCACATCCGGGCACAGTTTAAAATGGAGAGAATTGTGTACTGCCAGGATAACCTTTACCTTGAGGATTTAAGTACTTTTAAGGCAGAAAACGCTGCCAAGAAAGATCTGCAGTTGCCTGTTGTCGCCGAGATGATTTCTCACACCAGTGCCTATTTCTCTGTGAGTTCAGCAGATTTGCTGCCCCCTGAATGCCACAGCAGATGCACCCCAGGAGCTTGTCCCCAAACTGGTCACTGCCACACCCTGGAGAACCCCCAGAGTGTTCCCAAAGTGAGGGAGGGTCCCCAGTTTTGGCTGAGTTCCCTCGGTTGGGTCACTCTGGAGTTTTCTGGTTTAGAAATGGGGGGAGGGTCTCTATTTCTTGCAGCTCATCCCAATATTAGAGGGCCCCCCCCCCATTTTTTATTGAGCCTTCCCAAACTGGGGGGGCTCCCCATTGTCCTCACAGCCCCCCAGGAGTGCCTCCATTTCCCATGGGATTTTCCCCCGATGTTTTTATTAGTAATGCCTGGAATTTTGGCCGGTTTGGGGTGTTTCAGTGTCGATTTTGTAGTCGTAGCAATGACCTCAAGGGTCACAACTGTTCAATCTCTAAGGCCCCAAACAATTAATTTCAAAAGTAGCCAACAGACTTTGCCACATGTTAAGCCAATTGACCGATTTGGGGTGTTTCAATGTCCACTTTAAGTCTATTTCTGGCCATTTTCATATGGATTTTGCGGGGATTTTTGCATGTCTTAGTGGGAATTTGTTAGGCCAAATTTATCCCGGATTTTTCCCGATGTTTTTTCTCTATAATGCCTGGAATACTGATCGGTTTGGGGTGTTTCAGTGCAGATCTGCACAGTCAGCACAGCCTTGTGTGCCACACCAGCACTGTGAGGGATAGCAGGGGTATCTCAGTGCCTCATTCAGGTACATGTTCACCTTCTGTACAAACTGTTTGCAGCTCTGACCAGTGATGAGAGTGTCAGGGCAAAGCTGAGCTGTATCAGCAGGCTGCAGGATGCAGGATATGTTGATTAGAAAAGCCTGAAGGTGCCAAAGTGGTGTCAGTGGCTTGCAGTCAGATCCTAAACTTCTACAGCAGGAGGAGCAATAATTAAACAGTACATTAAAATATATCAGTTGTCTGTAGAGACCAAAGTGCATCTGCTGTATTGCAGATAGCACCCTGTAAGTGAAGTCTCTGAACAAAGAATCATGTTAGAGAAAGAAAACATGCAGTATCAAGATTTGCTTTGTGTAAAACTCCCTCAGAAAGCAACAAGTTCAATATTAATAATTCAGGAAGATAGGTAGCAGCTCACTCTGAATTCCAAGAGCAGGCTTTGTGACAAATTCCTGCAATTAAATAGTCAGGCTGCTCAGGCTGATGGAGAGAAAACCACTGGCTTTCATAGAACAAGAAACAAAGCCAGAAGTGCATAAGCACTTCCACCCCACCTTGCTACACACTCTGCTATGTGTCTTATCTGCAGTTAAATATTTTTGTAAATGCCCTGAGAGCCATTTTCAACAAACCCCCGAGTGCCAGGGCACCATGGGACTGACTTGTGGAAGGCAAATTACAGTTTGAATGAGATGGAAGCTCTGAAGTGCCCATGGCTGCCTACACCCTACAGGACCTAGGAATGCCATTTTCAGGTTGTACCACAAAGACAGAACCTCTCAATTGCAGCCAGGCACTTGGGTCTAAGTGCTCACCCAGCAGCAGGAGGGCTGGAGGCAGCCACTCCCAGAGCTGGGAGAGGTTTGGAACCTCATCTTGCCCAAGAGCACCAGGTGGACCCCTGAAACCTGTGGGTGTCCATGGGGAAAGGGCCCCATGAGCTCTTCTGGGTCAGTCTGTTTCAGTTTGCATCCATAAATCAGCCAGGCAGTTGGTCAGGTCAGACAGGAGATTATCTCATGGGGGTATCAATAGATGTGATGTGGGCACAGTCTGCTCTCACTCCTGCTGAAGACATTTCCCCTTAAGGCTAAAGTTTCCTCCAAAGCTTCTTAAACTGAAAAGGACAACCACATCAGAAACACCATCTAAATACCCCCCTCTGATAGAGGAATTTACCAGCTTTAGGAAGAATCACTCTGATTTCCTGCATCAAAACATACTGTTAGCATTCAGTGAAGTTTGTCAAACTTCAAGACAAGTTCTGTTTGTCAGGAATGTCCTGTAACTTGTCCCAGTGACAGCTGACAGAGCTGAGCAGAGAACAGCCTGCCTTGGCTTTAGTTTGCTGCGGGAGTAAAAGCAACAGCTGACATCCCCATGACTCTTAATTTTTAGATTTTTAGGCACAAAATACATTGGTTGCAAACATTTTTTAGTTCACAGCAGTGCTCCCTTCTTGAACAGTAACTCAGTCCAACAATTTTAAACCTTGGAACCACTTTTTTAACCAGATTACCTACAGACCCTTCATTTTTCAGTTCTTTTTACCAATTTAGTATTTTGCCTTTTTTTTTTTTTTTTTTCCCCTCTTGCAGGGAGCAAGTAAACGCCTCTCCAATCAGATACCTCTGATCATCCTGTCTTGTGTCCTTCATGACTTTGGAGAAAAAGTGCAGACCTCTATGCTGCAACTTTTACAAGATAAAGAGAAGCTAAACTTTCTCCTTGAGGAGGACACTGAAGCTGCTAAAGCCAGGCATTACCTCAGCCAAAGAGTTGATCGTCTCACCAAAGCCTGCCAGTACCTGAGAGACTTCAGCTTGTTGTAATTCCTTTGTTTTTCATAAGTTTTTTTTCTCCTAATCTTCTAGCATTACTGTAGAATTTTGTATAATCCTATAAACATGTAATGTTAGCTCAGACCTTTAATACTAATTTCTAGTGATCAGTTTTTCTTTATTTTCCATAGTCAGTTATTATGCTAACAGCTGCCTTTGCATGAAGAGCTCCACTGGGGGAGTTGTGATTAAATAAACATTATCTCATTTTTAAACATTTTATGAACTCTGTGCAACCACTGGAATAATCATTAAAAAGCTAACACTCTGAGAATTATATGTTTTGTTGGTTTTTTTTTTTCTCTTTTTAATGATGGAAGCTGTATAATTCACAAACTATAGAAATCAAATTATCTAGCTTTCCTCAGTGAAGCTTAGTGCATGACTCTCATGATCTCCCACTTCCCTTTGTGGTTTTGGCTTGCTGGGGTTGTTCTCTTCCCTGCTGTCACCTAAAAGACACCTCTGGAAAGTGCCACCACTAAATCTCAGCCCAGGAGGAGAAAGGGAGCACACAGCAGGCATGAAACCATTCCAGCCTAGGAGGAAAAGAAAGTTTATTTCTTTCAGTGACTGGTGCATCCAGAGGATGCCACTGGCTCTGTTCAGTGTCCTTTCCCAGCTGTCTGATTTGCAGAAGGCCAAGAGGCTCTTCCTCTCAGATGTCTGCAGCATCACCTGAAATTTTGGGACTGATGGGCAACTCACTAGAGGGCAGGATTTGGATATCCAAAAGGAAAGAAACCTCCCAGGATGTTGAACATTCCAAGGATGTCTCAGCATGAGTTTTGCTGCCTTTCTCCCTTCCCTCCCCAAGACAGGGGGAATTTTTCCAAAAGCTCTTTAATTTTGTGGAAGCCAATGCAAAATACATCACACACTGTGTCCATGGCATCTTTCACATGGAAAATTTGGTTTAATGATCCAAAGCACCACAAGTAATGTCTGCGTCCAGCTAGAAAAAATATGCTTATACCAGTGTGTGATGTAGTAATTTCCAAATTTCTTACAAGAGAAGCCTTCTCCTCAGGCTGGATATGACAGAAAGTGTTTGTCCCTGTGGCATGGAAGTGCAGCTGGTGCCTGGCTTTGGGTACAGCATTCACCCCAACATCCACCTTCCTTAACCTTGAACACTGCAGCCACTTTCCCTTTCTTCCAGTACATTATTTTGCTATTATTGACTTGCAGTGCTGCAGGTCAGAAGCCACAGAAAATGTGCCTTATACCTGTAACAACCTAATTTTTTTTCACTTTCTGTTTTGAAAGTACGTTAAACTCGTTGGTTATTTCACGGTATTCCCCCATCCCCCAAGGTGCACGTAATGCACAAGTGCTATTGGAAACACCCATCTCACACCTAGAGAGGAGAGGCAAGGACACATTGCTCCAGGCAGCAGGAGGGGGAATGACAAAATAGGGTGTGACTCCCTCAAGCCACTGCCTGCAGGCTCAACTTCCTCATTTAATTCGATTAAGTCAGAGTGGTTTCATCAGACCCAGCCACCAAAGACACTCAGCATTCCTGGACATGCTGCTCTGGTTCCCTGGGTTTGTTCAAGGACCTGAAGTATTAGAATTAAAACAATCTCTTGGCTCACTCTTTCGAGTTGTCTTTTTTTTTTGTTGTTTGTTTGTTCTTGTTTTTTTTTAATCAGACTCTCAAAGCACTTCATACACTGAATCCAGCAACTGCTTTAAAAAAAAAAAAAAAAAAGCGCCAAGTAAAGAGATATAAAGCACAACTAGGGAAAACTATTTGTAAAAAAAAAAAAAACACGAACAAAAAAACAATTTATTTGGTGCAGTGTTTACATGTCAGATAATTGCATTTCAGTACCAAAAGAGAAAACAAGACTAGTGGAGTAATTTCATTCAATAAAGATTTATCCTTCTTAACAAAGTGATTTGATATGGCTTTTTGATCCTCTACCACGATTATAAATTATTTTCAAAATCCTCATTCAGGTGGCACTCAGATACGAATTACATTTTGCTAAAAACATACAGGCAGATACATAGAGGAGAGCTCTAAGGAATCAGAAGCCAAATTTAACAAATGAGGTAGTTCATCAGCTTTGAGTTTCCTTGTACAAAATATCCAGTCTGTGTGTGAGTGTGTGTGCAGCTGGAGGTGCAGCACAGCCTGCCTGGAAACCTTTGCCCTTTGCCTTTCACAGCAGGGAGGGGTCAGAGTCACCCTGAGTGTGCTCAGCCAGGGACTGAGCCCTGGGGCTCTTCCTGCTGCAGCTCTGGGCACCCCTATCCTGGGCATCCCTGTCCTGGGCACCCCTGTCCTGGGCATCCCTGTCCTGGGCATCCCTGTCCTGGGCATCCCTGTCCAAGGCATCCCTGTCCAAGGCATCCCTGTCCTGGGCACCCCTGTCCTGGGCACCCCTGTCCTGGGCACCCCTGTCCAAGGCACCCCTGTCCTGGGCACCCCTATCCTGGGCATCCCTGTCTTGGGCACCCCTGTCCTGGGCACCCCTGTCCAAGGCACCCCTGTCCTGGGCACCCCTGTCCTGGGCACCCCTGTCCTGGGCACCCCTGTCCTGGGCACCCCTGTCCAAGGCACCCCTGTCCTGGGCACCCCTCTCCTGGGCATCCCTGTCCTGGGCATCCCTGTCCAAGGCACCCCTGTCCTGGGCACCCCTGTCCTGGGCATCCCTGTCCAGGGCATCCCTGTCCAGGGCATCCCTGTCCAAGGCATCCCTGTCCAAGGCATCCCTGTCCTGGGCATCCCTGTCCAAGGCATCCCTGTCCAGGGCACCCCTGTCCTGGGCATCCCTGTCCAGGGCACCCCTGTCCAAGGCACCCCTGTCCTGGGCACCCCTGTCCAGGGCACCCCTGTCCTGGGCATCCCTGTCCTGGGCACCCCTGTCCAAGGCACCCCTGTCCTGGGCATCCCTGTCCTGGGCATCCCTGTCCTGGGCACCCCTGTCCTGGGCACCCCTGTCCTGGGCATCCCTGTCCTGGGCACCCCTGTCCTGGGCATCCCTGTCCAAGGCATCCCTGTCCTGGGCACCCCTGTCCAAGGCACCCCTGTCCTGGGCACCCCTGTCCTGGGCATCCCTGTCCTGGGCACCCCTGTCCTGGGCATCCCTGTCCTGGGCATCCCTGTCCTGGGCACCCCTGTCCTGGGCATCCCTGTCCTGGGCATCCCTGTCCTGGGCATCCCTGTCCTGGGCACCCCTGTCCAAGGCATCCCTGTCCTGGGCACCCCTGTCCTGGGCACCCCTGTCCTGGGCACCCCTGTCCTGGGCATCCCTGTCCAAATCCCACTTTGACAAAGTGCCCATTTTGGGTTCAGAGCAGCTTAAGGCAGAACAGCACTTTTTGTAAGGTCTGAGGCAGCCAGACTGCAACAATCTGACTTTGATTGAGGTCCTGAGGATTTTTAACTACCTGAATAGACAGCATGATTTTTTTTTTTTTTTTGCCTGTACTGTAGTGCATGAAAAATTCCCTTCATATACATCCCTCATTCTCTACTCTCCATAGACCTCACCTGGAATGCTGCATCCAGCTCTGGCATCTCCACCTTGGAGCAAGCCCAGGAGGCCACAAAGGTGTTCCAAGGGCTGGAGCACCTCTGCTTTGGAGAGCTGGGGCTCTTCAGCCTGGAGAAAGCTCTGGGGAGACCTCAGCACCTTTTCCAGACTCTAATGAGTCACAAGAGAGCTGGAGAGGGACTTTGGACAAGGACATGGAGTGACAGGACAAGGGGTAGTGACATCAGACTGAAAGAGGGCACATTTACATCAGATTTTAGGAAGAAAATTCTTCCCTGTAAGGGTGGTGAGGCACTGGAACAGGTTGCCCAGGGAAGTTGAGGGTGGTCCAGCCCTGGAAGTGTTCAATGCCAGGCTGGATGGGGCTCTGAGCAGCCTGGGATAGTGTAAGGTGTCCCTGCCCTTGGCAGTGGGGTTGGAACTGCATGAGCCTTAAGGTCCCTTCCAACCCAAACCATTTTGTAATTCTATACTAAAAAAAAACATTAATTTCTTTTTAAATTGCCAACCAGCAGCTCAGAGATTCAACATTCACATTACTTAACATTTAATTTAAAAACTACTAAACCAACTGTCTCAGCATCCTGCTACGAAAATCTGAAATTAAATTGTGATTTAAATTGTCATTGTAAGCCTGATTATCAAGCAAAAGTTACTCAACAAAAGAGACATTTCAGCAAGCAGTTGACAGAATGACTCTGCCAGGCACCACAAGGAGAAGAAAGGTGCTCATTGTGATAAACCTTCACTGATTGAGATCCATCACTGCAGCCAGCACAGAACCAAGTGTGCAATCCTTCATGTTACTTTTTAAAAGAAAAATCAAAGAGGAAAAATAAAATCAACCACAAAGTGAATAAATATCCCAGGCCCCCATGGCTTCATTTATTCTTGTCCTCAGGAACATCGATTAGCAAGGAGAGTATTGTCATCTGTTTGCCTGTTTAAAAGACAAAACAAAACAGAAAACAAAAGTTAAGGTTCTGTCTTAGCAATCACTTGGATGCTTCCCAGCAAAACAGCTTAGTTATCATGCAAGTCAATTTTATTTATTAACTTTTTAAAAGTAGAACTACATTTCAGGATGTGGGGCCTTAAAATTTATGAAAAAAGCTCTGAATATTTTACCTGCATATTTCTATAAATCCAGTCTGTAAACACAGTCATATTCCCATACACTCCAGGTTTGTTGGGAGTGGCACAGCCAGTGCCCCAGCTGGTATCTCCAACCAGCCACCACACAGAGTGGTGGAGAGTCACCAGAGGACCTCCACTGTCCCCCTGCACAGGACACAAACACCTTGTTAGTGACACAGCCACCAGGAAAACACAGCTTCACTCCAGGAGCACAGCTTTAGTTCCAATATAAACCTGCGTGCCATTTAGGGAGCCACCAAAACAAGATGTGATGGCAATTTTGGTTTTAAATGATGTCTGCTTCCAATAGGGATGAAAATAATTTGCCCAGATCCCTCTAAGTAAGATTGGTATTATTGACTTTCTTGTTCACAAGCACAATGCTGTGATTAATAATACAATAATTATAATAATGCTGTGGTTGTGAGGAGGATTTGATCACTTTCAAGTACCAGGTAACAACACAACCTTGAGCATTAAAAAGGAGCCTCACCCTCCCTGGGAATTTAGTGAGAGCCCAGCACTGGCAGCCATTCAGATAATGAAACAAAAGCTCTCCTCTTTAAAGGGATGCACCACCAAAGGAACCAGAAGCTTAATGCAAAGGTTTAATTTTTGGGGGGCATGGGATTTATTTGTAATAGAGAGAACGAGAGAGAGAGAGAGAGAGAGAGAAAGAAGAGAGAGAGAGAAAGAGAAAGAGAGAAAGAAGAGAGAGAGAGAGAAAGAAGAGAGAGAGAGAGAAAGAGGAGAAAGAAGAGAAAAAGAAGGGAAAGAGAGAGAAAGAAGAGAAAAAGAGCCTACTAGCAAGGCCACAAAATAATCAGACCATTATTAACTATTAATTAGGAACAATTACCTGACAGGAATCAACTCCCCCTGCTAGGTCTCCAGCACAGATCATTGTGGGCAGAATCATGCCATTGTAGATATAAACTGCATTACACCTGGAATGCTCTATCAGGGGCACCGCAACGTAATTCAAGTTATTTGATGTTTTACCTGGGATTGAAATATGCAGAAATGTGCAAAGACAAAATCAGAATAAGCATCACATTACTTTGCTCTTAGAAAAAGTCCCAGCAGCCAAGGTGAAATAAAGTTCCTAGAAGGAGCAGGATGGAAATTTAAGACGTGGGAAGTCTACAAGAGGTCAAGAGGACCTCCCCCAGTACCTTTCTTGTACAAAAAAAAACCCTTTCCTCCCTTTCCTTTTTCCAGTCTTGCAAATCAACTTGCATCATTCCACTTCAGAAGTGGTGGAAAGGAGCAGCTCCTGCCCTTTCCCATATCCACAGGACACACTTGGCACACAGCAGCCCTTGCCAGAAGGAGAACAGAATTATCTCCTGGGTGGGTATTTCTGCCCCCAGAACTGATCTGAGAGTCCTTTGCAGTCTCCTGAATGCCACACATCACAACTTTCTTTGAGTGCCCTGGGTAAATATTTGGGGCTGTAAAATATGTGAAAAAATAGTACATGAACAGATCTAATTCAAACTGCCCCATCAGCCCATGCAGCAATATTCATAAGATGAAGAGGACTAGTTCATGTAAAAGATCAAAATATCCAGAAGCACTTCTTACCTCCTTGGTACTCTGCTCCCCACCCTGATATCCAGCACTGCTGGTTAGGCTGGAACATCATTCCTGGATTGGGCAGACAAACTGGCTTCACAGTTTCTGCAAAACAAACACAATAACAGATGTTCAGACAGAACTCAAAATAAATTTAAACTGCCCCCATCCATTGCACACAATGCATTGCCTCTGTGCTTTGCATTCCTTGAAGGCAGATTATGCAGGAAGCTGCAGAAAGTTTACCAGCTGCCCTTTCCCTGAGGGGCACCTGATCTTCACCTCAAATCTACCTAATCTTCCCCTCAAAGTGATGAACAAGCAGGTAATGGTTCTACCTTAACTCATCAGATTAAAAAGAACAATTAACACCAGCTCTTCTGAGCAGTACAAGGCAAAGAAAAAATTCTGAAAACTTCAGCTCTACATTCTCTTTGTGAAACTCTGCTGAAAATGATCACAAGACAAGCAGGATTCAGTACTGATATATACAGGAAGTGTGCAGCACAAAAAGCTGGAAAACAGACAACCTTCCTGCTCTCAACAGCAGAAAATCCCCTTCAGATTACACTTGGGAGCTTTAAACTGATGCACTGAAACACAAAGGGCTTGAAGACAAAAAGCACTTCAAGTTTAAATAATGGCTTGTTCTCTATTTTGTATGGCTTACAAACAAGCTACATCTGCTTTCATGGAAGGAACTTCTTGTAATGTTGAGTTCTGAAGGGTTTTTTACCATCATTTGACCTGAGTTGGGATTTAATCAGCTGCTCCACCACTGCACCTGTAGCTGTCTGCACATACAGCTAAACTGAAGCACCATAGAGCATTCTGAGATAAAAGTAAATTATTGAGATGAGCCCAAACCCCCTATCCAGGTAATAGATTTAAATAAATCCTGCTTAGGAAATCAGAGGCTGTGCCCCCTGTCTCTGTGTTCTTCCAATAAGTATCTACAAGGATTGCTTGATGAAAAGTTTCAAAAGGTGTGCTCACTGCCACTGGATTTTTCCCTTAAGAAGAGCAGAATACCTACCAGTAAAACTCAGTGGTGTCTCCAGCTTCATAAGGGCAACATCATTGTCTTTAGAGTCTGTGTCATAATCTGGATGGGAAATTATCAGCTGCACTTTGTATCCACTTCTAAAGAGCATCTCATCCTGGTTCAGGATCCCAGCATAAACCCTCCAGCTGTGTGGGTCAGAAAGTCGCCTGCAGAACAAGGAAAAGGTCTGAAGATTTCCTTCTCTAGTGACAAGACAGGGATTAGGACCTTCAAAAAAACTGTCTTCAGGAGCTGTAGTCAAATGTTTGTGTGACCAAAAATGCACATGCATCTGACTACCATTTCTGAAGAGCAAGACAAACAAATTGCCAGACGTGTAACTTGAGGAAAGCTTGGCTCTGGTTTCAAAAATATATCAAAAAAAATCTTTGCAGTGGGTTAAGTATCACTGTCCATCCCCTTAATCACTCAGCACAACAAATTAAATCTGAGACTGCAACAGTGAAGCCTTTTGATTTCCATGACTGGGCAATCAGGCAGGCATTTCTGAAGTCTCACATGTCAGTGGTATCAGCAGAAGCCAGAATTAGTAAAAATATGATCTAGTGAAAGAATTCCACTATCTTGAAAATGCCAGGGCTTTTTTTTTTTTTTTGAGGCTAGTTTTGGCTTTTGGTGTTTTTTTTTAATGTTAAGAATGCTTGCTAGATGTTATTTAAGCAGCCTCTTGTGCTCCAGCACAGTTTACAAAAGCTTAATAGAAAACTTGCCACAAGTGTTAAAAGTCCCTCCATGAGAAGTGCCAAGGCAGCAGTGCCTGCAAGTCACCCCACCTCCCAAAAAACCCAGATCAGGCTGAAAACCAGGCTTGTGCCAGCTGCAGCTTGATTGCCATTCCCATTCTTACTGTGCACTGCAGAGCTCAAATCCAGACAACAAAGGAGGGATAAGATCTCCAGGTAGAAATCAACACTTGCATTCCTTTCTCAAGGTTAAGGACAAATATTCTTCCTTGCCTTAGCCTCAAACTGTGATCCAGCCAACCAACCATTAAAAATGTTTTTGCTTTGTGGGTTTTCCCTCCAGCAGAAACAGGCACCTTTTAAACAAATTCTGCCCTTTCTGAGGGTACCACAAAACCCTCAACTCTCTTTTATAGGTTAGAAATGTACAAAGCACCAGCTATTTTTCTTGTTGATGGCTACATAAAGTGCTCCTTGGATAGATATAAATCTGTATTTAATACTGACTTGGACTTTACTACCCTGTGGCAAGAAGATATGAAGAAATAAATGGCACAGGCATCTTTAAATTGATCATATCTACAGCACTGTGATATTTGAGAATTTGGGGGGAGGGGAGTTTCCTTTGGGTTTTCTCACAGTGTAATTCAACATCTTCATGACAACATTGTACTGGCTGGCATTAAATTTGGTGCCTTGAGTTTACATCTGAAATTGGGTGGGTATCTGTGCTCAGCATCATTTTGTAAGTAAGAGAGAACATAAAATAAGGCCTGCTGTAGGAAAGCAGACAGATGAGCTGCAGCCAGCCTCAATACTTCAAATTTACCATACAGACAAAATGCTGTACAGAGCACCTGCGTGCTGGGCAGGGGGGAGGAATTCTTCAAAGGAGAAAGTGGGGAGAACAGAATGAATTTCAGCTTGAAGAAAGGCAGGCAGGCAGGCAGGCAGGCAGGGACCCACCCTTCCACACAGTGTGCTGCTGTCACAATCCAGCTGTGGGTGATGATGGAGCCCCCGCAGACGTGGGTGCCCTGCACGTGCAGGCTGACCTGCCAGGGCCACTGCCCCAGCACGGCCCCGCTGCCTCCCACGATCCTGTTCATCATGCTCACGCTCTTGCTGGCCAGGCCACACTCTGAAAAGGTCAGACACACTCAGTCAGTCCCAGAGGGAGCTGGGAGATGGATTCTGCTTCCCTCAGGCTTCCCTGGCAGAGGGGTGCACACACCAGGGCTGCTCTGCTGGACACACCACAGCTCAAAGCCCTGCCCAACACCAAATCCCAAATCTGCCATTGCCCAGATCCTGTTGAATTGCACACCCCACCTGGCAGCTGCTGCCCTTGGCTCACCATAAACTCTTTACACTTTTCAGGAATCTCTGGTGATTCAGACACCTCTGATGTGCAACAAAGCAGCCAGGAGACTCCTCAGGACAGGAATCACCATCAAAAAAGCACTGCCCACCCAATTGCTGAATTTTGAGAGCAAATGTGCCACAGGCATCCCAACACAGCTGAATATGGAGCTTCACCATTTAAAGGAACCAGTGGCAGCAAAGACTGGGGATCCACTGCCCTCCTTGCCTCCTCTCCCACCCTGCTCCTAAAACTGCATTATTTGGGAGCCAGAGTTAATCATTTCCCCTTGCAAAAACAGCAATTAATGCCACAGGTCCAAAAGGACTTGCCAGCCAGAGCACTTCAAAGCATGCAGCAGCAGAAGTTTGAAAAGCCAGTGAGTTACCTATGCAGCGCAGGGAAACCACGTCTCCTGTGGCACAGGAACCACTGCAGGAGAAATAAAAAACAAACAGGATCTTAGGGAAGTGTGAGCAGAGTCCACCCTCCAGCTGCTTTCTACCCTTTCCAGCTTCATGCCCTGCCTTCAGCCTCATCTTTCTGCAGAGGTTCCCTCCTTTCTTCACTTTCTCCAGCAACCACCTGGCCTCCCCCATGCCTTGCATTCACCAAAACTCTCCTGTGGGAGGCTGCAGACATGAGCACAAAAGGTTTTTAGCCTACTGAGAAGCAAGATGAAGAACAGCTTGGGAGAAAGTCGAGCTGATTTAGGGAGTCATTGCAGGAGAACTAAACCAGGGAGCTGCAGGAAGTTTGTGGGCACAGCAGTGTACAGGTTTTGAAACTGGACACTTCAGAGTTGTTTAAAGATAATGAAAAGGATGCTTTCCACAGTGAAGATCCACTTTTGCATGCTGTGTGTCCATGTGACTGAAAAAAGGCTGTGCCAGCTGCTGTAAATGTGTTGTAGCTGTAGCTGTGTTTGTCACCACACACAAACTCCTTAAAAACACTTTTGACATCTAAACAGCACAGAGGATGGGACATTTTTTCTCTTAGAAAGGACAGGGAGGATGGAAAAATGTGTTTTTAAAAAGAGGGAAGAACAGTTGCTGCAATAAAAACAAAGTCTTTCTCTCCAACAATCCCCAGTGAAAGATGTGCTTGCATTATGCTGCAGGCAGAAGCTGCACCTCTCACAGCATCTGGAGAGACCCTGCATGAAAGGAGAGAGGCTTTCATTGAACAAAGATACCTGTTGTACAGCTTTTTGTACAAGTCTACATTCCCAGCACTTGTGTTCAGCTTCATGTAGCTCCTAAAGCTGGCTTCAGGGGGTACCCCACGGCTGTAGAAATACGTATCTCTGCAAAACAAAGTCCACTATGAAACCCAGCACTGGTTTCAGTTTTCAATCAACTGATAACAATGGGCTGTGCCAAGCTGGATCTTCTGAGATGACAACACTGGAAATATTTATTTTTGTTTTCATGTGAAGGCAGAACCCTGGTGGTGCAGCCCAGCCAGTCTCAGATTCTTTAAAATCTGCCCACCAGTCACTAGGTTAAAATAATATTTTTATCTAATGTGAATGCACCTCGTGTAACAGGGCAAGATGAAGAGATGCCTTTGCCAGTGTGTTTTCATAGCAAAGTCTCAGACTCATTAAAAATGGGGAAATTTGAACTTTTCTGTGTCTGACAGAAGCTGACAGAGGTTGGACTTACACGCTGTAGCCCATGTCTCTGCATGCAATCTTCCCATAATCATCATTCCACTCATCATGGCAAACAGGATACCAGGATTTGCTGACAGGTGAATAAACTTCCAGGATAAAATTTGGTCCAAAAAGTCTAACTGCCAGAAAAGGAAGAAAGAAAAAAAAAAAAGAAAAAAAAAAAAAGCAACTAAGAACACCACATGCTATTATTACTGCTTTCTCTGCTTGGAAGTAATTACCCACAATATCCACTTCATGTATGAACTGATGTTACTTTAATGCTCCCTTCTACTCAAATTCTGAGTAAATATCCAGTAAACAGAAATATGGCAATGACTTTCTTCTTTTCATGTAAAGCAATTTAGAAGAACTACCAGTTTTAAAATGCAAATGTACAAGACAAGGTTCATCCTTTCATTTCAGCTTTTATGCTCAAAATTCTCTTTTATATTCTACCACTGAGAAAGATTGCAATAATGAAAATTTTCTGATCTTTTCTCTGTGCAACTACATATTTCTTAATATATCACATACTGTGTGTAAATAAAACATGATCTATTGAAAAATATATTATCTCTTAATACACCAGATTTCTTCAGAGAAGCACTTTGTAGAACAAGAATGTAACCAGGAGCAATTAGCTCTGACATTCCACATCCCATTATGCATTTGCTTGCACAAGAATTTAATAAAAAATAGTTCAAGCAAAGGAACGGATTGAAACTGGCTTCTCCAAGAGCCCATTATTCAACCAAATGGAGTGGAACAGCTGCCAGCAAATGCTAACCCTGCATGAGAATGTGCTGAATAGAAGTTTACAGAGGGAATTTAAAGCACAGCTGGAGTTTTTTGGCATGACACAAGATGCCAAACCTCTGGAATGGATAAATCAATGTCTCCACCTTCTACCTTCAGCTCTGCACTAAAGCTTCCCTTGGCATCTTTTCAGTTCAAACAATTATTAGCCCAGGATTTCTTACACAAATGAGTTATGAGGTAGTTGAAGAACTAAGGGGGGAACGAGGAATGCAAAATACATGGAAAAAGACAAGCCTGACTGAAGACCACCAGGTTTATGTTATTACCTGAAGCTTACTGAGAAGTCACCACTGACTGTTCCATCCAGAGACAAAACTAGATTCAGTTCTGCACAAACCTCATTCAAATTAAAAGCTGATATTTAAAAAAATGATTCAAAGTCAAGGCAGCTCAAACCTCTGAGCCAAGCATTTCATCTTTTCAATCGGGCTATATATAAAACACATATCCTGACCATTTTAAAGACAGAGCTTAGGCTAGAACAGCCTTGTTGCAGCTTAGGCAGGCTGTGGACAAGGCAATCTGCTCCCAGGCTCCTGCAGCTGTGCAGGTTTGGCCCCCAGCCCACTCACCACAGCGGGTCTCGTCCTCCCCGTTGGGGCAGTCGCTCACTCCGTCACACCACTGGGAGGGGGACATGCACACCCCTGAGGATCCACACTCCATCAGGGAGCTGAGACAGTGATTCTCTACTGCAGGGAGAGAGGAACACAGCCACGTCAGCCCAGCTCTCAAGGAGTTTCCCATCTGATGGAGCAAAGCTCTGGAAGAGGCTCTGGACCCGGAGGTGGGAGGGAGCCCAGCCTGCCACAGCTCTGTCCTTTGCATCGCTTGTCAGATCAAGTCTCTGATGCAGCTGATTGGATTTTGGCCTCCCTGAATAATCAGGCACCATTAAATTGTCAGAGAGGAGTCAGCTTTGCACTGGCAAAGCATTAACATGTAGAGAAGGAGGAAGAGAGTGAGTGCCTCAAAAATGTATTCTTGCTCTCATTTAAAACAAGATTACACTCACCCTGCTTAAATCAAAATGAGTCAAAAAAACGCCCCTAAGAACACAAAGTGTCATCCTTATACTTCTAAATGAACTCCCTTAAAATCATTGAATAGTTTGGAAGGGGTATTTAAACATCATTTTAGTCCAACCCCAAAGCAATGAGCAGGGACACCTTGCACTAGATCTCTCTTCCTCTTTTCCTGAGCAGAACAGAAAGAAGAGACTCCTAAAAAGGAGCAAATTTTTAATTTCCTGCTTTTTTAGCAAAGCAGCTTTCATTGAAAGGAAAATTAAGACAGCACAAAGCAAACTTCACCTGAGCTGAACAGAATTGTTCCAGCCCTGCTTCAGAGCTCAGATGATCTCCAAGGCGAACATCCACGGTACAACTTAGAGTGCTGAGACAGGCTGGGCTCATGCAACATTTACACAAAAACCCCACAGAAACAAATAAATGGGTGAACATGACTTCTGCTCCAAGAGAGATCCCATCTTAGCAAAGCAAAACACATCTTGACTGTTTACACTCCTGCAGTTAGGGTTTACACACTTAGCTGCAATCCCCTCCCTTCACCTGAAATTAAGTGGAGCTCAAATCTGGAAAGTAACAGCAGCATTAAAAAGAAAGAAAAAAAAAAAAAACCAAAACCAAAAACAAAAACAAAAGCAAAAAAAAAAAAAGGCACAAAAAAAATTAAAAAAACACACACAAAAAACAAACCAAAACACCTCATTCCACAAACAAAACTGAGGCACTAAAAAGCAACATCAGTTCATCTCCTAGGAGAAAAGGAACAAAGGATTTCCAGCCCTTAATTTAGCATAAAGCATAAAATGAGAATGGATGTTTCTAATTTGAAAAGATTAACACATCTTTTCTTTAAAAAAAAACAAAACGAAAAAAAAACTTACCAAAATACCAGATGAAGAAAGCAGCAATTGCACAACAAATTACTATTAATATAGATAATATTATTATTATGGTTTTCCTTAGACCTGAAATGAAAGTGAGGAGGAAAAGAGAAGTTAGGTTCACAAGTAGAGTAACTTCCACCCACCAGCACTATTTATTTGATGTTAACATCAGTATTTATTTGACATTAAAATCAGTCGTTTTTAGCCAGACTTTTCTCCATCCCACCATCCTTCCTCCCAAATCACCCCAGCCAGCTGCCACTTCTCCACCCACAAGGAAACAGCTCCTTCAATGCAGGGCTTGCAAGGGAAGGTCCCTTTCCTTGGATATTTTACTTGGTCAGAAATCAGGTGTGAAGCTGGGAGAGCCCCAGGACTCACTGGCGGCGCACGTTCTCCGGGGCGGGCGCGCTGCGGGCGGGCTGGGCTGGGGGCTGGCAGCCCTGGGCACGTAGCTTGGCACGGAGGGAGGGCTTGTGGAGAAGAGCTGGGGGTAAGGAGCAGCACCTGCTGCCTGCCTGGCAGCGTAGAGGGGCTCTGGCTGGAAGCCCCTGTTCTCGTAGTATGGCGGTGGAGGACCCTGGGGGTGGCACGGGGAGGGGGAAACAGGAGGAGGTGAGAAGCAAAGCTGCCAGCAGGACAGAATCCCAGAGCCCTGCTCCCTGAAACAGGCACACAGAGCACTTACTGGTGACTCCAGGTCACACACACAGAGAGGCTCACAGAACATGGCTAAAACCTCACGGTTTGGGTCATAAAAACAGCTGGAAAAGCTCTGGCAAGATCAGTGTCCTGATCCATAGCCCAGCCCAAGAAGGATTCTTGAGCCCAGCCCTCCCAAGCTGTTCTGCACAAATGCTTGTCTGACAGGGTAGAAATAAACAGCAAGGACAGCTGTGGGCAGCACCATCACAGAAAGAAATGCTGACAAGGAACAGCCTTTGTCCAGGTCCAGGATAAATGCTTACTGCCCCATTTTGTGCTGTGACAACACCAGGTACACCTAAGCTGCTTCTGACACACACTGGCCTGCAACAGGTCATGGAATATTTATCCTGGAAGAGCTCTAAGAAATAGTTAAAAGCCATTCTAACCTATCCCACCAAAACAAGCTTAAATAAATCAAAAGTGTGTGCTCAAAAGAATAAATTTCCCCTAAAAGTATCTGAGCACTTGAAATGTTAGTTCGAGCCTCTTACACCTGCCCCACAGCATCTTTTTGCCAAAAAGGAAACACAACAAATAGTCCCTGTTTTAAAAGACTTGTTAATCAGTATGTCAATGGGCTGTTATGTGTAAAGAAATAAAGCCATATTAAAAGGAAAAATATCAGAGGGAAATATTGTGAGTTTTTTGGTTACTTACTAGAGTAGAGGTCATTTTGCCTTTGTCAACAGTACAGAAACAATTCAAGTGTCAGGGAGCAAAGTGTGAACCTGCACAAACAAACAAAAAGGAAAACAATCACAACTGGAGGCTTTGTCAGTTTTCCCTTTGGAAAAAGACCAGATTTGCAGAGGGGGAAATAAAACAAATTTAAAAAAAACCAAACCAACAAGCGGAAGCACTTGAAGAGAGGGTACAAATTAAGGTGCAGCATGAAATCAGATCTCAGCAGCCTCTCAATACAAGCCTGAGGATTATACAGTGGCAGCTATTCATTAGCACGAGGGCAGCACAAACTGAGAAGGTCAAGTCAGTGCTCACTCTCTGGCAGAACAAGAGTCAGAATATCCTGGCAGGGACCCACACGGTGTCAGTACCACGTTGAGGTCCTCCTGCCTCTCTCAGCACTTACTCATGTGTCACTCTGAGCTTTATGGCACAGAAAGCATCAGGAAACACAAATTCAACCAATTCATGACAACAGCACAACTTGCAGTCACGTTTTTTTCACTCTTTTATGTTGTTTTCTTGGCTGTGTGCTGTAGTCACCACATCAAAAACAGGGAGAGAAGCACAGCAGGGGAACTGTGCCACAACAATATGAAAGTTTTGCAAACAGGGTAAAAGAGAGGTTCTGCATTGAATGCTTAAAGCATCCAGCAGTTTATTTTAAAGTTAAACGTTAACGTTGAGCAAAACCACTGATTGCCACACACACACAAAATACAGAAATGTTTGCTGGTGCAGATCTAAAATAGGCAGTTATCCACAAGCAACCATTCTAATAAATGCTGCTATCTACTGAGTCCTCTCATGCTGCTCTACAAGAAAAAATAAAACTTAGAAAGTGCCTCAGTCCTGCACTGAGAAATACTTTACCTTGCAGAGCAAAACCCTGCACATGGCAGCTGTGTAAAGACAACATAATTCAGCCCAAAGTAAAAGGTTATTTTTTAGAGTCTCTATCAAGGCATCATCTCGCCCAAAACTGAGCTGCAAATGTCACTGAAGCAGATTTCAGCAGCTGCTCAGCCCCTCAAGCACAGCAATGCTTTGTGACACTTCAGCAAGGCTGGTACTTGCTTATCAGTGTAAATAATGCACCACTGAACTTATTTGTGTGGCAGACAGGTGAGAAACGAGTCTAACCCTACTTACTGAAAGTCCATCAGACTGGTGACTAAGGCTCCAGGATTTCTGCCTTGCTTTATGTCCCATCCATCCTTGCCCAGCTCATCACAGCAGTTGGGAAGTGCAGCTCTGCCCAGACTTAGAAACTGATAAATCACAGGAGGATGTTTCTGCTCCTTGTTCTCTGAAAAGGAGAAGGAATAAAAGGGTTAGGGAGTTTAGTGATATCAGAGAGAATTGGTGATTCTGAGGTAAGCCAATGGGACTATGACAAAAAAAATTCCAAATACTTCTTTTACATTACCATCTGAAAGGCTTTGCAAATTAACAGGGAAGAGTGTTCCTCCCTCTTTTTTGGGAGTTTCTGGGAGTGTTTTTGGTTTGTTGGTTTGGGGTTTTTTTCAAATGAACTGAGGAAAAAAATCTCTCCTGTTATCTGGTTTTCCACCATCACTCCAATGTAGTTCTTGCTAATCTGTTTCCTATCCAGCTTCTGATTAATGTTTCCCTGTTATAAAATACAGAAACTCATAGGTAAATACAGACTTCCATGGTATTACATATACACATTCTCCAATGTTTTAAAACTACATGAAACCACAATCACTGAACTCCCATTAGTTTTGCAAATGTTTAGGGCAAAAATCAATCTGTAGTGCCCAGTAATGATATAATCTGGGTTTCCTAAGCACACATCAGTCCCACACTCCAAATTGTTTTACAAACATATCAAGGGAACAACTTCTCAGATAAGGAAGCTGGGTCATGGGGAACCAAACTGACCTCCCAACAACTAGAGAGCTAGAAGGGACTGGTCTGCCTTATCTCAGTCCTCTTTGGCCTCTAACTCACCTCAGACAAATTTAAATTTAAATTTAAATAAACCCACTCTGATGATGCAGAAGAGTTCAGTGGGAATGTACAACTGTCCTTCCCTCTCACTGCCCTCATTCCTCCTGATGTCTGCTGAGCTATTAGAGCACTTTGCTGGGTGCATCTGAAAAAACAAACTTCAGGAGATCTTTAGAGGCAGCTGGAGATCCCAGGAAAGGGGAATGGGATGGAGCTCCCCACCAGAGCAGGCTTCAAGGTGTCACAGGGTACCAGGGGCTTGAGGGTTGGCTTGCTAACACCCTCCACCCAAATAATGAAAGGAACCCATCAGCCCTATGCAGTCAAGCCCCTAAATTCCAAAAACTCCAGTATGGATGGAGCAGAACCAGCATTTAGACCTTTAGCAAGAAGGTTAAAAACTGAGTGTGTTTTTCTTTCATAACTCAAAGTACAGGAATAAAGCCACTGTTTCTAATGACAGGAGAGACAAAGAGCAAAAAGCCACCACTGACACAGTTCACTGATGACTAAAGCAAAATGTGTTGCTGGCAGCTGCTACTTGAAGTATCTGAGCTTCTTACATGTGCCTTAGGAGTGTTAATGTTATGTCATGGGTCATTAAGATTAAAGAAAGGCATCACTACTTCCAGTAAACTTGTCAAAAATGAAAAAAAAAGAACACAGCCAAACAACAATACAAAAATAAAAAATATTGGATTAATTAAAAACAAATTAAATCCAATAGCTTTTGGAGCTTTTAGTTAGTTTTTCTATGGATTTCTGCAAATCAGGTCTTTAAGTAAAAGTTACAGCAGAGTTGGTCTGTACTTCATTGACAGTGTCCTGTTTAATCAAAAATGGACTCAGCCCTCCAAAGTGGCAGTCCCTCTGTGCCCTGGACAGGAAACACCAAGCTCAGAGTTGTGCTGCTCAGCTGTACATGGTCTTCACCACCACAAGCTCCTAAATCCCTCAGTGAATTTGATGAATTTTGGGCAAAAACGAGACCTTGTTGTTTCCTCATTACAGCAGCATCAGCTGTAATCCCTCTCACCTCCTGTGTCCTTTGCTGGCCAGGAACCAACACCCCAAAAAGGCAAGAATGAAACAGAATGAAACCCTAAAGGTCTAAGCAGGATTTTGTAATCAGACCTGCTGCCTTTTACCCCAGCTCTCCATGCAAGAAATAACAGGACTTCCTCAGCACACACCGTATCACAACTGTGAATTGGTTTCCACAAGCTTTTACTCAGAGATCCCTATAGGCTGTTTCCATGCCCAAGTCAATAGGATGGAATAACTACTTCCAGATTCAACACTGGGAATTCAGCTGGCCAGAGCAGCCAGGGTTATATTGGCAACAGCTTGCTTCCTGCATTTACATATTGCTCCAATAACTGTTTTGTGCTACTTCCTGAAACAGAAACATCAGCTGTTTGCTAAGCTCTGTGATAGCTATCAACAACTGAATAGGAATCCCAGAACAAATAAAAAAAAAAAAAAAAAAAAATCAAACTAGTTCTTCACAGTTAGACCTACATAAAAGCAACCACATGTAAAGAAGAAAGATGTAAGAGGACAGAACAGTCAAAACCCAAATGAATGAAGCCAAGTTCATCTTCTAAAAGGAGGAAGCATAAAAGCATCTAAACATTCTACATGAACCTAGCACACTGCATCACATCAAAAAAGTTCCCTGCACCAAGCAAACAAGCAAACCAACAGAACTCATTGAGATATCAAAAGAGTGATTTCAGTGCAAAGCTCAGCTTTAAAGGGCAAGCTGACACATTATGGCATTGATGACGCCAGAAAGGAAATATGCTCTCATTTTTTTTTTCATTTCCAACCATTTTATGACCACCTGGAAGTTTCAGCAAAATAACCATGAACGTCATGTAACCATGACGGTGAGGAGGAAAGGTTAGTGAGGCAATAAAATTAAAAAAAAAAAAAGAACACAAGCAAAGAGGTGATTCCAGTTTCATTCTCATGATCTTTTCACAGAGCAATTTCACAGGACAGTTCCTGCCTTGTCAACCCAAGAGGAAATAAACATGGTCAAGATTCCTCTTTAACAATCAGTACTAAAATTTATCATGATGTGCAAATGTAGTATAGAAAGATGAAAAAAAATCCAGTTATGAATGAAAAAGGAAAGGAGCTAAACAAGATTTTTCATCCCACTTCATTAATAAGATTTCCTTGACCCTTCTTCAGGAAGTGGCACTGAGTATTTTTATTATGTTGATTAAAAAGTGGTTTTAATTTACTGCATTTATCCCCCGGCAGGGATCAAAGACAAATTGACTGAATGTCTCAAAGTCATCAAAATCAGGGTCCTGACATATCCTGGCCTTTCTACAAATCTTCTCAACAGAGGTGAGCTGTACTCAGCTGCTTGTGCAATAACATCTCAAGTATTTCAGAGAACTTCATGAGACTATGCAAATATTTACATGAAAGGCTGCCAAAAATAAAACCTCGTCCTTCTCCTAAGAAATAGTTTTGAAGCTATTCTAGATTAGCTCCTAAAATGCCATTATACTGTACAACTACTTATCAAGAGGTGTTAAAAAACATTCCCTCTTGATAAGCACTATCAGCAGTGGCTCAATGAAATCCACAGCAGTGTTCCCCAGGCCAGGAAACCAAGATTAATTCTACTTCCATATGAAAAAAAAAAGGAGGCATTAAAAATCTCTGAGTGTAGCAGTCACAATTAAAAAGTTATAGGATGCCATACTCATAATACAAATAATCATCAATAATGATGATTATTATTATTATTAGTATCATTATCATCATCTGTCTGAAAACAGCCATTGACTTCAAACTCAGCCTTGTCACAAGTACATCATGTGCTTTGTTAGGAACAGGGGGGTGAGGAAGGAGGCTGAAATGCTCTTTTCTTTTTTCTCAGTTCATGAGTGGACGGTGAGTGGCACAAGACTCTACAAAACCAACTATTTCTGAAACAGAAAGGAGCAAGAGCCCAGAAGAACCAGAGGCTCTGGTGTGGTAGGAGATGGACCCATTGTTCAGGCAACAACTGCAAACCACAGCACCCATGACCAGATCACAGGAGCAGCTGGAGGATGCAGCAACAGCCAGCTTGGCTTTGGATTTTCAGCTCCCCTACACAACATCCCAGGTCCTGCCCTTGCCCTTCTTCCAACACGTAAGCAAAGTCACTTTCTGGCAGAAGCATGTTTGCTGATCTTCTTCATGTTTGATTGTTACCTTCTGGCTAAATTCAAGTGTCTGTCTACGTCACTGAAAGTCCCTGGCAAGGAAATAAACTTCTCAAGAACACTTGCTCATCATATTTGAGCTGAAAATTAATATGACACGAATAAGGTGGCACTAGGTGCCCACACTGCAGGAAAATAAAACCCAGCTACGTTAACAAACCAGACTTATTTAGATACCTGTTCAGGTCAGTGGTTTTTAACCTGTGACCTACAGATCCTGAGGAGCTGCAAACCACTTCTAAGAGGTCTATGGCAGATAAGAGTGAAAAGCAAATCTTGCTGGCAGGAGGTTTGAATTCACTCCACGGGGAGGCTCATGTTGCCAGAAATCATGGCACTGCAGCTACTCAGTGTGGACCAGCCCTGGACTGGCACAGGAGCAAAAGCCTGTATCTTCAGGACTGGCAACTCCAAGACAAATATTTTGACCAGCATCCCAGAATAATGTGTTGCTTTGTTTTTCCGTCAACATCCAGGAATGTAGTTCCATCTTATTTCCAATTTCAGGCTAGGCTACCATGATAGATTTGCTCTAGGTTGACTGTCCTATGAACCAGAATAAATATTAACAGTTTAAGAATGAAAGGAAGGAAGACAAAAAGGCACATGAAGTCCTATTTTGACATCAACATTTATCCTAGCTCACCTGTCTTTTGGCTTTACATCTACACCTGTAGGTAAAAGCCACAACTTGCCATTTTCCCAGTTCTTTGATCTATGCCACACACAACATCCATCTCTTTCCCCACCTAATATTGCCCTAGATGATGCAAATAATCCAAGCTGCTTCCTTTGGCTGTTTCTAAAGCACTGGAGGCATTACTGTCACTTAACACAGGACAAACAGGGCACTTAGGACAAAGGACCGGTGTGACACTGCTCTCTTAAATTCACAGACACTCACCCACCCAGGAAGTTGAGGTTGAGATTGGAGGTCCAGGTGAGCAATGGGCATAAAGCCACCTGTGAGGAGGTGTGGACTGGATTGACTTCATCGTGCAAAGCTTTGGCACAGAAGTTTCAACAGTACGGCTCTTCGAGAAGTTACTGTTCCAAAATCACTCCCCGAGCCGTGCCAACTTTCACCCCAAATTAGCGCTTTTGCTGAAACCCAGTGCATTAACACACGCTGAAGAGCCCCCAGAACTAAACCTTGCTCCGGTTTACTCTCTCTGCTCGCTCGGTGACCTTGAGGAAGTTGCCCAGTGTTTTACCCTTCATCACCAGGGCGAGAGATGGACAAGCTCCACCCGGAGCGGTGCGGGACGAGCCCCCCGCGCCCTCTGGGACCGCGTTATCACTGAATGCACAGCGCCCATCCCCTCCCTTCCTTCGTGAGCGTCTGCTCACGGTTATCCCGGGATCCGGGCTATCCTGGCTTTCCCATGCACCTCCTTCCTTCCTCCGTGTGCCTTTGGCTCCTGCTATCCCGGTATCCCGGCTTCGCCATCCACCTCCTGCGTGCACCTTTGGCTCCCAATTATCCCGGCTATCCTGGCTTCCCTATTCTCCTCCTCCGTGCACCTTTGGCTCCCGATTTCCCGGCTATCCTGGCTATCCCGGCTTCCCCATCCACCTCCTCCCTTTGGCTCCCGGCTTCCCTTACACCCCGGGAAAGCGCAACTTTATCACTCTGCATCTCCCGCTGGGCGAGCCGGCTGCGGACAGGGGGCACCGGGGGAAGCAGGGGGGGACGAGCCCTCTCTGTTTCCCACCTCCCCTCTCTGTTTTCCACCATCCAGCGCCTCCCACCCCGCCGGACGGGGATTCCCAGACGCTGCCGCGGTCGCTCCTCATCCCCCCCAACCCCGATCCGAAGTTTCTTAGTTCAAAACCAAATCCAGCAGCTCGGACGGCGATTCCCTCTCTGCCCGGCCGCAGGCGGTTCCCGAGGCGAAGGAAGGGAGGGAGAGCAGCGCTTACCTGGGGCTGGGGAGCGGCAGGGCTGGGAGGGGATGGAAGGCGGCCGAGGAGCCGGGAGAGCGGGCGGAGCGCCCGGGGAGGAGCCAGGTGCGGGCAGGGACAGGGGCAGGTGCCGCAGGTGGAGGGACCCGCCCCGAGCACGGCAGCCCACCGGGCCCGGAGGGGCACGGGCAGCCCTGCCCTGCCCTTCCCAGACCCCCAGTTTGGTTTTCCCTGCTCGACCTCACCGTGCTGTGGCCGTGCTCTGCTTTTTGAACTCGCCCACAAATCCCTGTTGGCCTCTGTGTCAGGGTGTTGCAGGCAAACAAGGACCCACAACACTTCCCTGAACAGGGTAGGTCAGCACCTGATAAAGACTGCTCGTAAAGTACCGGCCGGGGAAAATGACTTCTGTTTTCTTTGGGCTTTTTTAGGGTCATTTAATAACGTGGCTCTCTGGAAAATTGCTGCTACTTCAATGGTCGTGTTGTTTACAATGCTCTGGTGACTTGTGCTACCTGTACGGCAGACCTACAGTGAGGGAAGGTTTTCTCTGCCATAGCTGAGCTCCACAGGAAAAAAAAAAAAAAAATCCACTCACATCCCAAAACTTCAGAGCAGTACTTTCTGGAAAAGTAAGTTCTCAAATGAAGAAATTCCACTCACTGTTAATAACAGCTCTGATTTAGCTGCAGTATTGCTGCATGCTACACTTACCATCTCTGCATGGGGACTGCAGATAAGGCAAAGTACACAAGTTTGGCATGCAAGTGTCTGGGCTTTGTTTATATTTCCTAACGCATATCAAGGAATTACATCAAGCACGCCAAGATCGTACCTTCAGTATTTTTCCAGGTCCACGTGTTTGTTCAGAGAGAACTATGAATTTTCAGACCCCTTGGTACAAAAACATAAGGAGTATTGTCTAAAACATCTTTAAACTTTATCTTGTGTTTTTAAGCTGCATTATTTGGGGGCTACCTCTGCTCCTGAGCTCCCAAAAGGAATCAGTGAGATTCAGTCATTTTCCAGTGTGGATTCAGCTGCAGGAATTTGATCACAAATTTCTTCTGAAGCAAAAGGTAAAATCATCCCAGACACAGCCCAGAACACTGCAGTGTCACCACCTGTGGTTCTCTACCATGCCCACCTGTGTGGCATGTCCTTCTCTTTAATTTACAGCAATTTATAGATGGCCTTCAGACCTTAGAGATGTTTTAGGTTTGAACCAGGGTGCCTGGTCGTAAGATTTCCCTGTTAAGTTTCCTTACCAAAGTGGAGAGAAATAGCCCTGCAAATTGTTACTTGGCATCATGGCCACAAAGGAAAAAAAAAAAACAACAAAAACCAAAAAACACAAAAAAACCCCCCAAAAAAATCACCAACCAACCAACCAAAACAAAAAAAACACACAAAAAAAAAAACAAAACAACACCACAACCCAAATCCTCAGGATCTCTTCAGTTCTACAAGAGAACTGCATGCTTATTTTCTTTGGAAAGTCACAATTTTTTTTCTTTGAAAGTAGTTTGGAGGTTACGTTCTCCTGTACTGATGGTGTGATAGTGCCTCGTTCTTCTCTCAAGACATAACCTAATAACTTAGAATTCAAAACTGTTTTTCTTTTGAGTTTAGACTCTCCTGGAGCTCACTTTGCATTTGTCCAAATGCCTTGCACAATGGCTATGGATAAGGAGAGAGATTTAAAAAATATACCGGCCGGTTCCTGACAGTCTGCTTGAAGCCACTTTGAAGGTATGACATCAATTCAGGTGTCACAAGAAGAACGGGGCAAGAGGTAAAAAATCCTCTGTGCCGCTCTGCCAGGGGAGTTTAAAGCATTTAGGAGAACCCGGCGTTGCTTTGTGCGCTAGGAAAGAACACCAGACCTGCTGGGGGGAGATCCAGGGCAGCTCGGTTCCAATGAATGGAGCTCTGCTTAGTTACAGCCTCGAAGATCTGGGCGCTCGCCAGCAGCTCGTTGATTACCCCTGTTAACACCTTTTCTTCTCGGGGAGGGCTGAGCTGCTCAGAGAACAGAGCAGCGCATTCCCACCCCTTTTCCCCGGTTATTCCCTCCCTCCTGCTGGCTCACTAAAGGGTCTTGCAGGGCTCTAGAGTAGCAAAAGCTATTTTATTTTATTTTTTATTTTTTTTTTTTTTTTTTTTTTTTTTTTTTTTTTTTCCAGCCTGGGTTAATATTCCCCGAGGTTAACTCAGCTTGCTGACAAAGGTCACAGGAACAGGAGAGCCTGCAGTGGGGAGGGGGTCATTGCCTCCTCTTGGCAGCAGAAGCTGCCTGGTCTGTTCAGCTTGTCCTCCCTGGTCCAGGGCTGAGCTCTGGCCCTGTTATCTCATCCAATATAGCTCCGTGAGCGTGTAATTGTATTTTAAGTCGTGCAGAGCTGGCTTTGGGAGCACTCGTTTTATTAATGGATTATAAACAGCCTCTAAAGCAGAGATCAGGGCAGGGTTTGGTTTTTCCAAGTGGCTGCACGTTTTGGGAGGAGCAGGCAGAGTCTGCTGGAGAGGGATGTGGGTTTGCTGGGCAGCCCAGGGGTTATTGCCCAGAATTCAGGGTGTGGAGACATTCAGCATGACCCAGCAATGCTCTAAACACCTTTATCACACTTAAATATTAATAGGTTCAATAGCATTGATAACAAAAGTTATTAGTAAGTTAAATGTTTAGCAAACCACTTCCTCCTCCATATTTCTGCAGCAAAATGATGTTTGGATGTGTTCTTTTGGCTCTTCACAGGAATGCAAGCTGAGCTTTCCACAGACTGGATATAAGCATCTGAATAAATAAATAAAGTGAGGAATAAACTGCTCTTTTCAGGTGTCTGGCATCACTTACATTGTGCATCCTACCCTGGGATACCTTTGGCTTCCTATGGCACCTCCTCAGCCCTGTTCTATAAGGTAGAACTCTATATATTCTGTATATATTTAATATATATTCTATATTCTGCCCATCCATTTATAGAATCATAGAAAATTCTGAGTTGGAAGAGACTCATCAGGATCATAGAGTCCAGCTCCTGGCCCTGCTCAAACACCCCAAAATCCCATCCTGTCCCTGGCAGCTCCTGCAGCTCTGGCAGCCTCGGGGCTGTGCCCATTCCCTGGGGAGCCTGGGGGAAGAACCTTTCCCAAAAACCCAACCTAAAACCCCAGACTCAGCTCCATGGGGTTCCACTGGCCACCAGAGTGGAGAGGTTGGTACCTGTCCCTCCTTCCCAAGACCACAATGAGGTCATTTGTCACAACTGGCTTTGTTTCTGCAGGCACTTTGTCAACACAGTTCATTTCCCACTCAGTTAATGCCCAACTTGCCATGTGCTCCCTTGTATTCTGATTTCTGCCTGTGTTTCAGCTGTCTAATCAAAACCCCAGGGCAGGGGGAGATAAAGTCTCCCTAAATCCAAACATCCGAGTACTGACTCCAAACACTCAGGGTGAGCTTGCCCTTGACTTTGGGATTACAGCACAAAACTTCCTTTCACCATCCCAACAGAGCTACAATTAGAGCCATCTCCAGGCAATTTCGGTGCTAAAGCCCACAACTGGGGAAAAAACCCAAAACAAACCAACACAAATATTCAAATGGTGGTGTCCTCTCTGAATTTTTGTTCCCCTGGTACCATGTAGATCTCTGTGGTTGACAGAAACTACAGGTACCCACTCACCCATAAAACTACACCAAACCTGAGAACATAATTAGTCATTTAATAACTAAGCTTAAACTGAATGTGTGTTGACTTTGGAAGTACATTTGCATCTGGCTGGTGTTACCATGAATACACACACATAAATTTACCTGCTGCAGGTATACTTGAAAGTCAAGATAAATGGGCAGACATCTTCAAATATAATGTTTTTTTAATTATTATTCCAGCTGTTGAATGAAGCAGAAGGTGATTCTTTGTTAGGGTATTAACTAAATATGCTGAAAAACCACAATTCCTTAAACCAATTACCCTGTTATCTGGGAAGCAGGAGAGGCTCTCCTGAGCCTGCAGATTAGAAAGGTGCGTCCTTGTGAGCATTCTCACTTCTCTCCCAGCCTTTCAGAAAATATTTTAAGAGTTTGAAGCCCCACACAGATGGAAATCCATAAAATCACCCAGGCTCTTTTTAGTTCTCATTTATTTCTTTTTTCCTTTTTCCTCCCAATTCAGTTTTCTGGTATAGAGGCAAAGTTTCAGAGTTATAAAATTAAATTCTTTGTTGTCTTTCAGAGGGAATACAGGAATAATAAGTGACCTTTAGTTTAGTTCAGGTGCATGCTGTTTCAATGGGTTTCTCCTCTGTTATTGTACAAAAAGAGAGAATTAAAATTCAAATACTTGCTCTTTCTTGGATTTTTCTGGGTATATCATGTAAATACAGCTGCATTTTCCCATATCAGAAGAGAATTTAACCCACAAATTTGACCTCCTATCCACATTAAAATAATCCTGCTCTTGTGGCACAGAAATTGAATGACGACTTTCATTTATTGTATGATTTTTTTTCCTGACATTTGGAACTTTTTTTTTTTTTCCCACTGATCTGATAGTTTGGCTTTGTCTTGCACTTGTAGCACAAAGCAGCAATAAATCCAAACTGCTCAGCCAATTAAGCCAGGTTTTAGTTACTCATATGCCAGCTTGAAGCAACTACAATGCATCAGTAAATCTGAGTTTCAATGCAGAATGATCTCATTGTTCTCATGAAAAAAAATTACAAAAATAAATTTTTAACTTGCCATTTTAATTTTTTTTATTTGTAAAAGAAAAACTACTCAGTTCTTATGTGATTGGCTTCAAACAACCAGTGGAAGAACCATGTTTCAGTGCAAATTAGAATCAAATACTTTTAGTCTTCCTGATGCATACAGAAAAATATGGGTTAGTAAAATAAAAAGAAGCAAAGCAAAATAAATCTTAAGATTTTTTTTCCTGAATTAGGAACCAAAAATTATGTTTTGAATGTAATCTTGTACGAAATTAACATTGATTTAATGGAGCCAGATTTTCTCAACTGATCATTTAATCATAATAAGTTTTTAAAGTGTTGACTGTTAACCATGCCATCTCATATTAAAATAATCCCAATTTATTTTCTATAGCTCCATGACGACCAGTGTTTTTCATTTAATTGGTAATAATTCTGTTCTAGAGAGGTTAAAAAAAATGAACAAGACCCTTTGAACAGCTGAATTTTCTGAATACCTGCATGAGATAACCAGAGATAAATCCCATCTGAAAAGAATTGCCTTTTGTTTGTCTGAATAATAGAGAGAAGGGGTTTTTTTCACTTTCTATGCTAGTTCAGCTTTAGATTTGCTGTATAACTTCAGCAAATTTGTTTTCATCTGTCTGCATTTCCTGCTCTGCAAAAGGGAATTAATGGTATTCAGTGTCAGGAGGAGAACAGCAATATTCACATTTAACCAAATATTTGTAAAAGTGCTTGGAGACTCGTTGATTAATCTGTTATAAAAGGGGAACAATGAAGTGTCCTCTTTATGTTTACCTGCAGCTAGACAAGCTTTCATGGCCTGTTCCTGCATCAGGTATAAAAGTACTTGATTTTTATCAACAATTGGACATTGTTTTAATTCCGTGATAAATGGAGCAGATGAAGTCAGAAAACTGTAAATCTCTGATTGGTCACCAACAAAGCACTAATGCAGTTCATTGGATTAGGCAGGTTATAAGGGAGGGAAATTGCAGCTCAGTTTCATCTGTTTAAATTCTTCAGCCAGCCAGTAATTAACTTAGGACCAAATACATTTAATTGTGATGATGAGAAAGTGCTGTTAGCATATCCAGCTTTCAGGAGCTGTGCTTTCCTTGGAAGCAGCCAAATGTGTTGCCCATAATTTTTAACAAGACAACTTTATTTGTGACTAAGGCAGGATTTTGCACTTTGATTCCAAAGTGTTCAATTATTTTACTTTACCTTTCTTTTTAATTTTACCTGAAGTGGCTCAATGAAACCCTATCTGCACTATGAATATAATTTCAATTGGAGCAAGAATGGTGATTTCTGGAATTATTTCTGAATCACAGTTACCACTTTTCCATGTCTTGGTATAAAAAATAATTAACTTGTAGTAGGATGTCACACGCTCGTCACTCTTGCAGCATTTTTCTCGTTAATGACTAAAAAATCTCTTACTTCATCAGTCTTAATTTAGGTCTGACTCTCTCTTTATTCTGGTTCAGTGGCTGCTTGAATTCATTAAGAAAGAATTTGTTTGCTTGCCTGCTGCAAAGGAAAGAAGCCCTGTGTTTGAAGGCACAAATAAAGCCAAAATACTTCTTATCTTTGGAGAAGGTGGCACAAGGAAACAGATCCTGGTCAACAACAAGAGCTGTGGCATTTCAATTTTCCTCTGAGAGGTGAAAGATTGATGCTTGAATTCAATCTTTACCTAATTGCCAGAACTTTGTAATTAGGCAAGTAAATTTTCCAAAAGGAAATTCCTGTTCTAGGTTAACCAAATTGATTAGCAGATTCTTAGTTCATAGATCTCTTTTGTTATCAAAACCCAACCACACTGAAAAATAACAGAGCTTCCTAGGAAGCTAAAAGGAATTACCTGGAAGTGTTTGTTTTCTCTGGGATTGGTTGGACATTGGTCATCAGACTCCTGTACAAGCACCAGGTGAGTAATTTTCAGAAGGTAATTTGAACCCATCCTGGGAAAGGAGAACAAGCTGGCTGATACGAGTTTCTGCTGGTGATGGGCCTGTTTTAAATATTTCTGTGTGGACAACAGCAGCAATCTCATAAATACCAGACAGGGCTGGCAGCTGCACTGCTGCTGTACCTGAAACTGCTCAAAGTGCAGGTGCAATAAAAACCACTTGGCACTGTGGAAAATGGCCCTAAGAAGTGAGGATTTCCACAAATCCCCAAAGCTGGCAAAGCCTGTGCTTTAGGTCTGAACATTTTACCACTATCACTAATTGGTCAGGTTGGTCATTGCAAAATTCTGATCATCTTGCTGTCTGTGTGGGCAGGGTTTTGAAGGAAAAAATAGAGAATGGACGGCATAAATGGAAGTCAGGTAACTGAAGCTAACCAACTGATAGTTAATTTTATGAACCTGTGTCTGTACTCAGAGATTTTATTTTATTTTGCCACTTTATTTTTTGCTGCTACATGCTGCCTAATACATAACAAGATATTTGCTGTGGGACAGCTGTATTTCCATTCCCTGCATTATTTTTTAAAGTCTACTTCAAGATCATCCTCCCCCATCTGATTTTGGGGAAGGCATGTTATGCTTTTTTTTTTTTTATAATTTTACTTTCTTTTTGTCTCTTTATTTATGGCTCTGGTTTTGTAATTTCTGCTCATGCCTATGTACACGTGGCAACTGTTTATATTAACTACACAGTAATTAAATCTTTACAGTGTTTTTTTTCCTCTGCCCCTGTTGTATCTTCAAGACAAAACAATCCTTTGCCCTTATTCCCTGTGGATTTAGTTCTACTGAACTACTCCAGCTGGATAAAGAGGATTTCCACACCTTTGAACACAGCTGAAAAGTGCCTATTGTACAAAAGCAAGGTGTTCACCTCTCCTTGAGCTGTCTGGAGTGGCAGAGAGGGTTTATAACTTCTGCTTCAGATTGTTATAATTCAGAGTTTATAACTTTTTAACTTCAGATTCAGATTGTTATAATTCAGAGTTTATAACTTTATAACTTCAGATTCCTGATCAGGAGTGATGCATGTGTCCCCTGCCCCTCCCTGAGCTCTCCAAACTCATTCCCAAGGGAGACTGGCTTATCAGTGCCAGTGAACACATCAGGTCCAGACCTTGGAAAATAAATTGGGTTGGATAATCCCTCAAAGAGCAGCAGGACAGCCAAAGTGGACATCTCAGCACAGTGCATGGCATCGATGTTGGCAGCATTTGGGTGGGTTTTAATGTATTTTTTTCCTACAGCTTTTAAATACAAAATAACCTTCTTATCCCAAGTCATCCTTTAAAGTTCGTGTGTCTTGATACCAGCCCGATTTGTTGGAAAAACCTAGTCAATGCATAGTCTTTTAACACTTAATATAAGGACTGGGGGATTTCCACATGAAAAATAGGATTTTCAGGGTATCCTTGCAGAGATCAGAGCTGAGACTCAGAGAGGAAATTACCCTTTAAGTATTGGGAATTGCCAGAACACTTTGGGGCAAAGAATTCACAAAATATCCATATTTCTATATGGATAATTTCCATATTATATCCAAATATAATATTTTGCATCCCAGAAAGGCAGACTTGGAGCTAACAATCCAGGAGAGTGTCTGTACTTCAGTGTTTGTGCTGTACTTGCTTGATCCCTGCCTGAGAAGACTTGGAATTTCTGTCTTAGATATGCTGAAGGTGACAAATTAGCCCAGATGCCTGTGACTCCCTTCATCAGCACAAAGTGCTTGACCTTCAAACACTCAGAGCAAGTCACTAATTGAGAGGACCTAAAGGAGGCACTGGGTGTCCTGCATCCTGTGCACCCAGAGCAGGTAAATTTTATATCATTCAAATGCAACCAGTCTGCACTAATCCAAAAATTGTAGCCCCGTGTGATGGGGCTGCAAAAGCTGCAGCCTTGACTCTTAACCTAGGTGGGAGACCAGACTTTTTGTCAGGCTTTGAATGGGGCAAGAACAGCAGGTTTGGACTGATTGATTGATTTATCTATTAGCATGTGAACAGGGAAGCCGAATGCGGGTGTTTCTGCGTGGATTCATCACCCCCATCCTCAAAGGGCTCCCAGGAGGAGCAGCACTAATCCCTCAACAGCTTCTTCAGGTGCTCCCTTCTGCAGGAGGAAAGCAGAAATTATTTCAGCCAGCTGAGTTTAGCCTGCTTGTCTTGTGAGACAGGAGCAATCCTCTCGCCCTGGGGACATCCAGTGACCCAGTGCAGAAGGTGAGCAGTCCTGTGAGACACCCCTGAAATTATGTGTCATGTTGTGGATGGTGTTAGGCACAAAATAACACCCAAAGGTAAAAGTAAAAAGTGAAAGTAGTGGGGTTACACCCATAACACTGCTCTCTTCTTCAGAGAGATGTCCCAATTGCCTGAATAAAAGGAAAGTGAACATAATAAAAGGCTAAAAAGGAAACCTGCATCCCTCCAGATGGTGCCAGAAAGATTGAGCCTTCCTTAGCAGCAGGAGCTCAGCCACTTGCTTGGACACAGATTGGTTTAGAACCTGCAATAAGGCAATTTTTTAGTGTGGCTTTCAGAAGAAGGGTTGCTGTGATACAAAAAGAAGGGGCTGGCTTGGTTAGAGAGCCTGAAACTGCTGAGCAGAGGAGCAGCTGTGCAAGGCTGGGTTTTTAGAGATAAAAAATTACATTGAGGCACCCTGATTTCATTCTGATGCTTTTGAGGTTCTCTCTTGGTTTTTTTTTTTCCTCTCTGGTCAAGTGTCCACAAGAACATGAATGCTTTTTTTAGGTTACACTCTGCAGGCTGGCAGGGGCTACCTCCTAAATGTGAGCATCCCTTGGAGTCCCTGGAAGGAGCAATGTTCCAGCCAGGGCTCGAAATGCACTTTTAGTTATGCATAACACTCCAGTCCTCACAGCACATGCTGTTCTCAGGCCACTACTTCTGTCCCCTGGGAGCTGAGCAGTTGCAAATTACCTTCCATTGAGACTATTGTCTAGTGGGGCTATGGATCAGAAGCTTGATTTTCCCTCCTGGGTTCCACTTAGAGCACAAAAAAGCCTCCTGGCTGAGCCACCCAGGGTGATTGGCTGCCACCCACAAGCTCTGGGTCAGCAGAGTGTTTGGATAGAACTATGGAATATGTGCTGAAAGGAGTTTGAGGGGCACAGTGCACACCAATGGCATTACTGCTGCAAGTCATGCTAGGAAATGGCACAGGCTTCCATGGGATTCTCCCCCAGGAGTGTTTGTCATTAACAAAAACAAACCTGCAATGAAGTTTGCAGCAAAGGAGATTCAGGTATGTTTAAAGGCTGCTGGGTAGGCCTGGCAGATCTGTAAAAAGCCAAGTTTAACCAATGGAAGTGCTATGGAAGAGCTCAGAGTCAGGTGGATGTTAAAGCTGAAATTAAGAGCCTCCCCCTACCCTGGCGTGGTCCAGGCAGGCTTATGTCAGCTCAAGGGTGTGTGTGTGTGAGTCAGCACAGGCAGGCAGCCAGAACAACCACAAAGAACCACGAATTCATGACCAAAACACAAATAATAAATTGGTTTCCATTACCTCTCTAACCAGGGGATCCCTGAAGCAGAGGCACAGGAGCAGACACAGAGCACAGATGTTGTCAAACTCCTGCCCATGGCAGGGGAATCTCTGGCCCTGCTGTTTGCACAGCCTTATCAAGAGTTATTCCAGCTGCAAGGTCACTTGGGCTGATTTACAGCCCTCCTCCAGCCTTCTACTTCTTAACCCATTCCTCCCAAGACTGAGCATTAAAGAGCTCTGCCAAATATCTGATGTGTCCTATTGAAACCTTGCCTGGAGAAAGAAAACAGACAGGCTGTAAATTCACAAATCAAGAAGGAGCTGGTTGTCCTTCCTGGTGCACACAGAGCACTCACTGTACTCGTGTGAAACCTTCCCCAGGGTTTTCATGGCTGCACCCAGCAAAGCTCTGAGACACAGACTGAAAAGCCCCTGAAGGTTTTTAAGAAGCATGTCCAGAAATTAAGAGCTGTGTTCAGTCTGAGAACAAGTGTGGAGCTGGCATCCTCCATCCTTGGGCTTGCTTTTCCATATTCTTCAGAAATGTCAACACCTTGTGCCAGTTTGATATTTACTCAGGCCTGGCTTAGGAAGTACTGAGATGCCTGGGAAAGCTCAGGTGTATCATGATCCTTATTTTAATTGAGAGATTGTCTTTTGATTGTCTTTTGATTGATTCTTCTTCTCACAGGTGCTGTTCAGTGTGTAGAGACCCACAGCTAAATCTGAGATCTCCTGAAGGAAACACTCAAGCACAACCTGGGTTGGTTTTTTTTAAAGGAGTTGTCTGGTCTAAAGCCCAGTTCCTCAGGATAAAGAGGCAGGTAAATTCCTCTTTTTCCCCATAGACATTCATGGATGGTCCATCTCATGTCATGCTGCCTTTCACAGCTGCAGTGACAGACTCCATGAAGGATACCCCAAAAAAAAAAAAAAAAAAAATAAAATTACAGCTTTCAGGATCTTGGAGGGAAAAATTATTATTTTTTTTTTTTTTTCAGGGAAGAGCCCTGCTGACTCTGACACTTCCTGCATTAAATGTTCCCTCTGTTTGGTTTTGAGCATCTGACCTCAAAGCAACATACATCAGTGAAATTAGGACCTCGAAACAATACACAGGAGTGAAATTAGGGAACAGGCTCCCACAGGATGGTTTGAGAGATGGAAGACATAAAGACTTGACTACAAAAAATCTTCCACATTTCCAGAGACTGACTGATGGACAGACATGCTGCTGGGGATGCAGCCTGGCTCTATCAGCATCAAAGGGACAGGGAGTTGCAACAGGCTTTTCACACTGGCAGTGCAGCAACTAAGAAAAAAACAAGATGAAAAACATTTAATGGGATATTGCATAAAACAGGCTGCCTCAAGACTACTTGAAAAACTTGTTTCAGTAAAGCTACGTGAGAAGCAGACAGAAAAGCAGTTATTTTGTGTCCTGTGATAGATTTGTTTTTTCTTGGTTTTGGTTGGGGCTTTTTGCTTGGTTTTTGATTTTTGGATTTTTGTCTGGGTTAGTGAGTGTAAAGCTAGTGTGAGCTCTTTTGTGAATTCTGCCAAATACGAGGTTTCAGGACACCCTCTTGTATATAGGTTTCCTCAGACAATTTTGTCTGGGGTGTGAGATGCCAGGACAACATGGTACCACTGGTGCCTGCATCACCTTGGTTCTTTGGGCTTTTTGGTGTCATTCATCCCTTAGAAAGAGCTGTTTTGGTTGTGTTAACAGAGGTTGAGGGGTGCTGGCAGGAGCTGCCTGGATGTGGGCATGAGCTACTTGCTGCCCTCAACACCTCCTTCATTTCTGTGTTCCTGTTTGTGTGACTCACATCCACCTTTTGCTTTTCCAAAAAAAAAAACAGCATAAAACTGCCCAGTTTCTTCCTCTTTTGACTCTCCTCCTTCTCTTCCTGACATGTTTTCCTGATCTTAAATTTATGAGACCATTGATCCATTCTGGCCATTGTTCCATTCATATCAGCACAAGAGAAAGGGGAAACCTTCTCTTTGAGTGTGATGTCCACAGGAGAGGGGGTTTCAAAACCCTCTTCACTTGCATTTTGTTGTGAACTTCTGCCAAGTCCATTTCTGTCATTATATAACAACATTTTAATATTAAATCTTAGGGATTATTCATATGATCAGCTGCACAACTGCAGTGAGCACTCAGCTTCTCATAGACTGTGCTGAAATGACAGCAATGAATGCATTGAAAAATAAATGGCAGCAGCCACTTCCTTGGAAAACCAGTTTATTTCTTCACAGGGTACCCCATTTTTAAAGGAATACAGAGTATCTTCATCCTTATCAGCAAAGGCTGACCTTGCATAGCTCAGCCAGGACATGCATAGTTTATAACTGACCCTTTCCTCCTGCAGTTAATCTGGTGGAACATCTTGCCTAAAAGCACAAGTTTAGGATTGCAAAGGTGCATTTTTGCCCTGGATTGCAACACAGGTGGAGTGCAGTCAATACCTGCAATGTGTCCTGGGCTGCTGGCTTTGAGAGATGAAATTTCTGGGGGCAAACCCTGGAGCCTTGCTGGAGGTGGAGGGGCTGCACTGGGACCTGTGCTGGCTGGGAATGCAGGCACCTGCAGAGACCTCTGCTTTCCAGCCTGGGCAAGGTTTCACTGCACAGATAAGGTCCCAGACATTCCTCTGGCTGGAAGTGGGAGGTGGGATCTTACTGGCACAGGTGATGTGGAGTTTGAGATAAGTTCTGTACTCTGGGCTGGTGGGCTTTGCCGTTCAGATGGTGAACTTTTGCAAAAATCCGAGGTGCTCAGAATAAAATCCCTGTTACAGACACAGGGAATCACTGCTGAGCTGTGCAGGAGGATGTGGCTCCCTGGGATGAGTTTTAGGGGTGTTTATGGGGTTGGTGGTGAGACTGGATGGTCCTGAAAGTGCCTTCCAACCTCAGAATCCTGTGATTCCATAATTCCCAAATGCCCCATCCCAGCTGCAGCACCTGGCCTTGTTCAACCTTGTTGCATACAAGCAAAGATATTATAAAAGAAACCTTATAAAAAAACCTTATAAAATATGGTTTAGGCCCTGCTTCTCTAGCTAAGCTAGCAATTAGCTTGTAACTGCCCATGTGAAAAAATCCTAAGAATGAAAGCAGTTATCACAACAAACTGAAAATGAAAATTATCACAACAAACTGCTCTGGTGAGAGAATTGTTTGCACCAGTAAAAAACAAGAAATCTGTCCCCTGGGAATCAGTGAATAAAATATGTAAATTATCCAGGAACAGAAAGATTTGATGGACAAGTAAAATACCATTTACTAACCAAATAATTGAACAGCAAGAAAGTTATGAACCAACTGGAGTTATACACTAGGTGTTGAAAACTGTATAAAAATGGGCTGTAATATTAAATGTTGGCTTTTTCTGTATGAAGAAACTGAGTCCCATCTGCTTATTACTGCAACAGAACCTCATGAGATTCTTGTGGTCCCACTTCCCAAACTTTTCCAGACCTCCCTGGGCTGGCAGTGGGACTGGGAAATCTCCCTGGTGTCTCCCAGCCTTGATGATTCTGTGACTGTGACTAATGAGCTGGGGCAGACAAATTAAATTAAATTAAAGTGTGTTAAAGGGGCTTAATTAAAGCCATAATGAAACAATTCAGGCTACTTGTAAGATCTAAGTACTCTCAGAAAAGTGTCTTAAGTGCTAGAAGGTGGAACATCATTTACAAAGTTAAGAACTTCAGCTCCATGTGTCTTTTCCATTCTCCCCTTTGTTTTCTGGCCAAAATCCTTAAGATTGATTCAGCTCTCAGAAAAGGGACTTCAGAAAGTCATATTTAATTCAAAACACAATAAGATAATTGGGAAAGGTACACATTTTAATATCATTTAGTTCATTCCTAAATATTGAAAAAAAAAACTGTGGAATTTTCTCCTTTTTTTCTCACCAAAATTTATTTCTTGTTTGTTTGACTTACCAGTACTAAGATTTACCTAAGGTGTAAAAGGTTTTAAAAACTGAAACTGGAAAGTTATTTAGAAAAAAGTTAAGCCAATTGTTTTACTGAATGGAAAAGGGCTGTAGAGAAGACAAAATACTTGCATGTTTTAATCCTAGATAGATACTGAAGCAGACACAGAGATCCAGATTTCTGAAAGGAAAAAAAGTGTATGGTTTAGTGTAAAAGTTTTTGCTATTCTAATTGCTCAATACCATTTAGTGAAAGAGCTTTTCTGCACAAATATACATAACATATTTAATACCAGGCAGAAAATAGAAAGGATGAAAGTGTGTAGCTTTGCCTCCACCTAACTCCTGACAGCAAATAAAAATTAATGATCAAAATGACAGCAAGAGGTGTGAACTTTCTCATTCATTATTCAGCTTTTCTTTTATTGCTACATACACTATTGATGGTTCTTTGAAAATGAAACTGTATGCATAAAGTCCAGTGCTCATTACCACTGCTGTTATTGTGGATCCTTTGTTTGGCCATAAGTCATTAAATTATCAAGCAGTAGTTTTTATAAGATTATTACATTTACATCTCAAATGCATGTGCCTGCTGTTGCATGAGCAAACTGAATGAATCACAAGCATCAGAATAATAACTTAGGCCATAGTGGAAGGAGAGATTTTGCTTTATTTTATGGAGGTGTGTGAGAGAACACTGAAGTGAGATTTTGGGAAGAGAAGATCAGACTTTATCTTCCTGCTTCCCCCAAAACCTGCATTCAGTAATGTTCAGAAACTCTAAAATTATAAGGCCTAAATGCAAAAGTAACATAAGTAAATACACTGAAGAATAATAATTATATAGTAAGAAAACAGCTGGTAAAGACTTATCAGACTGGATAAAACAGCTTTTAAAAATTCATGTTTATTAATACTGATGTATGCAGTTAAAAGTACTAAATTCATATTGTTGGAAGCCAGATGAAATGAACCCCAGGGGTAACCAATTAAAGGCAATGCAATTATACAAGGATTTATTTGAAGCAAAATATTGAGGAGAGAGGTGATATTAGGAGGCTTAGAAAAAATGAAGACATCAATGAAAAATAATAGAATTAAATTAAGATGGGAGGTAATCAGAAATTGAATGGGGGGAAAAAATCAGAAAACTTCTACTGGAACTTGGGATGAGAAGGGTGATTTTTGCAGTGGGGTGCTTGTTTAAAATAGTTTAAAGCTCTAATTCTTAGTATGGTGATCTTAATTCAAAGAAATACCAGAAAAACAAGGGAGTGCACAGAAGGAGAAAGCAGGGACAGGAAACATGGTTGGTGCCCCAAGGCACTGCAGAACATGCAGAGTTGGCAAAACCAAAGCTCAGCTGAAACTGAATCTAGCAAAGGATGTGAGGGACAGGAGCTCTTCCTTTAAGTACATTTTGCAGTGAAATGAAGGCTAAGGAAGATGTTGGCCAGGGACTGGGGACCCTGTGCCTAATAAAAAACAGGCTGAGGTGCTATTTTTGCCATTTATCACTGCTCAGGTTGGTTCTCTGGCCCTTCAGGAGTCTGAGCCTCTTAGCAGAGCCTGTGGGAGAAAAACCACACCCAGAGAAGAGAGTTAGAGAGTGTTTGGGCTAATTAGCCATAGACAAGCTCATGGGAGGCATCTGTCACTGCAAGGTCACTCTCTGTCAGTCACCACAGTGAGGGTCCCAACGACTGGAAAAAGCCAAATAAAACACCCAGCCTGAGGAAGGACAAGGAGCACCTGGGGAGCTTGAAGGTGGGCAGCCCCAGTCCCTGGGGATGTCACACAACAAATCCTCTGAAGAAGCCATTTCCAGGCACAGGAAGGACAAGAAGCTGATTTGGAAGAGCTAAGATGGATGTTTGTTAACCAGGGATAATTGTGCCCCTCCAGCCCAAACACTTCAGTGATGGCACGACAAGCTCTGTGTACGAAGGGAAAGAAGTGGATATCATATTCCTAAACCCCAGCCAGGCCTTTCACAGTGTTTCCTTTGATATCTTTATTGCCAAACTAGTGAGATATGGGCTGGATAAATAGATGATAAGGTGGGTGGAAAACTGGCTGCACTGCTGGGCTCAGAGCATTGTTTGTAATCCCTCAGTGATCCAAAGTCCAACGGTGGCCAGTTACCAGCAGAGTGCCTGGGGGATCAATACCCAGACCAGGAGTGGTTTAAGCCTTTATTAATGACCAAGACAGCAGGACAGAGAGCAATAAAATTCCCACTGTGGAAGCAGCTGATGTTTAGAAGGACCATGGCAAATGGCTCAGCACTAGTGAGGCCACGTGTCCAGTTTGGGGCTCCCAAAACAAGACAGGGACTTTCAGGGCCACCAAAAGGTCAGTGGGCTGGAACACAGGATGTACAGGAAGAGTCAGGGTGAGCTGGGACTGTTCAAACTCCAGAAGAGAATTTAAATTCCCAGCACAAGGGAATTTATTGCTGCCTGACTCACAGGAGGCTGCAGAGGATGGAGCCCTCTCAGGAGGGCAGGGTGATAGGACAAGAGGCAATGGGCACAGGATGAAACATTTGGATCTCTGAAGAGGTACCAGAAAAAGGAAATACCAGCATGAGCCTGGTCAGACTGGGACCCAGAGAGGTCGTGGGGTGGAGATTCTGAAAACTCAGTTGCAGGAGCCTTGAGCAACCAGGGCTGACTGACCCTCCCATGGGCAATGGGCAATTCTCAGTGACCTGCCCTTCACAGAATCACAGAATATTCTGAGCTGGAAGGGATCCACAAGGTTCATCCAGCCCAACTCCTGGCCCTGCACAGAACAGCCCAAGAACTGATGGATTCAAGGGAGCATAAATTTGAAGGCAGGAGAAGAGAGAGCCAAAGGCATGGACAGGATCTTGCTGCAAGAACATATCTGTGGAAGGTAATAGGAGGAAAACCTAATCTGAGTTCCAGGGAGAACAGCAAATCCCTTTCTCCATATTTCCTTTATCTATTACATTTAGGACCTAAACTGATCTTTCTTGTTTTAGCACATAATCTCTCCAGAGCTTTTCTTTCTGATCAGTTTTTTGTCCAAATTAATTTAATTAAGAAGGCAAAGCACCTAGCAGCCCAGTTTAGGCACAAAGTTAAGCAAAAAAACTCATTATAATAAAATAATTTTTCCTATCATCTTACACACTCAGTACAGTAATTTTGTTTGTGAGCTGTTGTTTGAGAACAACAATTTTCACCATCAGCCATAAGGAAGGGAACATGTTTTTCATGTCTGTCTGGTTGCCTGAGGAATTGCCATAACATGATAAAGGATATTAACAGTTAAACATAAAACTGAGCTGAATGTGCCCTTTCGTGCCTCGTCATATGAATAAATGAAAAGTTTGAACAGTGACATTTCCATTGGGCTGTTTTGCTACTAAAGGGCTTTTATTTTATAATCTTATAATTAGTACTTGCACAACAACTCTGTTCCTCTCAGGCACGTTGCCAGTCAACTGTGCCCAGCACGTGCTGGGTTTTGGGGCTCTCAGCACTTCAAGTTTCAGGGAACAAATTTAATGCACACTTCAAACAAAGTGAAGTCATTACCAGGAGGTCATGTGTGCACAAAAATCAGTGGAAAACATGGGACTGTGTGTTTGGAGACACCTCTAGGAGTGGGTGTGAGTGCCCAGGTGCTCCCATGTAGGGGTGTAAGGTGTGGCCTAAGCCTCCTCTTCTTCCTCACTGCTTTTCTTCCTTTTCACAGGAAAGCAGGATGGGAGGTGGCTACAGCTGGAATCTTGTAGATACTGCAGGAATCTAAGGGAAAGAACATGGGATATGAGGATAAAGATGTCCCAAGGAAGGTCACTGATAAAAAGATGAGCACTCTTTATACCTGTGGGGTAACCACCATCCTGGCACAGGGAAAATCCATATTCAAGTTACAGCCACAAATCACACAGCAGGTGGCTGAAGTCTTTGTCCCTGTCCATGTCCCAGCTAGCATTTCCCACCTCACTGACCTTCTGGATCAGATTATCTGATAAAAAACCTCAATCTGGCCCAGGAAGAAGGTGCTGGGATGCACGGAACTGGCAGGGGATGTCTGCACTTCCTCATGACCAAGGGCTCACAGCAAAGATCTACAGAGGCATAGATGGCAGCTGATGGGGGCTTCAGTGGTGCTAAAAATTTGATTTGAGTTTAGTTCCACAAGGCTTGACCTCATTCTTATTTGGTTTCCTTCTCTCAGCTGTTAAATAGGGAGCAGACAGTAGTTACCTGCCTGGCTTTGTGAGGATAAGTGCAATAAACAGGATCCAGACACCACAGTGTGAAAGGTGGATTATCTTTTATACAAATAAGGAGCTGCTAGGCCTTCTAGCAAAAAAAATAAAAAAAGGGAAAGATAAGGACTGAAGAAATTTGGCTACACTTGGCCAAATGTGTGTTATGCACAGCAGTGCTGAGGTGTTTGCACCTCTCCAACAAGCAGCTATTGATCAGCAGGACTTATGTCAGCACCTCTCATCCAGAAATGCTGTACAGGCAGGGCTCTCTCTCCAGAAGATGGGAAATCCACCAAGTGTTGCTCTCCCCCATATTTTAATCTAAATTGATGTGTGGGAGAATGGGTAAGAAAAAAGCCTGGAGATATGTCACTGTGTTTTTGGACTGGTGGCTTTTTGGAGCTGCTCCATTTTTCTTCCTTTCATTCTGTGTTGCTCAATCTTCTGGTCACAACTGGGAGAATAAATAGCATAGTTTATAATCTCTGAAGCATGAGTAAAACATGTTATCTTAAACTGCAGGCTAGCAATAAAAATAGCTATAAATACTATAAATACATAGTAACATAGAAATATTAGGGGAAGAAAAAAGCGAAAATGTTTTCAAATTGCCATTCATTTTCTCAGTTCTGCCCAGCTCTGTGTGGAGCCATATCCATGCCCTTTGGAGGATAACTGTGTTGGGGCCCTTGTTTTCCCTCTTTTTGTGACTCTGAGAGCCCCTATAGCCTGGATTCTCCCCTGAGTTAATGGTTAATGGAATTTTAGCTGAGGTGATAAATCCTGTTTCCTGCTTCAACCTACACAGCCCTTCCCTCCCCCTCCCAAAGGAGGGTTAAGGGGGATTTACATTTCTGCAGCTCCTCCCCTGCCTCCACACTGCATCCCCATTGGGGATGGCCCCAGATCTGAACAAAGGGAAGGGTCTCCAGCCAGAAGAATGGGGGTGGTTTGTGTCTAAATAAAAACACACCAGCTCCTGGTGTTTCTGTTGCTGGGTTTGTGTTTTCCTTCTGGCTCAGCCCTGGTTTAGTTTGTCTGGCATTTTCAGGGAATGGGATTGGGTTTTAGGAAAGAGAATTCCACCTTTCAACCCAACAGTTGTGAGACCTGCATGGCAACTCTCATGACTGGAGAACAGTTTTTTCTTTTTTTGGAGAGGACATTGACAGACAGGGGTTGGACATAATTCCAGATGCAGATTCCTAAGATGCAGATTTAGTTTCCTGACCTGTAGGTGACTTCATGTGAGCTAAGCTTTTACACCAGGGTAAGCTGAATTGTCCTCAATAAGGACAATTGGAGTCTTAGCCAATAAAAATAGTTCAGGACAACAGCTTTTGGGATTAATTCCCCCTTTTAGTATTCTATCCTAACCTGAGTCAGGCTTTTGAATTAATTTTTGGATGCTGCATTTTTCTTATTTTCTTTCCTTTTTAAGATTAATATCCTACTTTAGGGTACAGGCAGAGACACAGCACTGCTTTATTGTGACAATTTCATATTTGGATTATTGTTAACCATTTATTTGATTAAATTTCCATGGGGAACTCAGTAAAATATTTTAATCTTGCTAAATCTACTGCTGCAGAGTGGGAATAAAAACTTGCTTGGACAACCATGCCCCAAGAGCTTTGCAATGTTTCACTGTCAAAACAGTGGCAAATTCTGTAGAAAATACTTATAGGTCTACAGGAGGTCAAAAAGTGGAGCATCAGTCAGCAATGCCATGGATTTAGAAAATAAAATAAACAGAGGCTGGAAGTATAAATGAGAGCAGTGCCTGTGGATGGGGGAAGGAATTTTTCCTCTCTGCTCCATCACTGGAGTTTTGTATTCAGGAACTGGCTGAGTACAATTCAAGAAAGCCCCAAGGAGAGTGGAGGGAAAGATCAGGAGAAAAACCTCCCTCCCAGCACTTCCAGGAAAGCCTGTAGCCTTGTTCAGCTTAAAGCAGTTGAAGCCAAAGAGGAGAGTAAATTCTGACAATTCTTCACAGGCACAGAAGCTGGAAGGTGTTTCTGCACCACTTTAGGATTTTGTGTCCAAATCATGTTCATTTTTACTCCTTTCATGTGCCTACCCTGGACACTACCTGCAGACCAAGCAGAACTAAATCCATAATTCTGCTTTTGAAAGCACACAGACTGCACCCATGTTTAAAAACCCCAAATCAAGTCACTGTGCACGTGAACATGGTCAGGGCTGCCCTCCCTGAGCTGTGGAGCTGCTCCCCAGCAGCTGCCAAGGTGGCCTTTGGAGACAGGCCACCCCCTGGCAAATGATGGAGAAATAATCTCAAATCAATATTTCACAGGGGAGATATTGCCAATAGATTGCCTATATGTAATCTACAGATACAACTTTCTGCCTGTGAGTAAACTGTTAGGTAAAAATTCCTCAGATTAACAACCACATTGTTGTTTCATTTCTTATTTGTGTTAGTATTAATCCTATGCATTTTATATGTTGAGTATTTGAATTCCAGCATTTGACAGCTGCTGTTGTGGGAAAAAATCATGCTGAGGTGTAGTTTGACATTAAAATACACTGATCAAGCAGTTGTTAAAAACTCAAGCTCTGTTTGCTTCCCTGGCTTGGAATTGAATTTGGAAGCATGGGTCTGAAAGACGGAGAAAGAGGAAGAAAGTGATTTAATTACTGAATTAAATTAATATCTGTGGAAACTGTGATGAGGGGTCTCTGGTAAAGTCCAGCCTATAACCTCAGCCTAAACACCAGATCATCCATCTCATCCTCAAGGATGGACCCTGCTAATCCAGCTTGTCCATTGCAGAGTTGCTAGATGGGTTTAACCATTCTCCTTAGTTTGTATTCCAGTTACCCACTGCTTCTGAGGGCACTTCTTAGTATTTTTCAGTTTCTTCACTGTAGAATAAACCACTTGAGAACTAGACTGGCAGAATTAAATATCCTCAGTCTGAATTAACCTGGTGAATATGAATGTTCCCTGTGAAATTAGCTGCAATTTTTGTATTATCACCAATAGCAATTCCATGGCTGCTCCTTAGAGTACTGCACTGAAAATGAACTCTTAGTCATAAATGAGCTTTTTCAAAAGTTAAATATCCTGAATATGCACAACTTCACATCTATGTTAGCAAAGATTGCTCTGTTAGATTTGACCAGCTCTCTCTCTTCTCCATGGAAGTTCACTAAATATTTTACATTTATCATGTGCTAGAGATTGGCTTCTACCACTACATTGAATTGTCATCTTTACTACTTGCCTATTCAAAGAAATTACTGCTCCAAGGACTTATGGCAACTAATTTGGAAGGACTTACAGAAGTCCTTATAGGAGGACTTAGAGAAGTCTAGAGATTCAAATAAAAGACTGGTGTACACACAAAGAAATTCTAATCTGCAGTAGGTGCCAGATCAACCCAATTTCAAATTTCAGGCATAAAAACAAGCACACAAATCTTGGGCAGCAGGAACTTGTAAATTCTGCCTCAGAAATCCTCCCTGTCCTTGGCTGGGTCAAAGCATCTGTGTCAGTGTGGTCTGAATGTAAACTTCATTGAGTTGGCATAAATCTGCTCTTCCTTTTTATTTTTATTTTTTAGCTTATTTCCTTCCAGCCTGGATAATTTCAGAACACCAGCCCATAGTTGCACAGGGAGGAGGAGCAGGGAAGTGCCACTCTGGGAATGGAGTTGTTTTGTAACACTGCCTTCATTTGATGCTCTGGAGTACCCTTCACCTCAGAATTAAATATTTCAGCTCCACAGGCACTGCAGAGTGACTGGGAGAGGATGAGAGGGGCTTGAAGCAACAGAGATGATAGAGGCAAATGGAGGAGCAAGTAAGAAATTTTGCCTGGAAGACACAAGATTCTACAGGGGAGCAAGGTTGTGTGTGAGGTGTGGAGGAGCAGCAGGTGAATTGAAAGGAAAATGCTCTGAAGGAGACAGAATTTGGGAAAGGATGTGGGAGCACAAAGGGTGGCTGTGAGGCAAAGCAGAGAAGAAGAATAGAACAAGAGAGTGAAACAGCTCCCTCTGGAGCAGACCTGGAACACAGAATTAACAGAGATTTGCCCTACCAGTGCTGAAAGCTTACAGAACCACATACTTTATCAAGCACAACCAACTCTGGTCTTCAGCAAGGCAAAACACTCCAGAATTCTGATAGGGACTTTTGATGGACTATTATGTTAGAAACAAGGAAACATGGAATGATTTGGGTTGGAAGAGACCTTGAAGACCACCCAGTGCCACCCCTGCCATGGGCAGGGACACCTCCCACTGCCCCATAATGGCTCAGAGCCCTGTCCAACCTGGCCTTGGCACTGCCAGGGATGGGGCATCCCCTTCCCAGTTTGCCTAGAAGCAGCAGGGAGGCTGTGGTGCCACCTCATACCAGTCACTTGCCACAGAAAATTCCAAGCTGCTCCTTTGTCTTTATAAATTGTAATCTAATTAATTGTCTTTATTAATTGTATTAAGAGAGTTAGAGCACTGCAGCAGTGGTGTAGAGAGGACACATTCTATATCACCACGTGCTACCTTGGACAAATCCTGAAAGATATTTAGACTTATTCCTCTACTGCAAAAGGCTCACCCTGTTCACCACAGAAAAAAACAAAATTGCCACACAGCAACAACCCCTGTTCAAGCTTGTGCCTTGCCTTAAAACACAGGTGAAGCCACTTTTGTTTTTCTGTAGTGTCAGACCTTTATAAATCAATCATGCAAGGTGGTTTCCTGCAGCTGTGATTTTTAAAGACTTCCCAGGTGTTCTCAAAATCTGTAAAAAGTGAGGTGGTTGCAGGGAGTTTCTCTTTTGCTGTTTTTCATTGTGTGTGTTGCTATTTTCTTAAAAGGTGATGTACATTTTGGGCTAAGAGATGCAATAATTGCAACTTCCCTGAGCCAGGAGAGGCCTCACCTGGGAAGATTATTCTGTGAGACAGCAGGTGAGAATGAAAGCAGCTCAGTGTTATTCTCCTTTTTGTTTGCTCGGTTTTTCTTTCTGTCTTTTCACCATGATCCTGCCTGTGGGCACATTTCAAAACAAGGTGGGGGATGAAAAGGTTGACTTTTGCTTTAGTAGAAGGATTGGAGGGATCAGAGCGTGGCTGGTGGTTTTGCCTGGCTGCTGGGAGCTGCAGGAAGGGAGGATGCAGCCAGAGGAGAGCAGGATATGGGGCACTCTGCCTCCAGACCCTGACATTGGTTAACAGGATTTGAGAGCCACAGGTGCCCTCAGCTCACCCCACACTCATGAATTCAAGTATTTGTCTTTCACTTTTTCACTCTACACAGACAGGAGATTAAAGACAAAGATGCAACAGATCCTGGGAGTGATGGCTTTCACCTGCTTCCAATTTGTCATTAAAAGTTCTGTCATTCATGTGTTATAACTGCTTCACAGGCAAATGGAATATTGTGAACAATTCATCCTCAATAAACACCACACTGAGGTTGTGCCTAATTCAGGCATCTCCTGGATGAGGATTCCTTTGACTGAGTCTCACTTTGAGACCCTGATTTTGTGTCCTGAGCAGTTTTGTGTTTTCTCCTCTGGATGTTATGCACTGAAACAGTGAATGGCAGAGCTGAAGGGCTTCAGGACTTGTGCTAGTTTGCAAATCCACCTCTTCAGTGGATCTCATTAACTAAATACACAAATAAATAAAATTCCAAACTCCTTAGTGACCACTGTGTCTAGACCAGAGTGTGAACTTGCTCTCCCCACCTAGTGCTCTGTCCACTCCTCACTTTGGGCTCCCACTGCCCCAATTTGAGGCTGTGAGTGCTGGGTCCTCTCTGCATGGTTGTGTCTGTGTGCTGCTGCTTTGGGTGGTGCCTTGTACAGGCTGACAGTGCCTTTGTGGGGCTGCAGTAAATAAACTCTCTGAGAGTCCCTGGGGTGAGGTGATCTGAGTGATGCATTTGTGAGAGAGACACACGCAGGAATTGATGGCATTTAAGCATTTTGCTGAAGACACCAGCTGTCCTGGAGGAACAGGAAAGCCTTTGTGGGCCTGGACCTGCCTGCCTTCCTCTGGTGCCAGTGCTGCACAAAGCAGGGTTTTGTACCTCTAATGCTATTCAGCTTAGCAAAAGGTACAGCCTGGGACCAGCCAGAGATCATAATTAAAGAATTCTCAGCTTCCATCCCCTCATATAAAGATCATGTGTTCATATTTCAGTTGTTTAAGTCAGCTTCAGGTGCTTGTAAAGTGGCTGATGTTCTCCTAGTGCTGTGCAAACAATTGCAAAAACAAGGCAGAATTAATTTTCAATCAATCTGAGGTGTTTGTAGCAGGAATTAGAACAATAAGTTTTAGAGTCATCCCTCCTCCTTCTGTATGAGGACATTCAACCTTGTTACACTAATCAGATTTGTAAAATTAACTGTAAAATTCATTATTAGTAATCCCAGATAGTCAACACTGATCCAAGCTTCATTGTCTTTTATTCCCTCAGGTGGGAGAAAATAATTTTAGTTGAGAAAAAGGAAGTTTGGGATATGAACAATCTTATTCTCTTTTTTAAAAAGCTTGGTTTTCTGTGTCTTAAGCTACATTGTTAGTCTTCAGAATATTTTTAACATTTCTGATATCTGGAAATACTTAAATGCTAGTATTGCTGTGAAATGAAACCTGAGATTCTTGCATAACAGCTTGCCTTTAGGAGTTTAAGTTAAAAAAACAACTTGGGACTACTGTGATGAAATCATAAGAACAGGTAACTCTTTTAAGTTTTGAAGTCAGATAAGAAAGCATTGTAAAAGAGAAGAAAACAGCCTGGCAGGAGACATTTTCCTTATGATAAACCCCATGGAATAGTGAGTGGCCAGGGGAGGCAGGGGGAGATTTTAGGTCACTCTACTACAGGAAAACTCAAATCTTCAACCACTGAGTCTGCCTTGTGTTCAAGGCCTTTGCTAAGCTAATCCTCCCCAGCTCCTTATCTGCTGATAATATTTCTTTATCCTGATAAATGTTTGAAATGCAGGAACTTTTGGGCACAGTCTCTGCCAAGTGCTAAGGGGATGCTTGGGGAGGATCCCCAAGGTTCAGGGTAAAAGCAGAGATTGTGACTGTCTGATTATCTGTCAGTAGGGTTTAAATGATGATTCAAGACTGGTTCAGAACAAGGAACTGGGCAAGGCTTGCTCACTTTCCCCAAATAATCCTTATCCCCAACAGCAAGAGTCTGGAAAAGTCCTGGCCTTCAAAGAGGAGGATGGTACAAGTTGTTGTAAAACACAAGTGGTGTTTTAGCACTGGACAAAGGCTCAGAGCAGTGAAAAGGAGATCACCCAGCAGATCTCTGGTTTCTCATTGTGGTGTAATTACAGGAGAGTTTTCCTGTCACACAGCTGAGGGTGTCCCTGGGTGATGGGAAAATCTCTGGTGAGACCTCACTGCTGTGACTCCTCTGTCAGCACAGAGCATGAACAGGCACATCTGCTCACAGAAACAGCACCAGGGTGTTGGAACCCTGGCCACTGAGAATTTTAGACTTTCTGTGCTGACAGGCACTGACCCCCAGGAGAACACTGCATTTGACCTCAGGCTGTAAAAAAAGTTTCCAAAACTGAATGATAGAACTAAGATTATGAATGTGTAATTCAAACAAAAGTGTATAATACCACACAGTGGAAAACTTAAAGTTTTAGAATATAGTAGTGCATATAAAAAAAAAAAAAATTTAACAACAGGGTTTACTGCATTCAGCAGTGTGGAGAGGTATTAATTCATGCTCTGACAGCTCATCCTACCTCTGCTTTTCTCTCAAAGCACTGAATTTCATAGCCTGCCATTCTGGAGGGATGGCCAGAGTGTCCTAGCATGAACTGCACACTCGGTGTAACACAAACCCCTCGGGGAGAACTGAAGCACTGGGGGAACAAAGGAGCCTCTGTGCAGCTCCCATCTGATAACGGGAGCCCATTCAGCAGGAGCAGCAGCACAGTGTGGGCAGGAGGGAAATCTCCTGCAGCAGGGCTGAGCTGGCAGCCAGGGGATGGGAACTGCGTCATGCTCAGCTCCCTGCAGGAGCAGCATCCTCTTCCCCAGCCTGCCTGGCATCAGGGGCACGACCTGCTGGGGTGAGAGAGCCCAGGTGTGTCTCACTGGCACCTTGCTCTGTCCCTCCTGCTGCTGTGCTCTCTACCCTCTCTTCACTCAGGGATTAGACTTTAAATTGAGGCAGTTTGATTTCACACCATAAAGAAATTCACAGTACTGTTGTACCAGTGAATTGTCCTCCCCATTTTGGTGAATCCACACAGAGACACTAAACAGCATTTCAGTTTCACATTGGTATCTTCCTAGTATGAAAAACTGGAATTCTCTCTGAGTTTGGATTTTATTGATGCTGCTTCTCCATTGATCTTCCCCTCCCCACATTCTCTGACCTGCTTCAGGCTTGTGCTGCTTTTTTGGGAAGCTGTTGGCTTTGTGTTGCCATCAGAGGGAGCAGGAGAAATGGCCCTTCCAAGTCAATCTCCTCTTAAAGTATGTTTAGCTTTGATTGGGAGGGGTGGGAAGAGGTTCTCCTGTCTCTGTTTGACTCTGCTTAACTTTGAAAACATCAAACATCATTCCCCTGCCTTTGTCTGCCTCTCAAATTTGGGAGCCAGCAGAGGGAATATGATGAAACAGGTATTTAAGGCAATTAAGGAGCAGGCTGGAGCACAGGCTGAGTTATCAATCATTGCAAGATCTACCTGGAGACATGAAAGAACTGTGTAGGTTCTCAGCACATTCAGTTCTGCAGGTACAGAAAAGGGACTGTCTGGGGATTTCTTTGTATTTCTCTTTTAGCTAAATCTGCAATGAAGTGGATAAAGTTGTTATTTTGCCTGCTCAATGTCTTATGGTTTCAGATAGTGCTCCAAATCAATACTGTGGAAGAGATAAAATCAGAAATAACTTTTCCAGTGTTCTGATCTAATAAAAGTTTAAGACTAAAGCAGAAGATGGACTGAGGATCCCAAAGTGACACACAGCACCTAGCTTTGGCTCTTTTTTAAATAAACCTTCTTATGCAGCTGCTGTAATCCAAAACAGAATTGCTCAGCTTAGGGAAATCCAGAGGATGGAAGAGTTTTAGCCCACTTTAAAAAAAAAAAAAAAAAAAAAAAAAAAGACTTTCAAGGGTCCAGCTACCTCCTACAGTGTCTTCATGTTGTACTCCTGTTTATTAAAATAGAAATTGTGTACTGATTTTTACAGTGCCCACTGTATGAACCCTGCTAACTTCATCAATAATGTATTAGTAAGTCAGCAATAAGATTTTAGGCAAGTATTCGTTTTTTCTGCTGACAGGATAATATTCTAGTCATTCCAAGGGGATAAAAATGAGAAGTTCTGCCTGTCTCCAGTATTAATTATTGGTTGCAGTCCTGTTTGGAGGTGTGCTGGCCATGGAGCCATTCTAGCCAGCAATGCTGTGAGCTTGTTAATGCAAATGGATTCTGGGGTTGGGGCATGAAACACTTTCAAAATGTGGCAGTGATTCCCTGACTTCAAACCCTGAGAAGCACCAGGCAAAGGATGTGGAAAGGGAAAGAAACTGAAGCAGTGTGGTGGTGTGACCAAGCTTAGAAAACTTTTGGGGAAAAATTATCTACACTACCTAACTAGTAATTTGTTTTCATTTTCTTCTGCTTTTATTTAGAGTTAGGATTAAAACATGAAAAAGATAAATTTTTTGTTTGGACTTAGTTGTTTGTTAGATTTTATTTAAAGTACAAAGAGTTCTTTAGTACTTCTAGCTATCAAGCTAAAATCAAAAAAATGAAGATGAATTTAGGTAGTTACAAGGTCTTTTAAAGCTAAACAGTCTAATTAAAAGTTCACATTTATATTATTTGTACTTTTGACCCAATAACTAAACTGTTGTGACCTGCACTGTGGGATTTTCTATTTAACCAAGAACAACTACCTAAAATCATGAAAAAGAAGGGGAGGAAAAAAAGAGAATGTCAAAAAACTTCCATTTTGTTCCATACCTATTACTATATTTTAAAACCCCAAATTCAAAACCCTTCACCATATGACACTACACTCTTCTATTCAACTACACAGCTGTCATTCTAACTCCATCACTCAAATTTAAAGGCCTTTTTTAAAGTCTCAAATCAAAAGCAGTGTTCCCTTAACAGTTACTGTTAAAAAGCACAAAAAGTTCCAAACTCCAGGCTTCTGGGTTCCAACAGGAGAATAGACTGGGATTTTTTTTTTCTGCTTCAGCAATTGAATTAAAAAAAAAAAATCTGTGTGATGATAATATTTTTTTTTAACGAAGAGATTTTGTGGTGCTGGCATTTAAGCAAAACCCCACTAGGTGTCCCCCGTCTGTTAGAATTACTCAGAGGAGAATGTTGGAATTACTGGGAAGCAAAGCTGGAGCAGCCTGGTGAGCTTTGGGAGGGTTTGGGCTCCCTGCTCCTCCTCCTGCCCCCAGAACAGAGCTCAAATTTGGTTCTGATCCTCAGAACATTCCTGTGTCACTAGTGAGGCACCCATCAGTGTGTCCATGCTGCAATGAGACTTTTAAATGTGTGTTCTCTGGGTATGACTTCACACACACACTGTAGGTGTGCTGTGCACTTAGAAGAGGATCAGACATCCAATCCCAGCAATTTAAAACCTCAATATTTATCAGTATTCAGTGTGGAGATACCCAAGTGCATGTGCAGGCAACCAGATTTTAGCTGAGCTTGCAAACCTCTCGAGTCAGTGAAGGTCACCTGGTAATCAGACGACTTTTCTTCTGATTTTTTGGGGCATTTTTTGCTGTGGGGTTAGGGATACTCCACTCACTGCTGTGCTACCGCTTCCTCAGATCTCTCATTTTGCTTTGCTGGAGGTGGTGGGAAGGGTGTAGAAATCTCTGCATCACTTCAGTGGACCCCATTTAATCTCACACATTGCCTTTTGGGTTGTATTTTTGGACAGCAGAAGTTCAAAATCTCTGTAGAAAGCAGAGGTGTTTGAAGCCTTTCAGGGAGAAAATCAGCATGCAGACAAGGACTGTGGTTCAGAGTGTCTGCAACCCAAATTTAGCCTTACTAAATAAAAACCAAACCAAAAATCCCACTGGTTATTTTCTGAGTAGTTCTGGAATTTTTGTCCTAGTATTCCTAATGAGCTTTGTAAATAATCTTTAATCAAAATCTGGACTAAAGCTCTGTGAGGGGCACAGTGACCTCATGACTAAACTTGTAATTACAAATCTGTGCTCAGTGTTGTTTATGGTCTACTACACATCAGTGTCAAAGGGGGTTGGATTTTAGATTTTAAGGGGGCTGAGAAGGAAGGCAAAACCATTAGAAGGCACAAACCCCGGTACCCTTAGGTATCTATCCCAGTGCTATATTTGTTTTTAATATTTAATTCTGCTTCTGAAACATAATAGAAAACAATCTTATTTGAATGTTTCAGTAATCTTTTTAATAAGTCTGAACACTAGGTCTCCATAGGACCTCAAACATTGCTGTTTCAAAATATTGAAACTATCCTCTATTTCCACAAGAAAATTGTTTGTAATGAACAGAGACTGCAAGCTCAAAATAGAAATTAGCAAAAACCAGATTATTAAGTGCTCATGAGACTTGCAAATTGATAACTGGAGAGAAGAAAGTTCCCTGTGTAGCCCCGGGGCAAATAAAGCAAGGGCAGAACAAACACCAAGTGCTGCAAGATTGGCCCCAGGTCGCCCTGTTTCCAGCCTGGCTGAATGCTCAGCCTCCCTTCCCCAGGGCTGCTGCTCCTTCTCCTTCTCTCGACTCCTCCAGGGCACATCTGTGGCCCTGTCACCTCCTCTGGGTAATTTCTTTTCCCCCTTCTCCTAATGCTGATGTTGCTGATGGGGCTCTGGATGGCTCTGGCGCCTTGGTGCTTATCTTGCTGTGAAATGGGAGGTTGTGCCATGAATTCCCTGAAGGAAACCCCTCCGTGGGCACATCCAAGAGGGGACCTGGACCTTTCCAGCAAGGCAGACCTTGCTCTTGTGTCCTAAAAGGCAGAGTCAGGGCAGGAGCTGCTGTGACTCACCCTAGGTTTGAGTGACACGTTTCCTGATCCAACACTTCTCCCAGCATATTTCTCATCTCATTCTGATCTTAGTCATACAGTTTTATGAGTGCTTTTCTTCCTGGCCTTTTTACCCTAGCTCAACGCTGCTAAGCAGCCCTTTGTTCCTTTTAGTCATCCACCCACAGCTTTCCCAGTTTTATGACTGCCAAGATGAATGCTCCTGCTTCTCTAGGCCATTCAGCACATATTGATTCACCCAACTTCTAATCAGCCTTTTCTTATTCTCCGGTGTGGGACTGGGAATCACCTGAAATTTAAATAGAATCCTGCAGATTAGGATGTCTGCCGAAGCAGATCCTCTTTTGTACGGGGCAGAAGATAAGCTTTAGGTTTCCAAATGCTCCAGCAATCTCTCTGACATGATTAGCACTCCAGGGAGTGCTCCTGTTATCCAGAAGGGCTTTAATTGTGCCCTCGGGGTATTGTGAGGTGGGAGGGGAGCCGACCTGTGCTAGGGAAAGATAAATCATCTATCGCATATCTGGGTGTTTTGAAAGCCCCAGCAAACATCAGGTTGGAGCAGGAAGCCCAGCCACCATTCCTGCTGGGGGGAATTAGCTCAGGGATCATTCCCTGGTGGGGGAGGTTGGCACATCACCTGCCTCCAGGAGATCTGCTCTGTCCAAGGCACTCTTTGGCAGCTGTCAGGGCAGACCAGGTGTGCTGTGGCTGCTCCCCATCACTTACAGTGCTGGCAGTTCAGGGTGAGAGGGATCTCAAGGATTTCTCTCTGGCCTCATGGGCAGCAAAATTTGTTGTTTTTTTAATTTTTATTTGTAGCTCCTTTATAGGAATAGCTATCTCTAAAGTCAGGGCTTCATCTGGTAGAAAAAACCTTGTTATCAAGAAGTAGAGAGGGAGCAAGGTTATAATTTTTCACTGGTCTTTAATTAGTGGGATTTTTTTAATGGCTCTTTCACAGGCTAGCCCTTAAGGTTGCTGCTATTTCTGACTTGTCTGACTCTGCTGCCTCCTCCTTTCTCTCCCTCTCATTTCCACTTTTGGGTCTTTCCTTCCTGTTTTGTTGCATTTCCCTCCCTGCAGAGTTTGTGATCTCACACCTACCCCAGGCTTTGATGCAGAAAGGTCAGAGTTGCAGAGCCAGCGTGGACACTGACCTGTCACTGCTGTCACTCTGCTGCACGTGGCCAAGGGAGGTCTGGCTGCCGAGTCATTGTCTGGAGACCTCTGCAAGCTTGAGCTTGTGGGGCTGTCTCTGCTCGGTTCTTTTTCTTTTGGCAGGGCTCCCCTGTGACAAACAAGGGCTGGAGTCTTGTATACTAAAAGCCTTGAAAAGCAAAACAGCCCTCAACTCATATTTAATGTCCAGGTTTCCACCTGGAGCAAACCAGGCTTACAACCACGTGCTCTGCTATCCTTCTGCACAGGCATGTCCTGCTCTTTGTGGAGCTTAACTTCTGCTGTAGGAGTAGCACTGAGACTGATATTTAGTTGGCTCCCAAGCCTTAATATTCATGGAAATAGATACAGAAAAAAATATCAATCTATAAATTTGGGATTGCTTGCATGCCAGGTGGATTCTAGAGCACACAAAAAAATAAGTCCAGTTACAGTTATACCAAGTGGACAGCATGAACAAGAAGCTGAAGAACATTTGGTTTAAGGATATTTTAATATAGAATTAAACTAACTTAAGTGAGTGAATGGCACACTTGAGTCGACTCCCACCTGAGTCAGCAGCAAGATCAGCTCCACAAAAACGAAAATGATGCTTAAATAGGAGAAGCTCGATGTGACCATCAGGCTTCTCATGCAAAGGAAGAGCAGAGGCTAGACCAGTGTGCATTAAGCAAGCAGAGAAGAGGTGACTGCTCAGAGGCCAAACCCTGGTTGCCCTCTCCCTGCACACCCCAGTATCCTCAGCCTGGCTCCCTGCCCTGGCGTGGGCGGAGGGAGGAGGAGGAAGGAAGGAAGGAGAGCAGGAGCTTCCAGCTGTGGAGTGAGCCTTGCCTTGAACTGCTGCCTGGGAGCAGGGCATGGAGCACAGGGGCAGGGCAGGGGCAGCAGTCACCCTGCCAGGGCTGCTGAGGATGGAGCTGGGTGTGACCCTGAGCTGCACAGGGACAGCTGGGAGGGGATGCTCAGAAAAACCATCTGTGTTTTCTTCCTGAGGCTGTCTTTCTTTGTTTTCACAGCATTATTTGAAATACCTTCACTGAAGAAACAATTTTCCAAATACCAAATTTCTTGGGAGAGCAGCACAATTATTTCAAAAGCATTTTTTGGGGGAAAGTACACACACACAAAGTCTGTCAGGGAGAACCCTTAGTAACTTTCATGAAATATCATTCTAAAATCTGAGCATCTTTCAACACAGGAATCTAATTAATAGGCACAGAATTTTCATCATAAATGAAGCAATCCTCTCTAAGGCTGTTGTGCCAGCTGTGTGCTGGGGCTGGGAATTCAGGTATTTGTAGACAGGTTACCCATGGGATGCTGAAAGGAATGATCTCCTGTTTCTTGTGACCAAGGGTGACTTGGTGATGAGTGTCTGTCCCAATGCCACAAGGTAGAGCCTGGCACAGACAGATTTGCCTTGCAATGATGATACATTATTGATACAAGAAGTATTTCACCCAGTTACCCTGCAGACCTCTCCCACAATATCGTCTTGAGCAAGTGCATTGAAATCTCTGTTGACATTGAGTGTGCCCGGCTGTGTCATTCTGTTTCCAAACAAGCCACTCCTCCTCCCCATTGTTTCCTAAACCTCACGCCGAAGAAATTATTTATTTCAGTACTGAGCCACAACAAGAAAAATAAATATATATATACATATATAGAAAGCAAGCCCAAAAAATCTGTAGGAGAACACTTTTCAACTACTAAAAGAAGGAAATGCTTTTTGGGGGAGTGGCTTTAGGGGCAATTCTTTTATTGCATTCTACTACATTTTTTTTCTTCTTCATGCTGAAATTTTTCAGGAGAGGGAGATGACTTGCACTGAGCAGATCCATTACCTGACAAGTGTCTTATCTGAATTTCATGAATTAATTTCCCCCAAAAGAACTATTTTGTTAACCTTTTCTGGTTTTCTGCCCTAAACATGAATGCTTTGGGATGGTAACTTGTCTGCTGACACACTGTCTTCCTTCCCAAAGTATTCATCCACACTTAAAATACTTGAGATTTTTTGAGGGGAGGAGAGACTCTTGGGAGTTTTTTGTTTGTTTGGGGTTTTTGGGATTTCTTTTAATCATAGTGTTTGATTATCAACAGTACTGGGTTGTATAAAGATGTGGAACAAAGGGACCCTTTCACAGAAGCACAAGTTTACTGTCAGCCCAAGAATATCTTGAAAAATGTACAGAGTTCAGTGCCCAGGACAGGTGATATTCTGTGTCTCTACAGATATGAGTAGATAAGGAGATATTTACTGGCAATGAAACCTGGAATTCCTGTCAGTTGAAAAGTTTAAATGTTTTTATGCCAACCATAAAACTGTCTTAAAAGCAAAAAATTGGTCCATAAATCATTCAGATTGGAGCCTGTCAGTTGCTGCCACTGGATTTTCAGGTGTCCAGTTAGAACTGGAATTAGGGCATGTCATGTCCTCTCTTCATTTAGGATCAAGCTTCTATGTTGAAAAATATCTCCACTGAGGAAATATATATTATATGGCTTGGATAAGTAGAAAAGATATGATAAAAATCTAAATGTTCTAAGAAATCCAGCTCATTAGGAAACAATAAGGACACATCTGTCCAGTGTGAGTGATTTTAGAAAGGTGGTGTGAAGCTGCCCAGAAAAACCTGAAAATGCACCAAAAAAAAAAAAAAAAAAAAAAAAAAAAAAAAAAAAAAAAAATAAAATTCTGAGGTCAGAGTAATTTTTCATTCAAAAATATTTTTGCCAGGAAACTCAGGCTTGTATATGAAAATGTATGAAAATGGCAGAGGTGATTTCTGTGTAACTCTGCACGTACACTTGTTGCCTCCTGTATGCAGTCTGCAAAGCAGTCACACAATGACAAAGTTCAAGTGAGTAATGGGGTTTTTTCTTAAGGGTTTATGTGTGCAGGGATTTATATATCCTGTTGCAATGAGTTATCCTGTGTGGTAACTTCAGAAATAGATTTAGAGTGAACTTCCTTGCCAGTTAAGGAAAGTTATATATGTCCGCATAGTTATTCAGTAAAATGCCAGATACAGAGCAAGCTCTATAAGACCAATGGTAATGGGCCAAAAAATAAAAAAATAAATCTGGTGAGTCTGTAGTCATCCTGCACTGAATAGTAAATGTGGCACTGTTCAAAATGAGAGGAGCCTTATGTCAACTCATTTGGTCAGTTTTGAAATCTGAATTTCTTCATGTTTTCAAAAGGAACCCGTCAGGTGCTGTAGGCCTGTCTGCTTTGGGGTTCTTACCCAATTTCCTTATTTGAGCACACTTCTAATTGTGCCAGTTAAACAGTAAAACGAGGTTAAAAAACTCATTTGGACCAGAAATGTCCACGGTGGTTTAAGGTCAATGTGGCTTTTGGCAGCAGCAGTTTGCCTTCAGCGGCAGAGATTGTGCACCTGTGCTTTGGTGCCAAGAGACTGCCCATAGCAGGGTCTGAACCTGAGCTCAGCCCTGATGTTTTACAGCCCTGCAGTGCAATGGCCTGGGTTGCAAACACTCAGCAGGTAGCAGCATCCTAAATTGCAGCTATTAAACTTGGCATTGCCTGCTCGACCCCTGCCCTGCAGAGCTCTGCTGGAACTGCTCTCCTTTAAGCTGGTAACACCAAGACCTTTGCAATCTCTGTGCTTGTTTTAGCAAACTGATCTTATCTGCAGATCAAAATAGATTCTAAAGGTGCCAAACACTGGCAGTATATCTCCTATAGCAACACTTTTGTTGCAACAGGTGAAGGTTTAAGACTGAACAGAATGTTGGGCTTGGCTGCTCTCTGTGCTCCCTTCAGCTTCAGGGAGGCTGTGGGAGGGATGTGAGCCCCTCCACTGCACAGAGATGTGACTTTGGGGCTCTTTGCAGAGTGCATGGCACTCTGGGCCCCGATTTTGGCTGTTATCACTATGTTTCACAAGGACAACATTTGCTTTGACACACGTGGTGTTTTTCTTTCCTGTGCCTTACTATTAAATCAACAACTAAAAGCACGTTGCTGTGTAATTACACACACATGTCTTGCTTTGGGTTTAGAAATAAAATTGCAGGCATCTGCAAGGGGCATCTCTATCAATTCAAACAAGTAAGAGCCCTCTTGTAAAACTTGCCCTGTTTGTTCTTTCAGCCTCAGCTGGAATGAATTCTGCAATGACCCTTGGTGGCAGAGATCTGTGAAGGTGCCAGATTTTTATCTTCCATCTTCAGAAATGATGTTGTGATGATGCTGAAATGCTCTACAGCACTTAAAGGGTGTTATATAACCAGTTAAGTGTGTGCTTGGAGGAGCTGGAACACTTTGGCCAGGAAATTGGGCTGGGGTGAAGAGTCATCGTGGGTCAGGCCTGTGTCAGGGTGTGCAGTGGGGAGGAGGTCAGGCAGCCTTGGAATTTTGGAACAGAGCCAGACTGGAGACACTGCTGCTTTGGGATTTCTTCCCAAAAATTCTGATTGTGAAGGAGCATTAAACCACAGAAGGGACAGGGTGTCTGTCAGTCCATGGGCAGTGCTGGAGAGGGTTTTCCTGAGAGCTGGACAGAGAGCTTCTTCATGAGCTGTGCCCTAGGTAGTGAATGTCTGCTTGTGGGCAGAGCCAAAATCAGGGGGGCAGAGGGTGTTCAAGTGCCTTCCTTGCCCCAAGAACCCCACCTGCCCCACAGCCCTCAGCAAAGACAGCACAAGGTCACATCTTTGGTGCCATAGTCACAGCACCTTATGGGACAGGAGATGGTGGATGAAACCCAGCCATGGAAAACACTGCCTGTGCCTGGTGGAAAAGTCCCTGACCATCCTGCAGTCCAGCAGCAGAGCTGGATTTCCCTGCCACCATCCCTGGAGCACACTCAAAGCCTGCAGTGAGTTTACACCTGTGCACCTCCAAGCTGTGCTCTGGCTGCAGCAGGGAGCTGGACCCCAGATGTTTCCCAGGTGCATCACAGGTGCCATTAAACACAGCAGGGGGAAAAGAAAACAGACTTGTCTAGTGCTGTTTTGTCAAAATACAACCAGGACAAGTGCAAACTAATTAGAAATCGAGACAACTCCCATCCAAAACGCAATGGTGTGTCATGTGTGTGCCAACAGGCAAAGTGATTACTCAGTTGTTGTTCAGGCAAAAATTCCCACTGAGTAAGGTCAGAGTAATCACCTCAGGATCTGTCCCTGCTGTGCTTGCCCCCAGTTGCCACCGTGCTATCCATGAGAGGAGCTCCAGGCACTTTCTGCTCAGGGCTTTGCTGACTCAAGGCAAGGCTTGGCACGACAGCTGGACCAGCTGTGCTCTGGGAGAGGAGACACAGCTCATGGTCTGCCATGGTCCTCCTGCCAGCCCCTCCATCCCTGTGCCCACCCAAACTGGCACAGGGATTAGGCACTGCTGCTGTGGGAGTGATCACAGTCAGCTGAGCACCTTCCCCTGCCTCTCCACACCCTTCCCCAAAAGCTGTGCTGGCCTTTTTTCCACTGCAATGAGAGAGGATTGCTGGAGCCTGCTGTTTCCATCTGCCCCCTGAGGCAGGTGTATGTTTTCTTCCATTTGTACTTTTTTAGGGTGTGTATGCACTGGGGATTCCTCCTGTGTTCTCTTGAGATCTGTAATGGTAGAGCTGTGGTATTTTTGGTCAAAATCCTGGATGTGTCAGACCTTTCCCACTTCTCCCTGAATCAGCGTCACTCCTCACAGCCCAGCTCCAGGGCCTGTCTTTACCTGGAGGTCCCTGGCTTGGTCTGGTTGCCTTATTCTGCATCAGCTTTCAGGATCCTGGGCCAAAGTTTTTGGTCTCCAAAAGCAGGAGAGGGTGGGTGTGGTTTTTTCAAGGGATAGGATTCTGGTGGCTGCAGTCCTTTTAGTAGCTTGGGTAGTCCTTAACATCAGTGTAACAAACACTGCTAGACATTAAACTGTGTCACACTGTGTCCTCATCCTTCTATTTCAGCGATTTTCAGTTCCCTGCATCCTTTTCCCTTCCTCTGACATCTCCCTGCAGGGATGGATTGCATTCCCAACTTAAATACCAGGAGCTCTCATCATCCTCCCACTGCTCCCCCTCGCTGTCCTGGGCAAGGAGCTCCCCTGCCCCTCTCCTGAGCTGTGGGTTCTTTCACTCCTGCCCCAGGCCAGCTCCCCTCTGCTCCCCTTTCCTCCCTGGGCCCCACCCAGCTTTATCTTGGAGGCAGACAGAGATATGACACAGAGCTGTGTTCACCTGCCTGATGATGTGTCCCCAATCAGCCCAAATGCAAGCTAGCACAGCAAGAAGGAAAGGAAGTTACAGGGAGGGTTTGAGAGAAAATGTCCTGCTCTGTGGCAACAGCAAAGGAAGAAGAAAAAGAATTTTATTTATATAAAAAAGGAGGCTGCAAGGTGGATTTCTGGGCCAGTTAGCAGGACTTATCCACAGACAGGACAGCTCCCACTTTAACTTAATTTTCTTATGCTCAGTAATGGTTTTCTCTTTATATTTCTCTTTATGTGCCCCTGGCTTGATGAACCATAAAATCACAGAATGGTTTGGCTTGAAAGGAACATTAAAAATCAACTCCTTCCAACCCCCTGGCATGGGAGGGAACCTCCCACTAGAAAAGATGGAGATGTAGCTTTTGAGATTGTGTAAGAGCAGTGCTCTGGGAGGAAATGTCTCCCTTTCTGCTTGTGTGGGTATTAAGTGTGGCTGCTGGGAAGGAAAAGGCCTGTCCTTTGGGAGAGTCTTATTAAGGGAAACCAGCTATTAACAGGTATATATGGAAAGGGTGGGGTTCCTTATTACTGCACTCATTTCAGCATCTCCTATCTGCCTCAGGAGTGCATCATGGTGATATCAGCCTTTATTAATATAAAACTCACTATTACACACCCCTGATTACCCCACAGGTGTAATTCAGTGGGTCTCTGACACTGCAGCCTATCTGATTAAAGTGCCAGTGGAGTGATCAGCGACACCAAATTAAGCTGTCAGTGTCAAGGATCTTTTGGTGTAAAGTTAAATTATATCCAAGGATTAAAACCTGGGAGACTGTGATCTAATTAGCTGAAGTTTATCCTGTGAGTGGTTGGGATGTAATAACTTGGTGATGCAGAGATGAAAATGCCCAATGGCCAATTTTCTCTGTGGGAAAGTGAGAAGTTACTTAGGTTTGGTATGTGCTGCATGACTCTTCTGTGTGTTTTTTTGATTATTTTTTTTTTTTCAGTCTAAGAAATATACATACCATTGTGGAAAGATGTAGTCACTTTAATTCTTTTCTGGATTACAGAATTTTCTCTCTCTCTTTGAGGAAAAGTATCTTTATCTCATTCCTGCCTTTATTACAGAGTTACCACAAAACTCTAATTAGGGGAAGCTTGTTTTTAGTGGTGGGGCTGCTAAGAAATTAGTACTTCTGTTCTGAAGTCCAGGGTTGATATTTAAATGCTGTGTGAGAATAAAAAAGCCTGCACTTCTTGTAAAACAAAACCCAATTATTCCAGAAATCTTTCATTTTTATAGTACGGGTGTCTCATACTCTATTTTAATACAGATTTTAATAGAGAGATGACAGTTTAAAAAACACCCCATCAAAACAATTTTCTCATTAATTTTGTTAATATGAAAAATGGTTTGGTTTCTTGCTTTCTTGTTTTTATCAAGACAATTCTGAAAACCATTTAATTCTGTTTAAAATTACTTTTTCATTGTTGTTTTAGTAGAAACTCTTCCCTCAGGTGTTTAGATCACCTTTATTCAGCACAGGAGTGGCCCAGTGTTTCACCTGGGAGCTGCAGGGTGGCTTCAGATGGATTTTATGGGACTCAGCACAGCTCAGCGTGAGTCCCACGATATTTACCCAGGCATGAGACAAGCAGGTGCAATTATATTGGCTTTTATCATTTTCTCATGGCTGATAAGCTGCCCTTGGTGAGGGTTGCACGTTTCTGTGGCTGTGAGTGCACACAGACACCAGGGCTCCCCACTGGACCATTCCAGCCCCAAAGGGAGAGGAAACTCTACTCATTTGTCAGAATTGAGGTTTTTCTTGTCCTGCTGTTGGTAGTGAGGACTCTGGATGCTCCTTCCCCTTTTAACCTTCTCCTTCCTCCATACTTTGCTCAAACTGACCCTTCTTCAAAGAGCCTGGTGCCCAAACTGGCCTCATTCTGCACAACTTGGAAATAAATAACATTTCTCCAAATGCCATTATGCATGTAAACAGGCAGGAGAAGTCAAATTGGCCTTAAGGCAAAAGATGAGCTGGAAAAAAAGTGTATTTCAATGACAGTGAGAAAGTGATACAAGGGATGAAAACAATTGTGTGCAACTTAAGGAATGAAAAATATCCCAGATTGTTCTTTTCAATTTCTTTCTCTATATGTCAATATTTAACTGTACAATTTTAGGGAAGGGTTATCTTGGGATCAATACTTGTGTTTCAAGCAGTGCCTTTGACCCACTCACATGACAAGTTGTTACTTGGTGTCTAAATAAAAGCTCTGCTGGTGAGTAACCAATGCTGCTCCTGAGTGAACTGTACAGGAAATGTGCTGGTTTTTTACTCAGTTTCCAGCTGGGGAGACAGACTCTGGAGTGAAAGCTGAGCCTGGGCTCATGACTGTAAATGGAAATGGTCATCATCGCTCACAGCTGGTCTGCTTCCCATTCCCCAGCACCTTTTTGTTGTTACTTTGTCAGGTTTCTCTCATGAGGGATGTATTTTCCGCTCTTTTCACCTCTCTCATTTCTCTTTCCCTCAGTATTGCAGTTCCTGTGGAGCTTCCTCATACCTTCCCACACCTCTTGAGGCCAGAAAATTCTCCATTCACCTCCAAACCATCTCTGGGGAGAAGGAGCAGGAGTATTTGGGATGATGTGAGGAGCTGGGGTTACATTTCTACAGTGGGTTTGGGACGGTTATTTTAAGGGCAAAACCTGTAATTTGCTCAGAATTTATATTCATTTCATGAAAACAAAGTTCTGCTTCATGTTCCATTTTTAATTGGCACTTTTAATATATCCTACTGTGTGCTAGCAAGAAGAAACATGTTCTCTTTATGCTTCCTCCCAGTTTTTGATTATTTTCCTTTCACTCTGTTCACTTCCAACATCTGATCAGCCAATTTGTCTACCTAAGGTCTCTCAAAATATATGATTTGCCATGTGCACCAAAACATGATAAATGGACCAAAAATAAGGAATGTTAAGGTTTTTTAAGTCCTCAAATCTCTATATATTATATTAATTTTCGCAATAAAAGTTTCATGAATTATTTTGGAGATGTTTCATATAATGAGGACTCTTTCAGTCTTCTCCTCTTGATGCCTTTTTTTCCCCCTAACCAGAAATACATGTTCTTTTGCCTGATGCCATTTTTATACTCCTACCATTATCTCCCATGTATACTTTTTCATTTTAGTGTTTAATTGATGCTGGAGACTGTGCCCTGTTCAAAAACAATTACATTAATTCCTGTATTTTTCACATAATGTGCTATGTGTCTGCTGCAGCCTACAAAGGCTTAATAACAAGACTAAATGCTCTCTGTGGGTGCAGTGAAGATTAAGCTGGTCTGAGTAAGGAAAGTGCAGAAAGGAAAGTGGAGGGGAAGGGTTTTTTGTTCAACTGAAGTGGGGTGAGAAACCTTTTCCTCACCTGGGGCTACACAGGGTTCCCAGGCACCAGTGTCTCTGTGGCACCAGTCTGTATTTCCTTATCACCCAGCCCTGGGATGAGAACACAGCTACAGATCCCAGTGGGATCTGTGCCCCTTCCTGCCCCACAGCACCAGGATCCTTCAGCCTGCTGAGCCTGAAGCCCCCAGGGATGGGATGGGATGACACAGCCCCCACCTGGCACCTGTGTGGAGTTCTGCTCCCCCAGCACCAGAATCTGAACTGTGGGAGTGAAGGCGATCACAGGGCTGGAGCACCTTTCCTGTGAAGGCAGGCTGAGAGATTTGGGATTGTTTAGCCTGCAGAAGAAAAGGCTCCAGAGACACCTTAGAGCATCTTCCAGTACCTAAAGGGGTTATAAGAGAGCTGGAGGACTTTTCACAAAGGCATGTAGTGATAGGACCCAGGGGACTGGCCTTAAGCTGAAGGAGAACAGATTTAAATGAGATGTTAGGAAGAAATTCTTCCCTGTGAGGATGGTGAGGCCCTGGAATAGGTTGTTCACAGAGATTGTGGACTCCTCATCCCTGGAAGTGCCCAAGGCCAGGTTGAATGGGAGCAGCCTGGGACAGTGGGAGGTGTCCCTGCCCATGGCAGGGGGTTGGAACAAGATGATCTTTTAGGTCCCTTCCAACCCAAATCATTCTATCAGTAGGGAAATGGGAGTCCAGGAGCATCTTTGGGACAGAAGAGTGGAAATAGAGACTGGACAAAGATCAGTAGAGAGGATGAGGAACAGGGGTGGGACTTTGCAGGGCACTGGGGAATGTGCCTTAAAATTTCACACCTCTGTGCTCAAGAGTTCAGCTTTCAAACTCAACCAAGCAAGGAAACAGCTCAGTCCTAGCCCTGTGCAGTGAGAGCTCTGTGTGCACAGGGACATTCCCTGGTGGAAAACTGCACTTGTGGTTACAGCAGAGGGAGAAGCTCATGTTTTTGGGGAGGGTAATGGCAGGAGAGGAGGGATGCCCACACTGGTGTGTGCACAGGCAAGGTGTTGCAAAATTAGAGTTGTGTCAGCAGCTGGCCAAGCCACGTGGATGTAGTGAGGCAGAACTTGTTGCCTTTAGCCTCATTCTAGGGAGCCAGACTGGGTGAAACAAATTTATTAACCCAGGATTTAATTTATAATTTCTCCTGGAGGACAAAATTCAGAACTCATCTGCTTTCCTCCCCCCTCTACTCTTGCCATGCCCAAAAGGACAAGTAACCAGCTGAGGTTTCAGGTGTCTGGCAGCAGCCCTGATGCAATGGCAGTGCAGGGTGAAATAACCAGCTGCAAACGCTGCCTGGGAGCGTGGAAGATTTGCTGGTGCCATGCTGAGGGACAAAGCTGTCCCTGGTGCCCGTGGCTTCCCAGGCACAGTCCCACCCTTTCAGCCTCTGGTGTGGGCACTGCCCCAGGTGTTCCTGCCTCAGCAGCCAGAAGTGCTGAGCCAGGTGCTCTCAGGGTTCCCATCCTGTCTCCCAGAGAATCAGAGTTGTGTAAGGGCACAGACTGGGCTGGGGCATGGGGGAAAGGGAAGTTGTAATGAGATAAATGTGTGCAAGGCAAGATCCTGTGGGAGAAGAGAGGGTGACAGCCAGGTTTTTTTTATGATCACTCAGTTCACTCCCACCTTTGGATTGTTCAATCCATTGCTGTTAACCAGGAAGGATACTGAAATAGCCAGTCCATTATTAGCTGCCTCCCATTTCTGAGATGAGTTGTTGGTCATTCCTGTGTCTGACCTGATGTAAATTCCTGTTATCTGTTCCTGTATCCATGCTCTTGTGCCCAGCAGGTCCCTGTGCAATGTCACAGGATTTTAGTGATGACTAAAAGGTGCTGAAGTGTCAGATTTGCTCTTCAAAACTAGATTCCTCCCACTGGGTTCAATTTCTCCTGGAGATTTGTATAAATGTGCCCTTTGTGCATACATGGATTGGGTGGCTGCAAAGAAACTCTCACAAAGTTTCTTACCACACAAACCCTTCAATAATAAAAGGGAAAACCAAGATAACATGATATGAGGGTTTGTAACAGACCCCTGTGGTATGGAAAGGGATGCATGGTGATTTAAAAAGAAATAAAAATTCCTATCATGACTGTCTGAGGGTGGGACTATGTGGTAAACAGACATTTCACTCTCCCAAAGGTCAAGAGAAAAAAGTCAACAGGAGAAGGAATTGTGTGCCCAGGTTCCTCCAAGATGGGAGAGACAACTCATCTCAGAAATGGGAGGCAGCTAATAATGGACTGGCTATTTCAGTATCCTTCCTGGTTAACAGCAGTGGATTGAACAATCCAAAGGTGGGAGTGAACTGAGTGATCATAAAAAAAGCTGGGTCACCACGATAATAATCATGGATTTCAGGAAAGCTGCTTGCCTGTTATCTGGGACAAAAGTCTAAAGGGTAAAGATGACTGGCATTAAGATACTGCACACAAAACACACTGGTAGACTTTCCTGATGCAGCAGCCAGCTGGAAAGCTCTGTCTGAAATGCCCTGCAGTCCCTGGAGACAAGTTTGGTACAGACAGGCACGAACTCAAGTGAGGGAACAGCTCCTTGGCAGCTGCAGACCAGAAGGACCCAGCTGTGAACAGGGTACAGAGGATGTCCAGAGGCAAACCTGGCCCTCAGCAAGAATGGCCAAACTCTAAACAGACTTGTGCTACATTATGGGCTCTCTGGATTTGTTTTGTTTTGGGATTCCAGCACGTTGTACCTCGAGTGTTCCGTGTCCACAGGAATGTGAGCAGCACTAAAATCAAGATTAGGGTGATTGATACAGCACTGTTTGTTTGCTAACCTGGTTCCAAAAGGTTATTCTGCTTTGTAGTGTGCTCTGAGTTATAAATGAAAGTATCCTGACATCTGGGTCTGCTCTGGAACGTGCACAGTGAAGCCAAAGGTTCACAGTGCCCTGCGCAGTGCTGACATGTTGGTGCAGTCTGGGGAGACAAGGGATACAGCTCAGTATAATAATATTAATAATAATACTGATGAAAAACAAGAGATTTGAAAGAAATCTCATGTAATTACCAAAGCCCTGTGAATCAGCCAGCTTTGTTGTCTTGCAAGCCTCTTGCACACTAAATATGTTCTGTTAGCTACTGCTAGAGGTTCCTTTTACTGTTACAAAGCTGAAGCATGAAGAGAAATATGTGCCATGTCCAGCTTTTCCTGTTCAGGGAGTCATTTTTTCCATGACGTCTAATCTTTTTCTTTTGCTGAACTGTCAGCAAAGCCAGACCACTTTGGCTTGGCATTTTGCCCACATCCACCTACATATTTTTCTTAACAGCAAACAAACTAATTAAATGCCTTTATCTTATGAGGCATTCCTTTCTCTCAAGTAGTTACTGATTAAAAAAAAAATAAATAAAACTTCTCACTATTTTGAGAAAACAAGAGATGAGTCAGTGTGTTCACAGCTTGGTTTATTATTAAATAAGAAACCAGGATCAAAAAAAAAAAAATGAGCAGGGTGGAAAAAATGTTAGTGCTGTCATATTGTGTTTGTGGCCAGTGAAAAAAAGACTGTTCTCCCTCCAGTGAGCATTTCCAATATCCATTAAAATTCATGAGCAATACATTTGCACATGAAGGTGGACAGGGGTACATAAAAGAGGCAGAGGTACCTCTCATGTGAAAGATTATTGTAATAAAATGTAAATTTTAGAAACCGAAGTTCATATTGCTTCGTGCTCAATAGCCCTTTCAGTAATGCCAGCTGGAAGTAGAAAGGCAATTATTCACAGTCAACAGAGGTTCTCCAGCTCTGATAGAAAACAATGACCTTAAAAAGAAGACAAAACTTCAATTAGAAACTTTATTAAAAGAGTTGCACATTTTTAAAGTGAATTAATTGGGAATGGAAAAATTCAGACAGGTCACCTAAGCCATCATCTGCTATTGGGGATGTGTTCTCTGGAATTGGTAGCTCCCAAGCAATTCTCCTGATGGTTTGGATAAATTCCCTGGATATATCTTGTCTGGTGGGTGCCAGGACACACGTGAGCTGCAGAATGGCACAGGATAACGAGGGAGCAGGAGCAGGGACACAGAGCCTGGCTGGGGCCATGAGAGCAGCAGGGCTGGCTCTGAGATGGTTTCTCCTGCCAGGACTGAGGAGCAGAGGTGGTGCTGGCTCTGGAGTTGACCTGAATGGATCCCCGTGGATCTCCTGAGCCTGAGCAGAAAGCTGCCACTGTCTGAACACTGACTGCAGCACCCTGACCAACCCAAGGCACCAGCCAGGCACTGCTGAGCACGCTGATAATCTCCTGCCAGGACAGCACCACTGCAATGCTCTAAGCTAAAGTGAAAACAACAATAAAGACCTCTTCACTTGTCTCCTTCCCTAATATTAAGCCCGGTTCTAGGCTTGCCTGTGTTTGTCTGGAGAACATTTTGTGCCCCAAGACAAACCAGGAGACGCTTGCTGCTATTACCAGCAGCCCTCATTCTCCCTTGGGAGGTGTTGCAAAATGTGTAAATCAGCTTAGCTTTTCATCCCTTGGTTTTCTTAATCAGAACTTCAACTCCAGCCTTTGATGCAGGCTTTACTCACAACAGACCTATTAAGCTATTTGCTCCTGCTATTGTATACCCAGGAGATCCACACATGCCCCACAGTTACATAGAAGCCATCCAGACTGACACCAGTGTTTATGCAAATCTCCAGGACTGATCGTTTGGCATAGACTTTTGGGGTAAAGTGCCAACCCTGTATTTAAAAACTACCATGGCATGGAGTAGCATCCCAGCCCCAGAAAAAAAAAATAAATTAAAAAAAAATAAAAAAAAGAGCAGGAGCTATTGGCTTCCAGTGGCACCACCTCTAATCCCAGCCCTGAGTGATTCAGAAGCAGGCTGAGATCTCCCATGCATTGTTTTGATCCCTAATCCTGCCTGGTCCTCCTCCTTTGATATGCAGCACAGGGCTGCTGTTCGCCAAGGGGTGATTGGGAGACGGCAGATGCTGGAGGTTTGGTGGCACTGGGCAAAGTGGAGTCAGTGTGGCCTGAAAAAGGAGCTCATGGGTGGAGCTGGGGGTGAGTTTGGCCAGACAGTGATGGTGAGGAGGGCTCCATAACCCTGACACCAGCTCCCACCCTGCCTTGCCACTGGGCCAGCTACAGCAGGAAAACAGGCTCTGCCAACCCAAGCATTAAGTGTTTGCCTGTAGACACAAATGTGGGAGTCCCTGGCTCATCTCAAAACAGCCCAAAAGCCTTTGGCTTGTTCTAATGCCAGCCCTCCTCCTGCTTGGGAGCTCTGTGGATCACCTGGGCTCCACCAACCCTGCTGCTCCTAATCTTGGTCCTCATCTCAAGCACAGGATCTCTGGGAGCTCATCCTTATGGAAAACATTAATCCCTCTGGGGTGCTGGCAGTCTCATCCCAGGCTGCTGGATTTACCTCTTGGCAGAACAGGAAACTCCTCAGCTCCTGCTGAAAGGAGCCCTGGCCCTGGCCTGAGCTTTCTGGGGCGTTTCCACTGCCTTTGGGCTTAGATTAGAACTGGTGCCATGTGGGTGGGGGGTTGAGGCTCCCATGTCTGAGGGGCCACGTGGAAAACTAAGGCACCAATGCATGGATCAATGTGTCTGTGTGCCTGCAAGGCCAAACAAGCAGAAGTGAGGGTGTCATCCTCAGGGAAAACAGCCATCTGTGATTTGTCCAGGTTTTTTTATCAAAACCATGGCAGAAAGCAGGATGGTCAGGGGTTGGTTGATATGGGCTGAAGATCTTCTGGGCTTTGTGTCCTGTTCTGCTGTGCCCTGATGGACATTTCAAAACAGGATGGCTACCCTGTGGGTGAAGAGTCCTCACTCATTTTGTGCCAATTCAGGAACTGTGAGCAAGGATATCACCCCATCATTAGGGCTCAGGCTGCTCACAAAGCTGTAATTTCTGTTTGGTTCTTGTAGTCCCATAAAACTGAAGAGTCAGCATCACCTGGGGCAAAAGGGTCATAATTCACTTAGGTTCAGCTCAACATGGCTGGATTAGAGTGTTGAGAGCAGAAGCTGAAGAGTTTGATATGACATGAGCATCTGCAGGGCCTGTCTGGCTAAGATAAGGGCTGATTTGTGTGGAGGCACAGAGTCTTTGATTGGCTCAGAAGGCAGATGAGATTTTACTGTAAGGCTAAAATGAGCCAGTGCCTCCTGGTGTAATCCAGCATTGATTATTCTAGCCTAGATTCAACTCATTATTTGTATATATATATATATATATATATATTATATTATATGTACTGAACAGGTATTTCGGTTTGCACCCATGAATAGAAAACTACAACGTAAAAGCAGAGACAGGGCTGTGGTCTAGGCTTAAGACAAGGGACAAGATGGGTGTTAGGGCTCAGAAAAGCAGTTTTTCCTCATTGTGAAGAGAAGTGAGTTGCAAACTTGGCTGATCACTGGTGCCAGGAGTGCTGAACCAAATATCTTCATTTAGGATAAGTGGATGTCGAGTGTTACTGGAAAGGCTGTGATAAGTTACTTGTTCCTGTGATGATCATTGGCTTGCAATCATCTTCTAGGCAATGTTGCTCAGGTTATTTGTGTTGATCACAAAGGAAGCTTCTAGCAGCTTCTCATAGAAGCCGTCCCTACAGCCCACCCCCAACCCCCAAAATGTTCCCATGGAAACCCAATACACCCAAAAGATCACCTGGCATGTACCTCCAGCTCTGAGCCTTCCCTACACCCGGGAATCCTCAGCCAGTATCTCCAACCTTTCAGAAACTTTCCTCCATTCCTCAGATTCGTAGGTCATCCTCTGTCAAGGCAGAACCCTAACACAGGAGACCTTCCTTCCTGTCTTTTCTTTCTCTTTCTTTTCTTTCTTTCTTTCTTTCTTTCTTTCCTTTTTATTTTTTTCTTTCTCTCCTTCTCTCCTTCTCTCTCACTTTCTCTCTCTCTCTTTCTTTCTTTTTTTCTTTTCTTTCTTTCTTTCTTTCTTCCTTCCTTCCTTCCTTCCTTCCTTTCTTTCTTTCTTCCTTTCTTCCTTCCTTCCTTTCTTCTTTTCTTCCTTCCTTTCTTTCTTTCTTTCTCCCTTCCTTCCTTCCTTCCTTCCTTCCTTCCTTCCTTCCTTCCTTCCTTCCTTCCTTCCTTCCTTCCTTCCTTCCTTCCTTCCTTCCTTCCTTCCTTCCTTCCTTCCTTCCTTCCTTCCTTCCTTCCTTCCTTTTCTTTCCTTTCTTTCACACACCAAAGGAGACTCCTGCAATGGGAAAAGCAATTGTTCTTGCTGGAGTTGCCCTGCAGGGCTCCAACCCAGAGGAGAGGCTTCAGGAAATGGCAGGTGTGGTCCCACCTGCAGGCTGGCAGTGCACAGCCAACTGTGAGGAAAACGTGAGAGAAAGCAAATTATCCAGAACCACACTTGATCTGGACCCAGCTGTTGATTTTTTCCTTGGTGTTGCTCCGCTTGCCTTCAATGTTTCCAAACTAAAGAGAGCATGGGGAGCAAATTCAAAAGTTCAAGAAGACAACAGGAAACAAAACTGTGTAAGATTTTATAGCACTTTTTCTTTTGTTAAATTTTTTGTGAGTAGACATGTTGCTCCTAACAATCTCTTGATGACTTTTGAACCACACATGTTCATAATTATTTATTAATATTATTTATTGTGCCTTTTGAACTTCAGGTACAACAGACAAGTGCCATCAAAAGTACTTTTCTCTGCCAAAGAGGCTAAAACACGCCCAAAGTGTGTTTGTTTCCCCAAAGAGACTGAACCCCGTGTGTTTCGTGTCCCATCGCACGCCCCGGCCCCGGTATCTGCACAGGGGATGTGTCCCGGGGCAGCCGTGTGGCGATGCTGCCGCAGCCGAGCGCAGCCCTTGGGGCCGCTGTCTGAGTGCATTTGGAAGGGCAGGACACCATTTCAGCGCCGTCTGTCTCTGTGCTCCGTGTCTGTGCTGCCCGTGCGGGCGGAGCGGGGCTGGCGGGAGCCGCGCTCCCCTCACAGCCCCTGAGGGCGGCAGCGATGGCGGCGCCGCTCCCTCAGCGCCCGGGCCCGGCCCCGGCGGGCGGGGAGCCCTCGGCAGCGCCCTGCTGGCAGCAGGGACCGAGCCCCGGCCCCGGGCTCTGTGCCCGCGGCGCCGCAGAGCCCAGGGGACACCTGCGAGAGCGGCTGCCATGCTCGGCCATGGGCCCGAGGCGGGTGCAGCAGCCGCCCCTGGGTCGGGGAAGCGCAGGAGGCTCTCGCCGTGCCCCTTGGGCAGCTCGGCCGGGTGCCCGTGCACGGCCCCGGCCTCGCCTGCTGCCCCTGCCCCGCTCAGCTTCCCGTGGCCGGCAAAGGCGCCGAGGCTGCGCTCGCTGCCCCTGGCTGGCACTGCTGAAGGCGGGGACGAGCCCCGGGCCCGGGCAGAGCCCTGAGGGACAGCCCTGCTCCCCGGCCTCCCGCCCACGCGGAGCCGCTGCCCACAAGGCCCCGGCACGTCCCTGGGGCCGATTGCTCGTGCCCTGGGCAGCGCAGCCTGCAAACCCAGGGCTCTGCAGCCTGGGGCTGGGGCTGCCGTGTGCCAGCGTGGCCAAAGCCTCTCAGGGCTCTGGGCACAGCAGGGGCCACAAGGCCACGAGTGCGGGGCTGCTCCCAGCCAGTTCCTGGCTGCTCCACTGCTCCTGGGGTGCCGGGGGTGGCCCTTTAAGACACGGGCGCTTGGTGTCATGGCCCTTTGTGACGTGGGACATGGTGGTGGCCAGAGACCCTTGTGACATCAGGGAGCCCCACCCTGGCCTGGGGGTATTTAAGGGGCGCAGAGCCCTGCAGTGCTCAGTCCCAGGAGAGTCGCTCTCTGAGGAGGAAGCAGCTCCCTGGACCTGTCTCCGCTTGAGGACAGTAGAAATTCTCGAGAAAATGGACAAGAAGCCCAACTCCCAGGCCAACCAAGGCCCACTGCTGAGCCTGAGGAGAAGACCAAGAGCGATGGATGAGGAAGGAAGGAGTGGCCAGTGGATAGAGAAGGCCAGGATCTTTGCTCTGTCAAGGGAGCCGTCTCCATCCTCATACTCAACCTCATCCTCATCCTCAGTCTCATCTTGCTCTTCACTGGTGCCCGTCAAGCTACCACCAGTGCACCACGGGCAGCCAAAGTCAGAACCCAAAAATATTCAACCCCTCACAGTCCCAGAGGTGGAGCTCAGGCAGCCACAGGCAGCGCCGCAGGGCAGCCGGAGCCAGGCCCTGTCCCTCTGTGGGGACAGGCTGCCACCGCTGTCACCTGTGCCACGGCCACCATCACTGCCCCGCCTGCTGAGCCCCAGGGACACTGAGAGCCGGGGCACAGAGCTGGGCAGTGCAGGGGAGAAGGGGCCACAGCCCTGCAGCCCCTGTCCTCGGCAGCCATACAGCCCCTTGCCCAGGGTGCTCCTGCCCCCGCTCAGGGTGTCCCCGGAGGGCACAGCCCGTGTGTCCCCGAGCTGGCAGCTGCTGCCTTTGCCACCCATCCCTGCGGGGGCTGGAGCCGTGGAGCGCAGCCTCAGGGCCACAGGGCCTGAGAGGCAGAATAATGACAACCAGCGTTCCCAAGAGGAACATGGCAGTGACCAGGAGCTGTTCCAGGTGATAGAAGACATCGAGCTCTTTCAAGGGGACACCCTGAGTGAGCAGGAGCTGTCCCCTGTGGAAGACGACAGCGAGCTCTTTCCAGACGACAGCACAAGTGACGAGCAGCTGTCCCAAGTAGAAGAGGCCATCAAGCTCGCTCCAGGGGACAGTGACACAGAGCCAGACCTGTCTGAAGTGGAAGAGGCCATAGAGGCCACTTCAGATGCCAGTGCATGTGAAGAGGAGCTGTCTCCAGTAGAAGAAGAAATTGAGGTCGGTCCAGAGGACAGTTCAAGTGACCACCAGCTGTCCCCAGTTGGTGAAGACATTGAGGTCGGTCCAGAGAACAGCATTAATGACCAGGAGCTGTCCCCAGTGGAAGAGACCATTGATGTCATTCCAGAGGACAACCTGACTGATGTGGAGACGTCCTCAGTGGAAGAGGACATTGAGGTCTTTCCAGAGGACAGCAGGAGTGACAAGGAGCTGTCCCCAGAGGACAAAGACATCATGGTGGTTTCAGGGGACAGCGTGAGGGAGAAGGAGCTGTCCCCAGTGGAAGAGGCCATCAAGCGCGCTCCAGGGGACAGTGACACAGAGCCAGACCTGTCTGAAGTGGAAGAGGCCATAGAGGCCACTTCAGATGCCAGTGCATGTGAAGAGGAGCTGTCCCAAGTGGAAGAGGCCACTGAAGTTGCTCCAGAGGACAGCACAAGTGATCACCAGCTGTCCCCAGTGGAAGAAGACATAGAGGTTTGTCCAGAGGACAGCACAAATGACCAGGAGCTGTCTCAAGTGGAAGAAGACATTGATGTTGTTCCAGAGGACAACCTGACTGATGTGGAGACGTCCTCAGTGGAAGAGGACATTGAGGTCATTCCAGAGGACAGCAGGAGTGACAAGGAGCTGTGCCCAGGGGAAGAAGATGTCATGGTGGTTTCAGGGGACATCGTGAGGGAGAAGGAGCTGTCCCCAGTGGAAGAAGACATTAAGATCAGTCCAGAGGACAGCCCAAGTGACCAGGAGCTGTCCCCAGTAGAAGAAGAAATTGAGGTCGGTCCAGAGGACAGCTCAAGTGACCACCAGCTGTCCCCAGTTGGTGAAGACATTGAGGTTGGTCCAGAGAACAGCATTAATGACCAGGAGCTGTCTCAAGTGGAAGAAGACATTGATGTTGTTCCAGAGGACAACCTGACTGATGTGGAGACGTCCTCAGTGGAAGAGGACATTGAGGTCTTTCCAGAGGACAGCAGGAGTGACAAGGAGCTGTGCCCAGGGGAAGAAGATGTCATGGTGATTTCAGGGGACAGCGTGAGGGAGAAGGAGCTCTCCCCAGTGGAAGAAGACATTAAGATCAGTCCAGAGGACAGCCCAAGTGACCAGGAGCTGTCCCCAGTAGAAGAAGAAATTGAGGTCGGTCCAGAGGACAGCCCAAGTGACCACCAGCTGTCCCCAGTAGAAGAAGAAATTGAGGTCGGTCCAGAGGACAGCCCAAGTGACCACCAGCTGTCCCCAGTAGAAGAAGAAATTGAGGTCGGTCCAGAGGACAGCCCAAGTGACCACCAGCTGTCCCCAGTAGAAGAAGACATTGAGGTTGGTCCAGAGGACAGCATTAATGACCAGGAGCTGTCCCCAGTGGAAGAGACCATTGATGTCATTCCAGAGGACAACCTGACTGATGTGGAGACGTCCTCAGTGGAAGAGGACATTGAGGTCTTTCCAGAGGACAGCAGGAGTGACAAGGAGCTGTCCCCAGAGGACAAAGACATCATGGTGGTTTCAGGGGACAGCGTGAGGGAGAAGGAGCTGTCCCCAGTGGAAGAGGCCATTGAGATAATTTCGGTGGACAGCACAAGTGACCAAGAGTTGTCCCCAGTGGAAGAGGACCTTGAGGGCAGTCCAGAGGACAGCTCAAGTGACCACCAGCTGTCCCCAGTGGAAGAGGCCATTGAGGTAATTTCGGTGGACAGCACAAGTGACCAGGAGCTGTCCCCAGTGGAAGAGGACATTAAGGTCAGTCCAGAGGACAGCTCAAGTGACCACCAGCTGTCCCCAGTGGAAGAGGTCATTGAGGGTCAACTGCCCCAAGGGGATTACTATGAGGGGGAGAAGCTTTCCCCAGATGTCACATATGAAATAGTGCTGTGCTATGGGGAAGACTGTGATGTCCAAGACATGTCCCCATGGGAAGAAGGTGGCAACAAGCAGCTCTCCCTGTGGGAAGAACATGAGCAGGAGGAGCTGACGAGGAGGGCCCTGCTCAGTGGTACAGACAGCTACTCAAGCTCATCACCTGAACTGAAATCACTGGGGACACGGAGCCCCCCCAGGCCCTGGCCTGCCCAGCCGGGAGCCCAGGCCCTCCCCGGGCAGCCGGCTGCCCCCAGGAAACGCCCCTCCCGCTTCAGGCGGGCGCTGCGGGCGCTGCGGGGGCTGTTCCGCTCTGGCTGCCTGAGGCCACAGCCCGAGGACTGAAAGAGGGGAGGAAGAAGATGAAGGAGATAAACACGATGACAGCGACAAAGCAGATGAAGATGACAAAGAAGAAGACGAAGACAAAGGCAAAGAACATGACGACGACAAAGCAGATGAAGATGAAGACGATGAAGAGAAAGAATACAGAGAAGACAAAGAAGAATAATTTCAAAATACATATGAGAAGAATAGTCACGAGTTTAAGAATAGGGGAATAGTTGTAAGAATTTAAGAATTCATAGAAGAAGAGAGGAATAGGAATAGGAATAGGAATAGGAATAGGAATAGGAATAGGAATAGGAATAGGAATAGAATAAAACTTTAGAAACATAGAAGAAGCGGAGAAGAATAGTTAGAATAGTGAAGAAGAAGAAGAAGAAGAAGAAGAAGAAGTAATTAGAATAGCAAAGAATAGTAATTATAAACAAGGAGAATAAGAAAAATAAGAATAATTTCAGGATACATAAATGAAAATAAATATGAATGAATAAATAAAACTAGTAAATTTATTTATTTTATTATATTTTGTGTATTTGTCAACAGTCTATGTTATAAAAACATGACTATACAATATGTTGTATTATGACACATTATCATTTCCCAGAAAATGCACAAAAAAAGAAAGAACTGTTCCAATTACTGAAGAATTTGTGTATTTTCTAATAAGGTTTGTAAGACACAAGACAAGAGTCTCCAGCATTCATGTCCTGTCTCTCCGAGGTGCTGATGCATTTTCCCCCTCAGGGCCCCTGGGTCCCCTGTGAGCAGTGGCTGCTCAGCCCCAGCCCAGCGGGAGAGCTCCCGGCGGGGCCGGCAGGGCAGGGCTGTCCCTGCTCTCTGCAGCAAACAAAGGGCGCGGCTGAGAGAGAGCTGTGCTGGAACCGCTGTGCAGCAGGGCTGGCCAGGGGACAGCGGAGCCAGCACAGCCCCGCTCGGTGCTGCCCACGGCCAGGGAGCCAGGCTGGCTGAGACACGCAGCGCCACTTCGGCAAGGCTGAGGAGCGATGGCTGCTCCTTCCCAGCCTTGCTGTGGCTGCAAAGGTGCTGCAAAGGCTCTTCTCACCCTTCTCATTTCGCAACTTGCAGCTGGGCCTGGGGCTAAAGCCTTGCCCCCTCCCCTGTCCTTGCCCAGGGCCTGCTCAGCAGAAAGCACCTGTGGAGTCGCTGCTGGAGTCTGTACAGCTTCTACACCAATAGACCTTCTACTCCTTCCTTCCTTCCTTCCTTCCTTCCTTCCTTCCTTCCTTCCTTCCTTCCTTCCTTCCTTCCTTCCTTCCTTCCTTCCTTCCTTCCTTCCTTCCTTCCTTCCTTCCTTCCTTCCTTCCTTCCTTCATGACTGAGAAGGGTGGGATGAATAAAAAACGCTTTGTTTTCCTCATTTTTCTCTCCACTGGTTGCTGGGGGAGCTTTGGCACACTTGCAGGGACACCTGAAGCTGGGTGTGCTGGCTATGAAAATTTATATTTTATGAACAACATAAACTGTGATTGAGTGTTGCTGAGTAGCCTTATTCACCATGTTTTAATAGTCTCTGACTTGGTCATGTATTTCTAGCCCTTCCAAATGTGTTACTTTGGTCCTCTGTTGGTGCTGTCAATAATTAATTGGTCAAAATATTACCTGTTGTGGTCTGAGTACAGCCCCTGAGCTGGGGTGTGTGGAAGGAGACCCTGCACTGCTGCTTGGTGCTGCTGTGGGAGGGCTCTGAGTCCTTGGTGATGCTCAGACCCTCATGGCCATGAGTTTCAGCTCTGAGAAGCTGCTGTGCTGTGCTGAGGCAGAGAGCTGAGCCCTTCCTTGGGACCCCTGTCACTTCTGGAACAGCCTGTGAGGCACACATCCGTGTTCATCCAGCATGTTCTGAGCTGGAATGGATGGTAAGAGGAGGCCAGGGAGAGATGCAGCAGTGAGAGGAAAACAAAACAAATCCACAGCCTCCTTTTTCTAGGAGCTGTCAGAAAAACACTGGTGGAGAGCTGATTTCAGCTGTTACCTGACACCATATGGTGCTGTCTTGGGTGGGGTCTGCAGAGAACAACTTTGGTACAGGAATATTAAAGATGTAATGGCTGATTCAAACAATGGGAGCCAAGGGAAATAAAAGAGGAGGATAAGAAAGTAATTGTCATAATTAGGCAGGAGGGGAGAACTGAATAGGCTGTGTTGGAGGCAGAAAAGCGCTGCTGGGTTACCTGCTGCAGGTGTTGAGCTGTAATGGCAAAGTCTTAAAAGGAAAAATTAAGAGTTGTGTAATTAATACCCCATGAATAATGCAAATAGTTGCCCTCACAAGTCGTTGTATAACTGATTTTGTTACAGGGATGCTGCATAATTCCACAATGTGCTTTTGATTTCCAACTCTCTTTTTGATGTTCTTCCTGCAATTTTCTGTTACAGGAGTTGGCTTTCTTCTAAGTTTGCCATGTCTGTCCCCATTTTCCTGCTGCTAGAGAGAGAGATCCTTAATAACTCAGCTCAGCTGAAATAGGAGGAAGTGAAAGGTGGGTCCCTGGGGACCTCTGTTGTAGGAGTCAGAGAGAGAGAAAAAACCTGTAGTGACTGCAGGGTAACAGACTGAGTTACAGAGATGCTGGCAGCTGTACTCCCACAAAACACTGAAACAGCTTCTCCAGGCAAGCAGAGACCTTCAGCCTCTGGAGATCACAGAGCAGCCCTGCAGGGTACAGAGGGGAGAGAAAATCACCACTGGAGAGGCTGAAATACATTGGCTGTCCTTTGTGTTCATCCCCCTGCCCTGTGAGTCAGTGAGGATTCACCTTTCAGCTCTGGGTGCATGAATTCACCTGGACTCAAAGGGCAGGGCCCAGAAGAGGAGCAGGGGATGAAGAGACGCTTATGCACCCTTCCACAGGCAGCTGGCACACCTGGGGAAAGGCAGGGCAGGACCCTTGGCATGTGTGGTGACTGCAGGCACAGCTAGAGGTACAGCTGGGTCACCCTGCAGTGGCAACACCCCTGCAAATGCTGCTTCAAGGGACACCAGATGTGGGCATCTAGGAGCTGGCTTAAAGTCTGGTGGGTGAAGTTTGCAGCTTAGTTGAAATAAAGACAGGACAGATATGTTTGCAGCTTCATGACCTTTTTCAGACAAGAGATGTAGTCTAGGCACAAAGCAGGCACTAGATTGGAGCAGCCATTCCTTGGAGAGCCTCATAACTTCTTATTTGCATAGAAAATATCTCACTGGGATGTGAGCATTTCTGGTGAGGAAATCTTCCTGTCCTGGGTTCTCTTAATGGCTTGGTTGAAGGATGGGATGTCAAATAGCACTAAATTTAATCCATGGTTAAAGGATTATTTCTTGGCTCTTCAACAGCAACATATTCCATGGAAACCTGGTGATCTTATGTGTGTCACAATATAATATTTATATTCTCATTAGGTATTACTTGTGTCACAACTTGGACCTGCAGCTGGCATCAGATATGTTTGTACTGACATCTCAACTTCCCTGCTGTTGGCCAAATGCCTTTTGGGCAAAACTGGAGGATTAGATTGCTTGTTCAGGAAGAACTTCAAGGAGTTCAAAGCACTTGGAGAAGGAGCCAAACCCAAAAACTTAGGCTGGCTCTGACCTGGCAGGTTTCTCCTGCAGCACCCATGTCTTCCCTCTTCTGCTTCACTCAACTCTCCTGGTCTTTTAGGGAGCAGCAGAGCTGCCCCCAAAGCCCCAGCATCTCTCAAGAGCTGTGCTGTGCCTCTCCCAAAACAGACCTCTCAAGAAATTAAACTTTCTGCAGAGCTGAGGTGCTGGGGCTCTCTCTCCCTGCAGGACACCCAGGGCTTTGCTCAGAAGCGAATTGCTCTGCAGCTGGGTCTGCTCCTGTCGCTCAGTGCTGGCACAGGAGCTTTGATATCTGATCAGGGAAGATAATTGAAGCCTCTCAGAGGCCTTCGAGGAAGCCATAATCCTCTGGCACGACAATGTGGCTGCAGAGGAGTGGCCAGGGCTTGGCACAGAGCCCCAGGCACTCACCAGCCACAGCAAGGGAGCAAGGGGACACTTCCAGCTGAGATGTATAAACCCAGCTTTGCTGGGAGCATTCACCCACTTGGCTGGAAGTTTTTGCCCCTTGCACCTTGGTCTCTGGTGAATTTTGTTAATCTGGGATACATTCAGGGCCTTAGAGTAAACCTGGGGAAACAAACAGAGCTTGGGAAAGCAGCAGAAGGGCAGGAAGAGGCTTGATAAAAAGCAATGTAGCAACTACCCACTGTGTCTGCAATGGATGTAAGAAATACTTGGTAAATCCCTTCTTTATGGGCCAAAGAGTGACCCTTAGAGGGACAACAGTTATTAAAAATATGGTGAAGAAGGCAGCTGGGGACATGGGGAGGAGCCATGGAATGGTTTGGGTTGGGAGAAACTCTAAAGATCATCCAGTTCCAGCCCCACTGCCATGGGCAGTGCCACCTTCCACTGGGCCAGAGCCTCATCCAGCCTGGCACAAATAAACCACAACAAACCACTGCAAAGAGGTGAGGCCAAAAGTAAGTAAGTTACTTGCAGCTCCTTTAGCTTTTGGTGATGCAGGAGCAGCAGCCCCATGTACGATTTTGGACCCAGGCCCTTGCACCTGGGTTTGGATTTGGGTTGTTGGGATGGGATAGGGTTGGAGCTGTTGTCAAGTAGGGGAATCAGTAGGAGTTTGTATCCTATCTCATGTAACTGCTAAAAAGAAGGTAAAGATGACTTATTCTGCCCCAAGAGGAGGTAGAAGCAGAATCTAAAGGCAGGATGCCTTCAGACTGATCAAATAAATGCTCTCAAGGGCTTTTTTAATGTGTGTGAATATATATATATATATATATATGCATGCACGTATATATTTATGTGTCTGAATATGTATAACAGTACATATATATCTATTAATATTTTAAAATGGTAACTGAAGAACAGTGCAGAATTCTGGAAATAGGGAAATATTTACTATAGATAAAGTGGACACTGTGGTAAGGACTGGGAAGCAGAAGGCATTTTCCCTATGAGCACTGTGTTTCCTAACTGCTTAGAGAGGAATTATGGTTTGACTTTTCCTTAGGCTTTTAACACAGGAAACTGAGGCAAAACCAAATTTGAGGAATGCTCTGACCCAGGCTGTGTTTTCTGAGTTGGGGACAACCATACCCATGTTCCTGGCTGAGGAAGTGGATGTTTTTTCCTCTTTCTTTGCAGATGGGATTTGAATTCTTTCTGACAGGAGCAGTGGATTACAGGGTTGTGGCAGAGCTGTGATGTGTCCAACTCCTTTGTCAGCCTCCAGAGACACACCCTGAGGGATCTTTTAGCTCTGATAGACCTCAGGGAGCTGGTGTAGCTAAAGGGGAGAGCTGCAAACTGCTGTGGGACCAAGCAGTCAGTGGGATTGGGTCAGCAAAGCATTGCACAAGCACAGATGAGTTACTGCCATCTCCATCCTCCTGTTTTACTCTGCCCCTGAAAGCAAAGAGTGATGGCCCTGCCTGTGAGCAGCCTGTGCTGGGGGGAGTTTGGTGGATGTAGTGATGTGAGAGCTCCCTGCCTGGAGAAGTGGCTGATTTTCAGTGTGGAAATGAGAAATTTCAGGATGCTGTAGAGCATTGGCTGGAGCAGGGTGCTGCATTTTGGGGCAGGAGGGAGCAGAGGAGGTGGCATTTGAAGGAGCAGTTCCAGATGTCTGCAGGCATCAAGCACAACACTGGCCAAGTCCCATAAATTGGCGTCCCTCTGGTTTTAATGGGAGTCAGGTGCATAAAATCCTTGCAAACAGGCAAACACAAAAATCCCCCAGAAGGTGCACGAGAAATGGCCAGAAATAGTCCTAAAATCTGCACTAAAAAACCAAAAATGGCCCCAAAATCCAGCCAGATTCCAGGGATTTCTGAGGAATTAACTGGGAAAAAGAACGGGCAAAATATCTGGAGGAAATATAACTTAGAAATGGTGCAAAAACCCCTAAAATTGCATGAAAAATGACCCAAAAACTCCTGAAATCAGTACTAAAACACCTAAACTCTGCCAAAATTCCAAGGATTGCTGGGAAAAGCATCAGGAAAAAGCCAGGAATAATTCAGCATTAAAACCTAGAAAAATGCCTAAAAATTCGCACTAAGAAAATCCCCTAAAAGTCGCTGCTGTTGTTAAAGGGATGACAGCCTCCCCTGGAGCACCTTTTCTTGGCTTGCTTCAGGCTAGAGAGTCTGTCAGCACAGCTCTGAATGTACCTTGGAGCAGGACAGTCCCTTTCCAAGGGTGGGCTTGGCTAGCTGTGCCTCTGGGGGCTGCACCCTCTGCCTGACCCCAAGCCAGCCCTGCTTCCCCCTGCCCTTCAGCTGCCAGCACCCAAAAAAAAGGAGAAAAATGGAAACCCCTCTAGGCACACACCTCTGCCAGCAGGGTGTATTCCTCCACTTTTGTTGGCCTTTTAGTTTATTTTTTCTTCTAGCTCCTCCAGGAAGGAGGAGTTGAATTAGCTCTCAACTAATTGAGAGGTGAGGGAAGCTCAGAGGGAGGAGGGGGAGGATCAGCTGTGCCTCAGCTTCCCCCGTGGCACAGGCTGGTTCTGAGCCATGGTGACTCCCCAGCCCTTTCTCCTCACTGGGTGTGCTTGCCAGCACAGCTCATCAACAGCAGCCTTCACCATCTTGCTTTGAGTGGCTGTTTTGGTTACTAATTAGGAGAAATTAATGGATAAAGTCTAGTGGCATCTGCAATGCTGCCTCCCTGCCAAAAACCGGCTGGCAAAGCCCAGCCAGCCCCGTGAGCTGGAGCCGCCTGTAGCGTGGTGCTTGCTGGCACATGCAGAGCTGGCTGCTGCTGGGGCTGAGAGCTGCAGAAATGCTGCAGAAATGCTGCACAGCTGCTGCACAGCTGCTGCACAGCTGCCTCACCCTGGCAGGCCTTTGGGAAGGAAACACAGCCTGCTGTGCTGAAAGCATGTCTGGGGCTGTGTCCGTGGGGATGCCAGCAGCAGTTCTGCATTTCTCTCTTTCCCCAAAGCTGGCAGAGACAAGGATGGGAAGTGAGCCCCTCAGTTTCTGTCCTGGTTTGAAGGACAGGTGTCTGCCAATAAAGGCAGAAGCTTTTCTTTGAAATGGAGAATGTAAATTCTCTTCTTTCAAATTATTATTATAATTTTGAAATTAAGGGGCTCTTGGGCAAAGATATGGGAATTAGGAATAACAGTTCTTTACTAGGAAAATTAAAATAGAAATGCAGTATTACACAGAACAATCCCAACCCTGCCAGAGTCAGAATCCAAGCTGACACCCGTCAGTCAGTCAGGGTGTTGGCACAGTCCCATTCAATGGTGGCTGCATCCTCCTGCAGGGGCAGATGTGGTTCAGCTGGAGCAGTGCTCCTGGAGAAGGTGCAGTTTCCTCTGAAGGTCCAGGGATGATGTGGAAAGGTCTGGTTTTCCTCTGGAATCCAGTGAAAGAAGGTAACTTTTTGTCTAAAATCTGAGTTTTTATCTAGGTAAGAAAGGCTTGGCTCCTCCCCCTGGCTGGAGCATCTCCTAGTGGGATGATGGAATTTTATCAGTCATGCAGTGGAATTTAATGGTCCAGCAACAGATGATGTCTTCTTGGAGGAAGGATGGTTTGTGGAAAAGATAAAGATGATTGCCCAGCTGGTTTAAAGATGGCCCATTAGCAGATAATATGTGCTACAGGGATAAGGAAATCACTGCCCCACCCGGGTTCAACAGATGGTGACAGAATTCACATTTCTGGCCACATCAACCCAACACAGTTTCCAACTCTGGAAAAATTTTTGCTTTGGAAATGACCTAGAGCTGGAGCCCTTTTAGAAGAGAAAACACTGACCTGGTGAAAGGGAGGGAGGTGCAAGCTGAGGGCTGTACCTGTCGCCAGAGAGCTTGTTTGCATCTGCACATCTGGCTGCCCTGGTTTGCTGCACTGAATCAAAGTTCTTCCCTGGGAATTGGTGCAGTGAGAAATGTGTCAGGAGCCCAGAAGATAAGGGGAGAAGAGAGATGATCCTGAGAGCAGTTTGGCTCAGTGAGCAATGGAGCAGTACCACCTTTCTTTAATAAATCACCATCAGAATCTGGATTTATGTCGAGACCTGGGGAATAAAGGCTGTTCTGCTTTGGGCTAAGTTAATCTCAGGGCATCCAGCATCTTCTTCAAGCTGAGATGGCCTGGGCTGCTGAATAGATTTTAAATCTTACCCTTTTTTTTAAAGGAAGATGTAGTCTTTTGTGAGCTGTGGAGACTGGGAGAGGTTAGGCTGAAATCAGCCTTTATATTCACCACAAATGTCTAGACTTTGATTTTGCAAATGCCTAAACCCCACTGCACGTGTACTTTTGGATGTAGCTACTGTGATAGAAGTTTCCAATGTCAGTTATAATTGTGGCCTGCTAAACCTCCTACAACGCCCCTAGCTAAGCATCTTTGCAAAAGCAAGGCAATGCTGGGGCAAAGCCAGCCTCACTGGGGGTTTTAAAACACAGCAGACATCAGTAATTCAGCACAGGACTTGGCATGTTTTGTCTGTTAGTGGACTAAGAAAAGCAATCCTATTTAAATAGATAAAAGGGAAATGTATTGGACCCGGTCCCTGCTGAGGCAGGGTCAGGGCATGAACTCCTGTGAAAACTGGCTCTGCCAGGATTTATTTCCTCTGATCCGATCAGGCAGTGGAGACTGGGGTGGGAGAGACTCGTCAGGCAAATTTCTCTCCTTGTGCATGTTCTGAGTTGGCCCATGGCCCTTGTTCCTGTCACGGTCAAGGGTTACTCTGTGCCTCTGGGGCAGAGCAAACGGGCTCCTGCCTGCTCTTCCAGGGCAGAGTGCAGAACATTTTTCCCCTTCTCCTTGCCACAGCTGCAGTGTTTGTCTTACACTTCTGCATGTTTCTACTCGAGTCTCTTAGACAAGGTGTTTCTGTGTAGATCACAAGTTGCTTTTCATGAGCTTTTAAATGGTCTTAGTGCTACATCACTGCAGAGCAAAGCCTGAAAGCCTCTCCCACAGTATTTCAAAAACATCAGGTAAATAAGCTAGTGGGAGCACTGATTTTAAATCAGATTTAAAAATAAATTTTTAAATCCTTCAATCCCTTTAATTCTTCCTCAAACCCTGCTGAGTGTTTCTCTATAAGCCCAGGACTTCTCTGGTGCAGCAGTGAGGGTTTTCCAGCCCAGCTGGGTGTCCTGCCAGCCTGTGCAGGGTGACAGTGTCAGTGTCCCCGGGCACAGCCTTCCCACCCTGCTCTCCATCCCAGCTCAGTGCCCTCTGACAGCCCCTGACGCCCAGCCCGACGTGTTGGGATCTGCCTGTGCCACCTCCCCTGGAAAAGGCTTCCTGTGCTCTTACCCTGCCCTGCTTAATCAGCACTGCCTTTGGGCTGTGAGTGTCTCCCTGGCTTGAGGTGGCAGCAGTGGTGGACATGGCAGTGCTGGGTGAAGGGTTGGACTCGATGATTTTGGAGGTCTTTTCCAACCTGAATGATTGTGTGATTCCATAGGAGTTCCTGGGTTTAGCATTTTACCACAGCTCTGGATGGAAGAGTGTTCCAGAAGAATGGAGAGGGGAGGCAGAGGGGCAGTGCTGAGAATGATCCATCCCTCTCCAGTACCAAACTGGTGTGGCCAAAGTTGCTACTTTGAGAGACCTGGGTGCATTTTCAGGTGGTTTTGGCCAAAGAACAGCACAGGCAAAGTGCAGCTGGGCATCTTCCCTCAATGCCCTGGCCCCAGGAGTGTCTAAAGAACCCACTGCTCTGTCTTCCTTGCTTGTGTGGGTCTCCTCCAGAGAAACACATCAAAAGCCAAGGAAGAGGAAAGGCATGGGGACAATGGGACCTGAAAACAGCTGAGCCCAGAGACAGCCAGGGAGGTAACACAGGTTTGCACCCCAAGAGCATTTTAGCACCTGGAGGCTTTGCCTGGGGTTTTTGGAGATGTTCATGAGCTGGTTTGTGCCTTCTGCCACTCAGCTGGGGTTAAAGGAGTGTGGAGCAGAGGAGACATCCCCTCCTCCAGACCTCTCTGCTGAGGGAGCCTTGCAGAGCAGCTCCCACATGCCTTGTTTTTCTGATGTTGAGTGGAGCCAAGGTGGTGCAAGAAAGGAGAGGAGGCAGGAATGAAAGGGCTGAGGTTTGCCTTGGGGCCTCTCTGCAATCACCCAGCAATTCTCTCCCCTCTCTGTTTGAACCGCAGGCTTGTCGAGTCCTCTCGAGGCCTGTACAAACACAGCACTGAGCTGCAGGTAAATAAATAAAGCTGCCTGGTGCTGGGAACAAACTGCTGCAAAGACAGGTAATGCAGCAGGAGCTGTGCTCTGCCCTGGGGGCAGAGGCTGGGATGGAGGAGTCAGGAATGGGGATGGTGTGAGGCACCTTGGGGCTCCTGCACGGGGAGATGGCATCAGCAGGGCTGGCAGGAACCCAGGCTGGGCCACCAGAGCTGTGCAGGCACAAAAACCACATCTGCAGGTGGGAAGGTGAAGGTTATTGTAATGAACATCATTTCACTGATTTTTTTTCATTATGTTTCTCCTTGGGCTGAAATAGCCACCTGGGGCTATGGTCAGATGCCTTAGGGAAGCAGATGAGCAGTCTGCAGAAGTCCTGCAGGCAAACTCTGCCTGATCCTGCAGGTGAGCAGGAGGAGCAGATGCTCATCTTTCAGGCCTCTGCCTGATCCTGGAGGTGAGCAGGAAGAGCTGATGTTCATCTTTCAGCCCTCTGCCTGATCCTGGAGGTGAGCAGGAAGAGCTGATGTTCATCTTTCAGCCCTCTCAGCTGCAAGGAGGCAGCTGGGGACCTGGAGTAGGCTCAGCTCCATGGAGCCCTTTCTGTCACACACCAACTCAAACCCACCTCCCAAGCCTACAGGTTGTTTTTTTTAAAAAAAAAAAAAAAAAAAAAAACAAAAAAAAAACCATACCTGAGATTGGAAAGAGACAAAGCAATGCCTGTAAGCTTTAGGTCAACAGCCAGAGACTTCAGCTAAGTCAGAGGAGTGCACATACTAATAGAAAAGTCACCCGTAGGAGACCTTTACAAAACAGTAATTCCTAATTGCTGCATTAGTGCCAATTTAGCACCCCCATTCACCCCTCCTGCCCCCAAGGAAGGCTGGTTCACAGGGAAAAATACCCACTCCAGTACTGGCAGCATGTCATTGCAATTCTTTGTTGTTTTTTTTTTTTGTCTAGTGCCAGCTGTGTTGCCTTCTCTGTAATGTATAGCTGGTGCCTATTGTGAAAGACAGCATGGAAATAAGGACTCATGAGTGTGGCCTCATGTTTAATTAGAAGCTAATGTACTATTATTATTAGGCACTGAAGGAATGTACTGGCAAAGCAGTGTTTGAGCTGTTTTAAAAGCATTTTACAAGTGTACTTTCCCCTTGCCTCGCTGGTGTGAACCACCTTTATTGGGAGGTGCAAGACTGCTGTTACCTGGTCTTACAGCTCTTTTGCACTTCGGGCAAGTACTGGAATTTAAGTATCTTTAATCTCACTGTTCAGAAGACTCTGAAATAGAAGGGAATGGTGTGTGCTAGGCTAAGCCAAGCGTTTAAGCTTGAGAGACCAAGTGGTCTGTGGTTGAATTTACTATCCTGAGACAGTGATTAAAAGCAGCTTAATGAAACATGGCCATCTTATTGGTCTCCAAAGTGGAAGGAAGCAGTAGGAAAACGACAGTTTTGTTTGTTGAATGAGAAGTTTCACTGTCAGCACCTTTAGGAGCTTTGGGGACTGCCATGCTCTGCTAAGAGAGGCATTGCTTTGTAATGTAGTGGCAATTTGCTCCATGTAGTGGCATGAGCGTGGCTTCACCATCTCCTTATTAATTCCATTTTGTTCTCCACAAACAGCTACAGCACAGGAGGAAACCATCCCAGTTGTCCTTCAATGTGTTACACTCATAAAGATTAGGTTACGTGAGGTTTTATTCAACAATTTTGTTCTGTAAATAACAAACACCTCCCATACCTTCAAGCTCCTGACTTTCTATAAAGTTGTAGGAGATGTAAAACTGAGGGCTCTTTGGGCTTCAACACCATTCAAGACAAGGTTGGATGGAGCTCTGAGCAGCCTGATCTAGTGGAATGTGTCCCTGCCCAGGTCAGGGGGTCTTTCAGGTCCCTTCTAACCCAGGCCATTCTGTGATCACTAAACACAATAGTTGTGTTCTGCTGTTGTTGGTCAGTGGCTTTTCAATTGCTTTACCAAAGTACAGACAATTTGTGGAACACAATTTTTTATTAATAACAGGCCACATTTGTACTTCGAAAAGAGTGAAATTAAAAGGTGTATTAAAACATACCCACTCTAAGCAATCTATTTTCTTCTGTAGAAAAAAAAAGCATACAACAGGTAGAAATCCTATATACACAGTATATCAGTTCCAGTCATCAGCCCTTCCAAACAGCGTTTTGCAAATTGGTAAAACAATGTTAGAACAAACCATCCAGTTCCAGTCCAGCACAAATTTCAGCTCTTGACTTGCTCATTTAAGACAAACCACTAAGCACCTAGTCCAGTTTACTGATCTCAGGATACATACAAGGTAGTACTGTACATGAAGACAGCAGTGTTAAGCTTTTACTTCTGCTTGTTTTTTTGGAATCCTGCCTTGTTATTAAGTCTGCCTCATAAACTTTTGAGTACATGGAAATCTGTAATCAATGTCTCCATTAAAAAAACACAGCAGAAACCTGATTAACTGTGCCTTAAACAGCCCTTTCCTCAGCTCCTGCATTAATTTCAAGCAGATTGCTGTTGTGCTTATTCTACACTGGAGGCTTTCAGCCCAAAATATCGATTGCTGCAATGAACCACAAATCTATGCCATCTTTTTTTTTTCCTTTTTGTTTTGAGGAAAATAAAAAAAAAAGCATAATGTTAGTTTTTAAATTAGTTTGGCACATCAAGGAAAAAAAAAAAAAAAAAAAAAAGCAGGGGGAACGCACAAGTCACATCCTTCTCTCATAACATCCTTGGGAGGGGAATGTCCAGATCCAGGCAGGGTGGGCAGGCACAGAGTGAATGGCACAAACCAGGGCAGGCTCCAGCTCGCCTGGCCTCAGTCACACTCAAACAGCTGCCACTGCTGATGAGCACATCCTGCACAGCTGGAGAAGGCCCCGAGCTCCAGCAGCCTCCTCACACCAGGTGAAAAAGCACCACTCAGCTCCTTGCGCTTAAGTGTCACTTAACAACACCGTGGGCGAGCTATTCCTGCCCTGCTGAGCGGGCGGGAGCAGGGCCTGGCCCTTGGCTCTGGGCATGTCAGCGTGAGCCCCGTGCTTCAGCAGAACCTCCACGGCCTTGGCGTGGCCGCCTCGCGCCGCCAGGTGCAGGGCCGTGAACCCCTGGCTGTCAGGAGCGTCGATGTTCTCCGCGCTGGCCAGTTCCTCCAGCACCTCGGAGTGCCCGTTCTCCGCAGCCAGGTGCAGGGCTGTCCTGTCCGCGGGGCCTCTGGCGAGAGCGCTGGCCCGCTCGTCCAGCAGCAGCTTGGTGGTGGCCAGGTGGCCGCTGCGGGACGCCAGGTGCAGGGCCGTGTACCCCTCGGCCGTGGCCGCCTCGATGTCGGCGCCGTGCTTGAGCAGCAGGCGCGAGGTGCTGGTGTGGCCGGTCTCGGCGGCGATGTGCAGCGCCGTCTGCAGCAGCCCGTTCCTGACGTTGACGTCCGACTCCAGGTCGATGAGCAGGCGGGCCACGCGGTAGTGGCCGCGCTGGGCGGCCAGGTGCAGCGAGGTCCTGCCGTCCAGCGTCTGCACGTTGACGTCGGCGCCGCGCTGCTTGGCCAGCAGCTTGACGATGGGCAGGTGGCCTTGCCAGGCGGCGTAGTGAAGGGGCACCCAGTCGTCCTTGCCCCTGGCGTTGACGTTGACGCCTCTGCGCAGCAGGATGCGCACGATGTTCTCCTGGCCGTACTGGCAGGCTATGTGGATGGGGGCTCTGCCCTCGAAATCCACCTCGTTTAAGGACGCGTTCTTGTCCAGCAGCATCTTGGTGCTGAAGTCATCCCCGTTTTGGGCAGCAAAGTGGAGAGCGGTCCACTGGTCCTCGTCTTTGGCGTTGACGTTGATTTTCCTGGCCATAATCAGCTCCACGATGCTTTTGAATTTTTTCTCGATGGCTATGTGAAGAGGGGTGGACCCTTTCTTGTTGGTGAGGTTAGGGTTAGCATTGTACAGCAGGAGCCATTTCACACACTCTTCTTGACCTGCTTCAACAGCCAAGTGCAGAAGGCTGGAGTTCCCATCCAAAACAATATCAACATCTTGAGGCTGGAGGATCTTCATCAGCTTGCTGGTATCTCCGGATAAAATTGCCTCCGTTAGCTTTCTCTTCTGTATGTCTGTAGTACCAATATCTACATGGAGAGAAGGAAGAAAATTTTTACCATGAGGGTGGTGAAGTACTGGAACAGCTTGCCCAGAGAGGTGGTGAGTGGATGCCCCATCCCTGAAAACATTCGCCTTGATCTAGCTGAAGATGTCCCTGCTCATTAAAGACCCATTCAAACCCATATTAAGGTAAAGAAAAGGCAGCATTACAATTCTGAACCTTACCTGCCCATGGTTTCAGCAGTGAGCTGCCTGCAGAGCAATCTGCCCCCACATCCCACAGGAGTCCCTGAACATTTTCAGGTCAGATTTGGGCCCCCAGTAACTCTGTGTCTTGTGGCATGAAGACCAAAGGATGTTGTGGTTGATCTCCCTGCACTAACCATTGTTTACCTAACTGGAAAACAGATGTCTGGGGTTTGCAGCACTGGAATGAAAGGTGAGGGGGTCTTTATCTCAAGGGTCCCACAGGACGCTGAGAAAGTGGCTTGAATCCTCTCAAAGGTGCTCAGCTTTAGGTTTAGTGTAACTGAAAAAGCCACAAACTCAGCTGGCCTGACTGGGCAGTGGCTTTAATCCCATGTCAAGGGGATGCTGGGCTAGTAGTGACCTCCCTTCCAATCAACCTCCACATGACTGATTCTGTAATTGCTTTAATGGGAGTTTACTCCTTCACAAAAGTAAATAAGATTTATTATTTCTCATTAGATCATGTTTGGGAACCACATAATTTTTTTAATTTTATTTTTTCCTTTTAAATAACTACCTCCAGTAAACAAATTTGTAGTGCTGACAGCAAGAGAAAGCAAAGCTAACAGTAATTTCCAGAATGTTGTTCTACTCTCCAACCCATTGCCTCCCATGCCCCAGTCCAAACAACTACAAAGGAAAACTTGACCACTACCTGAACTCTCCCTTTCAAAGGAAAGGGAAAGGGATCCTCTGGATGAAAAAGCTGAATCTACAGATGAAACTCCTGACAGCCGCTTGTCACTGGAGGCAAGTTTGGACTCAGAAGAGCTGCGGCTGAGATCCTCAGGGCCTTCCATAGTCTGTGAAATCCCTGAATCCAACTGGGACAACAGCTCTGAGAGACTGTAATCCTTCACTGAAGGTAGAGCAGGCTCCTGTTTCTTCTGGGACAGTGCACAAATCCCCTTCAAGAGAAGCACACAAGCATTTTAGAAAGGTCAGCAAACAAAACTGAGTGTGAGGCTTTACAGAAGAAACATAAATTTGTTGGTTTGCAGTTAGCCTTTAAACACTATTTGTATTAAATGAAACCTATGAATAAGGTCACTGAATTTTTCAGGAGCAGGAGGGCAGCTTCCATTAGAGCTCACAGAGCTACTAAATCCACGTGGCTCTTCTGTCTACAATGGTTTTTAAGATCAGTCACACCCACGCAGTTCCAGCCTTTATTTCCTAACTGTCCTGCTCTCCCTCTGCAGAATAAGATGCATTTGGTTCTGCCCTGAGGTTTTCCATGCCACTGCTGTCATTTGTGCATTCCAGTCCTTCACCAAGACACACTTCTGTCAGGCAAGGTGGTGCTCAAAAGCAGCAAAGAGAAGTTCCTCCCAAAACCCAAAAGTTTGAACAAGAAATGAAAGAGAAAATACCTCAGGCTGCTGCTCTGGGGCATTCTTGGTGTCCAGGTCCTGAGTTATCATCTCTTTTGTTTCATCTTCTGGTTTTTCACAAAGGGCCTCTGTTTCTGAAGTGATTTCTTTAAAGAAAATAAGAGAAGGTTTTAGTGCTTGTTTTTTTAAGAAGGAGAGCTTCTGAGATACCCTGCTGCCTTTCTCTATCTCATTTAAAATCTCTGAGATACTGAGGGAGAAGGACTCCAGTCCTGACCATTCCATCCAGCACCTCCTCAGTGGGCACAAGTGTGCCAAGGGCACCCAGGGCTGCAGAAACAATTCATTTTCAGCCACACGAGACTGGTGTTACACAGGGGCCACACTGCAGGACTGTGAAATGGGAGCCACTGTACTGCTGGCACATTTAGATTTTTTTTTTTTAAAGATGGAATCCCTCATCCCTTCAGTCCTCATTCCTTGCTTGAGCAGGAGGAGAGGGAAGAGGCAAATCTCTCCCATTGATGCTAAACGAAGTACATGGTGACAGCACTTGGTACATCCCTCTGCACACCTGAGATCATAACAGGTGCTTTGGACAAGTTCAAACCTTTTACTGGCAGAGAAGTGACTGCACAAACTGTTTCATTACAAGAAAGCAATTCCCTCTCTCAACATACAACAGTAGAAATTTCAAGAGCCAGTTCCTTCAACGCTTTGGCACACTGCAAACCACACCAGCTCCAGCCTGGCCTGTGTCCTGACACACACTATCAGAAATAAACAATTTCTGGCTGAATGGACCAGCTGGTTCAGTACAAGGCTTATGCCTGATGTGTTTACATAACACCATCATGGTCAGGCATGTCCTCAGATAATCCCTTCCTCCACAAATGAGTAAGTGGCCTGTATCATTGTCTCCACCACACAATGTGCTCTATTTATTCTGTCACAGAGCTTCTCAGCGTTTACCCCAAGGATTAGCAGAGTCCTGAGCAATAATGTGACTCACAGAAGAATAAATGGGCAGCCAAGTTACGAGGAAATCTTACCTTGAAATGTTGGCCGTGCACCAGGATCATCCTGCCAACATTTTTGCATCAGTTTGATCAAGTTATTACATGAATGAGGTCTGGATTTGGAAACAGCAGGTAGCTCTGGGCGGTGGCCTTTAACTACTTTTACCATAATATGTAAAATGTTGTTTTCCTCTGTAAGGCAAAAGCACACAAATTTAGATGTCCCAGCAAAAGGAATCACTTCTCTTTTTTTCCAAGAGCATTAAGAGCGCATTAGGCTGAAATTTTTTCACAAATTTTTGTCTAGATTTCTCATCAATAGGGGAAAAAATTGTTGGTTGTCTTTTCCAACAAGGTATTTTTAATGCAGTAACATGCTTCTCATGTAGCACTTAAAAACAATTTTCAGCGAGTGACTGTGTTCTTTTCCCAACCATTAAAGATAAAGAACAAAAAAACTCAAACAGTTCTTTGCTACCTATATTTAGATTTCCATATCTGCCTGTAAAGAGCAGAACCTTGGATTTTATTTAGACAAGGTACCTGAACTATTCCTAAAGGTGAAGGAAGAAGACAAATCAAGAGGTGCAGTAATGCAGCTCCTGACTGTAAATCAACCACTGGGCTAAACAGAATCCCTCACTGGGAGAAAAACTAATAGTAGACTGGAACTTGCTGGGACATGTTTGCTATACATAGGCCAGTGACAGACACAGGAAAGTCATAAAGAATAAATAGCTGCCCGTGCATTTACTGCAGGGTGGAACAGGGCTTATTCTCACAGACAGCTGTTCTTTTTTTTTATTATTTATTTTTATAAGGAACAAATCTGTACCCACAATCTACAAATAAACTACAGAACCTCTCTACAGAGGAGCTGTAGAACAACAGCAGAGCTGCCTGCCAAGTTGGCTTTGCCACACACTGATCTGAAGCTGAGCAGCAAACTCCAGCAGAAGCAAAAATGTGCAGACAAGGGCCCCTGGAGAAATACAGGCTCTGTTTCATGACATAGGACAAAGGGAGACTTAAGCTTGTGGTCAGAATTTGAGAGTTTAAAAGTGTCTGCCACACAAGACTGTCAGAATTTGGAGGTCACACACAAAAATCTGGTGCTGGTAGGGCAAGAAATGTGCTTATCAATGGGAAAAAGGAAAGAAAAATTCAAGATAACACACAACTTACCTGCAAAAGGCTTCTTCTGTGTAAGAACTCCCCAAACCACGATGGAAAAGCTACAAAAAAAATTTACAAGGTAAAAAAAATATTCCTAGATTTTTTTATTAAACAAAACAAAAAAACTCATGGAAGTATAATTTATTTTCATTGTCCCTCCACTTTTGCATCTAATTCAGCTGATGAAAACACACACACACACAGATGCAGCTAAGAACAATGATTTCAAAGTCTAGCTTTGGCAGGGAGGAACCTGAGGCAGCAAACACAGGGACTTTCTGGATGTTGCCAAGTCCTTGGTAGCATTTACCAACCACTCCACATCCACCCTGACAAAATCAGAGACAGCATTACAGTGGATTCAATTTAATGCTTCTACCCTGCAATATAACTTTAAAGAAATCCATTTAATTTAGAATAAGAGATATCTTTCCAATCTAAAGCTGTGATTTCCTTTTCCTAATAATCTTGCCATGAACAAGTGCCAAAGACCTAGTGATGAAATCCACCAAAGATAACTCAGAATTTTTTATCACAGATTTGAAAAGTAGGTCAGGATGTACCTTTAGAGGGGAAATTAAAGGTGGGCAGAGTGCCTCCCATTGCCAGTTGCTAACAAATAGTTTCAAGACCCAGCAGTTTTTAAAAGGCCTCTACCCTACAAAGACTTTGCAAAACCCAAAGCAAACGTGACACATTTCAAGATGAGGCTCAAATTGGATCTCGGGGTTTCATGCTTAAAAAATGTAAAAAAGGGTTCATTTTACAGGGTTACCAAAATAGCATTTAGGTGTTTTCATAGTTCACTGACCTGTACACATCATGTTTGGTGTCAAAACATCTGTTTTTCTCCTTGATGCGCTCTGGAGGAAGATAGGCAATGGTGCCACACAAGCCATCCATGCTGATGTCATGGGAATGGGACAAGCCATTGCACTTTGCAAGCCCAAAGTCAGAAATCTGCCAAAAATAAAAAAAAAAAGGAGGAGGAAGAGGGTGAGAAAAGTGCATGGTGCCATCAGATTTTCAAAGTGTTCACAAAATATTTTCTGCAAAGAACAACAGATGCAACAGGATGACCCAACAAATACAGTGAAATGCTGTTCAGAAACAGTAAGGCAATAAAAATCTCAGGAAGGATAATGCTACAGTAGGTTTTTTGTTATGGTTAAGCTAAAAGATGAAGAAGGAAAAAAAAAATAAAGGCAAGCAGTTTTTGCAAGCAGCAGCATGCCAGCCCTTTACATAGCAAACACAACAAACAGTCAAGACAATTTATTGTAATTTAAACCAGTCGAATTTAGCTACTGCAAACTACTTTAATGTAATTATTGGCTCTGCCACCCTCTTTCCCTACATAACCTCACGTTGTAGGATGTGTTTGAATGTCCTGGCTCTCCAAAGAGCTCAGGAATCACTCCTTGAGATACCACTGTTACACTGGCCATGCCAACGAGGACCAAGACCAACAGCAGAGCCAGCAAGTGCTCCAAAAACCCAAATGGAAACACACACACACCAAAAACCCACACAGGGAACTCTTTTTGGCAGCCAGGAGACACAGCAAGTTGGTGCAGTGACGCAGGGAGCACAGCTGAAATGAGCACAGCAAGTGACAGCAAGTTTATAAAAAGGACACACCTCCACTTTAATTTGAAGTGTCAGGCAAATATGCATTCATTTGCTCTCAAAGGCATACCAATCATCGAGCAAACAGATAGGCCAGGAATTTCCTTTGTCTTACTTATTTCCCACTGGACAAAAATGTCTATTAAGCCAAGTGGAAATTTCAAGGAAAGTCAAGTCTTTTTGGACCATTGATTTTTGTCTACATGTCAGATAAGATTCCCCCTCCCCCTAACTAATACATTCTTTTTATCTAATAAATGCTCAGGTTTTTCAATGACTCATTCCCCTTTTGATCTTCACAGCTTCTCCTTTGAGAAAGTTTTCCCTCAAAACAACAAGCATAATTAAAAAAAGCTTTGCTTTTTTTTTTTTTTTTTTTTTTTTTTAATAGGCTCCGACTGTACACTTTGAGAAGTTTCTCTCTAAAGATACCACAAAACTAGTTGTAACACGTGTCCATTACTGGAAAGGGAGAAAATTGCTGCCAGCTTCAGCCTCCTGGAGAACAGGCAGGTTACACAGCCATGCAAGGAATCTCCCTTTGCCATAAAACAAACAAAGCAACCCACACAGCTTCAGCAAGAACTTCTCCCATGGACAAAGAGCTCAGCATAGGTATTCTGAAGAGCTGGAGAAGTCCTGCACCCTAGAACACAGGTATGTCCAACCTGTTGTCCCTCTTTAATCTGTAGGGTAATGTGGGAATGACTTGAGAACAAAAAAGCACACACACAGGAAAAAAATTTAAAAAAAAAAAAGGAGGGGGAAAAAGGGAAAAAGCCAAGTTATCTGGAGGAATAGCTTCTCATCCTTGTAGAGCTACACTCTCAAGAGAGGGATTGCTGGACTCCTCAGCAAGCCAAGCACTGGAAAGCAGCAATTAGTCAAGAAACCCTTGTCCACATGCCAGGTCACCCTGAGAAGAGCCAAATCGACCACCACAGGAAATGCTGCATGAATCTGGGGCCCTTGGTGCTCCAGAGGAGAACAAAAGCACAACCCCAGCATCCCACTGCAATGGCTGTGGCGTCAGGTTAATAAAAGAACCAAACGCTGCAAGTCTGAACGGATCCGACGTGGTGAGCGCTGCTCTCCTTTGATTAACATGCACACCTCAAGAAATCCAGGCATAATTAAAGCCACACACCTCCCTCTTTGTCTAAACAATGCTGTGTTTCCTACTGCCTGAGTGAAGAGATGAAGATGAAATGCAGACAGCAGGGTGACACTCCTGTGTTTGGAGCCACCAGCTACAGTGTGTGAATCTAAGGCTGGGGGCTAAGGCAGAGCTGAGCACTCCAGACTGAAAAAGTCACCCTACAAACTAAGAAACAGCTGAGGTACATGGTATACACCCTCCCTAGGCTAGCAAGAGCTTCACCTTGTGGAGCTGTCCCTACCTAGTGTAAAGGACTGGGTGTTATGTCAATTAATTAAAAAATCACCTGTAGAGTAGCGTTTTGGTCATACCAAATTCTGCAGGAGAAAGCACTGGAAATTGAGGAATTGTTATCTTGCAGGCTGCAACAAAATAGTGAGATTCTGCAGACGGCTTTTTGTGGCTTTTATTAGTTGCTCTAGGGTGAATTTTCCACGCTGCATGGCGTATTTAGTCATGCAGGTTCTTTAAACACCAGTGGGAACTGCGCAGTGGGTGGAAGATACAGCCACTTAACTTGCCTGGTTTGCCTTTAAATTGCTTGCCAGGCGCCTCGTTCTGCAACACCCTTTACTGGGGAAGGCAGGGGAAGTGGAGCACCCTTCCCCACTCCTTCCCTGCAGCCCACCCCAGGCTCTGCCCATCCCCAAAATTCCGAGGGAATCCACAAGCAGCGATTCCAGGCGGGTCCCTCCAGACGCGGTATCAGCAGGGGAGACAGGGAGGCGACAGGGCTGCATGCAAAACCCGCGGCGGGGAGAGGAGCGAGGAGCCCTGGCCAAAGCCCACGCACACAGTGGGATGGTTCATGTTCAGGCAGCTCTGCTCCTCCAAGGGCTGCATGGGAACCAACACGTGAGCGCCGAGCACGCACGCGTTCCCTGCCCGCTTCCAGCAACGCTCCCCTCACCAAAGCGCTGGAGTCTGGAAAAAAAGGCCTCTCTGAGCTCCTCTGAGAGATCAACAAGTTCTAGAGAATGTTGAAAAAAACTAGATATTAGAGTTGAAAACAAGTTTCTGTGTACGCTCCAAGAACATAGTTTTAGACACAATAAAACTAGAGTAAGAATATTGCTTACATTTCTTAGATAGAACAAGATAGACCATATGCGTAGTTTATACGTAACCTGGCGTGCTAAGAAACTAGAATTCTAGTAGGTAAAGAAGAAATGGTTCAAATTCATGATTTTAGCTTATTGGGTATTTTGTATATAAGAATTTATGTACTGGGGAGAGATTTGCTTTTGCTTTTGTTCTTGCTCTCTCCCTTTTCTTCTCTCCATCATCATCATCACCTGAGGAAGACAGGAGCTGCAACACTGCCTCTCCTAGGACCTCGACAAGAGTAGCCTCTAATTGGGACTTTCTGTTTGGGACTCTATGCAGAAAACTTTTAGCATGGACTTTAAACTCTTGCAATTCTTTGCCTTTCAAGACTGATGTGCCTTTACAATAAACAACTTTATAGCAACCAATAGCTGCTCGGCTCCTTTAAAGAAAACACCACAACCCAACTCCCCAAGATCTCTGAAGATTTAGAGTTATTTATTTATTTTTATTTTGTGTTTGGTCTGTTTTTAACACACTCAAGCAAGGCTTTCTCTGCTTCTGCTATTCATGGATCTTTCCATTGTAGCTCGTAAAAAACACTCACTTGCAAAGTTTTAGATGCTTTAAGAAAATATTTTTGTAATTTTTTTTTACAATTTCTTTTTAAACTAGAAGATACGCTTCACATAACTACAACAGCTACTACAGTCAGCTATTCCCAAGCACTGCAGGGACCTAGTTCCCAGAAACAACATGAGTGCTTGGAAAGTGGATTTTTTTTTTTTTTACTGATGACTTCTGACAGACTGCTCTGAACTCTGCTCTCACCTCCTGATATCCTGAACTGTGCACTTAGCTCCTGATACTTTATGTCACTTTTCTGCAAGCAAAACTCAAGAACCCACTGCAAGGGACTCAGGGACAGAGTTCACCAAAAGGTTTTCTGCATCAAATACACTGGATTAATTTTTAATCTCTGCTGGAACATCCAGTATTTGTCTCTGTACAAAGTCTCTGCACTTGGATATTGAGAATGCCCCCACGTTTGTCTGTGGGGTATTCAGGTATCTGGTAGTGGGGGACATTTCCTTTATTTGCTTTTTCTGGGGCTAGAGGAAAAACACTGTTCCATTTTTGTTCTTAAGAAATGCCTGAAATTTTTAATAAATTTGCATGGGTCATAGATTTAGACTACTAAAAATGTTGATTAAAAATTAATCCCAAATACCAACACAACGTGCACTTCAAACCTATCTCTTTATGAATAGGGTTTTTTTATGAATGCACTTCAGTTAGCTTCTAAAAGACACTTCTCTGAAACAGACTGTATTTCCATCCTTTTCCAACTTGTCCTGAAACTTTTAACTCCCCCAAACTCAGGTGGGCCATTTGTAATGCTCCAGCACAAACCAAAGCCAAGCACCCATTTTAATCCATTGTGAACCTGCATTACTGTAACAGGGATGGTTTTGTTCCTTCCCCTGTGCCATCACAATCAGATCAATCAGAGAATTGATCAAGGTGCAAACCAGCTTTGTTGGTTGGGATTAAAGAGCCATGCAACAACAGCCCTGCATGGAAACCTTGATCAGAAAGGGTGGGAAACAAGCAGAAGGGACACACAAAACAAAGGCTCTCCTTATCTTCAATAACAGGAGAGCAATTGCTGATATAAAATGGATGTGCTACCTACATCAGGCAGTCTAATAAAAAGAGACAACTGCTCTTTACCAGCCTGGCCTCTGGGTGTTGCCTGGACCTACAGCTAACAACAGCCTACATGAAGAAGCTTTCTGATCATGAAATTTGCCATCTACCCAGGCTGCTTCTAACTCCATGCTCAGAAATTTTGCAGCTGAAGCAAATGAAAGTGAAGACCATGGGCAACCTTTCCATCAAAGCCATCAGCACAGTACAACACAGCAGCAAACTTCACACTGGTTTAAACTGGAGAACTGGGGAGGGGAGAAAAGCAACTACAGACAGCTTAAAGCAGTGCACAGCTGAGAGCAGCTTGTTCTGCTCCAAGTTCTTTAAATCCAAAATCTGGGAGATGAAAAACAACTGGTCAGGTTTTTCTCTTTGTGTACATGAACCCACACATGTATATATGCATGTCTGTGTTCAAATAGGACAAGATGAGGAGCTGCAGAAAAACCCAAACAAGAAATTAAAATAACGTTTCTGCCCAAAAGCATTAAGTTGCAGTATTAATTTTCAACACCTGAACAAAAAGTAACACTCGTGACCGTGAGATTTTGGAAGACAGGAAACCTGGGAAGCAGCCACAGAGATCACGAGGGCATGGCAGCTGGCAGCAGGCTGGGCACGAGATTTCTGCACGGGGTGAGGTGTTTATTCTCCTTCCAAGGGCCCTGCAAAAAGATCCCATCGCAGCAGGGAAGGAGCAAACTCACAGCCCACGAGGGCAGCGCTGGAATGTGGCTTTGCTTCCCCTGTGCCAGCGATTGCCACATCACAGTAGCTCAGGGGACACATCCAGAATGTGTGTGGAGGGCAGGAGAGCTGAAGAATGAGCTCAAAAGTTGTGGTTGAGTTGAGCAAAGAAACAGATGTCAGGACAGCATGTAAATATTGAAAGAGTGGATATAAGGAACGCTGGAGAAAGGGGCAAGGGAGGATCTTGCTGGTACAAATAGAAGGAAAAAGTTCATATAAAGGAAGAAACAAAAGCAGGCTGATCCCTGCTGCTGGGATATGGAATAATCCTGCCAAGGAAAGCAAAGTGTTTGAAGCAAACAAGATGGAGCAGAATGGCAGGGAAGGAGCTCCCACCACCAACTCACAAGGGAGGATGGATGCATCCACCTTCCCAAAACCAGCAAAGCTTTACCTTGAGCTGTACATGTTACACACAAATACTTAAAATCACCAGGGAATCCCCCAACATGCCTTTGGTATAGTTAATATCTGTCTATCTATATCCCTGCTTGGGATAATCCCATCCTCCTCATTATCCTCCCAGTTCAGCACACACTTATGTAATGCCCAGGCTTTATGATTTGGAGGCACCCACTTGATGATAAGTTCTGTACAGCAGCACTGCCTTAGTCACCAGCCTCACTCAGGGCTTTACAGTGAGCTCTGTGCTTGTAAAAGGAGCAGGGTGTGTTTGCAGTTAACTGCAGGATGGCACAGCAGCATTTCTAATGCTCTCCACTGGAAGACTGACTGTTTCCTGGCTCAAGGGCAAACAGTTTGTAAAAGTCCTCCCTACCTCCAAACTCTACTTTTGCAGTCTGCAACATCTCTTCACTCATCTTAGGACTCTATTAGGGACAGGTCACATACTAAATTAATGCTGACATTTAAAAGCACTTCAATCAGCAGCTCCATTAGCCTTCCAGCAAGAAAATGCACATTAAATCGAGCTGCAGGGTCTAAAATTTAATTATAAATTTCATGTCACACAAAAAGAAGGTTTGGGGCCACATTTTTAAAGTGAAGGCTCCTCACAGAATATGTTCATCTCTTATTTTGCATATAGGTTCCTGTGCCTGCTTTGCTTCTTGGAGGGCTTTCCAAGATACCTGAGGATGTAAAAGACTGCTGGCTGGAAAAGGTTTGGATTAGACCATTCCTTTCTGAAGCCCACTGAAAGGATCTGAAGAGCTTGATGTGTTTCATACAGAAGCAACAGCTCAGGGATGTCAGGGATGACCTCACAGTGACTTTTCAATTTTTGTCCATCTTGCACTTTGCCCCCTTGTGTTACATCACCACCCAGATATAGGCTGTGCAGCAGGCACTTCAGCCTCCCCAAACAGTGAGGAAAACACAGCCTTGCTATCTGGGCTCATGGATGAGTCAAGAAGCAGGAATTTAAGAAGTTATGCAAGCAAGCATGAACTTTTAAGTAAATAAATACTTAGCAAAGGCCTCTCAGCATCATTGTGTGAGAACAGCCTTTCAACAGTTCAAATCCTGATGATTTGGTCATAATAGCATGACCACCTGTAGATGCCTCCTACTTCAGAGAGAAAATCCTTCTAAGAAAAAAATCACTAAGAGGCCTAGTAAAAAGGATGAGAACATCACAGGTATGATTTCATTAGTGGCACACACCTCTTATGGCTCCAATCCTCTCATGACATCAGAAAACCTGTCTTTATTTCATGAAAACTTCATTTTTAGAATGATACAGGCAAGACCAAAGTCACTTGATCAGTGAGGGAGCCAGGAAAACAGGTAGCAGATGGATTATAGCACTGCTAAAAAAAATAATTGAACACTAAAAAAAAAAAATAAAACCAGGGAAAAAACTGTATTTCAGTCTCTGGGCTCTCTAAAAAAAAGTTGAGAAAGCAAGCACAACCTTCTTGGTGCAGCTGACCACAGAACCTCCAGCAGAGAAATTTAACAAGTTTGCCAGTTTACTCTGGAAATGGATAATGAAAATAATTCCATGCTGTTACAGCCACAAAAAAAATGCCTTTCAGTGATCTCTGGTATGCCTGAGCAGTCAGGACAGAGATGCTTCCTCACTGTACCTGCTCTGAGCAAATGGAAATGAGCTGCCTCTGGGAAGCCTTCTCCAGACTCCAGCTGGAAACGAGATCTGTGCATTTAGTGGTGCAAAGACCTGGAACAAAGCAACCATGGCAACTGTGGGAGTGGCAGAGATGGTTTAGAGGGTCACACCATTTTTCTCCCCCTGTTCTCATGACCCTGCTGCAAGGAAATTTGTAGCAGGACCCATTAGAGTTCACTGCATTCTTCTAAAATTTCAGGAGGGCTCTCACAAGTTCCCTAACCATACCTCTATTATGTACTGAAGTGGTGCATAAACCAGGTGGATTTATTCAGGAGTGGATTTTAATTTGGGAACCAGTGGCCATTTCTCCAGTTCTAAGGAATGCTGCCGGTTTTTTCTCAGGACAAACACCCTGACAGAGCACCCAGTGCATACCTTGACGTGGTAGTGGGCATCCAGCAGGATGTTGGCAGGCTTGAGGTCCAGGTGGAGCAGAGGGGGGGACATGCAGTGCAGGAAGTTCATGCCCACGGCTGTCTCGTGGATGATGCGGAAGCGCAGCTCCCAGGGCAGGGGCTCGGAGGCCAGCAGCTTTTCCAGGGAGCCTGTTTCCATGTACTCCATCACCAAACCCACGGGCTCTTTGCAGATGCCATAAACAGGGAGGATGTAGCGAAACTTTGCCATTTCCATCTTCCTGGCTTCTTCCAGTAACTCCATGCGCTCCCTGGGTGGAAGAGAATGGGAGGTGAGGGATGGAGCAGCTGTTTCTCCACGGGCCAAAGATGCACAAAACATTTCTTAGAAAGCCAAACACAAAATTTTGTGATCATCCCTGACAGAAAACCAAACACCGAATTTTGTGATCATTCCTGACAGAAAACCAAACACTGAATTTTGTGATCATCCCTGATTGACGCACTCTGCCAAACATGCACAAAACATTTCTTAGAAAGCCAAACACCGAATTTTGTGGTCATCTCTGACTGATCCATGCTGCACCTCAGCAGCCTGCACTCCAGGTGTATTTCCATATTTACTGATTTGGGGTTTGTGCTCTCAGTGGTAGGCAGCTCCCAGCTGTAGGAGCACAGGTGAGCCCCACACTTCTGAATATCCCAAGTGCAGAGCCCATCTCCCTGCTCTGCTGGTTATGCTGTGCTGTTCAGGAGGAGGGTTTAGCACTGCTGTAACTCTTTGGGCTGAATTCATTAACTTTTTGTGAGTCATAAGGCTGTGTTAATCAGGACAGAGACCAGTCAGCATCGCTTCAGCAGCCCTGCTGGTACATCCTGGGTGTACACAGACCCAAACCTTGGGAGAGAAATCCCTGGAGCCACTATTGAGGGGAGCAAACTGCCTGCTGTAACCAGGGAGACACAACAAAAGCCTCCCCAAAATACAGATCTGACAAGTCCAAAACTGCTCTCATCTCCAGCAGGTGCCCAGAGCTCCCAGCACACCATTCCCAGTGATGTAACAGGCCCGGTCCTGGCAGCTGTAATGAGCACCCGGGTTGTTTACAGGTCGCTGCAGCCTGACCCTGCACAGGGTTAAGTGTTACTCAGTCCCAGGTCAGGACCCTTAATTGCTCTGCCTTTCTTCTGCACCTCCCTCACAGCCTTCTGCAACAGCCCACGAGGCTTCAAGTTGGAAAGAGGGAACAAGATCCTCTCCCCAGGCTGGCTGTGCCCACACTTGATGGTCTAAAGACCCTTCAATGTGTAAAAACTGCATTTTTAGTGATAATGAACCTGCCCAGAGCAGCTTTGGGCCGTGGGCACTGGCACATCACTATTGCTGCCATACATTCACAAAAGAGGGCACAGGGAGGTCAGACAGGTAATTTTCCCAGAGCAGACCCTCTCTAATTACATAACAGCTCCTGCAATGCACCCAAAGATGTGCACACTATCTAATGGACAGCAGTACCTGAAGTAATAGGACAAAGTTTGTGCTCTGTGCCACCAACAAGTGATGCCAGTCACCACTGTGGGAGAACCTCATGGCAGAACCTCAGCTCAATCAAACTGTTCTGCTTTTAAAATTTCAAATCCAAGGCAGCAGCACTGCCACTCCTAAAAGGAGAAAACACCAAGACCAGCCTGCACACAGCCAAGTCTTTTTTTCTCATGTGTCCCCCAATGCCTGGATGAACTGAGAGAAACTGAAACACAGCCTGAGAGGGACCCTCAGATTTTGGGAGATGCCACTTGGCCCCCAGACTGTCTGGGAACGTGGTTTGCTGCTGCTGCTCACCGCTGCAGGTAACATCTCCCACCAGGGCACAGCCAGCAGCAAACCCATCTCAGAGGTTGAAAACCTCACACCCATCAAGATCAGGCTGAAAAATATTTTAAAGAGGGACGCACACGCTGAGAGAGGAACAAAAAAAGATAAGGGAAATTTTTTCTCTTAACCATGTCGGCTCCTGCTGCTCCCTACAGCAACTTTCTTGTGAAATAATTGCCTTTGCAGACAAGTACCCAGTTTGCTCTTTGGCACGCTGGAAGGGAGCGCCTATGAATAACACAACCAACTCCTTGCCCCCAAGCCACACGCATAGCCAGCATAATTCACCGGGCTGAGCGCTGGAGTCAGGGATGTAAAACACCCGTCTGAGCCCTCCCAGGCAAAGCAAGAGCCCAGCAACAGCCAGAGTCTGACAAGAACCACTAGGATCCTCGGGATGGGGTTCTCAGAGCATCGCCAAAAACGCAGATTGGCTGCTGGAAATGGGGCGTTTTCTAAAAAAACACCTGAATTTTCCTTTTCATTAAAGTAATTTTTAAAACAAAAAAATGATTCTTGCTTTCTGCTTGGACCAGATCCAGTTAATTGAGTGAATTAACAGAATAACAGGCGAGTGCCCTCTATCTAATTTGCCTGTTTAAATAAAGCCCCCATGCAGCAATTACCACCCTTAGCACTTTCCCATACCCAGAGCATTCAAAACTGAGCCAGCCAGAGGCCCGGGACAGCCAGGGGAGCTTTCAGACAGCTTTCAAAAGGGCCCCTGTCACCTTTTGAAAACAGAAAAGGAAAACAAAAGAAGTGAGGAGAGCCAAAGCAGTCATTAGCCGGGTGCTGGAGCGCGCTTGCATTAATGGCATTAACACCAGGAGCTCGTTAAGCCCAGATCTGCCGCACCAGGCAGAGATCAAAGGTCTCTCCCTTCCCTTCCCTTCCCTTTCCCCTCGCAGGATGCCACGGGCGCTCGGCACAGCGCTGGAGCGGCAGCAGCGGGGATGGAGCCGCAAATCCGCATCCCGCACATCCAGGGATGCGGCGGGGCTGTGCGGGCTGCCCCGGCACCCGGAGCTGCTCTGAGCTGGGAAAAGCAAAGCTCCCGGTGGGGTTTTTCAGCCCAGAGCCATAGGTCTGGTCTCTCTCATAATGTTTTTATTTAATACCCGCGCGATTAAAGTCAGAATTATCTTCTCGAGGCGCCTCTGCTCCCCTCTCCCTCCAGGAGTGTATCCTAATTTTATCGTACTAAAAGAAAATGGGAAAAGAGGGGGAAGAAGGGGGAACATGGAGAAAAAGGGGGGAAAGTGGAAAGGGGGAAAAGAAGGGGGGACAGAAAGAAGAGGGGTAAAGAAAAGTGGAAAAGAAAAATGGACAAAGAGACGCAGAAAGAAAAAAGGAAAAAGGGGGAAAAGGAAAAAGGAAAAATGAGGGGAAAGGGGGGGAGAAGGGGGGAAAGAGGGAGAAGGGGGAATGGAGAAAAAGGGGAGAAAAGAAGGGGAAACAGAAAGAAGAGTGGAAAAGAAAGAAGGGGGAAAGAAAGAAAAGGGAAAAAGAAAAATGACAAAGAGATGCACAAAGGAAAAAGGAAGAAAAAGAAAAAAATAGGGGAAAATAAAAGGGAAAAGAGGGGGGAGAAGGGGGAAAGATGGGGAAGGGGGAAACGGAGGAAAAGGGGGGAAAGTGGAAAAAGGGGGGAAATGGGAAAAGAAGGGAGAAAAAGCAGGGGGGAACAGAAAGAAGAGGGGAAAAGAAAGAAGGGGTAAAAGAAAGAAGAGGGAAAAGAAAAGAGGGGAGAAGGAAAATGGCAAAGAAAAATGGGCAAAGAAAAAAAGGAAAAAGAAAAATGGGGGGGAGAAAAAGGGAGAAAAGGAAATAAAGGGGGAAAAGGGGGAAAATTAAAAGAAAAATAAAAAAGAAAAGGAAAATAGAAAAGGGAAAAGAGAAAAAAAAAAAAAAAAAAACTTACACACAGGATAGCTGAGGTCATGTAAATGATGGGCTGCACACACTTTCTCCTGTAAATAGCACCAGAAGAGAGGGGCCCACACATCAAGAGCTCCAGCACTGGGTCCAGTGCCAAAGAGCATCTCTGTCAGAGAAGTCAGTGCAGATCAGTCATTTTCAAAGCAACTAGAGATATTAAATGGAGACCTCCAAAGAGCTGTCTGCTCCCACTCCACATCAGACAGACAGGACTGCATTCCTTGGATTCTCCTGGAGAGACAAGGGCCTTGCTCTTGCCCACTGCCCCAGTCCCCAGGGCCCAGCCCTTGTCCCACAAACCCTGCCACAAGAACAGCAGGAATTACAGCCGTGCCTGCATTTGCATGGATCCAATCTTTGTGCCCTAGAGATAACACTGCTGTAAAACTGCAACCTTAGACTCACCAGGCAGTGCTCATAGTTTTATATTCTACCACCACCACCACATTTCCCTAATGGAGTCTGAGACAGAGCAGTTAAAGTTGCTCCAGAGAAACTCCAAAAGTTGCTCCAGAGAAGCTCAAAACTTGTAATTGGGGCCATTTGTGTGAGCCACCTCCAGCCACAGAGCAGCCAGGCTTCTCCCAGCCCAGGGGAGATCCAGCCCTGCTCTGCAGGCAGGAATTTAAGTTTCTTCACAAACTGCTGGTGGTGCAGGTGGGGGTCCACCAAATTACACCACCCCTGAATGTCCTCAGGAACTCTTCTCTTCTGCATCATGGCAGAGCTTTCAAGAGCATACAGTGGCCTCTGCTCTGCATATTTAGCAACTTCCACACTGCCAACTCTCAGAGCAGAATGTGACTATGAGAAGACAAGAAAAACCACTGCATGGTCAGGGCAGAATGTTGGGGTGGTGGGGGAAAGGAAGAAAATCTCTTTTTTCAGGTTAACAGATGTCAGCCCTGCTAACAGATCCCTGCAGTTCTGGTACCAGAGGATTACAGGACAGCCAGGCTCTCCCCTAATTTTTAAGGAGCACAGGATGACTCCTAGGTTTTCCCTGTACAGAAGAGACATTCATTCACCTTCACCACCTAAATAAATGCAGCATCCACTAACAGTGAGGCATTTCTAAATCCTCCTCAATTTCAAGTCTTGCTCCATTCCCAAATTCAGAATGTGCAGAGAGAGATATATGTAGGGTTTTGCTTATTTTTTTCCTCTTTAATCAATAATTTTTTCCACCTCCACGCCCTGTAGTCACCCCCATGACCAACACCTCCAGTAAAGATCCCTCTCCAGGAAATGTTACACCTTACAGTCAGCACGTTTATGTTCAGCAGAAGAAATCAGCAAAGTTTTCTCTCTCCAAGCTTGCCACTGTTTTTCTGCAGAGCACACTTCCATTCTGGCCCACAGGGGTGAAGAGAAGAGACTTCACCCTCTCCACTGCAAGTGCAGGGGGAGAGGCTCCTCCACCTTTCACTCTTTTGTTCAGATTTACATTGAACCTCCCCATACTGAGAGCATCCCATGTGAGGAACGAGATCTCAGGAAAGTGGGAGCGAATAAGGTGTTAGGAATGGAATTTGGCTGGATTGTCTGAGAGGGCTTAAAGGTAAAAAACACTTCTGGCTCCACATTCAGTGTTTCTTCTGCTTGAGGCCACTGGGCTCTATGATGTGATAATTGCCGAGGGAATTACTCCAAATCTCTCAGTGTCTGCAGAAACACAGTAAGAGACTACACAGAGTGTTACCACCACCGAGCCATTACAAACAGGGTTTTAATGTGGTACCAAATAAATACATCAGAAAAAGGCTCTGTGCTTTTCAGTTAATGTTTCTGATACCACTGGCAATTCTTCTAACTCTTCACAGGGTTCCAAGAAACAGCTAGTCAAGTTAATCTCCTGGATTAGCAATCTAATTACACAGGCTTGTTGCAACCTGCCAACTAAAGAGGCTGTGTTTGAGTCTGTCTGTGCCCCCCACCCCACCATTTGAATAGCACGAGTTTATTAGAAAAGTTTTGGGTAAAAAGTCTCAGCATAACCATCTCCTGAAAGGGGTTTGATAGAGCAGCCCAAGAGGTAAAGGAGAAATTAAAATAGAAAAAAAAATTAATTTATATTTATTTTGCAGGGGCAGCTGTTTCAAGGGCCAGGAACACTCCAATTTCTTATCAATGCTTTCCTCAAGCATCTGAAGCACAGATTCTGCAGTAAAATAAGTATTTCACGGAGTGGTTCATTACAATCAGTCAGAAGCTGCAGGAGCCCTATGGCCTCAAAGTTCCCAAATTCTCAAGGCATTTTTTTGCTTACTGAGCTGCATGTTTGTATTTGCACACTCTATAGCCACGGAGGGACAGGTGGCTCTCTACTGCACATGGTATATATTGAGATCTGATAATAAATCTCAAAATTAATTGTTCATATTAAAAGAGATGACAGCACCCTTTGTCTCAGAAGGAAAATTAACTTTTGGAGTAAATTTCTAGATGTACACTGCAAATGAAAAGTTCTATCTTATTTTTAAGATATGTTTTAATCTTAATTTCAAAATTAAGCAGCCACGGTACTATTTTGATCAATAAGCATCAAACCTGAAATCTCCTTTGAGGTTTTAATAGCAGGGGGCTTGCAGATTAGCACAATAAAATACACTCTGCAACTTAAAAGTCGTTTCCATTTTATTCGCAGACAGCACAGTTACCCTATGCAAATAGTAAACTCTCCCTCTCCACAGGACATTTAATTTCACTTACTACACCCTACAAGCCATGCCTACTGCAAAGTCAGCAATTCAGATACTGGGAAAGATGCTCAACTACCCCAGAAATCCTGCAGAAGATGGGTTTACAAACGTTTCCAATCTTGGGCTAGCTTATCTCCCTCCTCCTGCAGGAAAGGCACTAACAGGAAACCTTTTGTGACTGAGCCAATCCACGTCTCAAAAACTGAACTGCAGAATCGGTTTGTGAGCTGGTGGAGATCCCAAAGATCAAGTGGAGCTGGGAAGGCTCCAGGAACACGACTTGTGCACAGAGGCTGAGCTGCTGGAAGGCACCACTGTCCCTACAGCACAGGGATGTTTCTGAAGATGCATCTGACAGCCTTCCTCTCCTGGGAAAGGAGACCCGCACTGCACAGCTCCCATCCCTGAGGTGTTCCAAGCCAGGATGGGTTTGGAGCAACCTGGGATAGTGGAGGCTGTCCCTGGTCATGGCAGGGGGCTGGAAGGAGATGAGCTTTAAGGCGTTTTCCAGCCCAAACCGATCTGTGATTCTGCGGTGACACACACACAGCACAGCCCAGGACCACAACGAGGGACAGCGGGCAGGGAGTCCCACCGTGGGGCACCCTCACCTGCAGCACAATCCACCTGCAAGGAGCCATCCCGAGCAGACAGACACACGGACAAACGCTGTCCCTGCTCTGGAGCCGGGCACCTTTCCCAGCTCGGCTCCTTTCAGACACCAAACCCGCGGCTCCAGCGCCCGCACCCAACACCCCCAGCCCGAGCCTGCTGCCACCGCACGAGTCACAGCTTCTGCACTGCCTGGCTCTTCCCAAGCGCCCGGATCCAGGCACATCCCTCCCCACAATCTCCTGCCCGTCCCGTCCCGGGGCCGCCGGAGCCGCTCGCTCTGTCCGTGCAAGCCGGCACACGCTCAGCCTGGGCAGGGCAGGAATGCTTCCCGCACGGCTCCCAGGGAGCAGGCGAGACATCTGCGGTATTCCATCGGATATTCCATGGGATATCTCCTGGGATCTGCTGTCTGTGAGACGGGCAGGGCTGCACACACGGAGCGCTCGGTCGCCCCGCGGCTCCTCGGCTGCGCATCCGCGGGGTGACCGAGGGCTCGGAGCGCCTCTGTGCCAAGAGTCCCTTGTCCCCCCCATTGCCCCCCATTCCCTTCGTGTCCCCCCCTTACTTCTCATCCACATGAAGGCTGGGCGAACACTTGATGGCGAGCCAGGTCTTCCAGTGGAGGTGCCGCACCTTATACACCTGCCCGAACCCTCCCGAGCCGATCTTCTCCCAGCTGCTGAACTCGCTCTCCTCGAAGGTCTTCAGCAGCCCCATGGCCCAGGGGGAGCCGCCGTCCCTCGCCATGGCCCTGCCGTGCCCGGACGCCGCCCGGCCCGCGGAGCGCAGCGCGCCCGCTCCGCCCGCCCAGGTGAGTCAGGTGCGCCGGGGGCACCGGCTGCCGTCACTTCCTGGGACGGGCGAGCGGCTGCGATTTCCACAGGTGCCTTTTCTGTCCCGGGATAGGCGAGCGGGGCAGTTCCCGGCCTCCAGCTGCCCCGGGGCGATGCTGCCGTCCGGAGCGATGGGGCGGGAGGGGAGCGCCGCGCTGGCTGCTGAGCTGGGACAAATAAACTGTGACAAAGGAGCTGCTCAGTGAAGGAGAGGGAAGCGCCAGGCACCTCATTCCTGCCTTTTCTCCTTCACCTCATTCCTGCCTTTTCTTCCTCATCTTATTCCTGCCTTTTCTCCTTCACCTCATTCCTGCCTTTTCTTCCTCATCTTATTCCTGCCTTTTCTCCTTCACCTCATTCCTGCCTTTTCTTCCTCATCTTATTCCTGCCTTTTCTCCTTCACCTCATTCCTGCCTTTTCTCTCCACCTCATTCCTGCCTTTTCTCTTCACTTCATTCCTGCCTTTTCTCCTTCACCTCGTTCCTGCCTTTTCTCTCCACCTCATTCCTGCCTTTTCTCCTTCCCCTGCCTGCAGCGGGTCCCTGTCGCTCCGTCCCTGCATCCCAGCCTGGCGTGCGGGACTGCGGCCAGCCTGCCCCGGGCTGCTGACTGTCCAGCCACGCTCTGAAGCAACGATTTTTAGGCTCTGGGAAGCTGTTGCCGAGAATTCAGACGTCTCTGGGTTTTAGTTGCCCGTGGGATTAGAAGGTTTGATGATCCCAGTGCTAGATTTCAGTGCCTGGATCATTTTGTGGATCTAATTGCAGGGGCTACAGGACCCCCAGAACTGTTTTGTTTGGAAAAAACCTCCAAGATCATCAAGTCCAACCACTTGTCAACTAAACCATTGCACTAAGTGCCATATCCAGTTTCTTGAACCCCTGCAGAGATGGGGACTCCAGCACCTTCCTGGGTGTTTCTCCCAATGCCTGACTTCCCTTTCAGTGAAGAAATTCTTCATGGTTCCAGCTAAAGCTCCCCAGGTGCAGCTTGAGGCTCCCCTCCTGTCAGGGGGTTGTAGAGAGTGAGAAGGTCCCTCCTGAGCCTCCTTTTCTCCAGACTAAACACCCTCAGCTCCCTCAGCCACCCTTCACTGGACTGACACTCTAGATCCTTCACCATCTCCTTTGCTCTTCCCTGCATACACCTCGATATCTTTCCTGAATTTGGGGGCCCAGAACTGGACACAGGATTTGAGATGTGGCCTCAGCAGTGCCCAGCACAGAGGGACAATCTCTGCCCTGGTCCTGCTGGCCACACTATTCCTGCTACAGGCCAGATGCCATTGGCCTTCCTGGCCACCTGGGCACCCCTGGCCTCGTGTCAGCCACAATTCAGACCAATGGATACGGGGTCCCACCCTGTTACTGAGATGCTGTTGGAAGGAAGGAGCCTGCACCCTTCAGTGTGTAACAGGGTTGGTGAAGAGGCTGTTCCGACCTGCATCACAACCTTCACACCTATCACAGGTCTGAAGGTTAATAATGATTGTCTTTGTTTGTTCTACTGAGTATCAGACTCCAGGTGATTGTTCCAGGCAGCCAGTGTGTGTCATTTAATCTGGCAGGTTGGGCAATAGATAGAGGACAATGTGTTTTAAAGCCAGGATAATAGCAGTTCTTTGCAAAGCTCCATTTAAAAAAAGACATTACAGAGACATTTAATTACTTTCAAAGGACACAAGACATGAAGCCTGTACTCAAGGCTTTATTCCACAAGGGTTTCTTCCTGCTTAATTTACTCTGGATTAAACTAAACAATGGCTTACTCTGAATGAGAACATCTTTGTATAAATAAATCAGGAATAAGAAGTAGCTGTGTGTAGAGAAAAGCCCATAGGTCACCTCTATGACCCAACAACACACTTCTATGTGGTCTCCTTCTCCTGGATATCATCCTGACTTGCTTAATTTGGGATTCAGCTCTGGGTGGATCAGCCTGGAGAGTGCACTGTGCTCTCAAGGAATTCTGCTTAAACTAAAGGGATTTGGAGAACCAGGGCCCTGGGCATTTCTGGAAGAGTGCACAACTTTGTTCACAGCAGATATTTTATTCCTCTAATGACACATTGCCATTCAAACCCCTGTTTCACTGGGAAGATGGTGAAAATTAAGCAAGACAAAAACCCAGCTTGCACTTACCTGGCAGTTAACTTTTACCAAATGTGAATTGTGCACCTTCTGCCTCCACTGTGATCTGAGAATTAATTCAACAAACACTGAGCAAGAAAGGAGTCAGAGCTCATGACAGAACATGGAAAGAGCTCATCTGAGAGAATTTCAATTGCTTACATGCTTTCAAAAGGGCTAGGCCTAAACAAAATTCACATTTAGAGTGCTTAGAGGACTGGCTTCCCAGGCTCTGAGCTATTTCTTGATGAAATGTAGGAAGAATGGAAAATGACACCAGAAGATCTTGTCTTCAAGAGGCAGAAAAAGAAGCAAGAAAAAGAAAAAGAAGCAAGGGAATTCCAGAGCAGTCAGGTCACTGAATAAAAATGAATTTTAAATAAAAAATAATAAATAAATAAATAAATAAATAAATAAATAAATAAATAAATAAATTTAAATATCCTGCCAGTTGGCCGGGCTGACAAGCAACAGTCACTACTAGGTTTATTGAGAACAAATCTCGTGCAACCAACCTAATTTATCTTTTTGCTGCCGTTTTATGTAATTCCTGCTCTGCTGTGTGTCTGTGTTAGCAGAGCACCACAGAGAAACTCTTCTTACTCTGCTCCATTGTCTTGCTTTTCCCAGTCCTTTCAGAGAGCAGGATTCAATCCAGTGCTTCAGCCTGGTCTTTTTAGAATGAAATGCTTCTAAAGAGTTGCTAAAGTTCTAAAGAGTGAACTCAACCAACCTGTGCTTCAGCATGTCACAGGCCACCTTTGTCCTGTATGTTAGAGCTAAAATATTTTGCTTTTACATTCTGTGAACAGACAATGGCTGGCAAATAGGTAATAGCTTTAAAGTTGATATAAAACAGCACTAATTTGCAAAACTATTAAACAAAAATCCATCTATTTGTCCACTCTGCAAATATTTAGCTCTGTTGGCTTTTTCCTACACAGATGGTGCAATAGTGCAGCTGGGTTAAGCCAACCCAGAGCTCTGAAGGAGGCTGCCTTCCCCTTCTTGTGCTCCTATTCACACAGCTGCCTTTGCACCCACGTGGCTGAACAGTACCTGAATCAGCTCAGTGATCTCACTTTGAAAAAACTCCCTTGGTTAGTTTGCAGCCAGATCAGAAAGCTGGCCTGGCTTACCAGGTGCTCCTTCATGTCAACAGCGAGGCAGCGAGTGGGCTGGGAGGGAAGTGCCTGGGCAGGAGGTGATGAAAGGGACAGGCTGCTCTGGAGATGTGCAGCTCCTTGCTGATCTCACTTAAAGCTCACAAACCATGCAGAAGTGTGGAGATGGAAATGAGCAGTGGGAAGGCAGGGGGAATTCTGAAAACAGCTTTTACTGAGGAAAGTTTTTTAAGAAGCAAGGTGCAGATAATCCTGCTGAAGTCAGAGACACGCTGGAGCTGGACTGCTCTGGGCACATGCATGAATTTTTGGGAGTTCAGAGCTGAAGGTGATGGCAGCTCTGCCTGCTCAGTACCCCAAGAGTCAGTCCCTTTATAAATTGATCTGAATGCACAAAAGTTAAGCCAGGAATTAAAAGGCAAGTTGAAGACCACACTTGGGCCTTCAGTAGAGTGGTTTTACTGTTCATAATAGCTGAACAAATGAGATAATAAAAACCTTGTGGCTTTCATGTAAAGATGAGAACTTTAGAGGCAGAGAATTGAGGCACATCATCATTTGCTGGAGATCACATAAACTCCTTGTTGTAGACCAAATCAAACACTGTATTTGATGTGATCTAGTGAGAAAATTACTGGTTTGGGGCTGGAGGAAGGCTTTGGAGATTGCTTTTAACAGGTCTTATTTCATGGAATTATATGCTAAAAATTATATCAGGGCAACCACTCCTCTCGCAGACACCAAACTTTAAAGCCTGTGCAAAATAATAGCACTGCTTAGTGGACCAGCTTTGAGATTCTTTTTTCCCAGAGACAAATACTGTGTTTTTTCTCTACTGCTTTCTTAGAAACTACTGAATTCTGTTTGCTAACATTCTTCCTCTGCAAGGATAATGAAAACCCCTGCATTCAGGAGTCTAATTGAGAAGTATTAAACGACCCAATTTTTACATGCAGTTTGTTATCAGTTCTGCTAACGATGGAGAGCCTGTACAATGTGAAAAAATAATAATTAAAAAAATATATAAATCACGTTTGCATTAGCAGCACAAATTACTAACCTGGGTTGTTTGTGTGGTATTTGGGAGAAGAATGCCTGGTTTTAAATTTTAATTCTTAAACCTCTGAGAACAGAAAACACTTCTGCATTATTTCCTCCAGCTCAGTCTTGCTCTGCTTCTTGGCAGCTGCTCTCATTGTTTGGGTACATTCATTTTCCTGCTGCAGGCTGTGCTCCAGGGCACCAGCTCCACAGGCACGGTCAGAAAGGCTCTTGGGCAGCTCCTCCTGCCTCCACAGAGCCCGGGGCTGAATCCAGGTCCCAAATCCCCGGGATGCTGTGCCAGGGCTGAATCCATGTCCCAAACCCCCGGGATGCTCTGCCAGGGCTGAATCCACATCCCAAATCCCCCGGGATGCTGTGCCAGAGCTGAATCCGTGTCCCAAACCCCCCGGGATGCTGTGCCAGGGCTGAATCCATGTCCCAAACCCCCGGGATGCTGTGCCAGAGCTGAATCCGTGTCCCAAACCCCCCGGGATGCTGTGCCAGGGCTGAATCCATGTCCCAAACCCCCGGGATGCTGTGCCAGAGCTGAATCCGTGTCCCAAACCCCCGGGATGCTGTGCCAGGGCTGAATCCATGTCCCAAACCCCCGGGATGCTGTGCCAGGGCTGAATCCACATCCCAAACCCCCGGGATGCTGTGCCAGGGCTGAATCCATGTCCCAAACCCCCGGGATGCCGTCCCAGAGCAGAATCCATGTCCCAAACCCCCCGTGGATGCTGTGCCAGAGCTGAATCCATGTCCCAAACCCCCAGGATGCTGTGCCAGAACAGAATCCATGTCCCAAACCCCCCGGGATGCTGTGCCAGGGCTGAATCCACATCCCAAACCCCCTGGGATGCTGTGCCAGGGTTGAATTCATGTCCCAAACCCCCGGGATGCTGTGCTAGAGCTGAATCCATGTCCCAAACCCCCGGGATGCTGTGCCAGGGATGAATCCACATCCCAAACCCCCAGAGATGCTGTGCCAGAGCTGAATCTACATCCCAAACCCCCAGAGATGCTGTGCCAGAGCTGAATCCATGTCCCAAACCCCCAGAGATGCTGTGCCAGAGCTGAATCCATGTCCCAAACCCCCAGGATGCTGTGCCAGAACAGAATCCATGTCCCAAACCCCCCGGGATGCTGTGCCAGGGCTGAATCCACATCCCAAACCCCCTGGGATGCTGTGCCAGGGTTGAATTCATGTCCCAAACCCCCGGGATGCTGTGCTAGAGCTGAATCCATGTCCCAAACCCCCGGGATGCTGTGCCAGAGCAGAATCCATGTCCCAAACCCCAGGGATGCTGTGCCAGAGCTGAATCCATGTCCCAAACCCCCGGGATGCTGTGCCAGGGTTGAATTCATGTCCCAAACCCCCAGGGATGCTGTGCCAGAGCTGAATCCGTGTCCCAAACCCCAGGGATGCTGTGCCAGGGTTGAATCCATGTCCCAAACCCCCGGGATGCTGTGCCAGGGCTGAATCCATGTCCCAAACCCCCGGGATGCTGTGCCAGAGCTGAATCCATGTCCCAAACCCCCCGGGATGCTGTGCCAGAGCTGAATCCATGTCCCAAACCCCAGGGATGCTGTGCCAGGGTTGAATCCATGTCCCAAACCCCCGGGATGCTGTGCCAGGGCTGAATCCATGTCCCAAACCCCCGGGATGCTGTGCCAGAGCTGAATCCATGTCCCAACCCCCCCGGGATGCTGTGCCAGGGCTGAATCCATGTCCCAAATCCCCCGGGATGCTGTGCCAGGGATGAATCCACATCCCAAACCCCCAGGGATGCTGTGCCAGGGATGAATCCACATCCCAAACCCCCAGGGATGCTGTGCCAGGGATGAATCCATGTCCCAAACCCCCCGTGGATGCTGTGCCAGGGCTGAAACCACATCCCAATCCCCCGGGATGCTGTGCCAGGGTTGAATCCACATCCCAAACCCCCCGGGATGCCGTCCCAGAGCTGAATCCATGTCCCAAACCCCCGGGATGCTGTGCCAGAGCTGAATCCATGTCCCAATCCCCCGGGATGCTGTGCCAGAGCAGAATCCATGTCCCAAACCCCAGGGATGCTGTGCCAGAGCTGAATCCATGTCCCAAACCCCCGGGATGCTGTGCCAGGGTTGAATTCATGTCCCAAACCCCCAGGGATGCTGTGCCAGAGCTGAATCCGTGTCCCAAACCCCAGGGATGCTGTGCCAGGGTTGAATCCATGTCCCAAACCCCCGGGATGCTGTGCCAGGGCTGAATCCATGTCCCAAACCCCCGGGATGCTGTGCCAGAGCTGAATCCATGTCCCAAACCCCCCGGGATGCTGTGCCAGAGCTGAATCCATGTCCCAAACCCCAGGGATGCTGTGCCAGGGTTGAATCCATGTCCCAAACCCCCGGGATGCTGTGCCAGGGCTGAATCCATGTCCCAAACCCCCGGGATGCTGTGCCAGAGCTGAATCCATGTCCCAACCCCCCCGGGATGCTGTGCCAGGGCTGAATCCATGTCCCAAATCCCCCGGGATGCTGTGCCAGGGATGAATCCACATCCCAAACCCCCAGGGATGCTGTGCCAGGGATGAATCCACATCCCAAACCCCCAGGGATGCTGTGCCAGGGATGAATCCATGTCCCAAACCCCCCGTGGATGCTGTGCCAGGGCTGAAACCACATCCCAATCCCCCGGGATGCTGTGCCAGGGTTGAATCCACATCCCAAACCCCCCGGGATGCCGTCCCAGAGCTGAATCCATGTCCCAAACCCCCGGGATGCTGTGCCAGAGCTGAATCCATGTCCCAATCCCCCGGGATGCTGTGCCAGAGCTGAATCCATGTCCCAAACCCCCAGGGATGCTGTGCCAGGGCTGAATCCATGTCCCAAACCCCCAGGGATGCTGTGCCAGGGTTGAATCCATGTCCCAAACCCCCAGGGATGCTGTGCCAGGGCTGAATCCATGTCCCAATCCCCCGGGATGCTGTGCCAGGGCTCAATCCATGTCCCAAACCCCAGGGATGCTGTGCCAGGGTTGAATCCACATCCCAAACCCCCAGGGATGCTGTGCCAGAGCTGAATCCACATCCCAAACCCCCCGGGATGCCGTCCCAGAGCAGAATCCATGTCCCAAACCCCAGGGATGCTGTGCCAGGGTTGAATCCATGTCCCAAACCCCAGGGATGCTGTGCCAGAGCTGAATCCATGTCCCAACCCCCCGTGGATGCTGTGCCAGGGCTGAATCCATGTCCCAAATCCCCCGGGATGCTGTGCCAGAGCTGAATCCATGTCCCAAACCCCCGGGATGCTGTGCCAGGGTTGAATCCATGTCCCAAACCCCCCGGGATGCTGTGCCAGGGCTGAATCCATGTCCCAAATCCCCCGGGATGCTGTGCCAGAGCTGAATCCATGTCCCAAACCCCCGGGATGCTGTGCCAGGGCTGAATCCATGTCCCAAACCCCCCGGGATGCTGTGCCAGAGCTGAATCCATGTCCCAAACCCCCGGGATGCTGTGCCAGGGCTGAATCCATGTCCCAAACCCCCCGGGATGCTGTGCCAGAGCTGAATCCATGTCCCAAACCCCCGGGATGCTGTGCCAGGGTTGAATCCATGTCCCAAACCCCAGGGATGCTGTGCCAGAGCTGAATCCATGTCCCAAACCCCCAGGATGCTGTGCCAGGGTTGAATCCATGTCCCAAACCCCAGGGATGCTGTGCCAGGGTTGAATCCATGTCCCAAACCCCAGGGATGCTGTGCCAGAGCCGCAGACACCGCGCTGCTTTTCCGTGCCTTATCTGATGCTCCGGCTCCGCCAGAACCGGTCCCGGTGACTCACGGCCACCTCATCCCAGCCAGGAGATGTTTTCCAGGCTGGATCCCACAAATCCCGGCGAATGATGCCTTGTTCCTGGCGGAGTCTTCCTCCGGGGAGGAACTGGATGGAGAGGGATAAAAATTTGAGTTTCCCAAGCCCCGTGTGAGTTCCGAGCGTTCCAGGCACCCCCCTCTCCTCTATGGGACAGCGCTTGCTGCTGAGAATTCAACTCCAGAATGGGCACAACCGAAATTCTGCTTTTCAAACCCAAATGGTTCCACACACAGTCGTTTCGGTACAAAGAAATTAAAATTTGCTATCAAGAAAGGCGCGTCTTTTCACCAAAATGCTTTCAAATGGGTGTTTTATTTTGTACGTTCACACCAGCATCTTGGGGTGTTAATAATTGTAAGGAAAGATTATAAAAATCTTAACGAAAGATTATTAAAATTTTAACATAGTAGTATTAAAGATATTAACACAAAATTTGAGAAACGCTGAAAAAACCCTGAAATTCGTCATTGCTAACTGTTGCTGTCTAGCAGAAACACGGGTGTTAGCAAAACCTCTATATACAAAGTAATGCAAAACTGTAAATTCTGAAATAGATTACTGACAAAAAAAAACCCAACAAAAACAAAAACAAAAATAAAAACAAAAACAAAAACCCCAAAAACAAAACAAAAAACCAAAAACAAACAAAAAAAACCCTTTTATCTTTGCAAATCCCTTGTGTTTGCAAGCTATGCAAACTATGTAAATAATAATCAAATAAGCCAGGCACCTAAGCAATAATAGAACAAAACTCTAGAGTGTCATTAAGCAGCCTAACCAAGAATAATTATTTTAAAAAATTATTTTCAGAAATGACTCTCCGTTAATAAGTTATCCCATTCGGTCTGACCCCATAGTTGACTTTGCCTTACAAAATGTATTTAAATGTATTTAAATGCATTTATTGGGCTCACACGAAGAAGTGTGGGGGGATTTTGGACTTGCAGGTTGCATTCTTTCTCGTATTCAGCTCCACAACACAAGTAAAAAACAAATAACGCCGTGTTTTAATCTGCCGTGTGAAACCCTGCATGACCTTGGTGTAAATTAATTTTGGCACCTGCACTGAAGGCAGCACGGGGAGTAAAATGTGGGATATTGGATTAGAGACTTCAGGTAAGCTGCTGTAAAAACCTGGAAAAGGCTCCTGTGTGCTCTGACTGACTAATACTTTCCATTACAAAGGGCTCCTTCCTTTCCATTATAAAAGGTTCTTTCTTTGGGAAGGGTTAACACCTCTGCTGTTCGTTGCAGGCCTTTGATATTTAGGAGGGGAAATCCCAGAGGCTCCAGTGGTTCCGATCCATTGCCCAGTGAAACGTGAGTCAGTCCTGCCCGGGCTGCAAAGGATTGGAAATCCTCCCTGATTCTCGCTGATTAAAATCAGGCTGACACCCACATGTGTCTGGCCTTCCCCCTCTGCACAGATGGCTCAAGTGCTCTTGAAACATCATTTAATGAGATTAAAACCCGAGCAGGAGATCTCAGCTGCCTGCAAAGCAGGAGTTTTTGGGGCAGGAACAGCCACGGGAGGAGATTTTTACACCTGCCCCTTTTATTGTGACTATACTTGTGACAGGGCTCCTAAATTCCTTTGCAATATTTCCATTGTAACAAGAAAGTCTCTCTAATAACTTCTGAAATATTTTTGAAGCCCCTAAATAAAGCTAAGAAACCTGCCAAAAATTTAATATACTTTAATACATCTAATAAGCCATTAACTAATTTCTAATAAATAACAAAGTGGGCTAATAAAAAATGGGATTTTTTACCCATCAACTCAAACTCTTGGTCTCATGCATTGGCTCAACGTTTTCCCCACTGTATATTTTTAAAAAATAAATGAAATGATATTTTTAAAAAATAAATATTAATATGCTATATGAATATAAAGTTTCTTCTCAGAAAGGGTATAAATGAACTTATTGTGTGTGCACAGCATTATGTTGGTCTTGCATATATTCTCTAAGCACATCAGAATAATTTAACAAGAAAACTGAGAAAACACAGTGTTATATACAAGATGTCACAAGGATAAAAGTGAAAACTTTAAAACTTGCTTTGTTTAAGAAAGCAAATTTCTTCCAAAGAGTAAAAACCTCACCTTTTTTCATAGTAAAAATCCAATAAAAGAGTTTTTCTAGAAATATGTCTGAATTCCCAAGCCCAGTTCCATCTCTGCCAAAACTGCTTTGATTTGGTCAAGACTTATTTGTCACCATCTAGAAATCCTGACCCAGTCCTTGGCTGCATCCAAACTCCAGTGACTTCCATTGATCTTTGTATCTAAGGGAGAAAAAATTGCAAATAATAAACATACAAACTACAAACATAGCATTTGCAGCAGAAAATAAGAATAACATCTAACTAGATTGCCAAAACTGATAATGTCAGCAATTAAAAGATGAATTGGGTTGTTGTTTACTATGTGGCACTCAAACAAAAGAAACTCTCTGTGATGGAACACCTGCAAGAGGGTCCAATAAGTAATTTTTATCAAATATGCAGCGTGTAAGAGAAAATAGGAGATACATATTCATAACAATATTTTATTTGTTGGATTTTCTTGTCCCAAAATGGAGAGAACAGCTTGTTTATACTGCAGAAGCTGTTCATATATTTCTGTACTCTCTTCCACGGATACAACTTGCAGGGCTTAAAAATTTCTTCAAACAACATCAGTGACAAGATTTTCACAGTTGTAAAAGCTATAAAAGCAAAAAATCCTTTTTATTTGCTTGGTTTAGCCATCTGAAGTTTTACTACCATGACAAAAATCCTAATGCAAAGTAGTAAATTGTTTCACACTCAGCATGTTTAAAATGGAACCAAACTTTAGAAAACTTTAAATTAATTATCTGAAGCTCTAAGTCAGAATGTTTTAGAAAAAATACTTCATGGTTTGAGCAAGGATCAGCTGGTAAATTACCTGAAATGAGAATGGCTGCTGAGTTTATGAGCTTTTTGAAGATGTTGGGTCAGTGAATAACTCCAGGAGAAATATTTTGACAGATATGGAATTTATATTTCAGAATTTCTCTTGGAAAGGAAGACTTAGAGTCATGGAAGGCTTGCATGTGTATATGACAAAAAATAATCCCCTGTTGAAAAGGGGAAAACCACTCCAAAAAGCTGAAGAAGTTTTGAAGTAGCTTCTTAAAATATTTCCAGTTTGTGATTGTTAGATCTTGTTTGATTAAGGAACCCCAACAAACGTGGAAATTCTCTGCACTGGCCATTGCTACTGCAGACTGCAAGAGCAGGGTGGCAACAGATCCCATTAAAATATATTTATTTTACAGCACAGGAGTGATCACAGCTCAGGAAGCTGAAGAAACAAGCAGCAAGCATGCATAAATTATAGCAGCCCAAACTGAATTTTAATGTGTGACCACACTCACATGATTAAAACTCACTCTATTTTCAAGTAACATATTAGTTCTAAGTATAGAGCACCAGTCCAGAAAGGTGATGTTGGATTTTAATCCCTGAAATTCTTTGCTGTTGAGATTAGAGTTGGTATGTGGGGTTTTTTTCCTTAAAAAAAAAGGGAGGTGGGAGGAGGTTGGCCAGAGTTCAAGACTCTGAGAATGCAACTGCATGAACCTACAGCAGGCACTCAAAAGGAGGAATCAGGTATTTGCACAACACTTGCAAGAGCCCCAGAAATGTGTGCAAGTAATTCTGGATTCGATGCAAAAATAAAACATTTCCTTAATTCACACAAAACCAGATGCACATAAATTTGAAACTTTTGCCTCATTTAGAGGAATACATTTTATCCTGCTCTTTATTACACTCACATTCTTGCAGAGCTGCCTCAAAGCTGGTGAAGGCCACGAAATGAAACCACATCCTCCAACATCACAGCTGTAGGCACCTGAATCACTGTGCTCCAACATGTTTATGTAGATCACAGGAGCTTTTAAAGCTGAAAACAAGGTGAAACAAATAACAGATATAATAGTACAGAGGAATAGCCTTGTGGTTAATGTTTAGGACTGGGAGGTAGAAATTTTTGGCTCTGGCAGTGACAAGTGAAAGCGGAATTTGTGTAAATTGCTTCTCTGCCTCAGTTTTTCCACCTGTGGAAAGGGGATAGTACAGACATCTCTTTGATGTGCTCTTAATTTCTTTTTCCATTCCTTCTTTCTTCCCACACATCCACACCATGCCCAAATCCAGGTTATTTTTCCACAGCTATCACCCTTTCTTTATGTTCACGTAGAGAAAATTCTTGTCCATTACCAATCATCCTCTTTGGTTTAGAAATTCCAGTTATTTCCTTCTATCCACACACAATGTGAACTCAAAAGTACTTAAATATTGATGCATTTTACCAGCATTCAAAGCCTAGGCCTCTTGTCTTCTCAGGAAAGTTAAAATAATTTTGCCAGTGCTTATATGTGCAGTTTGGTTTGTCACATCACTGTGCCATGAGCCTGAAATTTTCTCACCTGCTGTCACAGAGGTGACAATGGAATTACGGTGTCAAAATTGGATGTGTGCTTTCAGTGAGGAGGTACCTGTGCTCCCAATCCCATAAAGGCTGTAGGTAACACAGTTAACTAGAAAGGTAATAGAGAGAAAAACATGATTTCTGTTCCTTTTCACAGCTTCACCAGGATTTTGTCTCCTACATGACCAAAAAAAAAAAAAAAATTCAGTTTAAAATTAGCATATTAGAATACACTTGTGAATAAAATATACAGAGAAAAAATGAGATCAAAATGAAATGCAGATCCTATAAAGAGGGCAGTGAAATAATGTCAGTTTACAGTGTTTCAGGTTACTTCCAAAAAATAGATGGTGAGATCATGTTTCACCCTCTAGGCCCTCACAGAAAGGATGATTATTGTTTTGCCCTTGGCACTTTTGGAGGGTTTTTTAAAAGGGTTTTGGATGTTGTCTGGAGGCCTCCTGAGGGACAAGCACTGCCAAATCTGTTTTAAGGGTTGGAGGTATTGCCACTCTCACAGGGCAGGAGGAAGAGCATCCCTCCTCCACCTCCCCCTTCCACACTGGGATTTATTTCCCCAGGCACAGCCGTGCCCAGGGCTGGCTCAGCTGCAGGCTGGGATTTGGGATTGCTCTGACTCTGGGTTTGGGACAGCCTCTGGCAGATGGGCAGGCAGGGCTGGAGTGAGTTACCCTGAGCAGAAACTGCTTTGTGAGTCTGAATCAGCAGCGTGGTGGTTTGCAGGGAGAGTCTGTAAAGAATGCTTGAATTTGGACAAAAGCTGGGTTTTACAGGAATTTGAAACCATGCATTGTTTTATAATCAACCCACTGCTTTACAGATGTCCAGAGGAAAACTGTCATGTTGTCTCAAAAAAAAAAAAAAAAAAGTAAATATAATGCATTGCAATATTCTGGAATCACTCCCTGCACAGGAATTTTTCCTCATAGTTTGTCTCAGACCAGGAATTTTGGTTTGCTTTTCTCCCTAACATAAAGAGCTTCATGTGGAAAACCCCTCTGGAATAACTTAATCTGCAAAACTGTGTCAGTGAATTTAGCAGGCTCTTGGAATGGGAGTATTCAAATTTACTTAGTTGTCTGCCTTGTAAATGTGTCCACACAGGGAGCAAGTTCAGAATATCCTCAACGTTTGCATTCACATCACAGCTTATTTCAGAACCATTTCTTATAGGTAAGCAAGCTCTTCTAAAAGGAAATTTCAATATTTATCAGCAAGCTGTTATGCAATACACCAGAGCAGGAATATGGGAATGTGATGTCTGCACTGGCACCCTGCACCAACATGCAGACATGTGCTGCCAGAATTGCTAAAGAAAGCTGAATCATGACCCAGGGACGTAGCTGGCTTCAGTATCTGAATGGATTTAGGTTAGCTGGGACCCTGGGATGGCTCCCAGCTCCCTCAGCCAAGTTCCCTCACTGGGATATGACACAGGTTCACATCAGCCTGTTCCTTCTCCAGCCACCTTGGGACAGGGGACAAGGACAGCCAGGCACACTGTACAACTCACAAAGTTTTAATCACAGCCAGAGTACCCAGAAACAAATAGTTCATTTAGCCATGTGCTTTATTTAATGTATCAGATCCATCCTGATGTGTTATGCTTTAATTAAAAAAAAACCAAACAAACAATGCCCAAACCAAGCAGCATATTTGAGCAGCTTCATTAGTTAATAAAACAAAAATAAAAACTCAATGTGGATTTATTTCCAATCTCTTTCCAAAAGCACCCTGAGTTTTATCTAATGAAATGCAGTGTCCAAGCATCCATGTGTGGAGTTGTAGCCAGTGAAAAATTGTGTTTCCTCAAGAATGCAACTGAAAAGCAGAATGTACCTCGACTGAGCAGGTCTGCCCAGAGCTGTCGGTGTGTTTGTCCAGCCTGAGCATTCCCAGGGCTGGAACATTCCCGTTCCCCGGGCACAGACCCACCCACAGCCTCGCTGCCTTTCCTGTGTGCCACAGCAGAGCACAGCTCTCCCCTCCTGCTCGCATCTCCGGGATTCTTTCCCAGCAAGTCACGGCTTGTGGGGATCTCTGGGGCCCGAGGCAGGCTGTGGTTGGCTCAGGGAAGGACTGGGCTGAGTGAGGATGGCTGAGTGCTGCCAGGTGAGCAGAACTCACCTGGGCTTCCACACAGCCCTGGGTCCTGGAAGGTGCAAAAGGAGAACCAGCATCTGCAGAGGAGAAAAGCCCCTTGAACTTTTTGGTTTGGAGGCACAGAGGATGCAATTTCCATGCACTGTTGATCTAGGTTCATATATCACTTTTCTTACCTGATGTAACAATGCTCGTAACTCTTTTGTTTACCTGACCTGTGGTTTATCTAACCTTGAGAGAAGAATGTTTTATTTTAAGAAGCTCTAACTTACCACGTTTCTAACTTATCATCCTCATGTGATCTCACAGCAGCCTTTCATTGGTGGAATGTTTCCATCTGTTTTTCTGAGTTTAAACCGGAACTATTTAGTGACAATACAAATAAATTTTGAAACATTTATTAATTAATAACTTATTATAAATTAAGATGCCAGTTTCATTAATACAGGTGTATAGCATCGAGACAGTTTCAATATTCTTTTCACTACAAATTTAGTTTAGGCTAAATGAAGAGGATAGTTTATCAATAAATATCCTAAACAGAATAATAACCTGTTCTAAAAAACAACAGTTTCAAATTTGTCATCTTCTGTCAATGCACCCACTTTCCATGAACAAAACATTGAATATATTCCAAGCACTTAAAACCAGGACAAAACCACCACCTGTCCCCCCATTTTAGCTTGCAGGAGAGCACACCCTATGTAATACACAGCTGGTTGAGGTAGGGGCAGTTCTGGTGAGGAAAATGCTCACCAAACACACAAAGGGAAGAGAATTTCTGTGCTTCATGAACAGAACAATCATCCTGGAACAAGCTCTGCTCTCATGCAATTGACTTCTATGCAAGTAGAAATATTTATTAAATTACACAAGCACATTAAGTGAAAATCTGAAAAATATAAACAGAAATGAGAGCATAACCCCTTGCTGTTTCCTGAAACTTGATTCTGTGCATGATAAAAATACTGGGTTGTTGACCATCTCTCCACAAGTAGGACAGGCTAGAATCTTTGGTTTTGTGGAGGTTCTTAAGTGCTTCCACCTACAGCTAGCCCTACACCTTCCTTTAAATACACCTGAATAACCTAAACCAACCAACCAAAAAAAAAGACAAAAAAAAGCTGCACATGAGGACTGTGCTTTCTTATGCAGAATCAGAAGAAGCAATCACATACTTATGTCTGACTTTTATATTTTTAGAAATACACAAACCACTTTTTAAAAAAACAAAAACCATGTTAGCAGTGTTGCAAACACCACAGGACATTTAACCCTGCAGATGTCTGTGGCACAGGGCTGTGTCCAGACAGCTCTGGAATATCTCGTGTTCACAGTCTCTGGAGCACCAGGGGGATGGGGCAGTGAATAAATGTCAACTGTGCATCTCCACAACTCCCCTTACTGATTGTTTTTAAATCTTTCCACTTTCTGTCTTTATATTTAAATTCCCACGGTGGTTAACCACAAGCAATCAGCAAGCCATCTGACAATCTTTGCATTTAAAAAGCTCTGTCCTCAGATCTCTTGAGCTCAGGAACTCTCTGATACTGTGGACACAATACAAGTTTTAACAGCAGAAGTAGAAAGCTCTGACTGTTGACATGTGGCAAGGGGAAAATCCCAAGTGGTTTTATGTTTAGGTGTAAATAGAGCTAAAACACTACTTTCAGGAGAAAACTTCAGACATATGTAAAGGAATATCTTATCATCTCATGTAAGGAGCAGCCACAAGTGTCTCTCATCTACTTAACAAAGGTGACAGCTATGCAGAAATCTCCCTTTTTAGAAAGGTGAAATCATAGCCTGTACCAAAGACTGAAGAATCAAGAGCACTAAATGCAAATTCAAGAACAGGAGGCAGGAAAAGAAAACACTCTTGATGATAAGAATAATCAGGTGACTCAAACTAAAGGACACTTTGGATATCTTTAGGTCTCAGAAATGAATACATAAAATTCATTTACCAAAAAGGACTTGCCTAGCTCACCTAACCAAGTAGGTGCACAGAGAGTCCATTTCTGCCCTTCATCAGGATGTTCTCTCAAAAAGAACAAGAATGCAAAACCTGGATCACAGCCCACATCCACTCCAGTGCATGGAATACAGAAAATTTCCTGGCACAGAGCTCTGAGCTGCAGATCCATGTACTTAGTAAAGGGTCAGAACCTAAAATCTTTATTAAAGACAGGAAATCCTGAAACCTCACCTTGCCTACAACAGATCTTGCACCTCTCTTGTAACTGATGCTCATTACTTCTCATCTTTTCTAGCACAGACATGGAGAACAAATGGTTTCACTGTTCCTAAACATCTTTGAACACACACCATATCCCTTTTCTTCCACATCTGACTTTTCCCCATTCCCTTATTCAGGCTATACAGCCAGAGGAGTCCCTTCATCTGTCCTAATGGGCTTTAGTTTCTAATGCTTTGATCACAATGATGTGTGATTTTTATTCCTCTTGAGGACTAAAAATTTTACATTCTCATGTTGCTGGAGTGAGTTGAGTTCTCCAGACAAAAATAATAATGCATGTGCCAGCTAATCTCCAGGGGGAAGATGAACACATTTATGTTTATGTTTAAGGCAACATTTATGTTGCCTTGCATCCACTGATGGGATTTTGTCATTAATAGCTAACCCAAAAAAGCAACTTGAGCCCATAAATTGAAGAAACACAGATCTTGGGGCTTCACCAAGAGGATTCCAATCAAATTTGGACTGTGTTGACACATTTTACAGAGCAGAGCCAAACTGATCAGTTTAAAGCCAGCACAGAATGATGTGTTCCAGGAGCAGAGTCCCACAAATTACCTTTATTATCCTCCAGCTTTTCATCTGGAGAGGCTCTGCTCCTGCCCTCCCCTCCCCAGGTCTGAATGGCATGCACAGCAAACACAGCCCATAGTTTAGCCCTTACTCAAACCATCAAGGCATCTGCTATGAAAGGCTGCCAGTGGAATGTGGTCCAGCACAGCCACGGGCAGGACATCACCTTTGAAGCCACGACAATAATTCTAACACAAGAGGCAGCTTGCAATATAGAGAATGCATTAAAAATGCCTTTTCTTACCACAGAGCTGAGAAAAACTGGGGCAGCAGTAGGTGTGCTCCCCTTGATTTGAAAGGATCAGGTGGACAGGAGGAAGAGGAAACTCACTATGAAATGTTATTATGAGGGACACAACTCTGATCCTGGCTGGTAGAAATAAGTAAAAAATCTGCTGGAGTGGTTTATGTGTCACCCACAAGCAGAATCATGAGGAAACCCATCCCTGTTCAACTCTCAGTTACTCTGAGTTCAGAGCTGCCCATGCATGATAGGAACTGTCCTATTTAAATCATGGTGTACATAAAATAGAAATGGTTTTGAAACTATTTTAGATAGCTGAAGAAATATCCAAAGATCTCTCACAATATGCACATAGAGCACAAAGTGAATTTTATAAGAAACATTTATACGTGAAATAATTTTTGAGACAGTATGTTTTAATTTTTTTATGAACTACCTTTCCAGTGGCAATAAATAAAATTTTCTTTTTTATTTGTAACAGTTTCTTTCTCATTATCAGAGGCATGAAGAGCAACGTTCATAAAACCACACTGGGTAACTGAAGGTAACATAAACCAAAATAGAAGCATGGAGAAGACAAGATGGTTTTGGCAGAAAATCAACTGACAGGAACATAGAATTAAGTGTTTTTAAAAACCAAACAGACACCAGCAAATATTGCAATAACATTTAATTAACTCACTCCAACAAAGAGACAATTACATCTACTACAAAAATGCAGAAAATTCTGCAGTATCCACAACACAAACCAGGTCCTGAATTCTCACCTACCATCTCACAGCTGAAAAGTCTGTCCAGACTAATTGAGTGAATGCTCCTCATTCTTTTGAGCAGGGATGTGTCTGTTCATGCTTTTCTGTTGGTTTATTTCTCTGTGTGTTTTCACTTTCCCCCCCTTCACTTCTCCCTGCTCCTGCTCCAGGTTTGGGAGGGCAGTGCAGGTAATTCCAACAGTGATTAAACTGAATTTGGTGTCAGGATGCAGCACCCCACGAGCCAGGATTTACAAGGGGGGACTAAACCTTAATTATCCTCTGCCTCAGTCCACAAAACCCCCACACCTGAGAGTGAAAGTGGCTGTACATTGCATTTTCTGCAGTGTGAGACAGGTGCCATTAGCTGCTCACTGCCAGCACTCCAAATTCAAAGTGCTCCCCTCAGTTCCCAACAATTTGATCTTCAGCATCTCTGCTGTGCTGGCACAGCTTTATAAAGCCACATATTAATTTTGGGACAAGGAACTGCTTTCACCCAAATCTAACACCAGGGACAGGAAATGAGTGAAACTCCTTAGGCTGATAACAACTGATTAAAGTTTAAATATCATTCAGGTTGTGCAAAGAAAAATACATCAATTAAAAAACCCCATTTTATTTAGGTTTTAGTCATTCTAACCTCAGCAGGGTGGGTTAAAGCAAGCTGCTGAGCACTCTGTGTGCAGAACAGAGCATTCCCACAAGGAGTTAATGCTGCATTTAAAATTCACATCCAGGGATTTCACAACAGCCCCCCGAGGCAGACAAGCCCTTATTTCCTCGGAAGGGCTTGAAACAGGATCTGAGAAATCCAAGGTCCTGTGTATATGGAAACACAGAGGCACATAAAGGTGAGTCAACGAAAATATTGAGCCAGACAGATGGAAAACCACTTCACCTCTTAATCAGAGCAGCCACACGGGGCTTCAACTCATTTTAATTGGCACCAAAACTTTGAGTGTTTCAATGGAACTTTTCTCAATGTTCTTTATGTGCAAACAGGAGAGGAGTGAAGTTTTTGGGGCTGCTGCCTGAGCCAGAAGATTTACCTGTGGGGAAGCTGAAGCTGACACAGTGAGAGGTACCACAAGTGCTGGGGGAAGCTGCATGGGTGACTTTTCAAAGAGAATTATGTTCATTACTGTGGGAACATATTTGCAGGCGGGTGGGAAAGGTAAGCAGCTTTCCCTGCCCTCCAAGTTCTGTTCTTTCACACTGTGCCCTACCCCACCTCCTGGGGCTGGAGCCTGCCTACGGAGTTGGGAAACATTCTTCTAATTAATAAAATTCACTACATAGCTGGAACTTGAAAAAACATGTGTAAAAAAGGTTTTGCAGAATGCTGTGGGCTCAAGGATTCCGTCGGCCCAAACTACCCACTTACAAATACCAAAAAGTGGAATATTAAATCTATTAGCTGGGGTTTAAGCATGTTTTTCCAGCAAAGACTGGGCTTAGAGACAGAGGCAGCAATGCAAAATTCTGAGGGCTTTGAACTTTTTCTGAACCTTCCTCATTTTTAAAAATAAATAGACCAGTCATGGCAGTAAAGACTGATTGGTGTGCATTAAAGGCATCAGTAGCAAAAATAACTGCTGCAAGAAATCTGATTTCTGTAAGATATCAGCAGTGAGGTTTGTTTGTAACAATAGTTTGTAATCAAACTATAAAATTATCATAAATAATGATCTGTATTACATGCTTAGGCTTATAGCTTTAAAAAGATGGCAGTGGAGTACTAAATGTGTAATCCACTTGTAAATAAAAATTTGTATTTAGAGGTTCTCACAGGTTGATTTAACAACAGAACTACCTCTCTCTATAAATAGAATTTGGGTGTCATTCCTTATTTCATTTAAGGAAAAAATAATGAAAAGAGAGGTGTCAGAGCATTATGTGGATATAGATATTCTAAATTTAGGGTCAAAAGGATATTTTTAGACATCCTACCTGAAATGTTAAGAGGAAAGTGGAAATTATTATAGACTCAGTGAGGCAGAGTTTATTAAAGCAAAGTATGGACTGCATCACTGCAGTATATTTACCCAATAAATCCTGATAATAAATACTCCAGTATCACACTGATTCTAATATGACACACATGAGAAATAAAATATCCTTGTAAAGCATCACCCTTTGGTCTGACATTACCTTGCATGGAAGTATTTTCATCCTCATTAGTGTTTGTTCTTAACCTCAAAAAGATAGTGTATGTCATTAATATTATCACAAACTCTGAGATGAAAAAAACAGAGATAATAGGGAATGGGTTTAAGGATGATAAGCTATGAATCTTTGAAAGACACAGAGAGACATAAGGAAAAATGATCAAAGACTTCTGAAAATTTAATTTTTTGTATTGATTAATCATTCACTGTTTCAAAACCAACATTGGATTTGTCCATATGAAGTTTGCAAAATTGTTTAATTTCACAGTTTTTCAGTAACTCAATTCAGTTGTTTCTCCTTTGCCATTATTTTTTCAGCTTTAGCACTTAAATGAAAGAGCAAAACTCATAAAACATTAGAAAAAAATATTGTAGACCTGACAAACAGCTTTCCTGCACTATTTTTTTCTCTAAGAACTATTTTGTTCAAGAGTTGCACCAAGGGAGATGGGAAGGAAATGTCATCACACTCATGGTACAAAGCTAATGCTCCCTGGCCATGAATAAGAGCTGAGGTTCTGAGGCAGGAGGGACAGAAGGTGCTGCCCCATAAAGTCATGTCAGTGTGAAGCCACTTCTGATCAGGAGTGAACACCCTCAAGATGCAGAAAAAATATTACAGAGGCACCAGTATTTGTGTTAACAATTTTTTTTTATTAACAAATTTTTATTAACAAATTTTACTAACATATTTTTATTAACATCAATTGTTTTTATTAACAAATTGTTAACAAATTTTATTTTTTTTATTTTTTCATTAACACTGTTAATAAAATATAGCAACTGCTCTTGTCCTGGTTTACTTGGTACAGAAATAGCACTGAATGGATAAATTATTTTTTTAAACACAATACATCAAAAAGTGGTCAAGCTACAAACCATTTTTAGTTGAAACTTATCTTGGCAATGTTTGAGAATCAGCTCAGTGCAAATGTCTGATTTCTCTTTGAAAAGAAACGATCCCAAACATTTCCAACTAACCAAGGAAACATCAGATCTTGTTGTATTTTTTTTTTTCAGACCAGCAATAAACACTCTAGATCTGGCTACACACTACAAGTTTACCTTTGTCCAAAAGATCATTTTAGTCCCAAGAAAAAGAAAGAAAATTGGAATTAAATGTCAGGAATGTTATGCAGATATCACAGAGTGGGTCAGGTAGGGAGGGACCACAGTGGCTGATCTGGTCCCACGTCCCTGCTCCAGGGGAACCATCCCAGAGCACAGGGCACAGGATTTTGTCCAGGCAGGTCTGGAATATCCCCAGGAGGGAGCTCCACACCCTCTCTGGCTGCTCTGTTCCAGCGGTTTTCATTTTTGTCTTTGCTACTGTGATAATCTCGTGTTACAAAGACACTGGGACACGTTGTTCAGGGGTAAAACTGAGCAAAAAGTCCCCACTGGCAGCCAAATCCAGAAAGGAAATGGAAAAGAAAATGCCAATATCAAGTATTTCACATCACAGTTCTGCCAACAAACTCCTAAGTGCAGTGAATTCACACTCTGTGGGTAACCTTAGCAGAGAAGCTGTTAATTGCTATCTACTGATAATGCACCAAATAAAACTTGCAGATCTCAGTGGCAAGCAGATTTCCCACTGTCCCACGAATGCAGCAACACCTGAGTGCTTTAGACCTTAGAGCACAACTTCCTACTCAAGGGTACTTCACAGATTCAACAGGAAAATTCTGCAAAAATCAGGATTTCCTCAGGTGTATACTATGACACTCTTCAGCTTAGGTCACAGAGACATTGTTAATGTTGGTCCAATTCTCCTTTTTTCACCTTTAATTAAAACTCATTCACCTTTAATTAAAATGTCTACACCTGTAATTACATTTGATTACAGTGTTAAGAATAAAGAGCAGGATACACAAGAGCCAAACCAGCTATATTAAAAAGTCTGGTATATTATTGCTATTACATCCACTGAGTCTGCCTGTAATTTTCTGCAGAATCTGATTTTTTTGTTTTCTATTTGAGTACATTTAATACTATTTAAAAACTGTAAAATACAATGGCCATCATGATAACACCAGTGTATTAAGGAAGCAATAAAAGTTTCCCTTTTTCTAAAGATTCATACAAATCCTAATTTAAACTTAAAATTCTTATCCCTGAAAGGGAAGAAAACTCTTGAAATGAAACACACTTTGTTAAAATCTGCACCTGCTGAGGCCCTGATCTTAGAAAAGAAAACCTCAGCAGAAGTTCTCATAACATCACCCCTTCACTCTCTTCCCATACTAATAATAGCTGTCAATACAAACAAAAATCCAGGATAACCAGGAATGAAGGAAAAAATCAGGAATAAGGCCCTGCTGAAGGGCTTCATGCAGGTGGGCTTATCAAAGCTCAGGTGAACTGAAGCCAGTGCTATTTTCCAGGTAAACTGAAGTCAGAATTACCTTCTGATCTGGGGATATTGTCCCACAGAAACTGTGTGAAAGGTGAGTAGCAATGACCTGCTCTTCCCAGCTGTAGGTGCTCCCCAGTGTGATTGCAAAATTCCCCCGTGCATTTCCATACAAAGCAGCATCTTCCCATTCACACATTGTCTGGTAGCAGCAATCCTGAGTTCTTAAATTTGCTTCCTGGGGCCATTGCCTAAAAGCTTTAGTTATATTACATTTCTCTGAGTTTCTCTTGTAAAAATAGTAGTTGAGATGACAGTCTCCTCAATGACATGAATGTTTTTTTGGTTTTTTGTTTTTTTAATTACTGGATACCTTATTTTAAGTATCTAAGGCTATATCTTGCAAACCATACCTTGCTAGAAGCCACAAGTTGTAACATTTTCATTACAACCACATGGTAAGAGTCCTATGATCACCATCCTAACATGTGCTGAGAGTGCCTTTCTCATAATTTAACTCCCTGGCAGGGCTGTAAATCCTCTTTGCACACAGAAAAGCCAAGCAACCATTACCAGGAATGCAATTCCAGCCACTGACACCAGTGTGGGATCCCACTGAACAAGGCTGGCTCCATTTTCTTGTTCTCTGGATGCAGCTCTGGAATTGGCACAGCTGCTAAATTGGTGAGAAAATTGATGGAAAGAAAAAAAAAAAAAAAAAAAAAAAAAAAAAAAAAAAAAAAAAGGGATTTGCTGCTCAAAGCTGGTTCTTGGTGGGGAATGATACAGAGGGAAATCAGTTTTCTGCTCAATTGGATGCCTGTTTGTATAAAGGGACCCACAGGAATGAAAACCAATGAGAAAGAGTTCCACTGGGTTTTTGTTACTCTGAGCAGATACAACAACAGCAAACTTCATTTAAAAAAATTCTTCTGGCCCATTCTCTGTGGTTTTCCACCTCCCTCCCCTTCCCTGTGTTACTAGCTCAAAAGATCTGCCAGATCAGCTGCTCTGAGAGCCACTCCCTGCCTTGCTTTACTCCCTGCATTGGTTTTTAGGTTCCAGGAGGCTCTGAGCAGATCAGCTGAGGGATCTCAGGCAGCAGCAGACTTTGGGAGCAGGATGGCAACAGGCAGCTGGGAGGAGGCTCTTCACTTTCTCACACAGATCTGGGAGACAAACTCTGCCCAGTAGCCTCAAGCATCAGTGCAAAAGCCTGACTGTGTCTTCCCTGATGCTCGTGCTGATCCCACTGATTAACAAACGTGGGTGCTGACATCATTCCAGGCTGAAAAACCCAGTGGGAAATGGGAAAACGTGCAGGAATGGCTGTGCCAACTCTGTGTGTTAAACAGGCACCATCCACACGACTGCCTTTGTGCTTTTTGTACTCCCAGCTACTAAAAATACCCCTCTGGAAGTGTTCCCCTAGCAGAAGGTGAAATACTGGAAGGCTTCCCAGAGAAATGATGGTCTGGTATTCCAAGTGGGACTCTCCTCAGGTTGTAACAGGTCAATCCAAACTTCTACAAGCAACCTTTTCCCTGAAACAGGAACTCCTGGCATCCCTAAAGACAGAGGGAAGGGCAGGAAGAGCTGTGTTTATGCTGGACATTAAATAATCCGTGGTCAAGGAGCTTTATTAAAGCTATTCCAGCCACAGTATTAATACCACTGGAACAAAATATCTCAAGTTATAATTATTCTAATTGACCAATGCCAGTATCCACAATATCCCAAAGACCAGAGGCAAAAACCACCAGAGGGAAAACTGTGGGAGAGGCTTTGAAATCCTCCTGTCCAGGATGGCACAGCCTGTCCTTGTCTGTACCTCCCACCTGAACCCCCACATCCCCTTCCTAGTTTTTATATTTTATTTGAACCTCCCACATTGCCCTTTCCTTGTCTCCCATCCCACCTGAACACCCACAACACTCCCCTCTTCTCTCTACACCCTACCCACCCTCTAATCCTTCTGTTTGTACTTCTGTTGGTTTAGGCTCAACCCCACAATTTTCAATATCCTACATCCCAAACACAGGCACCTTTAAAGGCAATGGAGAGCTGGAAGGATTCTGGAAGGATTTGCAGCCAAGCACAGACCACACACATTGATTTTTTGCTTCCAGACTGATAAGTGTCCTGTACAACCAGAATTTGTGATTTCTTTCAGGCATTAATTGACAACAGCAAGTTCTTGCTCTACTTGAATTACTCCTTAAACCACTCTTCATTTTGAAAAAATGCTTACAACTTAATTTCTAGACACCTTTCCAAGTAGGCAGACTCAGAAACAGTGGCTGTACTGTGAGAAGACAAAGTAAATTAGGAGGAAATGTGTGTTTTGTATAATTGGAATGACAGCTATCCCCTTTACTACCTGCAAATGCTCTCGGGGTGAGTGCATGACTTTAAAACAACAGCAGCAATCAGAGCACTCTTTACTCTTTTCCAAGCTCTTTCTGCTGGGAACACCTCATATCTCTGTTCAACCCACTTCTTACTTAAATAACCACACAAGTATATCATGCCTGGAGGAAAACTTAGTGCATGTTGGGATTTGCATGTATTTCATGGGAAAAAAAGTAGTGAAAAAGGGAGGAGAGTGAATGAGAAATGGGTGCATTTGCCTTCGGGACAAAGTTTCCAATTTTTCTCTTTGGTTATGCAATATAAGATTTTTTTTTTTTTTTTTTTTTTGTCTTTAAAAATGGTGCTTTGTCACTGATTCCAGTCTCTTCAGCAAATATCTGTTGGCATCATCATGGACTTCATGGGACAGAAATAAAGCAGCTATTCTTTACTTTTAAAGACACACACAGCCCCAAAAAGAACCCACTCCTGCCCAAACACCCCCAACCTATGCACCCATTCTTGCAGTTCAGCAATCCTGAATTTCACTCCCTAACAAGGGCACAAGTGCCCTCTGTATGTCAGTCAGACAAAGGTATTTATTCCTCTGAAAGCTCTGCTTAGGGTCAGGGCATTGCTGTGGAGAGAAGGCAAAAGGAGTGTGAGCATGCAGTTTATTTATTATTTTTTATCAACCAGCCAGGGTAACAGACTGAGAGCCATTCTTTTGTGTCTCCCTTGGCAGACCAAGCATCTAGGGTTAGTATTTCCCCATTCTTTCCTGTAATGAGCTGATTTGATTTTTTAGAGGTTTTTTTTTTTTTTTTATTGTAAAGCCCCCACTTTACTATCTTTGCAACTCTCCTTGCATGCAGGCATCACAGGTTTATTCTGTGTGTGAGAAAGGACAATCACCCTTGAGAAAACCCTGCTCACAACCTCACTTCCACAATTCCCAAAAGCCATGAAACGTGGGCCTTCTTCATCCTCTTATCACTGAGCATCTCCCTGCTTGGTTTCTGCATGTTGCTGCACATAACAGCACAGGGAGCATGTGAATCCAGACCTTTAATTGGTTAAATTCACACTGAGCACACATCAACACTTCTCCCTGCACAGGTAAGAGAGCACAGATCCTGTGCAATAATCACTGATTAGTGCACAGCCCTGCAGCCAGCCACAGCCTGCCATCAGCTCAGCACAGCAGGCTGAGCTTGTATTCTCTCATGTATATTTTAGTTGTGCTTCCAATGTTCTCATTGCCCCTCAGGCCCCTCTTTCCCCCCAGTTCTGAATCCCTTTCTGGATGCTGAGAATGTTGGAACTGTTCAGCCTGGGGAGGAGAAGGTTGTGTGGAGACCTCAGAGCAGCCTCCAGTGCCTGAAGGGGCTACAGAGGAGCCAGAGAGGGACAATTCATGAGGAGCTGGAGTGACAGGACAAGGGGGAATGGGTACAAACTGGAAAAAGGAAAATTTAGTTTAGATACTAGGAATTAATTCTTCCCTGGGAGAGTGGGGAGGCCCTGGGATTGCCCAGAGAAGCTGTGGCTGCCCCTGGATCCCAAGGCCAGGTTGGACACTGGGGTTTGGAGCAGCCTGGGATAGTGGAAGGTGTCCCTGCCCATGGCAGGGCGTGGACAGGATGATTTTTAAGGTCCCTTTCAACCCAAACCATTCTGTGATAATCAGGAACAGGACAAGAGACCTCAGGCTGTGCCAGGGGAGGCTCAGGTTGGACATCAGGAAGAATTCCTTCACAGAAAGGGTGGTCAGGCATTGGAAGAGCTCTGGGCTGGAGACAAGGTGGGGATCAGTCACAGTTTGGACTCAAGGATCTCTTTTCCAGCCTAAAAGGATTCTGTGTCACTAAACATGGAAGATACGAGTCCTGGCGACTCTGAGGTTCCCCTGAGCTCTGTGCAAAGCTGTGCTGGGCCAGGCACTGAAATAAAAGAGCACGTGGCTTGAGGGGAAGGCTGGCAGAGCTGCCCAGAGCTGCTCTCATGAACAACACCCTGCACGTCATTCCCAATGCCACAGCTCCGGCCAGCGAGCCAGAGCTTGTGCTGCCTCCTTCCCTGAGCTCCCATCACCCATCACAGCAGCAGCCTGAGGCTCAGGTGGGCAGAAGGGTGGGAATCTGTAAAAAAACTTGTTTCTCCTAATTTTACCTCCTCATTCTGACATTATTACTCTTTTTCTTTTTTTTTTTTTTTTTCTTTTTTTTTTTTTCCCTTATATTTCCAGAACACCTTTAAAAAACCTTCTAGAATCAAATCCAGAAAAACACAGGAAAGCACTCAAGTGACAGCAAAGATATTAGGGCTGAAAAACTTGGCTTTAAATGAAAACCCAGTGTTTTTTCTTGCTTTTCATATCAGCTGCTCTACAGACATTGTACCCAATAATCAGCTCTTCAAAAGTGTCAGCAACTAAGCTGACATTGTAACTGGCCAACACAACTCCTGGATAAAACAGGAATACAAGGGAATTACACCCCAAATGTTGACTGAATTCTTACTTTGGGGGTGACACTGAAATCCCTAGAACACTTTCTGCGTAGATATTGAGAATTAAGCAACAGTGATGGATGAGTGATCCAACATTTCAGCCATCATCAGCTGTGCAAGAGAGCTGAAAAGGGACTTTTTATAAGGGCATGTAGTGACAGGACAAGGGGAATGCCTCTAAACTGAGAGAAAGTAGGGTTAGGTTTAGTATTAAATAGAAATTCTTCCCTGTGAGGATGGTGAGGCTGTGGCACAGGCTGTCCATTGAAATTTTGGCTGCCCTGGATCCCTGCAAGTGTCCAAGGCCAGGCTGGACAGGGCTTGGAGCAAGCTGGGGTAGTGGAAGGTGTCCCTGCCCATGGCAGGGGTGGGACTGGATGGTTTTTAAGGTCCTTTCCAAACAGAGCCATTCTGTGATTTGAGATTCTACTGCAGAATCCTGTCTGAACTGAGATGGCAACAGTACAGATGCAGAACAGCCCTGCAGCATCCAGGGGGGGAAAAAAATCCAGAAGAGCTTTCTCAAAGCATCTAGGGCAAGAAAACAACTTTCCAACAGTGGCTGCACTGATTTTTAGCAGCTTCCTGCCATGATCAGTGCAAAATCAATACTCAAGACAATCAAGACAAGCTGATGAGAAACATGATTGAAATATTTTTTCCTTTATCCTCCTGCACCGTGAGACTTGGGGCTTGCTGTAGAGCAAAAGCCCCTACATGGAAACAAACCTTGGTAACTATCTCAGAGATTCAAGTCACTTGGCTGCATTTTTGTCTTCAAAACTGCTTTTCCAGCAGAGCTTTGCTGTTCATCGTGGTGTGGATGAGCAGATCCTCCTCCCATGTTCATCTCCTTTCACAGATAAGGCCAATAGTGAAAGGGCCAAAAAACACAAGGGTTAAAGAGTTTCCAACACGTACACCCAAATCAATAATAAATATGAGGCCCAAAGGAATCAGGATTGACATTATTACTGTAAACAGCACCAAGGAAATCTCATCACTGGCCAGGAGTTCACAAAGGTATTTACTCCATGCATTTGGGGTACCTATACTTTGGATGTGACTGTCACTTGGATGTGTGGTATTTATTCCATTCCTGGTTTTGCAGATGAAAAATTGAGACATCTTTGTGTATGCAGAACAAATCACTGACAAACTGGCAGGGAATTCAGTTCTTGAAATAAATCCAACTGTTACCTGGATATTAACTTCAGGCAATCTCTGGAACAATAAGAGTACAGAAATGTGGCTGGTTAGACTGGCAGGAGACTGGCTGGTGGGTTTCTGCAAAAAGACTCACTTTTCACAATGACACAGTTTAACCAAAAAAAAAAAAAAAAAAAAAAAAAAAAGGTTTTAGAAAGTGTAGTAACACTTGATTGATACTCAATTCTCCTGAGAGAACTCAGCACAGAAACCATGAAAGATTCAGTCTCTTCTGTTATTACCAGTAACAAGCTACAGAATAAATATTTTAGAATGCTACCCCATGTTCCTATAATTTGGGATGTACAAAGTTCCATGGGATGAGGGTTAATCTTAGTGCTTTTGGGGCAAATCTGAGAGATTCAAATCTGAGATTTGAAGGAAAAAAAGTTTGATATCTTAATTAAGGAACAATAAAGAATAACACTGGCAGAGAAAGGGTTCTGTACCTTGATGCTCCTTTACTTCAGAGCCCAGTGTGCCACAGACAGCATTCAATTAAATAATAGTCTTAGCAATAAACAATGACAATACACAGAACACCACACAACATCACTCCTTTGGCTCCAAGTAATTCCAGTTTGTGACTGAACAGCTGTTATGCAAAAATCTCCAACACTTGGCTGAAAACAATGAAGCCTTCACATCCTACAGCTGAAAAGGCAGGGAACAAATTGGCAGAGGAAATTTAGATTGCACATCCCTTTTGGAGTGGTTTTATTTCTTGTGCAGTTTGAAAACAGCATCAGTACAACTTTGGTATTCACCTGGAAAAGGCTTAGTTGGGAGAGCAGTCGCTGCTTGTCCAAGGGAAGCTCTGTCTGAAAAGGCAGCAATTTCCAACAGCTCCAAACAAAACAATTTGAAACAAAAAGCAAACAGAATAATTTGTTCTGGAAGTTTGGTTTTTCTCATGGTGCAGCACACCCAAGATACAGTTGTTTTCTCACAGGGATGTTAATAACAGGAGCAATAATAAAATCATGCTGGGAGATGATGAGGCACCACAGCAAGGGCTGTGGAGAAAATCACAATCCTGTCTCAAAGGAAGGTTAGCTTTTAGAGAGCTTTCTATTGCCTGGCCTAACCAAAGCCTTTCCAGTGGTTTTATTTTCCTCTCCTGAACATTATTTAAGGTAATTTTTACAGGAAGAACAATCACCCACTGGAACAACCTTTCCCAGAGTTGTGTCACTGGAGGTTTAAAAGATGCAATTAGTCAGGATGCTGGTTAGCAATGATTTTGTGATTCTATCACCTCACCTATGCTCCCTTTCCCCAGAAAAAAAGCTGGACCAGATCAACCACCTTTCGAGGTGCCTTCCAGCCTGGGCTGTTCTGTGATTTTGGGGATGCTGAGACAGAAGAGGGACATTTCTATGTGAAAACCAGCATTCAAGCACTTATCCTTCTAAAATCACCTGGAATCACCCACTGCCAGAAAGGCAAGATCCTATTGCCTGGATGAGGTTATTGAGGCCAGGTAGAACAGGAGGGATGCCAAACCCCAGAGGAGTACAGAAAACATTAGAATAGAGATTTTGTAAAACCAGAGGTCTCTAAAGGTTGATTTCCTCTGAGTGCAACTCTTACCAAACAGGAAATTATGTGTTAAAATGATGCAAGTTGATTCAATGCAGCACAAATGCCACTGTCAGTAGTAACAACATAGAGCAGATGGATTCTGCTAAGGCAAAAAACCTCTTCCTCCCCAATTAAAAGCCTAATCACCATTTACACGTCTCAATAAAACTTTGATTGTGTAAAAATTCTGTATTTACCGTAACAACTCGACTTAGGAGTTGCTTTCCTCTCCTTTTCCCCCCTTTTTTCATAGAACCCTGCCAGAAGATAATGTGCCTTTACCAATTAGGCATCAAACATGGGGAAAAAAACAGTTTCAAGTACACAAACAATATATTTCATAAATAAAACCTGGCTTCCTCTTGCCCAGTGGTTTGGTGTGAAACAGAAGCATTTGTGGACAGGACAGCTGAAGAGAAACTGAACTAGCTCAAGCCAGTGGTGAAATAATCCAGGAACTGTACTCAGGATTATTGGGAGGCTAAACAATTATGAGATCTCACTGTATTTTTGTGAAAAGTACCTAAGAAAGAAGTGATCAGGGAATGAAAAATTCTCTTTCTCACACCACTAAAAGGTACCTTTCTTTCTGATATGCATCCTTGTCCCATCAAATACTGATACCTCCATGCAGGTATTTTACAGACCAGTTGACATTTAAATAAAATGTAGTTCTAGTAGTTCTGCTCCTCTGACACACAAAATATGTCACTAGAAACTCCTTTCCTACCCCTGTCCTGCAGTTTTACACAAAGCCTGGTACACCAAGCCTCTGGACACAGCCATGGCACCAAAAAAAACACTGGAGGTTAATTTTAATATCCAGACACTTAGACTTTGGGAGCATTTGTTGTAGAGATTATAAGGCAACCTTTAGGGGTCAAGTAGTCCATGTTAGTAGAGACTTTCAAAGCTGAAGTCGTTCCTACTCATATTTCTGCTAAAACATACAACTTTTTCATAAATATGATAAGCACAGACAGGATTTTTTACAACCACCAATCCATCCTCACTGTCAGACACAGCAGCTGCTTTACCCTCAGGGAAAAAAAAACCCTTCAGCACAGTTCTGTGGCTCAGTCTGCTGCCCCAAATGACCTTGATTTTATGCCACAATGGGGTTTGCCCTTCAGGATTTCAAGCAACATTATATATATATATATATGTATATTATATATATATATATTTAGTTTATTCCTTTTTGCTATCAGCTCATTTTCCCTGTGGGAATAATATTATCTTCTTGACATGCAAAAGTCCAGACTGCACATCCATGGATGGAGAATGAAATGAAGTGAAATTAAATGAAGAGGTACTGTCTGCAAAGCTGTTTGACCCAACCCACAATTTGCATCCCCAGCAGTCATGCAAACCTCACCCATTATACACTGGGGCACACTGACTCCATGTGGCAGGACACAGAATATGCTTCAGACATTCCTTTTTCTTTTTCTTGCACTTCACACAACCTTGTGCATGGCTGTGAACTTTGGAAATAAATTTTGGAAATGGAATTCATATGTTTTTTCTGTGAGAAGAGGCAATGTGGGGGTGAAAAACTTACTGAATTGTGTTGGTAACAGTGTTTTTCACACAAATACTCACCAGGAACACACAGTAAAATACAAAGGCTATATATATATATGTATATGTATATATATATATATAAAGAATGCTTTCTCAAGTGTTTATTACACGATGAAATAAGTCTAATTGAAAAAAATTCACATCCTGAATTTCAAAGGGGACCGATTGCTCTTCAGGCCTATTAGCTAAAAGCAAGATTGAAAGAGCAGGTTTAAAAAATTACATAAAACTGTATCACATTCTTTTTTCAGTTTGTAATTGGTTTGATTGAAACTTGACTAGAAGACCATAAAAGTTTGCTCAGCATTAGATCAGCTCTCTGGCTCAAGTAGCACTAACACTGTCTGATGAGTACAGGGTTTTTCCCATGACTAAAATGGAAATAATTGGTAATATTTTCTTCCACACCACACTCATGCCCACCCCAAAACCCCAAATTCCACCTACTTTACTGATGTTATTAGATACAAGACCTAAAGAAGATAAGAAACAAAGACAATTCTTGTTTTGCCCCTTTGTGTCTTCACATTTCAGTCTCTACCAGCTGACCACACACAAGGACATTCCACCCACTGAACAAGGTCTTCAGATGTCATTTCCAGCCATGGAAAGAATTAATATGGTATGAAAAGTGAAGTAAAAGGGTTTTTATACATCACAAGTGCTGCAAAATCTGGGATTTCCCTGCTTTGGTTAAGGTGTGTGATGATGCACCTGTCAAATCTCAATCTTACTGCACAACTGCAAGGGGCTGCTAAATTTGTGGTGAGATATTTTTTTTTCCTGTTATTTTTTAAGACAGTGCAAGGTCTAGAGACAGCGTGAGATTCTCAGACTGGGGCGCTGCAGGGCGATCTGCCAATTTCAGCTTAAATTTCATTGTACAAACGTTTTCCCATCTCTGTTTGGTATCCAGCAAACAATCCTATTAGAAATTTTCCAAAGGTCTGTGTGTTTTTTTGTGTCTCTGAGTAGTGTCCAGGCCAGTACTTGCCCCAGTATAAATTAGTAGCTGTACATCTGCTGCTGCTGCTGCTCTGTCTGGACGGGCTGCTGGCCCGGCTGCTGGGGCGCGGCCGGCGCCGGGGGCTGCAGGACATCAGTCTGGGGCACTGACCTCCAGCTCAGGGGGTGCTGATCTGGCATCTGGCTGCCCAGGGGAGCAATGGAGTTCACCAGGGTGGTCAGGTTTATGAAATGGGCCACGGACTGGGGGTTGGGCGCCTCGGGCTGCGGCGGCAGCTGAATGTCACTCTGGCGGTTGTGCAGCATGGCCGAGCCGCTGACCGTGTCGAAGGTGACGGTCAGGATGGAGCTGTCCAGCTGCAGCTGCCGCTCCGGGGGGCTCAGGTGGCCCACGGCCACGGGCTGCAGGTTGGTGAACTGGCTGCCAGCTGCCGTGGTGATGGGGGTCACCGTGATGTTGGTGAGCCCCACGGAGCTGGAGGGGGCTGTGACGTTCGGGTCGCTGAGGGTCACCACCACCTGAGGAGAAGCACAAAGGTGACCTCAGGCTTTGTCTTAGTGATCAAAAGTATGTATTCTATCACCATCTGTTGAAACCAGGTGGGTAAGTGACCCTTATCTCCATGGGAGATATCCTCTGCTAATGGGCCAGCTGTTAAAGCCAGCTGGGCAATCATCTTTATCTTTCCCACAGCCCATCCTCCCTCCAGGAGATATCTCCTGTTAATGGGCCATTGAGTCCCAGTGCATGACTGATAAAATTCCATCATCCCACTGGGAGTGCTCCAGCCAGGGGAGGAGCCAAGCCTTTCCTACCCAGATAAAAACTGAGATTTGGAGCACCAAAGGAGCCTTTTTCCACTGGATTCCAGAGGAAAACCGGACCTTCCCACATCATCCCTGGACCTTCAGAGGAAACTGCACCTTCTCCAGGAGCACTGCTCCAGCTGAACCACATCTGCCACTGCAGGAGGATGCAGCCACCATTTAATGGGACTGCTGCCAACACCCTGACTGACTGACGGGTGTCAGCTTGGATTCTGACTCTGGCAGTGTTTTGGATGTGGGTTTTTTGGAGGGGTTTGTTTTTTTTGTAGTAATGTACTTCTTTTTTAATTTTTTTCTAGTAAAGAACTGTTATTCCTTTTCCCATATCTTTGCCTGAAAGCCCCTTATAATTATCAAAATTATAATAATTTGGAGGGAGGGGGTTTACATTGTCCATTTCAAGAAAGGCTCCTGCCTTTCTTAGCAGACACTTTTCTTTCAAACCACAACAGATCTGTAGCTTCCAAACAAACACCAAATACCAGGGAAGTGCTGGTGGGCTCACATGGCCACCACGAGAGAAGTCACACACAGATGGGAACGTAGGAAACTTGGAATGTACCGACTTACACGTGTAGAAGTAAGATGGTGATGGGAAAGAGGGATATGCAACGTTCAGAACAAACAGCCAAATTAACTTTTCACTCTTTTAATCACAGCTCCAGCCAGTTAATGACATCTAGCAAACAAGTTGATGCTAACACCCGGGGAAACGAAAACAAACATAAGGATCTTACTGGTCTGACTTCTTGGGTTTTTAAACCCATCTTTGTATTACCACAATTTATCCAATCAGCTCCAAATATTCCAACCCCTCTTTAGTGATCCTATTTAACCAAAAGAAGAGTTATCCCTCTAAGCAATGCCACCCATCACCCTCCTCCTGCAGCTCACCTGTTGGATGCTCTGTACAGCTGAATTAGTCTCATCTCCAACATTCCCTGTGAATTCGCCTTCCTTCTCTGTGTATTCACTGAAGGCAGGGTCCTCAGGCACTTGAGCTTCCTCCTCCTCACCTGACTTTTGTTTTTGTTTCTGGCCACGTTTAGGAGCTTTTATTGGCTGCTTCCCTTCTGGCAGCTCACCCTGTTCCAAGGCTAATTCCGGCTGGAGCAACACATTTCCAAAGAAAACATCAAGTCCTTTTGCTTAGTGAGGTTCCAAGTAAGAGACATTCACCTGAAGCTGGTTTACTGTCAGTTCTCGAGCAAAGAAACAAACTTTAGCAAAATCCTGACTGCAGGGATTGAGACCTTACCCTGTAATTACATTCTGCCTGTTATACAACCAAGCAGATCAGCAGCTTGTGGCTGCTTGGACATGTTCCACTGGGGCTGACTCTCCAAAAAAGCACATTTCCCACGCATCAGCCCACGCCCAGCTATGTTATGTACCCAAAATGTGATGTCCCACCTCACCCTGCAGCAGGTCTGGAACTCACCTGAACAATCCCAATTGAAGAGGCATCAATGGTCGTGGTCTCTGGCAGTGGCTCTAAATCATCAATCCTCACTGAAAGAATCTGAACACAAAGAGGTGTCAGCTGCAGAACTGCAGCAGTGCAAACCACAGTCAAACAGCACAGCATTTCCCTAATAAACCCCATCACCAAGCCAAAGTGATGTAATCTAACATTTTACACATGGTATTTAATGCAGGGAGTTTTAACTGTGGCTTTTTAAAACAACCTTTTGGCATATCATATTTTCCCTCTTGCTGAAACCCAGCAAAATTTAAACACAGTAAAAGAATGTGTCCATTTTCATATTGTAGACAGAACATAAGTGATGAACTCTACAGAAAACAATATGTTTGGGGAAAGAAAAAAGTATGTTAGCATTTCAATTTATAAACTATCAACTGTGTCCTACTTCATTTTTTTCAAATGAATCTACACATCTCAGCTCATCAAAGAATAGAAACAAACTGCCCTCTGGATTTCAGATGTGTAGCTGCATTTTAAATCCCCGAATCAATAAACAAAGCATTTGGTTGACTTCCTTCACAGTCATCATGATAAAACAGCAAAGCAATGCTAATGAATAATTGATAGTTAAAATTTTTTTAAGGCCTCAAAGGGAGCAGAAAAGCCTTAGTCAAACCTAAAAAAGAAATGTTGAGGAGAAACACAATATTTAGAACACAGATAAAACCCCGTTGGGGTCAGACAAAACATCCCTCTAATCCAGATTCTCTCCAGTCAGCATTCATCTTTAATACTGAAAATAATTTTGTATCATCAGCAGATGCTACCATCACCTCTCTATTCACCACTTCTTTCAGATCATTTCTGAATACAGAGAACACAATGGGGAAAAAGAAATTCATTATACTCACTAATGGATGGAGACAAAACATGAAAAAACATATATTTAAGCCCGGGCAGAAAAAGAAAAGATATTTAAATAATCAGAAGAATTTCATTTTTAGGGACTGAGAATCAGATAGTGAAATGGCTGATTCACTTAAGATATTCAAATACTACTTAAAATTGGGCCCAAAAGAATAAAGGAAAAAAGAGAGAGAGGGAAAGAAAGTAATTCAGTTCAAGTCACTGAGGGCCATAAACATTCTTTTAAAAAAATAAAAAAAAATAAAAAAAATCTACAATCCACTACTCAAACTTACTCACCTCTGGGTGTTTACGCCTCATGTGTCGACTCATGGATGCCCTGGTAGAAACCTTTGTCCCACACAGCTGACAGCTCTGGGCTTCCACCTTGTCATGGGTGAGCTGGATGTGCTTCTGCAGCATGTAATCAGTCACATACTTCTTATCACACACTGAACACGTCCACTGTTTTCCTACTGGTGGCAGAGGGAAGGAAGGAAACCCAATGGATGAGTATCAGATCACCAACGCCTCAATGAGAGCAAAAATTTATGTTTGGTAACAGGATGTGCAACATTAGTCCCAAGACTGGCCAGTCTAAATCAAAATTAAGGAGCAAAATTAAGATATTTTTGCTGATACTATTCTTTAGAGGGTTTACCTGTATGAATCAGCTTGTGAGTCTCCATTGTATTTCTCTCACTGAACGTCTTGCCACAGAGCTCACACATGAAATCTTTGATTCCTGCATGAAAAGCACATTTGGCACTTGTGAAAGCAGCCTAAAGGTATCTGGGACAATTCTGAGTTTTGTAGCAGTAACTCTAAAAAAATAAAAATCACAGATGAAAAAAGGCAGATGCCCAGTTTCACCAGCTATTTTTAATCTAAACCATTCCACTATATCCAGCAGAAAAGAAATCCCAGAGAAACAGATGTGGGAAGTAAAATTTTGGTTTGGGAAATCACAACCTGAACACTAACTTAAAATAAACCCAGCACCATAGAGCTATTCTTGACCAAGAACCTTAAAAAAACCCCAAAACCTGAAACCAACTAAACATTTATCTGCAGAACAAGCAGTCCTGGCTGAGGACAGGACAAAAATCTCACTTTTCAAAGAGCAGAGGATGCATATTTTATTAGTTCTTGTCATACTGTCTGACTGAGTAGGTAAGAGTTCTCTTGGGAAACATTTAACTGATTCAATGCAACTTCTGCCCACCTCTGGAGTCCTCACCTGTGTGTCTCTTGTAGTGTTTCAGCATGTTGACTTTCTGTGCAAATTTCCGGTGACATTCCTTGCACTCGTACTCCTTAATCCCCTTGTGAAGCTTCATGTGGTGACGAAGGGCATGTTTTGTCTTCATTCCTGGGAGACAGAAGGCACAGCACACTTAGTCCATCACTCCCACCTTCAGGGGAGAACTCAGGCTCATGTTGATAAGCAACAGCTCTATTTTATATTTGCTGCGAGTCCATAGTTCCATGTTTTTAATTGTTTATGTTGCACTTCATCATTATTATTTTATTTACAGGAAAAAGCTCTGGAAAACATCTGAGTAATCACTGATAGAGAAACAAAACAGCAGGGACAAGCAAAGATAAAACATCCTTAGAGGTGTCAAGACTTACTACTGCCTTTCACTAAAATATCAGCTCAGATTTGATCACGTTACAACACGAGAAATTAAAAAAGTCAAAGTGAGTTTGACTTAAGGCTTTTACAGAGAAAAATTACTTTATTTTTAAGCCTGTAAAGAGCCCAGAATGAAAAAATCAACTTGTATTCACTTTTGTGCTGCAAATCAGGCATTCCCCAAGCTGACAGAAACAAATGCTACTAAAATCAGTGTTGTCTTACAGGCCATGAAACCAAACTGTACAAAATTAGGGCAGCTCATGCTACCACAATGCTTCTGATTAATACATTCTCTACCTCTCAAAAATGCAGGATTTACACCACTACTCTCAGCATGGCAGCTGTTTTAATTCAGCTATTCACCTGCTACTCAGTGTCACAATGAATGGAAAACAAGGCATCAGACATACCTTTGCCACACTCTGCACACAAGTATTCTCGGATATTATCATGGACTCGCATATGTTCTTTTAACATGTCTTTTCTAGCAAATGATTTGCCACATTGCTCACAAGCATGACTTTTTACACCTTGAAAATAAATTTAAAAGACAACGTAAACAAAAAAAGATGTTAATGAGTAATGTGCATCTCCTAAAAATTGATTAAAGTGGTGAATTAGAGGGCAACAGCCCAGCTATGCTGACAACCACACCGTTCATGGATATTGTAGCCCAAATTAAATTAGAAGACTTTTGAAGAGAGAGAAAAGCTGGCTTTTTTTGTGTGAGAAAAAGAAGATAAAGCCTGAAGTAAGAGAAGACTGAATAGCATGAAATAGTAATGAGCTGTTAAAAATGATTTTGCAATAGCAGGTTTCAGCCTGTGTAATGGCAAGAAGGTGGCATGGATAAGAATTTGGGGAAGAACAGAACACAGAATTAAGTGAATCCTGCAAACATATTGGCTAAGAATTTGGATTGTGTGTCCAGATCAAATATCTTCATTAATATTACCTGCTTTAGAAAACTGGTTTATCTAAAAGAATAAATATTATATTTGTCTTAGTGTAATATAGAGTGAAAATCCTCTAGCAAAAAAAAAAAAAAAAAAAAAAAAAAAAAAAGAAAAGAAAAGGCAGGCACTGGCAACAGAAATGTCTCTGTAGTATTGATAATTATAAAGAAACACAACATTTTTACCTGTATGTATAAGCTTATGTCTTTCCAAATTTCCTATACTGTTAAAAATCCTCCCACAGATCTCACATGGATGAATGTATCTGAAACCAAAGAAACCAAAAACTGTGATTCTTCTCTTGAGAGGTGATTCTCAGGCATCTGTCACTAAGTGTATTTCATCTGCTAATACTAATTACTAAAAAAGTTCCTTGAAGCACAAGTTTTTCTAAACGAGCCTTAAGAAACCCCCAAGTTGACTGCAAGCTTGGAGCAGTCTGGCATGGCTATACACTCAATTTTTTTTCAGAAACATTTATTAAAACCACTGATTTATACTTTTCAAAGCCCAGACTGGGGGGCCTGCTGACTCATCAATCACTAGCGACACACGTTTCAAGCTCCTAATAAACATTTAAACCCCCATTACACAGTTATTTTAGCCCAGCCAAATTCTCTAGGAGCAGCCCAGGTGGCAGAACCATTAGAACTGCAAGCAGCCAGCTCTGCTCAGTGGAACAAGCCTTACTTCTGCACGTTGGGGTCGGGCAGGTTCTCCCTGTGGATGACCATGTGTGCGTGGTACGTGGCCTTCAGGGCGAAGCGCCGGTTGCAGATGCTGCAGCCGTAACCCTTCTCCTTGTGCACGTCCATGATGTGCTTCAGGTACTCCTTCCCTCTGCCAAAGGTCAGCTGGGGAGGGAACCAATAGTGAATGCAAGGGGGAAAAAGTCCTCGGGCACAGCAATGACCAGGTAACAACCTGCAGACATAAATATCCCCTGTACCACTAAAATTCCTGTGTGCCACTGGATGGAAAACCTGTGACAGCTGGATTTAGGCCTGGAACTGGTTGGACATTACAAGAACAGGGCAGGCACTGATCTCTGCTCTGTGGTGACAGTGACAGAACTGAGGGAATGGCCTGAAGCTGTGTCAGGGCAGGTTTAGGTTGGTTATAAGCAAAAGATTCTTCCCCCAGAAGGTGGCTGGGCACTGAACAGGCTTCCCAGGTTCTGGTCACAGCAGGACAGAGCTCAAGGAGTGCTTGGCCAGTGCTCTCAGACACATGGCAGGATTCTTGGGGCTGCACAGAGCCAGGAGTGGGACTCAGTGAGCCCTGAGGGTCCCTTCCAACTCAGCTTATTCTGTGATTCTGCAAGAGTGAGGACATCACAGATGGAGAAAATGCTTGCTGGGCTCTAGGGCATGGTGAGCTCCTGCCTGCACTGTCAGCTTTGGCAGCAGCTCCTGAAGGGTTGGAATTTCCAGGCACTGCAGGGCAGTGACTCTGGCTCAGCTCCTGGAAGTGCTGCAGCTACAACAGATGGGTGCTGCACTACTGAGCTCCAGATGTGCACATCCAGATGTGCTCCAGGATATCCATATATGCTCCAGCATGCCAAGGTGAAGTGCCAGAATGACATGGTCTTTTGGTCCAATTCTGGAACTAGCCAGGGCATTTCTAACAGCACTGCACAGCTTGGTGAAGATGTACTTTGAGACCAGAAAAAATAGATTTTTTTAAGAGCTCAGAAGAGAGATTTCTCCAAGAGTTGTCTGTATTTGTTCTCCCTTTGGCTGTTCAGTGTCCCCATTTCCTCACATCAAATCCCATTTCCCACAGCTGTGCCTTTACACAACTGCTTACTTCACAAACACCTGTAAGAGCACTAAAAAATGCCTCAATTTCCAAAAAGATCTTTCTGATTTGAATGGTCCAACTGTCCTCACTTGAAATCACACAATTTTATATAGTTTATGTACCTATGAAGGGTCAGGCAGGAAAATCAGCACAGTGAAAACAAGCACATGATGAAGTGCTGTGACACCACACCTCCACATGTTTACTCACACAAACTTAAAATCAGTTTGCACTAAAACCAGCCCCCAGATAAGAAAATTGAAATATATTATCTCCAGGTCTTAAAATGAAGATAAAGTAAGAACTTTTACCAGCTTAAGTGTGGGCTGTGAAACAAGCTCTGATTTCCAGGGGTCAATTCAGTGACTGAACAACCAAAAATCCTCTGTCCCTGTGCCAGTTTTGCTGTTTTCACTGACTGGTTTTGCACCTCACCTGCCCCAGCACGTGTGCTCACCCAGGAGAGGCACAGAATCCTTAAGGATCTGCTGTTTTTTTAGAAATATCAAAAGCCACACAATGAGAGGTTTAAAAATCTTTCCTCTCTCAGCTGACAACTGAGTGAACTACGTAGCAGCACCTCCAACACCATCCTGTTAGTCATGGAGTAGGGCAAGAATAAACAGTCACACTGAACATAAGCAGCAGTCTGACTCCTCCAAACTGGATATCCACTAAAGAACCTTCTGAGCTCATAAAAATAATCAATTTGTGGACTCTATAATCAGAAATGCTGTAACCATTTTAAGCTGCACATAATTAAAAGGTAGTTAGAGATGTGAGTGTCCCTTTATTGATCATTCCTCTAGCTTTGCTTGTTTTCTTCCTACAGGAAAAAGTGAATATATCTGTCTATCCCTTTTTAAGTGTTTATCATCCCCCTTACTGGACACCACCTCAATTCTTATGCAACAGCCTCAGTTCACAGATTAGAAGTAACAGCAATGCAGAAGACAGCAGACCTGAGAACTGGCCTTCTCTGTGAGAGCCCTTAATGCTATTTAAAATTCTGAATGATTTATAGACACCTCCACTCCCTCCCCCATCCCCAAACAAGTTAATTTGAAAGTATTTAAAGCTACCTGGCACCTTTTGCAGCTATACTTGTGAGGCTCTGAATCTGCACTCTCATCAGAGTTGTCATCGTTTTCCTCTGATGAGATTCCAATTTTCCCAATGAACTCTTCCCTCTGGTGATCATCCATTAGGGCTATGTCCTGTGTAGAGTGGGAAAGAATATTTGTTTTACTAGATTAAAAAAGTAAGGCTTAGTCACCTTTTGCTGCCATGCAGACTGCTTTGCATTAACTGAGGCATTAACTGCCTCATTCAATCCAGAATTTCTCTGTCCAGGACCACATAAGGAATAACTTATTCAAACAACTAATACTAATTTTTCTGCATATAAAAGGAATCTTAATGTAAAGAGACTCAGCTGGTACAATATTACATCAATAAATGCATCTTTAGGAGCACCACTGAGTGATACAATTCCCTTTTCATTTCATTTAATTCCTTACAAATCAGTGTTGACAAAACAATCTGCCTTTTCTAATTGATTATTAATACATTAAAACTGTATTATTAATTGATTACAATACCTTAAAATGGACATGAATATGATCTCTCAACACATCCACCCTGAAAAATTTCCGTCCACAGATCTCGCATGTGTATTTCTTGTCTCCATGTGTTAGAAGGTGTTTGTTCATATTGCTCCTACATGAAAACACCTACAAGGAAAAGAGAGGAAGGAAGGATTTTTGGATCACATCCAGCTGGGCTACAGTTCTTTGCAACATATCCAATGGAGAGCACAGAACATATTTACTGTCTTTTTTTATTCATTTTGGCCAGAAACATGCAGGAGCTCCTGTTAGCCAGCCAGCAGTCTGCCTCAAAACTGCTGGCATGGCAAAATCCAGGGACACAGTTCCAAGGAACTGACTGAAACTAGCTACTTGTCAGGGGTGGACTTCCAAAAAAAGCTGCAATAGAATTACATAGAGCAGATTTTGAAATATTTAGACAGTGTCTTTTGAATCACAAATGTTCCATCTATCTCTAAAAAGATATAGCCACAAAATCTACCTTGACTGATATGAAACATGTCCAAAGCATCAAAACCAGAGGTCTACACAGCATCTTCAGAGTTCTTCAGCACCTTTTGCACCATGAATCATTAAACATTTATAAAATCACAAGTTAAACCCACACTCCTTGTGACAACAGTGACTTAAGATCATGAGTGTTGAACATTCAAATGCAACCATGCCATGACTATGCCATGAATTCACTTTTATTCCCCAGGGAAGAGGATTCCCAATGCACACAGTCAACTCCAGCTGTTTATAACCAGCCAGAAAAACTCTATTTTAAATAACATAAGCCATGAGATTCCACTGACACACATACACACACAGTGGCCATGTGACACTCTACATTGTGCTGCACATCCAGGAAAGTTCAGGCCTGAAATGCACTTTTGCTCTTATCTTTGTGCTCACAGCTCCCACCATCAATGGCCACAATGGGCTTGGATAAATAATAGAGCTGCAGGTCTTTGAAGAGGAATATCCTGACTGGACTCCACACCCTCCCTGGGCAGCTGCTCCAGAGCTCTGCCATCCCCAGTGTGAGGAATTTCTTCCCCATGTTGAGGTGGAAGTTCTGGTGTTTGATTTTATGGCCCTGCTCCTTGTGCTGTTGCTGAGCATACCAAAAAGAGTGTGGCACCATCCTCTGACACCCCTTGGAGATACTTCAATGTATGGATGGATCCCCTCAGCTTTCTCCTGTCTAGACTGAGCTGCAGCACCCCTGGAGCCACAATGCAGAGCCTCTCATGGCACAGCTGGCACAGGTTCCTACCTTCCCACACACGGGGCACCCCGAGGGCTCCTTCTTGTAGCGAACCATGTTCTCCGTGCTGTGCTCAAAGTCTTCTCTCTTCACACGCCTCACCCCTTAACACAACAGTCCCCATCAAAAAAACAAAACAAGAAATAAACCATGGCTTTCCACTCCAGCCTGCAGGCCTTTTCAGGAGACTGGGAAGAAGAGTGAAACACTGGGAAGGGCCTCAATGCAGGGTTTAATTGCTAACAAAAGAGGGATTTCTAAATTAAAAGTGTGTTTTAACAATACAGAAGCAGTCTGCCAAAGTGATGCATTATGGCTTATTGGTTAATAAATCAACTGTAAAATGTCAAAACATTTTTTTGTCAAAAACATTTTTGTCAACACCAGGAAACAGGCAGACCTAGAAGGCCTTGGCACCTCAATCTGGTGTCTGGCCCAGAATTCACCCTCACTGAGAGAGGAGGGGAAGTCTCCAAGGAGAGATGCAACCATCCAGCATCAGCTGTAATGCTCAGAGAGAATTTCAGATCTCCTTCTCTGCTACTTTCAGGAGGGCAGAGGGCTCCTGCTCTCCTGTGACAGCTAAAAATGAGACACTGCCAGTGCCATATAGCCCCTTGTCCTCTGGCTCATGACACAAAATAGACAATCTGGCTGCTCTTTTCAAAAAATCACTTTTGGTTTTATCATCTAAGTCACTAACCACATTCTAATACATGTTGAGCAATGCACCAACTTTTCCCAGTCTTTGAGTACCTGCAATATCATTAGATGCTTGAGATTTTGAACAGTAAACTCTCACAATCTCATTTTCATATATCCTCAAGTGTTTCAAAGACAACATGCTACTGACACTGTATTTATATAGTAGTCACTCTCAGCTGTACGTGATAAGTTAACTCTCTGCCTTCAGATTTTCAAGTTACCACATTAATTTTCAAAAAGGAAGAACAGGATGCAAAGAAAGAAAAATGTATCATTAAAATCAGCCTGTCTAAACTGTTGCACAATAAGCCAAGCAGGCTCCACATGACTGTCAATAGCTCTGGTCCCGCTACTGTTATTTTTCATAAATGCCGCATTTTGCTTTAACTTGAAACTCTGGACCAGGTAACTGATACTTTAAAAAAAAATGACAGGCACCATGCAGAAGAATCTAATGCACACTATCATTTCCTTAACCTGCCCACCTCCACTGCTGTCTCAAGAGAAATAATTAGGTTGATCTGCAGTAAATTTACCTTCCAAGTGCCGCCTTTGATGGTCCAGCATGACATCCTTCCTGTAGAACATCTTATTGCAGATCTCACATGCAAACTTTTTATCCCCATGCTTTTTCTTATGTTTTGAAAGGTTGCTGTTTGTAGAGAAGAATCTGAAACACATCTCACACTGGAATGTCTTGTCATCTGTAAGCAAGAGAAACCATGCAACTCTTTACAGCTGAAAATAGGTTTTGTGTGTTTGTGAGACAGGTGGTTCTTCTATTGGATCTGGGTTTTAAACATGTAAACCATCACTGTGCTCTAAAGGCAATTACCTGGGTGACTCTGGACTGAACATTATTGTGGGGCCACAAAAGTAACCAGGATGTCATTTTTGGAACATAAGATCACAGCATAAATGAGTAACCAAAAGGGATGGCTATGGGAGAAAAGGACAGTTTGGAGTGATACTAAGAAAAAAAAAAGCATTTAGAGACTACTGCAAGTATAAAGCTGAAGAAAATTGTAATCCTAGAAAACTGCAAATTATCACTAATACTGGTCCTGTTTCCAATTCCTCTGTTTTAGAGGAGTGAGGTGGAATTTAGTTTCAGGGAAAAAAGTTAAACAGAGATGATGACAGATTATCTGTGAACAAAGGAAATACCAGTGAAGATATTACACAGGTAAGCAGGACATACTAAGAAAACTCAGTTCCTAAGTGGATGGCTGCTCTACAGATTATTGGTTACAGTTTTCTTATCAAAAAACCAGTTTGCTTCTTGTGATGATGACAAAAACCTAAATCCCTACTCCCCTTCTGTAGTTTCTCTGCTGAGATGGATTTGGGGACATCTTCCCAGAATGGAGCAGAGATGGAGCAGATCAATTATCCATTCTCACCTGTCCTGCAGTTGTGGAATTCCAGTGCACTCTCTATCCGAAAGGCCTTTTCACACGTGGTGCACTTGTATCTGTACTCACTGTCCACCTGAGGATCACAAACAGGAAAAGCCAAGTCACATCTGACAGAAAAATTCTAAACCTCAAATACCTCTTGTTTTCTGTTCTTTCCATTTTTTATTCCTTCAAGAGGGCACTTAACTACACATTGGTGCAAAATTCTGATGCTGCATCGTCCTGCCATCTGAGCTATAAAAAAACCCCAAAGACCATGCTCCTGAGTGGATGTAGCAGTCTCCCTGATATTCTCCTGGTCCAACACACACACAGAATGTTTGAGAAGCAAGATGTGATCTGACTCATCTTCCAGAAGAGGTGGCAGCAACCTGAGAGTTAAGGACTCTGGTGCCAAGCAACAAAGGAAATTTTCACTAATAAGGTGCCACTACAGGTGTGTTTAATATTTCTATGGCAGCAGCATCAAAAGGCAGAGTTCACACATTAAAGGTGTGGTAAGTGGGGAGAAATGAAACAGGACAAGCAAAGAAGAATGGAACAATCCTATTAAGCAGCATAACTCAAGTCAGATCTCACTTCTGTCTCATGCAGGTCCAGCTAATTCCAGCTTGCTGGAAGTGATGTCTGAAAGCAATTTTCTATAGGAAAAGAGCTTGCACATGCTCAAAAGCACTTTCCAAATTCATCAGTTATTCCAAGATAAGATGTTAGCATCCCCTCTCTGTCCTTTCTCACTCACATGGGATACCTGCTCACATGGAGCTGCCCAGCTCACACCTGGAATCCCACTGTGCCTTTCCACATAAGCCCTGCAAGAGCCTGAGAACCCCTTCCACTCACTTCATTCCTGCTGTGCTTGTATGAAACGTGCTGCTTCAAGCTCTCCTTCCTGCTGAACAGCTTTGCACATTCCTCACATTTAAAGAGTTTGTCACCTGAGGGGATCAATCAAGATGAAAGGGAAGTAGTCAGTGATTGATAATTAACCAACTCCAGGCAAGACAGGGGAAACCAAAGCACATACAACTGCAAACAAACAGGCTAGTGAGAAAAAATTTAGTAATTTGGGAGATTCAACCAGTGGATTTTAAGCATTTTCAATAATTTTGGTTTAGTTCCCGTACCCTTTTTCAGTGATTATTTTTTCATGGAACCCTTGGAATAGGACACAGACCCCTGGAACTGCAGATCACAGGTGGAAAAACACTCACCTGACATTTACACAGCTATGTTACCCATGTGCCTGTGAAGGTGAGGGTGATATTGATATATATATTTAAAGGCAATAAGAGCTTTGGAAAAAACATCACATCCTTGCCTTCATTTAAAAGATGTACCTAATTCAAATTTTAAATACTTTTAACTTCAATTTTGCACTATTATCTTCTCATGCTTTGGTCTGAAAAATCAAAATAGTTTCCTAGAGAGAGTTAAAAGAAAGAAAAAAGCAAAACCAGCTCTCTTGTAATACATATCCCAATACCTCCAACGGGCCCTGCTGTTTAACTCAGACACAAAATCAAAGCCCAGGCAAGGGAAGAGCCAACCCACCATGAGAACGGATGTGCCTGCTGAGGTTGCTGCTGTTCTGGAAGATCTTGCTGCAGATGCTGCACTGATAGACCCTCTTGTGCTCCCCCAGCTGCTTTATCAGCTTCCTCCGAATCCCGTGTCTACTGGAGAGAATTAAACTTCTTTTGAGGGACATGGTGTTTTGGTGATGAGCAAACCTACTGGATTAGAGAGAAAGGCAGGGACTGAAAGCTATCCCACAGGTTGCAACAGAGTTCTACCAGCTGGCAAAAGCTAGAGGAGGGTTAAATTCAGCTCCTGGCAGGAGGGAGGGGGCCTGGATGGAGCTTCTCCCTGGCCACCTCCTGGAAGCTGCAGATGTCACTCACCCCGAATTTTCTTCACCCAGAACCAACGAGGCAAAAAGCAGCAGCAGAGATTCTCTTTGCAGGCCCCTCAGAGGAACAGAAAGGATCTGTTCTGCTCTGAAAACATCAGCACTATCTCAGCTTAGGAAGCCTGGCAGCCTCCATGTAAAAAGTATATTTGGACAGAGGGCAGCATGGTGCCAAGCAGCACTGTGCCATTTCCCAGCACAACCACCTGCTGAAATGCCTTTTTGATGGCCCTGTGTCTGCTAAGGACTTCAGCATAGCCCATTACTAGCTAATTCATAAAAATTGAGTGCTGTATTATACAAAAAAAAAAAAAAAAAAAAAAAAAAAAAAAAATTCAAAAGGCCAATTTTACCAGGACAAAAAGACATAAAAGAATCTGAATTAATCACATGACACTTAAGAGTCTCCCTGAGGTTCTGTTATAATGAAGTTTTCCCCTCCTACTGCTCCACATCATATGTAAAATCAACATGAAGTCATTCATGAGCTAAGATGACAAGAAAGACTGAATAATAATAATAATGATTAACATATTCTGAAAGAAAAAAATCTCTTTGCCTGTCTTATCACTACATTCAATGGGAGTAAATTTCACCTTGCAGCTGCAGGAGGTTTTGGAAACATCCTGAATAAAAGCAGTAACACGAGGAAAAAAGAAATTTTCATTTATGTTATGTTCCAAAATTCTACCAGTGTACAAGTGGCACTCAAAATCAACTCTTGGAGCAGCAGCAGCATCACACAATTTCATGCTAATAAAAAAGAGCACCTGTGGGCCCAGAAGTTGAGCAGAAGTGTTGCATGCTACATCATCTTAGCTACAACTAAGAGGAAATTCTGCATCTTAGAACACTTACTTTGTCACAGTGCTGATGCTGTTTGTGGTGCTGGGCATCTTTCCTAAAACCAGATCCATAATCCTCTCCTCTGGAGCTGAAGGCAGGGCCACCTCCTCTGGAGGGACCTCAGTGACAGTGTCAGCCACACGTTCCACTGCACACAGAACAAAGAAATAAATACAGCAGTAAAGTGGACAGCTGGAAGTAAAACCTCAAAAGCAGAACTTGTAATAAGATGTGGCACTGGACAAATCAATTGTCCACAAACTCACTAAAAACAACATAGAACAGTGTGGTTTGGAAGAGGCTCTAAAAAATCTAATCCAAACCCCTGTACCCATGGGCAGGGACATCTCAAGTTTTTCTAACTTTTTACCTTTCCAAGCTATTACTGAAGGGTCAGTTGACCAAGCACTATGAAATTTCCTATTAGAAATCCCTTCAAGGAAGGTAAAGCCCTTTCTAAACTAGAGGTAGAAAGATTTGTCCTCTTGAGAGGAAGGATGCTTCCTCTCCTGCTCCTTCTTGCAGTTCTCATAACCACTACCCCTGGGGCTCTCTACAAACTATCACAGAAGAATGCAGGTGACTGATGTGTAGGTGCTGCCTTCAAGGCCCTCAGAAATAACTAACAAAACTTATAAACTGGTAGCTTTAGTGATCTAACTAAAAGCCTCTATCTTATCCCTCTGCTGCTTTCTAGGCCTTTCTGCAAAGGCATTGTCACAGATGTATAAGTAGATACATTCCTTAGCATGTCCCAGATCTGTTTTACCTGCAGAATCTTTCTCTTCATCAATGACAAGAGGTGTTTCTACTTTTGCTGTTTTGGCTTTTCTTCCCCTCCTGGCCTTTCTCCTTGAGTCTGTGCTGGCACTGGCTGCATCACTTGCCACTGGCTGATCTGCTGGCACAGCCTCTGCTGCTTTCTCTCCTTTCTCAGCATCATTTTGGCTGCTTGGGGGGGCACCTTTGGTTTGTTCCAGGTGACTCAGCAAGTGCTCTGAGTGGATAGAAAAGAACAGGAGAGTGAGGAAGAAATTATCCTTAAAATACTCAAATGAAACTAGCTGAAGCCCATCTATCAGGTCCATTTCACTTTGCAGAGACTTAATTCAAATTATTTCAAAAGCAGTCACAATACCTTCATAAATCAAAGCTTACAGTTTGTTCAACAGTCACAAGAACTGAATTTTTAAGAAGACTTGTTGATATCACAGTAAAAAGTTCGAGTTTCTAATAATGGGTATGTTTTTCCAAATGCCCAAGTTATTTACTGACCTAAGTCCCCCTTTCAAAAATGATCCATCAAATGGCCAAAGCTTCTAAATAATTTTAAGTTCTTCTGAAAAGTGCATAAAATAGTTGCAAATGAAATGCAGAAAAAAAATGTACCTCATTGCCCTTATTAAATCTGTGCCATAAATACCAGATGGACAATACCACAAAGTATAACCTGGCATCACTGACCTTTACACTGCTCATGCAGCTCCCTATCCTTGATTTCCTGACAGTCACATCATCTTCTAGATCACAGTTTTATTTCCTCTAGAGTTGTTTCTCCAGAGACTGGACACTGCCATGGTCAAAACATTTAAAATATCCTTGTTCTACCCTCCCTACTACTGCTTTCCTTAAAGGAACACAGAATTTAAAACTTTTCTCTTACTGCACCATGGATGGTGCATGGCTTCACAGCCATGGAAGAGCAGAATTCTGCTGATGGTTCTCAGTGCTCTCCCATGAATTTCTAGCACTTCCTACCTGTCAGCAGCTGGGGCTCTTGGAAAGCAGATGAACACACTTTACACGTCCACTGGTTGGGCTTTGCTTCTGCTGTTCCACTGCCTTCTGGAGTGTTCACTAAATCACAACAAGAAATACTGAAAGGCTTTGAAATGGGAAGGTGGCAACCCCCTGTAGCTTTGTTTATCTTGCTGCAACTCCCTGAGTATCACAAGGGACAATTCAGGCAGCAAGAGGCCCCTGGGGGAAGCCAAGACCTTTTCAGGATTCTCCAAACATGAGAAGTTTAACTATCAGAAGATAAAAATGATGCCAGGAGAGAGAGCAACAGTGCCCTTGTAAAATCCTGAGGGCTCCTTTATCACTTTCTAAAGAATTGTATTCATAAAAGGTGTGACATAAACCAATTTTTAGCACCTTTAAAACCAGAGTTACCAGTCTTTTTCTAGGTCAGCTGAGGACAGAGGCAGGAGAAACCTCCTTGCTCTCTGTGAAGGGCATTGCAGAGTAAGAACATTTGGATTAATGGAAGTAAGGGTGAGGACAATGAAAACCTGTGTTTCAGCAGTTTCATTAATTAGATGTAGGAAATCACCATACTAATACTTCAATTAACATATCAGCTGAAGAAAGGTAAAGAAAATGAAGAAATTAGGGCAAAAATGAAACTGGAATAAAAAAATAAAATAGGAAGAGTTACTCTGTTCACAGTCCTTTGTATTTCAGTCCTTAGATGACACATTGAATTTGTCAAGAGGATCTGATAAATCTGGACCAATTCAGAGATTTTCTTGGCACACAAAAAGCTGAATATCCCACAGTGTGCAAGACTCCTGCTGCAGAGGAGGAGGATGACACTGAAGTCAGGGTAAGTGAATGGCAGCACAGGGAATTTGAATTGTGCCACAGATTTCCTGGATGATCACTACATGTCAACTCATCTCTCTCTGCCTGAGGACCCCATCTGTAAGGGGACAGTAAAGTTCTTCCTTCTATTTAGTGTTGGCTCTCAAACCAAAATAAAGGATCCTCTGAGGCAGAGGCAGTTCCCTGCTACAAGATACATTCAACACTCTGCACTAGAGAGGTGTGATCTCATCCATGCTGCAATAAATAAATTAATAAGAAATGACTTGGCAATACGGCAACAAAAATTCCTTCTTCACAGGCTACATAAAGAACTTCTTGAGGGCTCTGTCCAGGAGGACCAAAGCAGCAAACCAAGATTCTGTGTAAGTTAATTGTGCCTGACTCTGCATTTCCCTTGCTCCTTAGTTGCTCTTTGCACTGGTTTGTCAGGAAGAGTCAAGTCCTTTTTTAAGTTCCCACTTCCTCAGCCTTCCAGGGCAGCTGCAGGGCAACCTGACTGACTTGGAACCACAGATTTGACAGCTGGCAACTGCTTGGTATGGCTTGAGACAAACAGAATCAAAAGAAGAAAATTTTGTTCTGGAAGCACCAAAACACTACATCAGTGGGAACACCTCAGAGTTGCCAAAATCTAATAGGCAGCATTTTGTTTCTGCTGAAGTTGGACTTTCAGGCAGTAGGGTGAAGATGTAGAAGGGGCTGTTCCAATTCTTTATTTTAACTCTGGAAAAATCAATAGTGCCAAACTGAAAGACAACTCCTCAGTCAACTTCAGTTTAGCTGTGAGAGAACCTAAGCTGACAAATGGATCCTCTGATCAACTGCTCTCAACAACTCCCCTCCTTTCCCCCTGGCTATTTTTACTATTAATAAACAAAGTTTAGGAAAATAACCTCTCAAAGAGCAGACCTGGAATTGTTTTCTTTTGATCTTGTGTACTCCCAGTGTACTTTCTGAAATTTGTGTTAAGTGGGTTCTTAATTTCCCTGCTCCACTTAGCAAGAGGCTGGGTGGGGGGAATACTGCTTCATAATGAAACCTTGGGACAGAGTTCCTGTGACACTACCAGATATTTCCTCAGCCATATGTTCTTTGCCAAGAGGATATGTATTGCTTGTAAGTTTATTTAAATTTGAATTTCTGTAATTGAGAACAGTCTGAACTCTAATAGTGGCATGTCCTGTGGTACTATTGTAATCTGGGGATGGCCAGTGTTCTTGTCATTTCCAAACATTTAAATGTTTTCTTCTAGAACTTGGCCTGATCATTTGAATTACTACACTTTGCACAGGCAGAATGAAGATTTTCTTGGGGACTGCCCCCACCCCAAGACCAACCATCTCCAAAGTCAGGAGCACTTGTGGTTTTCATGACAATAATCTGCCTAAAAGTTTATTGGCCCCTCTGTCACTTTTTAATCTGTGTATGTACTTCAAGAATCATGCCCATGAAAATGAAAAAAGAAAAAATCAGGCTTTCAAATTCTCTCTAAATTAGTATTTGCCAGAAGTTATATATCCATATGTATCCCTGTGTAGGAGTGTTACAGCTAACAGCTCTGCAGACCTGTATCTGTCCTCTATCTCCCTTAAGAGCACTGTGATTTTGCATACCTGCTGGATCAGCTGCTAGTAAGCTGGATTTCTTGGTTTTTTTATGGGGTAAGACAGCAGATGATGGTTTTGAAGAGCCCTTATTATTCCCCTCTTTATCAGATTCCATTGCTGCCAAGGACGTATCTGTGAAGAGGAAAAAGAGTTCATCTTCTTTACTGTCCAGACCCTTTGACTCTTGCTCTGTGGTGAGGGGAGCAACCACAGAAAGAAAGTTTTATTCTGTAACAGGCCTGCAAATAACATTCTCATGTAAAATTTTAACCAGGGCATTCTTAAACCTGAATCTCACCCACTGTGCCTTAAATATTCTAGAGTGTCCTGCGAAATTCTGAACAGAGAGAGCAGGGCATACATAATTCAACAGTAATTTTAAGTACCCCTAACCCCACAAAAACACATGAACAGGTTAAAATAAAGAGGGAAAAGATGAAACCTCTCAGTTAACACCAACTGGGAACATGTGAGAGTTCAGAAACATGTCAAGTGCATCGATTCAGCTGTAGTAGCACTTGAGACTCTGCTTAGGATCAAGGGCAGCCATAAAAACACTGGTGGCAATGGCCTCTCCCCAAATCTGTCACCCCAAATTATACCCAGCAGAGCAGTAATAACATCCAGGGAGTACTCCCAGCTCAAGAGCAGGAAGAAAACGACCATGCAATGCTAAAGGATATTGCCTTTCAGCTGTAGAAATGGAAAAGTAGGAGAAAAGACTGGAACTTGAGGCAATTCTAATTCAGATTCTAAACTATCTGCTGCCTTTCTTTCCAAAGCACAGCCACATGGATCTTACACTAGTGGGTCCCATGTAAGGCTGCATAAGACAAATCTAGTTCATTAGAACTGTGTAACAGTTCTGTGTAAAACCAAACCATTTTCACTGCAAGTGAAGAACAGCTTCTTTAGCAAATCTGCATACAGATTTCTCTGATAATTGAGCTCCTTTGCTGTTGTACCCAGAAACGCTTTTGATACAACCACCAAATCTTTAGTTAAGGACCATTCATCCAGTTTGTCCACTCTGAAGAGGCTGTACCATTAACTAGAACACCTGTTTTAAAAAACCTGGTTGTATCACGGTGAAGAATCTACAGTTTCCTCTTGCAGGGCACCCACGTGTGCAGGCTGGCCTGACTGTGCAGGATAAGAGCCTAGTGGATAAACAGCACTGTCAACTCCAACAGCCAGGGACTATCAGTCCCTGCCAGCACTGGGCCCTTAGGAAGGAAGAAAGGCCCCCACACATACCATTGGCAACACTAGTGACCTGCTTCAGCACTGGCTTTTCCATTTTTTTGGCGTAAAAAGCTGCATACCACACTCGCAGCTCAGTTCCCGGGGGGATGTCCTGGCAGGTGGTGAAGTAAATGTCATTGTCATGCTGGAAGGCAGTTAAGTTTTGATGCTCATACTCGGTGGCTGGGCGCACCATCATCATCCAGTTGCAATCATCTTCGTTTGTGGTGTCAAAATACACCAGGGGCCCTTCCTTCTGGAACACCTGCCAAGCAAAATGGGCACAGAATAAAAACTCTGAGAAGTGATACAAAGTTAAGGGGGAAAAATAAATTATTTTCTGTTTTTGCAGTGGTTTCTTTTCAATGGACATCAGGGATGAAGCAAACCTCAAGTCTTACATCAGGCATCTTTCACTTGGTCATAGTTTCAGATGAGACAGACAATCAGGAGCAAGATGGGAAGAGACTGAACAAAATCATCCCAAGAATTCTTGCTATAGCCACCAGGTTCCCAAGAAATTACTGCATACATGAGGGGAAGGGTATCCAAACAGCCATCAGCCCAAGGCACATTTCTAAGTCTTTACTTCTGAGTTAGTTATTAGTGGAAACTAAGACTGAATGCCATTTTTACTGTAGCATTTTTCCTACCAAAACTTGTCAAGAGAGGAATAAAACAAATGCAAGACAGAAAAAAACCCCACAATCACCCTTGCATGTTCCATAAACTTAATGCATATGTGGCTCATAAGGCAAATTCAATCAAATTGAAGAGACTCATTAAAAGAACTGAGCTCCTAGTTTGGTTCTTCTCTTCCCTACCCAGAGAATGTTTGTTTAGCTCATCTCTTACAGGGCACACCTAAAAGATGTTCCAAATAATCCCCCTTCACATATCCTTGTTTCCATAGTATCAGACAACATTAATTCATCACAGGTAAAACTGACTCCTTGCTATTTACTGCTTTACAAATTCTGTGTCTTACCTTCAGGGGAAAAACTGATTCTTCCTCCAGCTTGAGAACTCTCTTGGATTCAAAGGGGCCAAACTGGGTACGTTTCACCAGCTGAGTCAGAGCAAACACTCCCTCAGTCCCATCCTCCAGCTGTCTTATCTCCAAATTAGAAGGCAGAGATGATCTAAAAATTTAAGAGAGAATTGAGAAAAAAAAAAAATCACTGAACTGATTAGGTTGGAAAAGACTTCTGAGATCATCAAGTTGAACCTTTGCCTGAACACCACTTCATCCAGTAATAGTTATGCATTGCAGGAACCCATGGAAGGAAGAAGTCAGCATTAAACACAAGTGTTTCTGTGCTCCCAGCCTCTCTCTTTTCCCAAACAAGCTTCTGAGAAGAACTACATGTAGTAAATACTGTTACTACATATAATACACAGAGAGTATCTTCCCAAAAATTCACATGACTGGCCCCACTGTATTGGTTTTACACACCAAATGCAATTCTGTTTCTTCAGGTCTGTGCTAACAGATGAAAAACTAAAAATAATCAGGCAGGCTACTGACTGCCCTGCAGAGGTTAACACTGGCAGAACTGCTTTACTGACTAGATAAAGAGAAACACAAAAAGACTGCAATCACAGTGATAAGCAAATGAATTGAAAAAAACCCCAAACTCTTAGTTTGAAACATACAATAAGCAATGTTAGAGAAGTTCAGGAGATGTTTCTCAACACTTCTTTTCTAACCATAAACCATCCATTTTATCTTTTCAGTAAGACAGAGGGAACAACAAAACATGGTTAAGCAAGCAGACTGCTTTTAAAAGATTCATATCCAGTTTGTGGTTAAACTTGCCCTCAACCTCAGATAACTCACTTTCAGCTACTGTTCCCCAGACACAGAGGCTGCAATTAAATTTCTCCTTTCCTTTTCTTATCTAAACTGATTTCAGCTGAAAACTCTTCAGGAAAATAAATACATTTATTTGTAAAGAAGTCAATTTTAATTCTACTTTCAAGTCTATGGTCCAGCAGCCCATACTTCCACTAGGGAAAACTTAGCATTTGCACGTCAAGGTGAGATTGAAAACCAGTGCATGCACCACATTTGCAAACATTCCCAGTTGGAACACCTGGACATTAAAGTGCAAGTTAAAAAACAGAAAAAAGGTAGGAAATAGTTTGTCATTGAATGTGTGTAGTACAGGCTAGAGACTTAACTGCACTGTCTATTTTTTGTAGATAATAAAAGCACCTCCCTCACCAGCTTCTGTTATTCCAAAGGGTATTTTTACATTACCCTCAAGCACCTGTAGTGTCAGGGCTGTTAACCATTAACAGCTGCTGGAGGGAATCATCCAGGGCAGGTTTCCAGGCAGTGCCTAGCAGGAAGAGCAGGGAAATTCCTCTTCTGGGAAGGCCCAGAAAAGCAGGGACAGCTCTTGCACAGGTGCAGCCACTGTACTCAGCATCCTGCCCTGGCCAAGGGGTGGTGGCACCCACGTGGCAGCTCCAGCACATCAGTATTTGTTACAAAATAATGCTGGGAATACACAGCACAGCCTACACAGGCAGGATGTGCCAGACTTGCTGCCCACGGGGCTGTTTTCTGCCTGTGACTTCCCAAGAAGAAATATGGAAGCCCTGCACACATTATATAAACACATCAAGCCATCTGAACACTTCCCTTTTTGGATCTGTACTGCACCTTCACAATGGTTGGTTCTTTTCCTTAGCTTTACATTCTACACCCTGATATGAATTTTGCTGACAGTGCCTGATTGTCTTTCCCTGTAAAAATCACTACTCAGTGTTGTTCTCTCCCAACTAGATTGATTCTATTTGTTTCTTTTGGCAAACACGAGTGTTTCTGCTGTGCTGTCACAGATTTGCTGACAGAACTATTACCCCTAATTGTTTGCAAAGACCCACAATAATGAGAACAACTTGTTTTGCTTCTAATTGGAGGAACGACAGAGTTCATACACATGAATGAGAAATGCTCACACACTTCTCTGAAATGAACCCAGTGTATCTAAGGGGGATAAAAGTGGCAGGTACTCAACCATGACAGAAGTCATCACCCCATCTGGCACCACCTGACTTTTTGCCAGAAACCTCAGCAAAGAAACTGAATCCTGATGAGCAGCAAGTTATTTTTTTTTGGCTTCAATTCAGTGCAGCACTTAAGTGTGTGCATTAATTTTTCTATTTAATCAAGGCCATGTGCTTTCCATAGATTTTTATCATCCTCTGGGACTTCAGTTTCCAGCTGTCAGCATGACATCCACTGAACAGCAAATATGTTTGAAAGGACTAACATGGGCATTGGGTTAGTCAAGAGCAACACAAACATTTCTTACCTTGCCCTGCTCAATACAAAGGAGTCTTTGACTGTCACCACTGGGCCCAGCTCAGGACACTCTGAATCATGGTACTGCCCACAGTCCTCACACCCTGCAAGGAACCAGACAGAAAAGATTGGTGGAAAACACTTTTGTAAGACAGTTTCCTCTCTCTTTCAAGAGAAACACAGCACCAAGCAAAATACATATGTAGAGAGGCAGATGTTTATTTCTGTTGCTTAAAAGAACATAAATAATTGAACACCAAGATGATAGCTGGCAGCTGTGTAGGTGAGATAGCACACACTGTGTTACTGTGATCAGTACTATCAAAAGACAATTGTTTAAATTCTCTCTCATAGGAGAATAAATGCCTTATAGCCACAGTAAATATTCTGCTTAAAGATGGCATTATTCTTCAGATAATGTGCTGCAATATGTAGCAGCCAAAGAAAACCACATCACTGCCTTGCCCAGGAGCTGGGCTGTTGTGAACAGCTTCAGTATCACGGTGCTTCCAGTGACAGGAGGCACAAACCCAGAACCAGCAGAGAACTGGCACAGGGCTCAGCAGGGCACCAGCACATCCTGGGAGCCCAGCTCTGCCTGGCCACACACACTTCTCACCCACAGGGCAGGACAGACACCTCCAAGGTACCTCCTGGTGCCTTTCCAGACAAGTCAGCTGGCTGCACAACACTCTCTGGCCACCTAATTCACTGTCAGCTTAGCTAAATTAACTTTCAGTTTGAATGGCTGTAAATTACCCAGAACTGAGTGGTTCCTAAGAAACAATTTCCAGACCAGGATAATTTGGGGCTTTCTAAAATAAGCTAACTTAACAGGATTCCAAATGCTTATACACTGCTTCACTGTGAAAAAAATAGCTGTCAAACTGCCCTGCCTGGTCAGCTGCTGACACAGCTTCAGGAGAGATCATCACACAGGAGTTATATTGCTGTGGTGCCTTTTGCATCTGAGCTCCAGGCTTACAAGGATAAGTCAGGAAACCCCACAAAAGGTGTAAAGTAGAGGGTCATTACATCGGTTTTTTGGGAAGACATGACAAAAGCCAACTCATTCCAAGGTATATCCCCTCTGGCAAAGCCACTCTGTGCTCCTAACTGGAAGCTTCTGCCCCACCCCAGGTATTTGTCCCAGTGAACAAAAGGATTTCTAAAACAAGGGATTCCAAACTGCTTCACATTTCTTCTGGCAACAATACCAGCCTAGCAGTGAAAAAATACATACATTTGACAAACAGCATTTTTGGCTGGTGCAATCCCCAAGCCTGGTCACTGCCTCCAGTTGAGCTGTTTGTGCTGCCTTCTGGTGAGCCAAGGAATGAAACAACCAGCTCTTCACAGTATTTTTCAGCAGAAGGAATTTCCCAGCCTGGCTTGCTATACAGCACCACAGTTACTGTACCAGAGGAAAGGATCCATAGCAAGTGCTACTCACAGAGCACCAGCACCAAAGCTCAGCCTACAGCTACTAAAGCTCAGCCTACAGCTGTCCTGTTTACTGTTCCACCATTCCCCTGCTCCAGGTCTGCCTGTATCCCAGGCAGCCCCCACTGAAATAATCTGAGCTAAAAGCAGATTTCCCAAACCAGAGAGGGTGGGGGAGCCACACAGGAATGTGCAAACCAGACTGCTGAAAAGAAATGGACTGTCATCCACAAAGGGTTGTCATAATCAAGAGGACAGGAAGGAATAGCCTGAGTAACAGCTTCTCCAACAGGCTTTGCTGTCCAAAGAAAAAAGCACTTTGTCATTTTCCTTATCTCCTGACTGCATCAGGGCACTCCTCACTTCTGCAAAGACAAGCCTCTGAAAGGTGCAGACAGCACTGCCCACAACTACAAGCAGGAATAAGCAACACATTCCTCTCACTCCTTTGCAGAGGAATGACCAAAGCCAGGGGAATATGACAATGACATTGCGTGGCACAGCTCAGTATCCAAGGCATGCCCTACAGCAGCCATTCCCCAAAGCTGTTACACTTGCCATATGTGACACTTTCAAGAGACTACAGCCCCAGGAGAAACACAAAAACAAGCATGGGAATGATCGTTAAATATCCCAGGGAGACTATATTCACACAATAAAAAAAAATTCCAAAATTCTCCTGTCTATGAAATACATATTCAAGGATGTTTATTAATGGGAGTGCAGAGTATCATTTATAGCAGCTCACTTTTTCAAAACATAAGTAGTCCCCATGTCCCATGGGAAAAACTAATTGCAGAGAGAAAAAGCTCAAGATATTCAATGACCACAACCCCCACTGGAAGTGAGAAAATCATGTTGCATGACACCTTCTATCTAATTAGGAGTGGCATCATATCTTCCCCATTCTTTCTGCTGTCCACCAGAATCTTTTCATGAAGGGGAAGATAAGGCAACCACTATTGGTATCTGCATCTCAGTAAAAATGCAAACAGTCAACACTATTTTTGAAGGAATCTGGTAGAGGGAGAAAATTGAACTTTCTGACAGTTGCCATAAATGCAGCTGTGGAACCATCAGAGGTAAAATGCTATGGATCCAAAAACAAGGATGTGCTCCATTCTGCTCAGCCTTGACTGGATCCACAGTATCTGCTCACACAAGGACTCTACACCCCTTAACTCTTTTCCTCCTGACACCAGGTCCTGCATGTCCAGGCTGGTGATGAAGGAGAGGATTGACGTGGGACCCAAGCCTGCCAGCCAAGCTCCAGCAAGTGTGGGACACTGCCCAGCCTGGGCACAACACTGCTGCAGCTTTTCCTCACCACCACCACCCCAGGAGCCCAGATCCCAGTGCCAGCCCAGCCTGGCACTCAGGGTTACACAGAGGGCACAGCAGAAGCACAGGCAGTGAATGCCACGAGTGACACCAGCCAGGGCAGCTGGTGCATCTCAGACTGGGCTTGTTCTGAAAGAATTACGAGTCTGCCTGCCCCTGCTGGGGAGGTGCAGATCCCCAAATGAGGCCAGAGGTCAGAGCTATCCCCAGACACCCCTGGCTGCTAGAGCTGGTTGTATAAACAAAGGGCTTACATGAGTGTTAGACCTTCAATCTCACTCACTTCAGCCATGAAAAAGCTGTGCTGCTAACTCACATTCAGAGGTTTCATTGTGTGTTTGCCAAGTCAGAATGTGTATGCTTAAATTACACAATCTCCTCTCTATTCATCCATTAGCTGTTTGAGCCTCCTTTACATAAAGCAATGTTTCTAAATAAAATCTTAAGTCTGGATTAGTCTTTCATTTCAAGCATTCTGAGTAGACAAGTCACACACTGTGAGAATTAGATCCTTTTTCTAATACTTACAAATAAATATAATCTCCTCACTGCCATCTTCAGCCATTTTTTAAAACCTGCCAAAATACAAAAGATGAAGTTAGTTCTGAATTGACTTTTACTTTCCATATCATATAAACATCCCATTGTGAAGTAATGATACTGACTGACCCCAGAGCCCACCCAAACACACTAATGTCCCTGCAGAAGTATCAATGGAAAATCTTAAAAAATTAAAGCTGTTAAAAAGCTCCACAGACTGCTATATCATGACATGTGCTGCAGACATCACTACCAGGGAAGCCTTAATGTCTGTGAGTTCTCAGGCACTTCTCTGTGAGGAAATGCTGTCTCCTGTTGTTCCCCATCTCTGACAAACTTCCAGACACTCCTGCATCCCTTCTAAAAAGCTCCTGTGGAGCCTCAGAACATTCAGGGCCAGAAGATAATCCAGGTAAGCAGCAACACTGCAGGAATAAGGCCCAGTGCAACATTTTATTGAACCACAGCTTAAAAAAAAACCTCTGAAAGGCAGATTACTTATTTAATAATCACAGTAATCTAAAAAATTTAAAAACTGAAAATACAAACACAGATCTCTTCCAGAGGCAAAGGTATATTGTGGTACTGAGAAACCAGAAAACCTGGGGATATAAAATCCTGCCTCTGTCACTGGCCTTCCACGAAATGGGAACTGACCAATTTGACTCCTCAGTTAAATAATGTTGATCTATATCCACTTCATTAGTGTCAGTCTGTATTAAAAACTTGCATGAACACTATTGCCCCTCAACAATTAAATTATGGTGGGCAAAAAGTTTGATTGTATGGCTAAGAACACAACACAAGCAGGACCTAGAAGAGATTTTTTTCCTTTTCTACCTAAAATAAGCTCTCCTCCTCAAATAAGCAATTTTCCCAATGCCCCAGAAAAGAGGCAAAGCAACACAAAGATCATGACCCAAGTGTGAGAGACGTGAGGCTGCAAAACACCAAGTGTATTGGCCAAGAAGAGGACAGGAAGGAGTAAGAGCCTGAATCTGTGAGAGGGAGAGGAAACATGACACACCAAACTCACAGAGCCCTGTCTGAAAATAGATAAAACATTTGCTACTACAACAACAAAAGCCAAGGCAGAAATGTGGGAGCACAGCCACTATCAAGGATCAGGACTCTCCAAGCACTGCCCTCCCCAATTCCACCTGTCAGCAGCAGGATCCTTCCCTAACACTCACAACACTCCCCATCAGTGGCACAGCAGAACTTTCTTGGCTGCAGCTTTTGGGGATTAAGCTCAAATAACAGAACAATCTTTTATATAAAAGCCAAATGCTGAGTACAAATAGCAATTCAGGAAATTTCCCCAAAAGCTCTTATCCTGAAAGCATGCAACAAGTACTTAGGGGAGCCTAAGCACAATACTGCACAAGTGATGTAAGCTGATGTCAAAAATGGTTTGGTTTGCTTTTTAACCAACACTTTTTGGACTATTTCAAGAAGGGTATGCCCAGCTGTTTTTAGGGAGTTTTGTGACTTGACAAGATTTTAATCCCAAATATGGCTGAATTAACAAATAATGGCCTTGGACAATGGTTCAGAGGCACAGTACAGCCACACCACCAAAGGTGTCACATCCTTGGCAAGGAGCAGACTGGGGACAAGTGACATTACAGGAGCAGCAGCTCCGTCTCGTTCCAGGGGCCGTCAGATGAGAACAGCAAGGAAGGGGCGGAGAAAGCACCAGCGCTGTTGAAGGTGATGGGGAGGAAGCTGAAGGGCCCTCACAGGTGCCTCAGGCAGTCTCGGCGATCTGCATTAGCGCATTCCCCTCTCTGCAGCAAGGGCTTTGCACATCACAACCTCCTGCTCCCAAACAAACACCGCTACCGGCTTTACAATTCTGATTTACACACTCCTCCTCCTCCCTGATCTCTGTATCTCCCAGGAGTTTTTGAAACAAACCACACGACGCCACCCGCTCCAGCTGGTAAACAGAGTCACGATGTGCCACTCACATGATGGCACTGAAGACAGGCTTCAGAAATGGTTTTGCCCTTCTCTGCTGTTGCTATGGGCCACGTCTGATTTTTTTTTTTTTTTTTCCGAACATTTGTAACAGAAAAATACTCCATGGAGTCACTCATCCCACTGCTCCTAATTCTGTTCTTGTCTTGCAACGGATAATCAAAGCTTCTGGGAGTTTCAGGTAATTTTTACATAGCAATCATTAGCAGTCAATAATCAGGAGGAAAAGCCACACAGAGGAAATCAAACCAGGTACAAAGCCTAATTCTGATGGCAGTGAAAGAGCAGAAAACCACATTTTTTGGTTTGTATAATTAGATGTGTGATTTTATGCCCGAAAGTAGAGGCACAGAGCTATGCACAAAAATTCCAGCTGCAACACAGGCCTCTGAGCACATCTGGAACTTGAGGGAACCCAAATGAAAACACTGAGGGGCTGCAGCACCACAGGGACCTGCTTGCAGCCCAAGATACTGTCAGGGAACCACCTGAGCTGTAAAAATTCAAGAACAGATCTAAAATCACACTTTCCCCTTATGCTGAAGAAAGAAATCAGGATCAAGTGCTAAGTTGAGCCATTCTGATCTTATTAATGTATTTTTTTTAAAAAAAAAAAGTAGGTCAGAAAAATGCAATAAAATTTGTGTTTGAACTTAATGATCAACAAGGTAGAATTAAAGTCACCCTTTCCTCAGTCTGAGAATGGGCTTCTACGAGTGTGAATAACTTGAGAACACAAGCAGATGGGTGCTGCACTGAGGTATGTGGAAGATGCACTTAAAAACGCATTTTTTCTTATGATGTAGTAGAACTTGTTCATGCTATGGCTCAAAGGAATTGCAGAACATCTGGTAAACTACAGTAAGGCCTTGTATTTCTTAAAAAAAAAAAAAATAAAAATTAGGCCATTCTATTAATTATTGTTGAGGAGGGAGACGATTTCTAGGCCAGTCAGGGGGATACGGAGAAACACAGCAGCAGCTGGCGGGGTCTGTGCCACCTGCCCTTCCCGCGATCGCGTGAATAAACTACATGCAAAGTTTAATGGCCCCGAGCAGAAAACCAGCGTACTGCAGAAAATTTCACGTGTGCGAAGCCCCGCAGACCGCGGCTCTCTCCTTTTGTCTCCTCAATCCCACCGCACCCTCTCCCAGGGCACAGGCCGGGGCAGGGCAGCATCCCCACACCTCCCTCCTCCTCCTCGCTCACGCTCCCTCGCACCTGGGAGCTCCCCCTCCATCCCCAGCCCCCTGCGGCCAAGCCGAGCGCTCCCGCTCCCGGCCCCGCATCCCCGTGGCCGCCGCGGCTCCGAGCCCAGCGCGGCCGAGCCCGCGGGATCATCGCCCCGCGCCCGCCCCTCAGGGACCGCGCCGCCGCCGCCGCCCGCAGCCCGCCGGGGCCCGGGATCCGGGAGCGGCTCCGCCGGGTTTTGCCTCGGACCCGCCTCGCCCCCTTCGCTACCGCCCTCCCGGCCGCTGTAACAAAGAACAGGCGGCCTGGAGGAGGCGGCGGCGGCGGAGGAGGAGGCGGTGGGGCCGCAGCCGCCGCCGCCGCCCCGGGAGCGCTCGGAGCGGCCGCCGCGCCCGCCCCGGCCCCGCCGCGCGTCGCGGGGAGCGGCGGGAGGAGGCGCGGCGGGGCGGGCGCGGGGGGTCCCGGGCGGGGGAGCGGGGAGGGCGCGGGGTGCGGCGGGAGGAGCGCGGGGAGCCGGCGTTACCTGCCCCGGGAATGGCCAGACCCGGATCGGATCCGCGCTCCGGGTTCCGATCCGCTCCGGAAACCACGCGCCAGCGGAAGCCGGCGGGGCGGGCGCGGAGCAGGGCGGGAAGTGTAGTGCGGCGGGGCGGCCGCGGGCCTGGCCCCGAGTGTGTCCCCGGCCGTGTCCCCTCACCGCCCGGGCCGTGTTCCCGGCCGTGTTCCCTCACCGCCCGGGGCGTGTTCCCTCACCGCCCGGGCCGTGTCCCCTCACCGCCCGGGCCGCCCCACGCGCGGCGGACCCCACGCCTCGGCCTCCGCAGCCCTTGGCCGCGGCTCCCCCGGCCGCGCTGGAGCTGGCGGACGGAGCTCTCGCCGCTCTCCTGGTTCCTGCCGGGCAGTGCCGGCCGCAGGTGAGGCGGCCCAGAGCGCGCTGGTGGAAGGCCTGTTAGAAACAGAATCACGGGTTCGGTAAGGTTGGAAAAGACCTCCAGGATCATCCAGTCCAAGCTGTGACCCAACAGCACCTTGTCCATCACACCACGGCACTGAGGTCCAGTGTTTCCATACACACATCCAGGCATGGGGCCTCCACCACGTCCCTGAACAGTTCCAATGTTTAATCACATCAGTGAAGAATTCGTTCTGATGTCCGACCTGAGCCTCCCCTGGTGCTGCTTAGGTCATTTCCCCTTGCCCTGTTTCCTGGGAACAGAGCCCGATTCCCACCTGGCTGCACCCTCCTGCCAGGGAGTTGCAGGGAGCAATATCATCACCCCCGAGCCTCCTGTTCTGCAGGCTCAGCACCCCCAGCTCCCTCAGCTCTTGGAGCCCTGGTCACTGAGAATTTCAGACTTTCTGTGCTGACAGGCACTGGCCCCCAGGAGAGCACTGCTTTTGACCTGAGGCTGTGGAAAAGGCTTCCAAAATTTAATGATAGAACTGGGATCATGGGTGTGCAGTTTGAATAGCAGTGTGTGATATCACATGGTGGAAGACCTAGAGTTTAAGGTTTTATAATACAGTGTTATATTGAAAGCAAGATGGAGGTTTTAGGGTGGAGGTTTGTTCTTCACCTTCTTCATGGGTTTGGGTTATATTGTATGATTGGATAGAAAAGTCCTCAAAATAAAAATAATTTAGGTGGCATTTCTTAATTGGACAGTTTATGCTTAAAAGGCCTTGTAGAGAGAGAGCTCCGTTTTCAGTTTGAGCTTGAAGTGCTGTAGAACTCACAGTTTGTGAGGCTGCAATATAAATAAGAACTAATAAACATCTGGGTCTGAAAAAGAGATACCATACCATTTAATCCCAACCCTGGCAAAAAGAAAATAAGCTGTGACACTCAGCCACTCTTCAGCTTTGTTGTCTTTCTCTGGACAAAAGCCACATCAGGCACTCACTGGGCTGTTGGCCAAGCCCTGGCCATGGACACGAGTGCCTGTGCCTCCTTATCCAAGCCTCACTGAGGTTCAGTGCTCCAGGATCAGAGGACATCGTCTCCAGTTGCACCAGGGGAGGTTCAGGACATTAGGAGGAATTTCTTCCCATAAAGCACAATTAGACATTGGCAGGGGCAGCTCAGGGAGGTCTGGAGTGCCCATCCCTGGAGGTGTCCAATGCCTGGACGTGGCACTCAGTGCTCTGGGCTGGGGACAAGGTGGGAATGGGTCACAGGTTGAACTCAATCACCTTGGAGGCCTTTTCCATCCTGATTCTGTGATTCCTAAATCTCACGTTCTGGCATTACCAGGATCTATCAGCACCCAGCCCTGCTGTACCTGCCAGCACAAATCATTTAGGGGGGTTTAAACCCTCAGGTGTTGCCACCACTCCAGGCAGTGGCCAGGGCAAGAAGCACTCAGGCTTTTTGTATTCAAGCAAGATGCCTCAATTTCTTGCTCTGCTGAGAAGTGTTGCCTGCAGTGGAGTCCCCCCAAAGCCTTATGCAATGCTCTCTGCCACCATGGTGTGACTGGTCAGCCTTCACTGGCAGAACACCACTGATCAAAAGGGAGTGGGAAGCTGGCACCAGCTCTGTTTTCTCCAGGGAATGTGCTCTTCTCACATCTGGCTGTGTCTTTAACAGCTGGCAATGGCCAGGGCCTTTCTCAGTCATCATCCATCCCACAAAACCCAAGTACCAGTTTCACAAGAGAAGTGTAGAGAGTATTCTGAGAATGGGTCAGGCATGAAGGGACCACAGTGGGTCACATCCATCCCAGAGCACATGGCACAGAGTTGTGTCCAGATGGTTCTGGAGTGACTCCAGCGAGGGAGACTCTGCACCCTCTCTGGACAATCTGTTCAGGGCTTGGTCACTGCACAGGGAAGTTCTGCCTCATGTTCAGGTGGAACTCCTGTGCATCAGTTTCTGCCCATTCCTCTCATCCTGTGGCAGAGCCTGGATCCATCCTCTGGGCATCCCCCCTTTAGCTACTTATAGATTAATGAGATCCCCTCTCAGGTGTCTCTTCAACTCTCAGCCTTTCCTCATAGCAGAGATGCTCCCCTTATTTTGTCACCCTCTGCCAGCCCTGCTCCAGGAGCTCCTGTCCCTGCTGTGCTGAGGAGCCAGAGCTGGACACAGCAGCCCAGAGGTGCCCAGGGCTGAGCAGAGAGGCAGGATCACCCCTGACCTGCTGGGAATTCTCTTCCTGATGTACCCCAGGGCACCATGGCCATACTGTGACTGTCTTGTCAGGTGCTTGGGGAACCTGAAACAATGCAGCACTTGGACTTTCAAAATATTGTACTTGGCAAAACAGCATTAATTTCAGGATGGGAGACCATTTCTTCTTTCAAAATGACTCACCAGCAGTTTTAAATGACTACAGGAGTAGTAAGGGGAGTTTTTTAAAGGATCTAACTGCATGTACAAATAATTTGCTTTTTCAAGGACTGAAGCTGGCTGGTAGTTTTTGTATAGTCTGCTTTTACTTATTGTCCCTGTATATCTCAGTGCATACTCACATGGAATTCTGCCCGGTTTTCTCCAGTATCCAGCACACCAGAGTGGTTTATCCTACTTGCAGTGGATTCACTTTGCCAAAATAAGTATAAATTAATTCAGTATAGCTATCTATGCATTTACAATGCATGTGAGTCTGGATCCTGCAGCTCCAAAATTAGTTTTTTCAACATTAATCTCAGACTGTGCAATTGCACCTTATGCCAGGCTCACCTGGGTAGAGAGGTGAAAAACTGAAGATCCTTTATATTTATTGTTTAAGAATGAACGGGAGGGAAGAGTATGGAGCCACACTTGGAGCTACATCCATTCTTGCTTGATCTTGTCACTTTTGTTAATGTACAGGAATGGCATCACATTGGTAAAAAAACTCACCACAGATTAGAGCAGGGAGGAAAAGGATGAAGGTTTGTAAATAGGAGACTATCAGGAAATTTGAGCTAAGCACTTAAATAATATGAAATAAACAGACGTGTAAATGTGAGCAGTAACTCCCAGTAAGGGAATGTAATTTACAATTTCCTTGTAAGAGATGGTAAAGCCCTCAGCTTTGGAAGGGAAATAAACATTATTGTGGCTATTTTCACATGAATTTTATTTGTTTCATTGAGTTTTCTGTTGTGGTGGTTTTAATGTTGGGGTTGTTTTTCCCCCTTAGTCTGGTAAGGCTTTGTGGCAGCTCTGATTTATAACGTAACTTTTTCAATAAAATCATCACAAGAGAACCTAATTCCCAGGCTGTGCTTATTCCAGTATTGATGTCTTCCCCACAGGATCCAGCCTTTAACACTCCTCCCCCTTAGCCCCCTAATTCAGGATATTACAACACAACCAAGAGAAAAAAAATACTGAGTAACCACAATGAGCTCCACAATTCCTTCTGCCATTAGATTCCCTACCCAATCTGTATTCCAGGTGATTTCTCAAGCAACAAGGGGCTGCCTGATAGGCTGAGGTTATCAGGAAAGAACTCTGCTCCTGAACAAACAGGTAAATGGTCTGTGTTAAGCAACAGGTCAAATTAGCGAAGGAGAGTAGAAAACCATCTGTTACACCTGGGTAAGTAGGACAGCACACCACACAGAGACAATTGGCTTTTATTGTATGTACAGCAGGAGTTACTTCTTTAAAAAAATCCTCTTAGGTTTTTGTAGTGATATAATAAATCTGTACATCATAGATTTCATAATTGCACCAACTTGAGGTTTATGTATGCACAGAAAGAAAAACACACCACAGAAGTGACTATGACAGGTGATGCTAGAAAAAAAAATGCTTTACCCCATGAGGAATAATACAGAGCATAATACATCGTTGGGAAATAGAGTTATAGTACTGGAAAGACCTCAGAGCATCCTCCCCAGCTATTTTCACACCATGCCAGCACCTTGCATAGTGGCAGTTTGGATATCCTGAGTGAAGTGCTATTCATTCACCCTTAACATAAAGTAATCACCTTGTTATATAATTAATCTGGAGTTGTTTGTCACCAAGGCTGAGGCTTAGCAATGTGCAGAAGCATATGCTGACTTTAAACACATGAATAAATCCACTTAGGTCCTGTGGAGGTCAGAGCATGAGGTCAGCTGTTCCCACTCACAACAGGAATGTCTTAGCCTGGAGCTATGGCACAGTTAATTCTATAAGCACTTCTCTCAAACCTCAGCTCTCCAAATCAAAGCCTGCAATAAACTCAACTGAAAAATCCAGGCAGCTCTCACCTTACTCTGTGTAACACCCAGAGTTCCCAGACCTAAAAAACACGTTAAAACAAGAGCAAGATTTTTATTTTTCTCCCCCATCCACATTGGTAGCATTTTATGCTTTCAGCTTTGTTTTTTCCTATGATGTTTTGCACATCAAGAACACAGAGCTCTGCAGGAAATACACAGCAGAAAGTTTTCACTTGAAAAACACCTAGAACCAGCAAGGACATGCAGTACCAGGAAATGCTGTAAAATTCCAACTGATCCCCAAAACTGGGGTAATTGCCAGCCAATTTCATCAAAAAAGCAGCACTATAAATCCAGTCCTCTCAAGAACAAGACAGTACAAGGTCTGTATGGCCTGAAGCCCCAACCTGTCTCCCAAAGAGAGAGCAAGGACAAAGAAATCTGTCAGAAAGCATAAGAATAAAACCCAGTATTTATGCCTGCACAGTGTATGATCTGTCCATTAAGCTGAAGAAGTTTGGCAAAGGTATTTTGCTTTCAAAATGATTTTTTTTCTACCCTGGCACTCCTTCTGCCTCAGATTCCCAAGTTTCATATATTGTTAGGAGTGAAATGACTCTCATTTCTTCCTGGGGCAAGTAGGATATGAAATACCAATGACTTAGTGATAAAGTCTACCCCTCCTCTTTAAAGTGACTTTGAAAGGGATCTCAATCACTTTAAGAAACATACTTAGCTTGTATTCCCATTGGAGATATTAGGTAGTTCTATTGCTTTCATCTAAAAAGAGCAATTTAATTCTTGTACTATTTACTCAGTTAAAATTCACACTAAAGCTAAGACAAATCTTGGTGAGGATAGGGCTTGTCTCCATCGAGGCAAATTTAAAGTTTAAACATCATAAAGCAAAACAAATTACAAACAAATTAAGAAGTTGCAGGTATGAGCAGAAAAATTCTTTAGAAAAGAAAAGCAAGCCTTCATCTCTCAGTCCTCATGAAATAAATACCATGCTTTCTTTGCTGTACAGAACACCCAGACACACAAAAGTATGAGAAAAGGAACAACAGGAATTAATATTTCAAAGGTTGTTTCCAATGTACTGTTCTGAGGTCACTAAATTGCAAGGCAGTAAACAAGAAGTTTTCAGTGTAATAATATAATGTAAAGATTTTATCTACTGTTCAAGTGATAGTTATTAAAATTCTTTGTAATTTTAATTACCAGACATTTGAACAATGGATCAAATGACAAAACACAGAAGGTAATTTCCTCTGGCATCCTTCACAAAACCTGCACAGGACACATTGCTGTGTTATTTGTGCCAGTTGATAAATCCAGTCTTTCTGACCCAAAACTTCAGTGTGGATCCTGCAGGTTGTGAGGATCCAGCTCACACTGACCCAGATACACAAAAAATGTACATGCTCAGATGTCCTGATCTTAAATGACAACCTAAGGAGGGGATGGAATTAATTTTGGTGAGTCTTTGGGGTTGTCACAACTGAGCAACTCAACTGTCCCCTTGTGTTTGGTGCCTTAGCTTGTTTTTACAGCAGGACATAAATGATTTGCAGAGGAGTAAGAAGAGGTGAGGAACACACCAGATACAGAGATCCAACATCAAACCAAATGATGTTTATTTTCCTGAGGAGTAAAGGCAAATAAAAAATCAGATTCCCTTTTTACACCAAATGCCTTGCTCTCCTCATCTGAAGAATTCATTCTCTCTTAACACATGTGGGCCCAAACCTTCACGCAGTTTGCAGTAAAGGATGTTCTTCATTCCCACCATCATGACAAGCATTCAAGTGATCATCAAGACCTTAAGATAACCATTTTTTCATGTGTATCCATTCTCTGAGGTAAGGTACAAGCATATTCCAGTCCTGTATCCTGCAAGTTACTCAGTGTTTCTACAGTATGTGCTAAAGCTTCTGTAAATTAAAATCCCAGCTCAGTAATTTAAGAAGACTTCAAGTAATGTTATGTGCTGCCTCTACATTCCCAATTCCACAGCTCTTTAAGTGCATGGATGTGCTAACCATGGAGCTCAGATTCATCTGGATTTCTTGAATTTAGGGACCAGTTGTGGTTTTATCCTTCAGCAACAAAGAGCATTTAAAAATGGCATGGACTTGACTCCCACCCTGCCCCATAACACAGAGAATTCCTGGTAAAATCAAGAGAAAAAGTGTCTGTTGAGGGAACATGACATCAGAGTTTTAATGCTCACATCATGAACCACTCTAGAACAAATGAAGAAACAAAATATCTACTTTGTATTAAATTAGGAATAAACAAAACCCTGTATTACTGAACTGGGATTTCTAAGCACAATACAGCTCCAGAAGATTCATTTGTACACAATTTTTAAAATATAGAACATTAAAATGCCTTCAAGTGTTCTCATAACAAACAACATGCTTAAAGGTACAACTATTTGATAGTCTGGTCTATAGTGCTGCCACAGTGATCTTAGGAGGTTGCACATAAACAGTATTTTTAAACAGTTAAAAGATTTTGACAGTTCAGTTCTAATACTTTCTTGGTAAAAAAGAAACCAAAAACTCCCTCTACTTTGGAATTGATTTATCAGGCAACCTTGAATCTGTCAGAAATTTGAAATGTGTTTCTATTCTTCAGTAACTTTCTATTTTTGATGAATGCTTTAAGTTGAAAGCCCAAATATCTGCCAAAGTGTTGGATAGCTTAAAGGGGGGAAAGGGGCAAGGGGAAAAAATCACTGTTGGCAAAGTAGGCACAAGGTCTATCATCCATTCACATCAGTAATTTAGCTGGAATGAATGGATGTTTTTCTTGGCTGAAGAGAACAGGCTTGGTCCTTTGTCCTCAGCAGGAATGTAGATGATGGAAAAGTACAGGTAAAGCATGAAAGATGGTACCTGTGAAATACTGACATTTTATTCTTTTTCATAGCCAAAATGAGAACTATGCCTTTCATCAGTTTTTCATTTTAGACTAAAGAAGCCAGATGCAATATTTAGCAAGGAAATAAACTCATCTGACCAACCACTCAGCACGTGACAACACTGGTAGATCTAGAAACTGAACTAAGGAATTTAATATTTTTTCAAAAGCTTTCTTCACAACTGTGTATTTTAAGATCTCAGTAAGAGTTTGGCAGGTAGGACAAGCTTTCCAATGAAAAGCACTGTAGGGTTAACTATGCTCTATTCACCATTTACTGCTCCTAGCTTTGCATTTGATATGATGGTTTATGTACTTGTCTACCAAGCACTTGGGAGAAGGAATTAGAGCCCCTAAGATGAGTTTTTGCATCAGCAGTACAACTTCTCACACAGGGAAAAGCTACATGTAAGATTTTGAAAATACTTTGCAAGTAGCTTCAAGTAAATTAAAAAAAAACAAAACAATCCAAGTTCTGGATTTTTTAAGCATAACTTTTTTAAAGCAGAATATTAAACAATATGCTAGTATTGGTATTTGCATAATTTATTGATTTATGGCTAATGTTAAAGGCATCTCTCCACCTCCATGGGCTGAGCAGTGATTATAGCAGGCTACAGTTATTACAGTGGGGTATCTGAGTCAGCGTTCTCCTCCTGCTTCTGAACACTCACCCGCTTCCAAATTACAACACAAACTGGATCTGGGCCTCTTTTCTTCCCCCCCTTTCAGTCTGACTAGAAAAATCAGTTGCTCCTGTTGCAGGCTGCAGTGAGGGAGCACAGTGGTGTCTTCTCTCTGTAGAGGTTCTGTCACATAGACTGGGTGTGATGTTTCAGTTCTGAGCTCCCCGTTGATGTAAATCCAGATGATCACGTTTGGTTCCTCCCTACAGGATCAGTGAGGCTGGAAGTCACTGTGGGATCACCTGGTGCCACCTCCCTGCTCCAGCAGGGCCATCCCAGAGCACAGGGTACAGAGCAGTGTCCAAACAGTTCTGGAGTATCTCCAGGGAAGGAGAATCCACAGCCTCTATGGGCAGTCTGCCCCAGTGCATGGTCTGTGCACAATAAAGAAGTTGTGCCTCCTGTGCAGGGGGAATTGCTGGGCTCAGCCCCTGCCCCTGGCTCTGGGGCCATTGCTGGGGCCTGGAGCAGAGCCTGGGACTGCTCTGCCCTCCCTGCACACAGGGACAGACAGGGAAACACAGGGACAGACAGACAGAGATAGAGAGACATCCAGACACAGCCAGGGCTGAGCCCCTCTCTCTGGCTCCTCTCCAGCTGAGCAGCCCCAGCTCCCTCAGCCTTTCCTGGGCACGGAGATGCTCCAGGCCCTTGCTCAGCCCCAGGAGCTCCTGTCCCTGCTGTGCTGAGCAGCCAGAGCTGGGCTCAGCAGCCCAGAGGAGCCTCCAGGGCTGGGCACAGGGGCATTACCTGATGGAAATGGTCTTCCCAGTGCACCCCAGGACATCAGGTGCCTTCTTGGTCCCCACCTGCTCCAGTCCCCGTCCTCCCTCCTGTTCCACAGAAACCACACGCTCCTCCAAAAGCCATCAGGACACATTCAGCACTGCTTGTGTTTGCAGGAGTGACTTCAGCAGAGAAAAAAAGCATTTTGGAAAAATAAACCAAAAAGACCACTGTTAATAGTGAACATCCTTTTATGCAAGTCATCAGCCATATTTGTATGCTCTAGTACTGCTCTGTAAACAAGTGCTCAGCTGGTGAGCAGGTTTCCCACCGAGCAGGTTTGGGTTTATAGGTACGGCTCTCCCGAAGCACCGTTCAGTTTGTTCCTGCTCTTGTTCCTGGAAAGGAGCTTCTTGCTCAGAATCCGTGAGAGTGTCCCCCCCTTCCTGCGGCCCTCCTCTGCCAGGGGCTGCTGCAGGAACACCAGGTCATTGTGGGACTGGCTCATTCCCGGGTCCTTCTGGTGATGCTGCCGGCGGAAAAACAGCTTGGCGCTTTTCTTCAGAATCCCACCTGTGGAAGGAAAGAGGTGCAGGAGGCTTTAGACAGAACAGGCTGCTGTCCTCTTGAAACTCAGCTTCAACTGCAGCAAGAGTGGGAAAAGCTGACCCCCTGATTGTAGTCTCCTTCCCTACACTTAGTTCCAAATGCTCTTCTGTGGTCATACACACATGCACAGCAGCTGGTGTGGGTTGTACCCTGGGCTCTCACATCCAATCTTTCCAACCAGTAAAATAGAAAGGATTTTGTAAAGAGAGGAAATAATGTTTCCCTTTGTTGTTTCAGAGATCAAAAGAGTTGAAGATCAGCCTGTGAGGCACCACCTGAAGCAAATTTTAATTTGAGGTGCAGGACAACAGCACCTGGCAGCAAACGTGTGTGCAGTGGTTCAGTACACGCCAGGCAGCAGGTGTTCTATACAAATTCAGCAGAACCACCCAGAGTAACACTCACAAAGCATTTGCTATTCTAAAACCCTGTTAGGAATAGCAATGCACTTCAAGCAGATTAAAAATAATATTACATCTGCTTCCAACAGGTTCAGAAGTCTGCCCAAATCCCTCCCACGGTAAATTAAGTTGCTTTATTTTGCTGTGTTCCTTCCCTTGACCCCATGTCAAACCCAGCATGCAGCCAAGGCAATTGCAGCTGTCATCTCACCAGGGACTCATGCTGCCAACAGCAGCTATCACTACTCCTCTCTTTGCAAGCTTGAGTTGTTTTTGCAGCCATTCTGCCAAATTCCACCCTCCCTCTCCATGTGTGCCCGTGTGCCTGGTGTGCAGCTGGCAGGGACACTGCTCCAGGCTACCAGCAACACTCAGCCTGGCTGGGACATCAGCTCTGTGTGAAAATAGCATCAGTTTTCTATAGAATTGGTAGGGCTGTTGTCCCAGGTGGCAGGAGCCAGTTTGAACAGAAGAAGACCCAGGTGACAAGCCAGCAGAACTTCTGGCAGTCAGACTTGGATGTGGAGACAGTCACCTCCCTGGCAAAGCTTCCACACCTCCTCCCTGCACCACTATCAGGTTTCCTGATCCTTTCTCAGTTCAGCTATTAATTGTCATGGCATGGTCTTGAGTCTGCTTTTCCTCCCACTGCAAATGGACACAAAAAGCAACACACAGTGCAGCCCTTTCATGGACACTGCCACAGCTACAATTAAATGTTTGTCCCCTGAGGACCTGACAAGGCCTGTGTGTCACTCTGCACACAGTGACAGCTGCAGAACAGGTATTTCATGGCAGCCAGATGCTGCTTTGTACACACCAAAGCAGTCACAAACATGCACTTGGGTTTATTACTGTGTACTTTAAGGGCTAAGCACTCAGCACCTGGGAGGATATTCAAGCATGTTTTTTCTGGCAGCTGTTGAGACTCTCCTCACAGGGCACAATGGGATGGGAAGCAGAAATCAGCTGCAAGCAACCAGCACTTGTGGATTTGAATCTTGACTGCTCTCCCATCAGCCTCTGATTGATCTCTTTGGCAAGGCAGTACCACTTCAGGCTGCTGTCAGCAGCACAAAAGCAGCAGTGTTCCCCCCAGGACGCTGGCAGTGTTGATGTGCAGAGGCTGGGGGGCTGCAGAGGCTCCTCTGCTGTGCAGCTCCTGTTTGAGCAGGCAGCTGTTCTGCCCAGCAGCCCTGGCAGCTGCAGCTGAAGCTGTGCCAGCAGCACTGGGACACCAGGGTTTATCCCTAAGCAGATTTTTACTCCCATCCATTCAGTTGTTCAGACTGATTTTCTAGACCAGGAAACAGCACTGGCTAAGAATGCTCCAAAAACGGTGCCAGTGGCCTGGGACAAGTCCCTGCAGCTGAATAACCATGGGCAGCACTTTCCTGAGAGCAGCACAAGCAGCAGCCCCCAGCACAGGAGCTCCCTGGTGCTCAGTCTCTGGAAGCTTGCACAGCCAGTCTGGAGTGCTCTGCCTGCTGCAGAGACATGCAGCCCTGGGAGGAGGCGGGGCAGGGCAGGACAGGGCAGGGCAGGGCAGTGCTCACGATGGTTTATGTGCTGGTTCATGTGCTGTCTGCATGCTTATGCCTCCAGTTCATCAGGATCCATGTGCAGCCCTGCCCCCAGCAGCAGGAGATGAGCAGAGAGCACTGTACAAATACAAACTCCCTGCACTAATGTAGGGTTGTCTGAAAATGCTTGGGGGGGTGGGATCATTTCTGAATCTCATTTGTGCTAAAGGAGGAAGATTTCCTTCCATATCTACAATTGCTTTCCATTCCTTCCCAGCTTCCAAAACAGTTTTCATACAGGTGGTTTTGTAAAAAGCTGCTGATTTTGTAAATGCCTGCTGAGGTTGTGGGAGCTCTGTAAGTTAGGCTAGAAAAGCTTTATCTAAAAATCTATAAGCAGCAGGGTTTAAATAAGTTTTGTTTGTATGTATATCCAGTTATGAGGTAACACATAGTTTGCATGAGCAGGTTTTGGTTGATTACCAGGTACTACAGCAATGGGCATGATGGAGAGAGATCAGGAATGTAGAGCATCCCTCTTTCCTTGCTGCCCTCTCTTTGTGACCCTCCTGGACAGCACAACCACCAGAAGGATGATTTGTCACAGCAGACTGCTCTGCTAAGACTCCTGAGCACAGTAAGGTAATTTTGGAAGGAGAAAAGGAATGGATGGGGGAAGAAGAAAATGGGTGTCAAACTAATTTTTGCTTCATTTTTTACAATGAGTGTCTCATTGTAAAGCTACATTTTCTTAGGGATAAAAAAAAAAAGAGACAAGAATAACAACTTACTGTGTAGGTAATTAATTCTGGCTGGCATAGTAGTCATCTTAAGTTTATAAAAGGGAATGGGTAAGAAAGAGGAAGTCAGAAAGGTGAAAAAACAAAAATATGCAAGAATAAAAAAAAATGCTAACTTTAAGACATTAACATACACAAAAGGCTTTTCTAAGCAGAAGGGGTTTTGTTTGGGTTTTCTTGTTGCATTTGCAGTTTTATTTGTGGTGGGTTTTTTTGTTGTTTGTTATTTTTTTAAGGGAAAGCATTTGACAAACAGAAGCCTTCAACTATTCACAGCTCACTGAAAGCAGAGGGGTTGAAATGTTTTCCTATCTTACTCCATAAAAGCTGCTCAGCTGTGACAAAGCAGAGATTCAAGACTTCCACAAAGACATCTGTGTATAATGAAAGGGATTTGAGCCAGTTTTTTTCAAGTATTTTTTCAAGATGACACAACTCTCTCAGAGATATTTTGCAGTCTCAGAGAAAAGTTTTTAGCAGTCTTATACTGAATTGTGTGAAAAGGATCTCTAGAAGCCTCATCTCTTTGCACAGGGAAACCCAACTCACACACAAACTTCCACCTGCTTGTTTCAGAGTAACATGCTGAGGAAGAGTCCAGAGGTTTTGCAGTTTCTCACAAGCTTCCTAAACTTTTCCAGGCTCCAAAATGAGCCAAATCCCTGGACAACTAACTCACTCCCCTCACCCCAAACACACCCAGGACTTTCCAGTGCCTGAGCATGTGTGTGACAGGGATTGTTGCTGCAGCCTCCTGATCTCTGATGTGAAGCAGTCCAGCTGTGGGAAGCCAGAGAACTCCAGGCTCTAAGGGAGGGTCCTGACAAAGAGCTCCAGTGTCTGCCCCGTGGGTGGGGGGGTGATAATCCAGTAAAATAGGGAGGTTTTGTAGGGAGCCACTTCCCAGGATCTCAGGGTGAGGAAAGGATAGGAAATAATAAACCAGAGAGGGATGGATAGGAGTGACAAGTATTATTAAGGTGGAACCTGTATGCCTGTTTGGGGCACTGCACTGGCCCTTTTGTAAGACTTCCTAATAGCCCCACTTAACTGTTTACCACAAACCAGTGCTCAGAGGTTACTGGATTTACCAAGGAAACACAAAGAACACTAAGACATTTTCAAACTGAAGCTATTCAGGTGTATAACTACCTAAGGAAAATGATGGGATGCCTTATTTTTACTTATTAAAATAACTTTTATTCTGTTTTCTTTAGCAAATTTTGCATGAATGAAATGAGTGAAAAGGGGGCATCTGTTCACCAGGCAGTTCCTGCTACAGCTGTGATGCTTCCCTGAACACAGTTTAGTGAGGGCAGGGGAGCCTTGTGCTCAGAGATGTGAAGGAGGAAGAGGGATCTATTGGGAAGTAACTGTGGATCCCTGCCATCTTCACCCTGGTAATGGGGCTGCCAATATAGGGCAAGTCCTGGGCTACAAGGACACAGTTTTCCTTGAGGAACTGATAATGTGGTTAGTGATTTCTCTCCCAAATAACTGAGTTGGGCATAATAAGCTGCCAGCTTCTAAGGGTGAGCTGTTTCCTCATGGAGGGAAGGGTAAGAAAGCCTGAGCTGGCTCAGAGAGCTGCAAGTAAAACAGCTTCAACCAACACCACAGTCAAAAAGAGTTTGAAGGACAAAAAAAAAAAAAAACAATAAGAAAGAGTGAACTACTGCAGCCAATTACATAGAGAAAGCAGTCACTGAAGTGGAAGTGAGGATCACATACCTTTAGATTTTTTAATGCTCCCAGTTTCTGAAACACTTAATGAGCTCCCAGATATTTCTTCAGAGTTCTGGTCTAAGAGTGTGCTGGTGTCCCACTGCTGGCTGCCATTCTCCAAACCCCAGGCCTTGTGGGTGCTTTGCTGTGGCTCAGTACCAGGGGCTGTTTCTGAAGCACTCAATGGCTGCTTTTCATCAGAGCTGATTTTTGCAACAGCTTCCTCCACAGTGGGTGGATCTGCCTCCCTGCAGGAGCTGTCCATGGCTGCAGCATAGTCCATCATCAGTGAAGCTTCACTGTCCTGAGATAAAGAGGTCTGCCCAGTGGAAATAAGAGACAACACTGACACAAGTCATCCTGCTGGAGAAAAACAAACCTCCCTGCAAGGGTTAAAATAACTCTTTACACTTGTATTGCTCAGGACAACCAGCAAGCCACCTGAAGCTTCCTTAGCTCTACTAAAGGAGAGGAGCATTTAGCAAAGTTTAATCATGTTGCAAAGGCCAAATGAGTAAAAAAAGTAATTAAGTAAATGCCTTCCACCCATCTCTAGCTCCACAACAAGTAACAGAACTCCCCTACATGTGCTGCTGTAATGAAGTGTCAGCATACACAGAGAATCTTTTGGTCCTTTAAAGAAAATTAACATCAAAGCATTTCACCTTGTCTCATTGTTTCTCTGCAACAGAGACCAGAGAACCAGAGGGTTTTTTTCAGAGGGTTTTAGCAGCTTTGGAAAAAAGTAGAACAATCTTTCATACTTTTTCAGAGCATCTTCCCTACATGGGTGAAACACAGAAGGATTATCCTTTCTTCTCACCTAAACTGATTTTCCAAAATCCCTAACAACAAGGACACAGTACATTTTTAGTCAGGCTGTCAAATCTAACAATCAGAACCCAACACTCTGATTTGGCTTAACTTGAAACAGTCACAGAAAAAACCTGGCACACAAAAGTGGATTCTGCAGGGACAGCAGGAACAGAAGAGTCAGTGCAGAAAAGGCTTTACAGAACCAAGCATTAACTCTAAGTGCTGATTTCTGCTCTACCTTGGACACCCCTGATATGATAATGGTGCTTTTCTTCCGAGGAGACTTCAGCTTCTGCTTTGCAGACTCACTCAGCTGCCTGATGGCTGCTTCTGCCACAGGGTCAGTGCCATTCAGTACCAGCAGCTCTGGAAAGAAAGGATCATTTCAGAGGGGAGAAGGAAAAACAGAGCAGAGACAGGCAGAGTTTGTCCTTGACTTAAAATTCACAGAAATGGCATCAACACCACAAACTTGTCAATTCACCACCCAGCCATCAGGTCCTGTCTTTTTCTCCTGTCACCCATTTTTGGAGAAAAGGTACCAAAATGCCACTGACAAACCCTTTCCATGTGAACAAAGGAGGTTCTGGAAGCCTGGACAAAACATCCCATTATTTCAATTCATTGCTACCCTGTAGTGACAGTGAGGACATCATGAGTTATCACCAGTCATGAAGAACCTCAGTTCTAACATGTGTACATATAAGGCTGCTTCCTCAGGCAGCTTTTTTGTTATCTTGCTCCTTTTCCAGCCCTCCCAGCTCAGCATTTCCAGTTTTGCTATGGCATTCTAATAGGGTGGGGAAGGCAAAGTAGCTGCCTCCAAATTCTGTAAAGTCCACCCCCTTTTCCCCTCCAACCACTGCACAGGAATATAAAATCTTCTGTATAAAATGCTCTTTAGTGACAAACACAAGTTTATTTTTAAGGATGGCCCTTTCTAGCATCTAGGACACAAATAGACATTAATCAAATTCATCAAGCTCAGGAACAAACACGGCAAAGGAAGTCAACAAAAAAAAATCCCCATGTTTAATTGCCTGAGGTGGACTTCTCTGGCAAGAGTTTGAACAACAACAAAAAGAAGAGAGGCAGGAATAGCACCAGAGTTAACTAAATTAAACAGTGCCATTTGTTACTGGAACAGTAATATCATAAAAGATGAGGCCTAGAATTAAGAATGTGTGCATGTCTGCACAGTCATTTCAAACCTTGACTTTTTCCATCTCCCCACCCCTGCATTAATTCTTATTGTTGTCATCACTCAGACCTATGGCACAGACACAGCATCTTTTCCAGAGGGCTTCCTGATATCTTGCCACGATGTTTTTAATAACTTTTACCTAAGTTACTGCCATACCAAAAGCTCCTTTGTATTTCTTTCCTTTGGCTTTTGTTCTAATGAGTAATTCTTCCTGCAGTACTGTACAAACACTCCACAGAAATCCCCCTGCACTCCCAATAAAACACTGTCCATAACAATATGGAGTAAGCAGCCTCCAGGTGAATTTTCCAGTAAGTATTTTGTGTCATTAATACCATAAACACTTCAGAGAGTCAGCTCAGAAGTCTTGCACTGTCGTAACATTTCTCAAATTGATGTAGTGATACCACACTGCCTCATGGTATCAGAGTATTTCTTATCCTGGAGACAGGAAAAGATCAAAGTGCTGTTACAGCTATTCATGGTTACTGCTTCTTGCCCTTCCCCATATTTGTTGGCCAACACATTTCTGTCTCTCAGAAACCTCCAGGAGCAGCCCAGATCATCTCCAGGCTGTCCATTCCCCACTCAGACCTGTACACTGGGTCACATCTGTCACCACTCTTGCCCACAGAGCCACTGAAAGGTTCAGTGGTGACCACACACAGGACTGAAAAATGTGCTGAAGATTTAGAGCTGCAACTTGAAAAGGTAAATTCTCCAGAGATAAAATCAGGTTTACATACAATTCAAAGTGAATTTATAATTATTGTCAATTGCCACCTGACACTGAAGGAACTTTAGCTGTATTCAGGTGACTTAGGAAGGTGGACAAATGGGCACAGCAAGCCCAAAAAGCCCAGTGGCAGGGCTAGGGAGAGAACTGAGTCCTCCTTACATCAGTCCAGCCTCTGCCTTCTCTTCAGACACAGGGGACTTAGAGGTACCTGTCACAGGGTTTTAATTTAGTGCACCTTTAAGAAAGGAGGCATTCTTTCATTCAAAAGTAAGAGAAAAATCTTACTTTTGGCTTTTCTGCAGTCTCCTCCCCTTTTCCAAACCACAGCTCATTGTTATTTATTCAAAACCAGTAATTTAAATTGCCAATTAAAACCAGACTTTTACTGCAAGGCTGCCATACTCCAAAGCACAGTGCTTTGTAACATAAGCACCCCAGCACTGCTGACAGGCAGCAGCCACATGGGCTGGCTGTCACTTTAACAGGATCACATGAACCCCACGTGCAGAACAGAGAAATGTTCTCCTTAGCAGCTTCAAACATTTTTATTACCTGTATCTGAAGATGACAATGTTTTGCTGACTGGAGCACCATGAGACTGGAGGGCTTCAACAGTGAAATCCTTTTCAGTCACCTTGACTTTAACTGGAGTTTTCACAGGAGAATCTGAGGACCAAGTTTTTTGGTTATTTGAAATGGTCAAGACATTTTTTATTATGTTAATAAGAGTTTATTACACCAGTCATGCCTGCCCAAATCATAAATGTTTGAGTAAATTGTTTAACAGAAATTCTCAACACATGCTCTGGGTAAACCTGATCCTCAAAAGGCCAGTGAAGTGTGAGAATTTTTTTAAACATTTTTAAATGTTTAAAATATTAAAGAATTAAAGAATTAAAAAATTCTACTGTAATACATTAGACAACACCCACTTAAATAAAAGATCTGTTTTAACAACTTAAAAGAACACAGATCTTTGTGATGCTTCACACCAAGACTGTTCACAGGTACATTCTTTTGTAATTTTCCAAGAAAAATTGGAAAATCTGCTCCTGGAGAGTACTGAGAAGTATTTTGTCACCAAGTAGCACCAGCCCTCATCAGAGATGAGAATACAGATCAGGATTAGAGGGCATAGGATGGTTTGTTATCAGCAAACCTCTGAGAGTCTGATGTATTTGTCATTGTGAAGAAAAAACAAACTATCCACCAAAATCCAGCCCTTCTACATTATCACATCATGGTGAAGATGTATTAAAAGAGACATTAACTGTTCTTCTTGCAAGAAACAGTTTTCATTAAAATTAAAAACCTGATTCTGGAGCATACAAACAACAAGCCCACTCCAGCACATCAGAGAAGTCTGGAAAATGCTTTCCTGAGAGCCCAGTCCCCAGTGCCTCTGGTGGTGCCCATGGAGGGAGTCTGACCTGTGCTCAGGGGGGATGCTCTCCCTTCCAGGCGAGGTTTGGTTCTCACAGCAGTGACAGTGGTGACCACGGTCCCGCAGGGCATCACTGTGCGATCCTTCTCGATCTTGGTGGCCAGCACTGGAGAGGAGACCTGCCTGGCCTTCAGCTCACTGGGCTCTATAAAAGAGAACTAAGGAGACAGGAAAACACCACCTCAGAAGCACAGTCAGTAAGAAGGACATTACTTCTGGCTGGTATTCCTTTAAGGCTTTTGCTGAGCCAGACTCAAGTGTTAATTCTTTCAGTAAGTCACAAATCCCCTGCCATCAGAACACGCTGCTCTGACTCAGCCACAAGTCCAAGCATGAGATGAGCATTCCCAAGCACTTCCTGAAGCTGAAAGATGCACCCCAGTCCCCCCAGGGCCAGCAGTACCTCTGCACTGATGGATCCCAGCCCTGGCTCCGAGCTGCTCTCCCTGGCCCCGCTCAGTGCAAAGCTGTGCTGGCCAGAGGGTTGTTTCCTGAACAGGTCCAGAGGCACAGTCACCTTCCCAGATAAAGGACCTGCAAGAATAAAATCAGCAAGGTCAGCCCAGATCTAAGCTGCCAGGATGTGTAAGGGAGAGAATACAGGAAGGGAGGAGAAAAATTCAGGCAAACAATTGCAGTAACTGGGTCTACACCACGAGGCAGAGAAGTGGCATTTTATAGCTTTTTTTTCCTATTTTATGACTATTCCTCAGCCTGGCCTAATACTGTGCAACAGGAATGAATGGAACCATGAAATATTACTTATTTACTGTTGTTTCTGGCCATTATTTTTCTCTTTATATGAAGAAAAAAGGAAATAACTATTAGGTTCTTGGACAAGCTCCACAACCAGTTCCTGCATCTTTCATTTCAGAGGACAATCTGGATTCCTGGTCAACTGGTGCATCACAACAATGATGTTTCTTAATCTGAACTTTAGTAAAAGTTCAGCAATTCTCTTGTTCCTCCCCTGACTTTATCAGCTCCACTAGACCAGAACAAATTATTAGCAAAGGTACTGCATGATTTAAGAAATGAAATCCTAGATTTCTGTGCAAAGCAGAATGTTTAAAAACAATAAATTCCTACACTTCAGTGGCCTTTTGGGGTCAGGTTACCACAGAACATGTGCTGAGAATTTGTGTTAAATGATTTTCTCAAATACTTCCAATTTGAACTGACATAACAGGCATAATAAACTCTTGTTTATACCTGTGTTATACAAGGAGGGATCTGCATTACAGTCACATAACTCAGCTCTCTCCTCATTAATGTGATTCTATTTTTGAGTCTTCTATTAAAGTCTTTTAGAGAAGAACAACTCAGCAGGGATGGAGGGGCAGAGGGGAAGGAAGAGAGTTGTCAGTGCAATCCACTGGGAGCTTTTTCTTCAGGAACCAGGATGAAAGTTAGGATGTAGAATACTCCTGGTGTTGTTTGAAAGACTAAAGATGCTTAGGTACAGTCAAGACACATTTTGTCCAAGAAAAATGTAACTTTGCAGACTCCATATATATATTTTTTTAAAAAATAAAAATAGGATCCATATCAGAGGAATTTTTTAAAGCTTTTGACTTTCCAATCCCTCCAATAATCATGGATCATAAGCAAGGTATTGCACAACATTTTATATATAGATTATTAAAAATAATTCTAAAATAACAGAATCTAGCTGTAAAAATGTTTGAGCCCCCATGTTTTATATTTAATCCAACATAAGCAGAATTGGAGTGTTTTACACCTGATTGTGATTTTCATATCTGAATTGTCTGGGACTTGAAAAGGAAGGATTTACAATTAACCTCCATGATTCCCCTTCAGCCACAGAAACAACTCAAAAACTTAACTTGAAACCAAAAAGGTTCACAGTGGATCTGTTAGATGTTTAGGAGATGGAGAAATATATGATAACAGCAGCTGGAAGACTCAGTATCTTGACAATCTAGAAAGAAACCCAATGATTCTCTATAACCTTAACCCAGGCCACAAGAGAGGCACCTGGTCAGTGTATTCTCCTTCCACCCAAATTTACTGATGGATCTCACAGTTTCTGAGGCCATCCAGAAATAAAAGGGGACTTCTGTCAACACCCAGCAAAGCTCACACACTGACCATGCAAAATAACTCAGTCTTAATACTTACTATCCAACTTCCCATCTTCTACTACTTGCAGTTGCAATGCTTTTGATTTGGCACTTAGTTCACTGTGAAGGAAACAAAACCACATTAGGTCTCTGCAGGCCAAGCAGATTTTCCTTCCCACACAGGTTTTCCCCTTTCCCCAGCTTTTCTCAGCCCTCTCCAAGCCAAACACTGCACCTTGCAGGTGGGTAAGAGTGACTGAAGGGATCACAGTCAGAAAACCATGGCCTGGGTCCCTCCACCACTTTTGCACAGGTTCAATTTGTTGAATTTCAGAGAATTTTCTTTTACCCAGGAGCTGAGAAAAGCTGTCCTCCAAGCTGAAGATGGTTCCTAGCCTGACTGCTACACCACAGCACCAAAAAGCTTGGTTTCTCCTGGCAGGATCAAATTTGTAAGTCAAGATGCTGGAACAGGCTCAATCTACATCCCTATCAAAGCAGGAAAGTGTCCTGCAAAAACAGGGCAGATGCAAGAAAATGAAACAAGTTACAGCTTTAAATGAGAAGAGTCAGGATCACTTCTCCAAAACAAGACTCAAGGATGCTGCAAGCCAACAAGAACAAGTTTCTGAGTGACCAAACCCAGGTGAACTACTCTCAGAATTGCACATGTGGTACTTCCTAAGATGGACTAGACAACAGTACAAAACCTTTTCTCTGAGACAGTGAAGCAAACTGGGCACCTACTGAGGAACCCTCAGGTAAAATTTAATTTTACACCCTTCTCAAGCAAGCATTCTGCCAAAAACCCTAAGGGATTGCAAACATACATTTCATTTTGCTACATCTCAGTTTCAGGCTGGTGTGATCCTGGCTGCAGACACCCCACCTCCACTAGATGCTGTGATACATCATCTGTGCAGAAGATTTTTAGTTTTTCCCTGCCACTCCCACCCTTCCTGCACCCCAAAATTTGGAAAGGAGCACCTTGATGGCACTACTGCTGCTTTGCCATGAAGCTAAAGCAGAGGCTGACATGGTGGTCAGCACAGTGGTGCTCAGAGTGAAGGATATTTTTGGCTCTGAAGAAAGAAAAGGGCAGAGGTTCGTGCATGGAAACTTGACAGAAGTTCAAAACCCCTGCCAAAATCCTCATCATTTATCTGTAAAAGCCCCCAAGCTTACCTCATGCACTTCTGAAAAGCAGTGTGGAAACCCCAGCATTATTCCTAGTGTCAAGGCCAAATTCCAGCCAAGTTAATCACATCCTGCCTGCCCTCTCTCAGCCCTTTCAGTTGGAAAAGGGTATTATTCTTACAAACTTCCTGTCCCAAACTGCTGGGAACTTGTCTGCTCTGCAACACTGAGCACGGTGCTGTTCCACCAACAGATGGCTGAAGGGGATCACAGACCCACAGGCTGAAGCACTTTGTGATACTTCAGAAAACAAAGTTCATCAGTGACTCCTCCCTTTCCTAAACTCATGCACCTCAGAAGCCATTTTTGCTCTGCTGTTAGAAAGTGAAAATAAAAATAGTTTTACAACTGCTCACTTTTGACCTTATTTACAGCAGCTGTGTGAATCACTGAATACTGTGCAGGCTGCATGAAAGTCCCGTTTATTGTTCTACAGGAGAGAGAAAATCTAGTTTTACACTCTCTTTTTAGTCATGGTCACCATTCTTTTAGATGGTCAATTGTTTTTGCACATGTGCTTTTTCCACTCAGGGGAGGGAATGGGGAAACATTAGATTCCCTCAAATACAGTTTTGACAGTAAAGTGACTTCAAAACCTTGCTAGCACTTCTTTTCTGGTACTGCAGGAAAGCCTGACTGTGACTGCTGTCATCTACTGGAATCATGTATCTACCATGGAACCTAGAGACCTGTACCTCATATCCATGCAGAGGGTAATTAGTTATTCTGAAGTTCCTACCAGCTCCAGATTTCTCTGAGGCCACACAGAGAAAGGCCAAGAATGGACAAAATTGTCATTCTTCTCTCACACAGTTCAATTAAAAAAAAAAAAAAAAAAAAAAGTGTTTTAGTGTAAAAATATTCTCAGTAGGTAAATTACTTACAAGATAAACTCTTCCTTCCAAAAGGGATGTGCAGCATTTTTGGCTACAGAGCTGGAAAACTTCTGCATAGGGTCATTCAACTGAACTATACACACAAGGTCTGTGCTGCCTGTAAGGGCAAGAAAAATCAACAGAAGTTATAATGCTCTGTCACCAAGAGGCCACTTGCTGAAAAGAAACCCCCTTGCTTGCACATTGCACTTTTGAGCAGATTTCTGCAGGCACTTTCTCACCCTCCCACGGAATAAATGCCTTCCCTTGGTTTGCACACCCAGGACATTCATGGCAAAGGTCACTGTTGCATCACTGCTGTCTTATGAGCTCCCCTACATGCTGTGAAACATGACAGCCCAATTTCAATCCTCCCATGGAGCAATAATAAAACGATCCAAAAAGATGGGGAGACAAAGAGCGAGCAGGTGATGTTGTGGGTGTGAAGCAGGGAGGGAGTAAAGCTGCTTTCAGCTGCTTTAAAAAACCAGAAATTTTCTAAGTTCCTCCTGGCCACAGTCACAGTGATTTATTTGGATGTGAAAATAAGCTTTTTCTGCTGGCAAGTGACTGATGACAGCAGTGCTAATTCACAATGGTTTGTTCACTGTGGTTTTTAACAAGTTTTAAAGCACTGCTGCAGACTTATCTCTGCCTTGATCTTGGAATTCGATAGTGTTGCAAATTGGCATATTAAGAGTAGTTATACTGCTGCTCCAAGGGGAAATAGTTTGCCAGATGTTCTCCTCTTAAAACTGTTCCTTTAATATGCCTTTCACAGCACCAGAAATAATTTAAACCCAGACTTCCAACACATCAAGGAGAGCAACAAAAAGCTCAGTACTGACTGTGTGCAGAGCAAACAAAAGATGCTGCCCCCAGGTCTCCCGAAGAATCTGGGTTTGTATTTGCTCTGAGCAGCTCTCAGTTGTTCTCTGGGGATGTCTCAGGCACAGAGGCAGCCTGGCCTGGCAAGGTGATTAGAGGAGACAAAGCACTGAGTACACACAGCTTATTTGGGATCCAAGCTGACCCCAGAGTAAGCAGCTGAGCTGCTTTCAAGGGGCTGAGCTGAGCTCATGGACCTGGGCTGGTTTCTGCTCCCCCAGCCGAGTGTGCCTGAGCCTGGTCCTGCTGCCACATCCCCAGCCAGGGCAGGGACCCTGCACAGAACCACACCTGAGCCACAAACCAACTGTACCACAGGGCATTGCAGCTTTTCTGCCCTGGACACCCTGCTGCAAACAGTTAACTACTCTTTCCTTACCAGCAGAAATTACTTTTACCCTCAATGATTCCCTGTAGAGCATGTAATACAAAATCTAGGGTGATCTTTGTTTACATGCACAAAGTAAGGGAATAAAAACAGGCACAGCCCATAAGCAGAGACCAGTTCTGCTACTGGGGATTCACCAGCTGAACTAAGATATCTGCAGGAGAGCCAGAGCTCCTATAAACCCTGTCAGCATCCATCAATCATGGTTTCATCAGCACACACCAGCCCCCTGTGAACCTGTGCAGGTTACCCTGAAATCCTGCACAGTCCTTGAGTTCCAACAGGATAATTCATTATTGCAAGGGAAGGCCAGGAAAAGGGAAGGGAATATTAATTAAAAGTCAGCAAGTTATGTCCAGAAGCCAGCAGCTTTCCAGCTGTGCAGGATTCCTGCTGGATTTCAAGTGCACTAGTTAAACCCTATCATAAAGCTTTATTTCTCATACTCAGTTCCAAATATTTACACTCCAGGAGCTGCTGAAGAACCAGCAAAATTCCCTCCATCTCCTGTTAGAACAGCAAACAGGGATTTTACCTCCCAACATCTGTGTTCCCAGAGCAGAGCACGTGAATTGTCTTTTTCCTCTCATTTTTAGGGAAGGTGCAGCAATTCTCAGAAGGGGAATCTTCTGTGCAGCATATACACACAGAGCTATCTCATCTCATGACTTTTAAAGTGAGGCAAAATGACCCAATCTTTTGGAAAGTTTAGCTTGCACTACAAAATTGTAGAGTAATAAATCACAGAATGGTTTGGGTTGGAAGGGACCTTAGAGATCATTTCATTCCAAACCCCTTGCTGGGCTGAGACACTTTCCCCTAGACTGGGTTGCAGTTGCCAACAGAGTTTTATTAATATAGGATATTTCACAGCCAAGAGTTCCAGAATTGCTTTAAAAATAATTTGGTTTTCTTTAAAAAAAAAAAAACACCAAAAAAACCAAAAAAAAACACCTCTGCAGAGATTTCTAGGGGGATCACTTCCAACCAGGATGAGCAAAGCAGCATTATGCAAGACTCTAGGGCAGAAACCCTATTACCTCTAGCTGAAAAAAGGGAGAACAGCAAGTAGGATACATTTATCCAAAACTACTGCCTTGCCCAATTTAGTAGCTTCCATTAAAAATAGTGTCAGGGAATTGTTTAGTGGCCATAAACACCAGAGCCTCCAAATCTGTATTTCTGCTGACAGAATCTGAGCTGTGCTGCTCATGCCTCAGTCAGGGATGTGCCTGCCCTTGGAGAAGTCTGAGTGTTTGCATGACAGGCCTGGTGCTGCTTTCCAAACCCAGCACTAACTCCACTAGGCAGTGACCTCTTTCTTGGCTTCATTCTCCACTAAGAGGCACCTTCTTCCTTTACCTGCAGAGGTATCAGGGGAAAATGTCCCTGACAACAAAAAAACACCTTTCAGGAGTTTCTAATACAGGAGGAGAATCTGAGATACATCTGCAAATCACTCTAAAGTCAAGAAAAATAAGGTAACATTGAATCAAGCCAATGTCATTGCCAGCAGCTAATGGAGAGCTGGATTTGAGCCCCTCATCTTGGGTACAGCCAAAATGAGAACTTTTAGAAATTAAAACTAAAAGCCAGAAAATAATCAGCCAGCTTTATACATGTGGTCATTTCAATCTGTTTTCAGCAATGATGGATTTCTGTACAAGAAGAACAAGATGTTAAAATACTCAGATAAATTAAAAAACACATTAAGTCAGCACTGGTACAGGTTGCCCAGAGAAGCTGTGGCTGGCCCATCCCTGGGAATGCTCAAGACCAGGCTGGATGGGGTTGGGAGCAGCCTGGGATAGTGGAAGGTGAGAATGGAATGGAATGGAATGGAATGGAATGGAATGGAATGGAATGGAATGGAATGGAATGGAATGGAATGGAATGGAATGGAATGGAATGGAATGGGCTTTAAGGTCCCCTCCAACCCAAGCTACTCTGTCATTCTATGAAGTCTATTTCTCAGAATACAGCAATTTCTTAAACCTTCTTTTGAGAGCAGGCTGTAACCCAGAACTCCCACACTATCTCACCTGAAAAGGGAAAACCCCAACCCAGCCTGGGCTTTACCTGCAGCACGGAGATCACTCAGCTTCACCTCGATGTTCCTCACCAGCAGCTTGAGCTCGTGAGCCCTCGGAGGTTTGGGAGGACTTGTGCCCTGAGGGAGAAGGCTTGTGTTCTGTACATTCTGCAAGAGGCAACCAGGACAAGGGGCACTGTGCACAGCCAGCACCAAACCCTTGTGCCAGTCTAGGGAAGCAGAGCTGAGCTGGGCTGGAACACCAGCAAGGAGCCACCCAGGAGGTGTGACCACAAAGCCCCCAATGCCATGGGCTGTGCTGTTCTAACTGTGTGTCCCAGCTGGTTCCTGCCACTGGACACTGGTAACTCACTCATCTGTGAGCCATGAATAGGTCATAAAAGCACAAAGAGGGAGGACACTTCTCAAAAGATTTTGGAAGGAATGAGCCTTACCTGAATCTCCTTTGTATCTGCAGGCCTGACACTCAACACTACAGATGGAGAAGCTGAGCTGAAGAGGTTCTTCAAGACATCTCTGAGCGTTTCAGATATTGCACATGTCCCTGCTGTCTCTTCCTATGAGGAAACAAACAGCCAGGCTTCTCAAAACTCAGAAGAAAGTAAGGAAAAAATTAATTTTGTACATGTCTAAACCACCAAAGCCATCAAACATTAGTTTTGTCAGAAAGGGACACGTGGGTTCTGTTGCCAACAACAGAATTTAACACCAGATCATGCAAAGAATTACTTAAATTTCTCCATTATGTGTTAAAGGAAAGCTAGAATTAAACACTGAAAAACCCGTGCTGTTCTGAGAGTTAGGAAGGCACAGATGCTATCCATAAAAGCAGAAGTTTCTGTGACAGTTTTTATCTCATGATGGTGTTTTAAAGATTCTGCAGTGCTCTGTCCTCCCCTGAGAGAGCAGATCAGGTCAGCAGATAAGCAGATCGGCTCCGTTCCACTGATTTAATGGGAGCTCTGCCAGCCTGCAACAGCTGAGAAGAAACTAATCCTGGGCTGCACTGAAAAAAATATTACAGCATCTCCTGGAGGTCTTGAACCTTGCTGGAAAGTGCAGTGTGTGGACACAGTCATGCTGCTCTGGGGCACTGAGATGTAGTTTGCCCATAAAAAAATCTCACAGCCATCTGTGCTTAGCACCACAAGCTCAGAGGGCACCACAGATTTTGTGTGCACACATTGTAGCTTCACATGACTAATTCTAAGGTGTATCAAGAGAGTGAACTGCCCTCCCTGTGCTCCTGGAGAATGCCTGCTACTCACAGCATGCTCCTCAGGAGTTTTCTTCTGCTCAGTTACCTATAGGGCATGGATTTTTAAATCAAGATGTCCCAGAAAGGACAGGCTGAAACACAACAGCTCTGAAATCTCAGCGAGGTTTCTTTTCTAAAGGAAAGACTCAAGTAGGAGACAAAGATCTGACCTAAAAACAGAGGACCCATCCATCTTTTCTCATCTGATACCACACCACTGACATGCACCTTGCACAACAGGTCACACAGATTGGGAGTTACAGCCCTTTCCCAGTTACCCAGGTGTTACAGAACATTTAGGGTGTTTCACAAAAAAATCCTGGGAATGCTGTGAACAGAAATCCTGTTGTACTGCCTTCTTACCTAACTGGCCTTTGATGACATGCTCAAAACATAAAACAGCATTGGCCAGTCCCACAAAAATCTGCTGCACTTACACCATGTGCCCTCAAAGCACCACCAAGGAAACAGATAGTACTCATTCACTTCAATAAAGATCACAGTAAATTACGCTTTTAAAAGCCTCAGTAACAGCAATTTCATTACTTAAGTTGCTTAAATAAGCAGATGAATTGTGGTTAGTCTTCATTGTTTTGGAGGTAATTTCCCTCCCCTGCTCTTACCTAAATTGTAAATCCCAGTTGCCTCTCCTGCTTTGCCATCAGCCTAATGTGACATTTGTTATTTAACAACAGCAACCTCCAGCCACTGGACTTCTGTTTGTAGGTATTTGCTGCTGTTTCCATAGTTATTTGGAAAGGACATTGATTAAAGAGCCTCCTGTCAGCTCTGCCTCATTTTTAGCCATGCTTTTTTGGGAAAGTAACTCTCCACCACGACTCCCTTGACAAGACAAGCCACAGTGGCTTAACTGCCACCCCAAAATGATAAAGAAAACAGGTTTCACTTTGGGTTTGACCTGGGCTAGGGGTGTACACCACATCAGCACATGAAGTCACCTTGTGTAAATCCAAACCCTGCCAGGTTGCCCAACGCAGCTCAGGTTCACCCAGCCATTACCAAGAGAAAATGGGTTATTATACCCAGCTGGTGTGATGTCAAAACCACTGTGGAGATAATCACAAGTAATTAAAGGTATTTATTTGTACACACAGTATTGCTTCCCAAAGAGGAAAAAAACAAGACACAAAAGCTGACATTGAAGTCTAGGAGCTGAAGCAATTTCTAAGGTGTAGCTTGCTCACAGGTTTTACCCCCTTGTTTATTGCCTCTCCTCTTCAATAAGTGCTAATACAAACTTCAAAGTGAAAATAAAGCCCTCTAACAAATAAAGAACTTAACAGGCTCATTCTAAAAATGCAGGCAAAGCAGAACAGGTGCAACTCTGCAAAGCTGGACTTGGGCACCTCTCAAAAAGCTGATTGTGAAGCCCAGTGACTGCACCAGAGTCATCTGTGTTTGTCAGGAAGGATTTAATACTTAATGACTGTTCAAATGTGGATAATCAACATGCCACCCCAGCATGTGAAGGTCATTTACATGCTATGTGTGCATGGTAAAACCTACATTAAAATACACTTCAAAAGGCTGGTCTGTCTTTAGCTCTGAGTTTCACATTTTTATGGACAAAAGCTGTGCTAATAAATTATTATGATTGTAGGTCTCTCAGTACAGGTCTTTAGAAGCAGCTCTACAATTAACTTAATTTTTAACAAGGCCTTCACTCAAGAAAACAACTTCACAAAATACAAATAAGTCTTCCCCCACAGTTGTAAGAAACAGTTAAATCACCACATTTGTGCCAAAAATAAGAAATTGTGAAGGGTCAAAGGCAGAAGAGAATCCCAGTCAAGATGAAACTCTTCAAGATGAATCAGTGCTCTTATACAAAGATCAGGTGCAAGTCCAAAAGCATCAAAATATTTTTAGATCATCCATAATTTCCTTAAATAATTGTATTTTTTACAGCTGTTTCTGATCTATTGCTGCCAGATTTCAAAATTGACTAAAATTAGGGAAGGAGCAACGTTTTAATTGCTTTGATGGAAATATCATTACATCAGGGGCTTTTTAAAATTATTTTAGAAGTGTTCTGAGAGAAGATATTTAGGAACAGACATTTTTCACAGCTTGAATTTGGGTAAAAGATGTTTGCAAAGTCATGTGTCTGTCAATCCAGACTTGTTTCAGTAATCTTGGAGGTGCTGCTGGATTTCAGAGGTGTAGGGGTTTGACAGATTATCCATGGCAGATGCACTTTGGACCAAGGGGATGGAGACCCACCTGCTCTACCATTACAACAAATAAAACTTACTGACTGACCTCCTGCACTGCTGGCTGGATTTCAAAGTTGATTTCATTGGTGTTAATGAGGAACCACTCAACTTTGACATCGTCTCCTTTGTCTTTCACATAGAGCTGAAGCTGTGGACAGGAAAAGAGTTATTGTAGAGTGTTGTGGTGTCCTGTAAGGAAACTGTAGGTCAACCTCAGCTCAGGAAGAACATTTTCTGAGTGGGTAACTTCAAAGTGACACTCTAAGGAGGCAGAAGTTGCTTAAGCCTTGAGAGTGCATGCCAGTTAAAAAGGGAATTTAGATATCCAAGTAGTCTACCCAACATGTTATTTAACCCCAGTCTCCTGAAGAGGCAGCTTAATTTCTGTATTTACCACTTGCCCCAGAGGGGAAACAAAAGGAAGGGAAGAGAAAACAACACTTAAGACTTTACCTGCAGGTGGACTGGGGACAGCTTCACAAAATATGACTGAGGTTCAGCAGCTGAGGGCAGAGGGGCTGAGACAGCAACAAGGAATTTCACAGAATCTCCCACAACATTGCAAGAAACCACCTGCAGAAAGGAAAAGGATGAGGGGAAATGAAGGGAAAAACAAATTATTCTTCAGAAGGTCTGGCAAAGGCAAGAAAGAAAGTAAGAAAGGAATTTAGGCTAGCAGAATTGTGCTGAGTTGCACAGGTGGGAAATTTCTAAGCAATTTCATTCATGTTCCCACCTCCTTCTGCACATTCTTCTAAAGGCACATAGTTCAAGTGTTCAAATCTGGACATGAAATTTAACACCTGCAAATTATGGCATTTCCCAAAATTTTTTTAGTATTGTTACCTAAGGACAAGGACTCCTTTCCATTCCACAGATCTATGTACTAAAAGCTCCAAGAGGGCAAAGATGTTTGTTCTTCCTCTTCTGCTCTGAGGTAAATAGCCTAAAACAGGACAGCTGATTTACCACACAATCTTTAGCTTACAGCATCCTACAAATGTGAAACTTTGGTATAAACCTGCTGCTACAGCAGAGGATTCTGTCTAATTCCAGTTCTCAGTGGGACAGAAAGAAGCAGGAGCCTTTAAGAATTTATTCAAGCCTTTGACCAAACCCAAGAAAGGCCCTGAAATGTGGTGACAAAGCTAAATGTCTGGGAAAAATCTGAGTGCCACTTGACTGCAATACACTTTTAAGAGCAGTAATTTAACTTGTTATCACACTGGGTTTGTAAACAGTGGAGAGTTTTTGCTCCCTCCCCTCTGCAAACTGACTGAGCTGCTGGAGCTGCCATGCAGAATTCCTGGAGTGTGCAGAAATTCCTGGAGGGCTCCTGGCAGCACAGGAAAGCCCATGGGGTGGGAGTCAGAAATTATTCATCACACCACAGAGGCATGTTTGTTTTGCAAACAGATGTGCAGGTTGAGGAGAGCTGCTTGTCAGCATCCCTCTGTGGTTACTGTCCCCACCGTGGCAAGGACAGCTGGGCTCTCCTGACACTGACTCAGGCAGAGGAACCAGGTCAATGCAATGCACAGACAAATAACTCCCTGCAAGGTTTGTCTGACAAAAACTCTGCACACTGCTATTAAATTGTGTTTGTGCACTTACTGCTCCACTTCTGGGCACTGGAATTGAAGCTGAAAGCCTTGAAAGGAATCATGGACCTCTTGGAAGACCCTTATCAGGCTCTCCTTAAATACATTTCATCTGCCTGGGCTCTCTGGGGTACATTTTAAGGATGGCCAGGGCTTTATCAAGGGCCTGAGTACATCCATTAAAGCAGAGACTTAATTACAAAGGAGCAGGGGGTGGGGAGGTGGATATGACAAATAAAAATCCCAGCCACACCCACAAGCAATAAGATTTGCCTTTTCAGGTTGTCTTTGCAAATTACAGTTTAGAAGTGGACAAATGAGTTTTCCTCACCTCTCCCCTTTCCCAAAGTCCAGATCCCTTCAGAAGCGATTTCTGACCTCAACCCCACACAAACAACACTAACACCCAGAATTATGGTAAAATATAAAGGATTTTTAATGGCTAACAAGAACAAAGAGCCCAGCTGCTTCCAGCTGCTTGCTTTACTTGTAGCTGAAATGAAACACAAAATCACTCCTTTCATTCAAAGTAATTGACACAATGTCTCTTTAAAGACACTGAAAAGGAAAAGGTTCTTCCCTCTTTTTTTGAGGGAAGAGGAGGAAAAAGAACAGGTCTGATGCAAAAACTGACACTTCCAGATCCTAAATGCAGTGTTTTATCATCCACATGTGTTTTTTCCACACATCCACAGGAAGCTGAATGCATTCAGAACAAGTTGGACTTGCTGTACATGCAATGCAGAGCCATTCATCTGGAATTTCTGGATGTCCAAAAGCCAAGGTTGCCAGGTATGTGGTTGATTAATGTTTTTAAAAGAAATAAAAGTGTGGCCAGAGAGTTGGCAGATGAGTTCATGTGCCACTCGTTTCTTAATCATGTTTAATTCCAAGTAAAGGATGGAAACAGACACTGCAGGTGGTGGAACTTTCATTTTTCTTTCTGCATTTTGTCAAGAAATGTTAAATCAGTTTTTAAAATGTATTTTTACCTTTCATTTCAAAGCCCAGACCAGTGGAGACTGGACTTTTAGTCTCCTTGATTAATTTCTTTTCTGCCAATGACGTCTAACTAAGCCCTACTCCCCTTCTGCCCTCACTTTTACTGATAAACTGTGGTATTCAGATACAGCCACCTGTCAATTTTTAATCCAATCATCAAAAGGAGTGGTTCCACATTTGTAAATACGTATTTATGTCAGGTGAATTTGTTCTGGGAGCAGGATGGATGATGGAGTCAGAATACTGAGAGAAGCAGAATTCTGGACTGGAATTTAGAGAGAAAGCAGCTTTGTTTTCATCTATGATGCTGCCACAAGTGGTGAAAGAGTGATTAAAGAGACTGCAACTGCTGCTTCCCTTGCTGAGTGACACATCTTTAGAAGTGTGGCAGGTGATTTTGATAGACCCAAGCAGAAATATGTAGGCCATTTCCCCCATGGCAGGCACACAAAGAAAAACACTGAAGCTTCCCATGCTCTGTTCCTTCTCCCCCTGCCTCACTCCAACCTGCTTCCTCAAATTCATTTTTTCTGCACAGGTGAAGAGCTGCAGAAGGCAGGGCCAGGCAAAGCACCCATTTCTGGTTGGCAGAGGGAAAAAAAGGAAAGATGGGTGTCCACAAGAAAACAGAGGAACCTGAATCACAGGAAGAGAATTCTCCTGAAATTTCATTTCTATTCCTCCCTCTACCAGAGACATCCCCAGTTAGCAACCCTTTGTGTTTTAGAGTCTAGAAAACCTGTCACTTTTAGAACAAACTGCTCTTCAAAAATCAAGCCCTGTACAGCAGCTGGGACCAGCTGGTTCTGAATTCCCAGAGGGGTCACCCCCATCTCCCTCTTGTGATCCTAGGTTTGGACAAGACACATCTCCTAAATCAGCAGAAAGAGGGGGAGGTGAAGTAGCAGCACAAAGAAACCAAGCCCAAGGTATTTTCTCCCTCCAGCAGCTCCCTTAGCACAAACATCCTTCTCTCCATGTGCTTTGGGGATCTCCCATGGAAGGGGTTCCCAGCCCTTCCTCAGGTGCCTTTTTATGCTCTGCCATCCCTCCCCACACACAGCAGGCAATCATCCCCCTGCCAGGGTTACTCCTGCTGTTTCCAGCCTCTCCTCTTCATCCCTGACCTGACATCCTCATGATGGGATGAGCTGCAGTGGCCACAGCTCCCAGACCTGGCTGGGCTCAGCTCTCACCTGGGAATGCTGGCCCCCAGCTCCTCTGAGCTGCAGATGCTCTCACACATCTAAAACTCTGAGCACAATTATCCTAGAAACAATTCTCTTCCAGATAAACAACTGCAGGAACAAAGGAGACTGAAAGAGCACTGTGGTTTGAGCAAGACTCTTTTCCTGAGAAAGTCAAGTGTCCAAACTTGTGTACTCACAGCTATGAAAACCCTTCCCCTGCTTTGCCCTCCCCCTCTATATCCAGACTTTTTCCCTTTGCAGTTCCTCTGGAAAGGCTCCAAAATCTCAGTTTCTTCCCTCCTGAAGTAGCAGCAGAAGCTGCTTCATCTCAAGCAGCACCATGCTGCCCCTGCTCCTCAAACACTGAGTCCTCTTGCCTGGAGGTTTCAGTTTTGGCACTGGCATCCCATTAATTTGTGCATTTCACATTCCCTTTTCTTTACTCTTCCCTCCCCAAGTGCAGCAGCAGGTTCCCTCCCTGAGCTGAAGGGCTGTGACTTCAGGGGAAGTTCTGATGGGGAACATTTATTTCCCTCACCTTCCCCAGGCCCTGACCACACCACATGTGTTTGTAAAACCCCCAGCAGCAGGGGCCTTGATTGCCTTTTTTGTTTGTTTTCTAGAAGGAAATTAGTTTTACTGCACTTGGTATTTACTTCCAGAAAAAGCAGGTTACTTGAGGTTACTCAGTAGTATGGAAGTAATACAAATATTTAACATTTTCACAAGAGAATCAGAATTAACCATGAGGCAGCCACAGAGTGAAAGTTGCCTTGCTCTCAATGTAAGATTTAGGACCCTCACAATTTCCCATATGTCTCACAGGGTACTATTGTGAGCAGGCTCTTATTTTTGGCATGGAAAACTTATCTTGTCAATGCCACACAGACAGTTTGTGTGCTTGGCTGAAAACCTCACCACAAGAAAATTTTTCAAGTCAAAAACTTCTGCCTTTTGACAGTCATTAGCACTCAGCTGTTCAGAAGAATTACATTATATTCTTGGTTACCAGAGCCAATTCCTTCATTTTTTGAGGGGGTTTCTCCAGCTTCTTCTCCACTCCTTCCTTACCCAAACAACTGACCAAGTGACCAGAGCAAATGAAGGGGAGATGACAAATGCAATGTCTAACCCAGGCACAGGCAGGTGTGGATTTTTAGGAGCCAGCACCAAACTGAATTTGCCTGTAAATACAGTTAAAACCTCAGAGCAGTTTCCCAAATGGTGGTAAACACCATGGTGAAGGCAGGGTGAGGGATGGACTCAGTGCAGGAGAGTGAGTTGCCAAGTCAGCAACAAAAACAAAGCAGAAGTTGATGGAACATGTGAATTTATCCACTCCTTTGAGACCAACACATTCAAATTCAAATAGGTGGAAAAAATGGGGAGTGAGGGAATAAAATAAACAAACAGGGAGTACAAGGAGACAGGACAGGAAGAATTTTCAATCCACCTAGTAAGTTCAAATGAACATCAAACATTGCAAAGACAGGAAGCAGTACTTACATTTCAGAAAGGGGAATACAAATCAATACCAGAACTAGAATTGCTAGTTTGGCCTCACTAGCATGCAAGCCTTCCAAACCATATGAGACACAGAGATCAAGAGGAGACAGAAAAAACCCCAGGAGAGGTTTGTCAGTTTGTGCTGTGGTAGCTTGGAGAATAACTCACTTGCAGAGACAGTTCCCCTGTGTTGGGTGCTAAGGCTTCCCTGACCCCTGTGCCAAGCCACACACATCTGCAGGAGCAGCTGGAATACACAGTGCCAAACCCAGGATCACCTCCAGTGAAGCAAACAAACCCCCACCCTCTCCCTCTGACAAGGCACTCAGCTCTGAAGGTTAGATCATAATGTTGTCTTGTTTACTTCTGTAGCCTCACCCCACTAATAATTAATCCTGTACTCCATCACTCCCCTGTTAAGGTAGACTGGGATGTTTGAAAGGGAGAGGACAGCACAGTGAGCTGAAAACAGGTTACCAAGGATTCTTTCAGGCACCAAACCCATCACACAGTTAAAGTCCAAAACACCCCAGGAGAAACCTGAAAGAAAATGTGATGCTCAGGAAAGCAAGCTGGGAAGCAGCAACATAAAGGAAGATTAGGTCATCACACAGGAAAGCTGCAAGACCTTGAAACGTAGGAGGGGAATGCAATACAAAATACACTCTGTGTGTGTGTGTGTGTGTGTGTAAGAATTAACAACTGCTGCTCACACAAAGGACAGCTTATCACCACAGAGCACCACAGGGAGAGAGACCTTGATGCAACAAGGCACTCACAGCATGAAGCAGCCACAGGAGAGGCACACTGGAGCCCAGAACCCCTCAGGAAAGTACTTCCAGAGACTAAAAGAAGCTGCCTCCTTGCTTTGTGAGACCTTACCTGTAGGGCAGTGTGGCCCTTCAGCCATCAGGTTCAAAACCATGGATTTAATTGGAGCTGCTGCTGAGAATGGGTGCACAGGAGAGTCAGGAGCCAGGACAGTAAAGGGAGATTTAAGGAGCAACTTATGTAGGCAAGCTAAACAAAAGCTGCAAGGAAATATAATCCCTTCATAATACATTTACTGACAGCAAGCACCACAGATGAAGAGTTAACATATTAAGAAGAAAGGATTATATTAGTGCAAAAACTAAAAAAAGCCAAGGAAAAAAATCTCCGTGGGTCATAATTCCACCTAGGCTTGTAAAAAAACCCAGTCATTAAAGAAAGAAAGATATGGAATGGCTTTCAAAGCCAAATGGGGAGTTAAAAGACAACAGGAATTGTACATCATGGTCAGGGTGGTTCACCCCACCAAAAAGAATCAGAAACAAACACACATAACCAGGAATGGTCCCAGTTAGGAGTGCAGCAGTGACATTAAAGGAATGGCACTGAAGGAATTTTAGCCCTTTCCATTTGAGTGTGAAGCAGAAAAAGAAGGGAGACTTCTGTCACAGCCTGCTCCATCCAAACTCTGTGTGCCAAGACCCCAGCAAGAGAATCCTCTTTTTTGTTGCCTTTTTTGTTGCTGTCTCTATTGTGAAATTCAAGTCCTCTGGAAACAGACTGCACTAATGGAAAGGCTGGCAGAAAAAAGCTAAGACTGAGAATATTTCTAATGTTTATTTTATTAAACCAAAACAACCAATACCACACAATGAAAACAGGCCATTTCATTCTATATATTTAGGCTCTAGCCCAAAATTGGAGTGAAGGCAACACATAAATGGAGGCTTTATCAAGGGGCAGTGTGGTGTAACCTTCAGCCACAGAGAAGCTCTGTTCCTATCACCACAGTTTGGGCCAAGCTGAGAAGCAGCAGCATTCCATGTCTGCAGCACTGCACTGTGCAGCACACACCAATTTCTGCCAGAACTCTGAGTTTGGGCAAGCTGCAGAGAGAGCTTTCAATTTCACATGCAAACATTAAGAGGATGGGGAAAAAAGCAAACACCAAAAAAATCCCAAAACAAAACAAAAAAAACCCAACCAAACAAACAAACAAACAAAAAAACAAAACAAAACAAAACCCAAAACAAACAAACAAAAACAAAACAAAAACCAACCAAACAAACAAAAAAAGAAAAAAACCAAAACCCAAGCAATCTTGGTATGACCTCAGGAAATACAACACAATTATCATATAAGAGAACTCCTGAGGTGTTTAGAGAAAGGTATGCATCTAAAGAAGAAGGAAAAGTAGCTACCAGACTGCCATTCTAAGGTTATTATATCCTGTAATTCAAGTAAGTGTTCAGGTTGTACCTTAATGAAGGAGTAAGAATGATTCAGGGAACTTTTTCCAGCAAGTGTGCACAAGATTATTGAAATGGGTTTTGGCTGAGTTCAGAAGAACCCAGTGTACGAAATAAATCCAAGTTTTATTCCAGTAAATTTTAAAATGTGCTTCTATTGGTCTAAGCTGTTTTGAAACCAGATTTCTGTCTGCAGTGTGACACCTCCATTAAGATGCTGGAATGGCTCAACCCAGCCCTGCCTGTCCCTTCCAGCAACATTTTAGACACTGCACTGCAAGACACCAGTTTTTTTGTGCTGCTATTTGCCAGCTTTTATTTGCAGCAGCTCTCCCTTGGGTCCTGACTTCACACATGACACAGCACATCACTTTCAGACCTAGCAGTGCCCTCTCCTTATAAATTCTCTGTCATCTTCCAGTGGCACAGAGTAACACTTGTGCCAGTCCTACCAAGTCCAGTATCTCCAGCCCACTGCTGGGGAAAGGGATCACTGGTACTGAAATAAATGCTTTAAAAAAGGGAGAAAATAAGTACACAAACAGCTTTACATGTTAATAATCCCCAGCTGCCACCAGTCAGGGTGTGCCTCTAAGTTGTGTATCAGACAGATAAGCATGCATAGTTTTCAAAGGAATCATAGTAGAACTGCTTAGCATCTAAATCAGATGAGCAAAGCAAAATAAGAAAGCAAAACTAAAAGAAAAGCATTAGGTTAATTTGATGCAGGTGCCTAATGTAACCAGAACTTACAGTCACTGGGACAAAAATGCAGGAGCTATCATTGCTAGTAAACATATATAGATTTTTTTTCCCTTTTTAATACATTTTTTCTGTTCCAAGAGCCACACAGTTCTGCCTTACTTTAATTTCACAGGCACTGAATCACCTCCCAGTATTTGCAGTGGGAGAGGAGGAAAGAAGTCACTTGCTCCCCACTGAACACAGGATCCAGCAGAGTCAAGACTTCACCTCCAGGACTCTGCACCTGTTCCACTGATCCTTACTCAGCTCCCAGGTAGGCAGCAAACCTGTCATCAGCCACACAAACAGACAGAGGCAGACAGAGATGTTTGCCTGTCCCAGGAGACAAATTTCTTTCTTCCCAATGAAGTTCCCACTGCACAGCTCAGCAACAGGATGGGGAACCATCATCAGGACTGTGGAGGTGGGGGAGAGGGCTGCTCCATGAGCTCATTGAGGGTGTAACTATAAACTTGGCATAACCCTGGTTATTGTGCATTTGGTGGAAGCCCTGGGGCACATTCTGCTCACAACATGCAAAAGAAGTGAATCAATGCAGAGTTTGCACAGGTTCTTTAGAGAGGCAGCCTCTTACCTGCCTCGACAAACACAGGTCAAGGGTACAGATCTATTGACAAATAAAACTTCCACTGACACTAATAAAACATTTCCTGACCCAAAGTACACTGAAAGGCAACAAATCCAAAGTTTACCTTCTCTCCAGCTGACTTTACAACACTGTTAACTTCTTTAACTGCTAGCTCAAGTGGTTCTGCTGGGTCATCTTCCTCAAATGTGAGCAACTGAGAATCCTAAGAAACAAGAGAAAGAAGCATCGTTAGGTGACGAACACATCAGTAGAAAACAAGTGATAAAAATGCACTGCTAGTCAAGTCCCTGGAATTGCAAATGTATGTCAAAACTTCCATGTATTAATTGCATGACACCTCACTACATAATACAGGGTAGAGCCTGAAAACATATACTTAGGAAATAACTATGGACCTAATCATAACTCATCTTTCCCTCCAGTAGAATATCAAGGTACACAGTGCAGAGCCAAGTCCATGAACAGCAGCAGGGTTCAGTGAAACTGCTGTTCTTCAGCAAAGATTTATCAGTGCTGTAGTTTGAAAAGGCGTGTTTGGCTTGGCCCAGTAATACAACTGCAGCAGGCTATGCCAAAACTAAGAAACCCCAAACATCATCTTGCAGAGGTGAGGAAAGAAGCCTTCCCCTGCCCAGCCCTCCTCATCAGTGAAGGCAGACAGTGCTGACAGCCACTCAGCCTTCACACAGACAGGAGGTGAAGGCAGCCCCTGGGCACTGAGGTCATACCTCCAGAAGCACCAGCACTGCATTCTTCACCTGCTACCCTGCTCAGCCCCGCTTCCCTCACCACCCCAGGCTGTTTTGCAGGCAGGAATTTCATTAGCTCCGTGCTGCTGACACGGTTTAGGGAGGCTGACAGTGGAGCAATGCCACGCTGCAGTGCCAGGCACTGCACTGCTGCTCCCTGCTCACCGGGTGTGCATGTCCCTGTCCGAGGGCTGTGCCCCTGCTCAGGGATGGGAAGCTGCCCCTTGTGCCTGGTTACTTCCAGCTCCCAGCACCTGTGCTCAAGCTGCCTGGACCCTTCTCTTCCACAACCCAACCTTTTCTCTCTTTTCTCAACTGCACCACGCAATTTGAAAGGGCAGACAAAATATTTTCTTTCTGCTTGCCCAACTTACAGTGATATTTGGAAAGTGTTAATTTTTACTCCTTATCTTTCACACACACATGCTGCCCCACTCTTCCTTCTTCCCCAGCCTGCTCCCTGTCACGTACAGAAGGAACCTCTCGGTCTAAGACACGCAAATTCAGAGACCTGGGGACATGCCACTTCCTAGAGTTTATCCTCAGCATTTTGCAGTGACGTGACAAGAGTTCAGTCCCGAGGACAAGGAAACCAGCTTGCCACAGGCTCACCTAACCTGCACCTCACCGGGCATGCCCTTACAGCAACGCGCGGGATGCCACACGGTGCCTTTTCCAGGAAGGGCAGCTTGGCACGGGAAGAAACGCCAGGTTTAGTGCATCCTCCCAGAGCCGGGTCACAGACCAAGCCCTCAGCATCCCATGTACCATGCCAAGGGCTCGGAGCAGCCCTGGAGCTCCACCGCACACACACGGGCTCAGCAGGGCCTGAGGCTCGACGGGGGAAGCCCAGCTCTGGGAATTATTTGCCGAAGGACGGGCCGCAGGCCCAGGCCAGGAAGTTTCCATTGTTTCCTCCTCCCCACGCCCGAACAATGTTATCGGCGGGGCGAACCCCAGCCAGGGGCTGCGGGGGTCGGGGCTTTCCTTCCTCCGCATCCCTCCCTGCTCCGTGCCTCCGGCCGGCTCCCTGCTGCGATCCCTGCCGAGCACACGTGTAAATACACCAGCACACACACGGAGGGTCAGCAATACACACGGTACATCCCTGCAGCGAGTACTTCAGCGGGGAGCGCCCGGAGCGGTGCCCCACCGCCGGGAGGCGCCGGCCCCATCCCGGCGGGCGCGGCGGAGCCGCCGCCGGGCATCCCCCGTCCCTTCCCTTCCCTTCGTGATAACTGATAACCTCCCGCCGCCCATCCATCACCTGCATGCCGGCACTCACCTCCCGCTCCGCCGCCTGGGCTCGCAGCGCCGCCACCCAGGCCCTTCGCCACTGCCGCCTCCAGCTGCCCCGCGACAGCGCCCAGGCCAGCACCGAGCCGCCCTCCTCCCGCAGCTCGTCCCGCTGCAGCGCCGGAGCCGCGGCCGGCGGCGGAGCCGGGCGAACCCTCCGCAGCGCCAGCAGCGCGTACTGCACCAGGTACACGGCCAGCGTGGCCAGCGCCGCCACGAAGAGGACGACCAGCGCGCCCCAGCGCAGCTCGGCCAGCCCGCCCGGCAGCCACGCCATGGCTGAGCATAATGCGGCCGCCACCGCGGACCGTGCAGGCGCGCCCGGCGGCAGCGGCGGCCGCAGCCCCGCGCAGCGCTCGCTCCCGGAGCCGAGCCCAGCCGGCTGCCCCGGGCCGCGCCGCGCCGCCCCGCCCGCCCCGCAGTCCCCGCCCCGGGGCGGCGGAGAAGGGGCCCGGCCCCGGCTCTGGCTGCTGCCCAGCGCTGCCCGAGCGGGGGTGGTTGCCCGGCGGGGAACGGGGCTGGCGGTGTCCGTCAGGCCGCCGTGTCCTGCAGCGTGGCGGTGATGGGCGCCTGGTGGCCCCGGGGACAGATGGGGGTAGATGGGCTTGGGGTGGGCGCCTGGTGATGCCGGCGGTAAGAGGGGCTTGGGATGAGCGACTGGTGTCCCCGGGGATTATGACAAGGTCATGATCTGTTCATGATGGTACCTTGGGGTAAAGGGCATGGAGAGGTTCGCGATGTGCACCTGGTACTCTGGAGTAAAGGGGATGGAGAGGCTCTGGATGGGCCCCTGGTACTCTGGAGTAAAGGGGATGGAGAGGCTCTGGATGGGCCCCTGGTACTCTGGGGTAAAGGGGATGGAGAGGCTCGAGATGAACACCTGGTACTCTGGGCTTAAGAAGATGGAGAGGCTTGGGATGGGCACCTGGTACTCTGGAGTTAAGGGGCCTGGGGTGAGCTCCTTGTGCTCCCGAAGGGAGAGGAATTGAAGGTGGGTACCCAGTGCCCTTGGGCTTGGAGTGGGTGTCTGGTACCTCAGAGGGTAGAGGGGACACGGAGGGAGCACCCAGTTTCCCAGCTCCCAGCTGAAGATCCTCGCCTGATTATTTTTCCCAGTCCACATGCTAGAACAATCCTTGATTAAGTTATGAAAGCTGATCATGTAATGTCATTGTAAGATCTTGCTCCACTTGGCTTTCAGCCCTTTCAGAGCTCCGCCTTAAAGGAAGCTCTTCCTTGCTGGAAACTAGAATTCCATTGCAGTGGACCACAGAGGGGAGTTCCCAAGGCTCTCGGGGTGCTGGTTCAGCCATGCCTCTCAAGGGAGCTGTGTAGGTGCAGGTGACAAGGTCCTGAAGCCATGTGGGTTCCCAGAACAGATAGCAAATGTTTGTTTGTTGGACATTTTCAAGATCGTTCCCAGCTCAAAGCAGAGGCAAGAAGAAAAGGGAAGTGAGGAGCTGACAGAATCCCAGAATTGCAGCTGGAAGGGACTTGCTCAGGTGTAAGAGCCCATGAGGGAGAGATGCATCAGCCCCAATAAGGTGCAAAGGAGAACATGTGAGGACAACATGCAGATTTTATTTAACATGGATTTTGTTTAACAAGAAAAGGGAAGTAGAGTGGTCAAAAGAAATAGGAAAGATGTCTCAGAGCAGAAGATAACTAGCTGGACCTAGAGGACCTTAAGGTCCTTCCCTTCATTTTGTGGCTCTAGAAGATGTGTGGATGTTTGTTTTAATTTTATAATTTTTTTTTTTTTTTTACTTCTACAACTGTTTATTGTTATTATTATTATTATTGTTATTATTTACTACTATTACTATTTTTCTTCTTCTTGTTCTTACTATTCTTATTTTCATTACCACAACTACTATTTCTCCTTATCTTCTCCTCATAATTCTCATTCAACTTACTATTCTTATTCCATTTCTTGATCTTGTTTACTACTATTATTTCTTAATCTTCTTCATCTTAGCCTTATTCCTATTGTTAATTTTTATTTTTATTTTTATTTTTATTTTTATTTTTATTTTTATTTTTATTTTTGGGGTTTTTTGTGAATGGGAAGGTTGTGGTCTTTTTTTCTTACTAGTGCTGTTTCTTAAATTCAGCCTTCACTGTTTTGAAAGACTCATTTGTGTCGCAATTCTGCAGTGACATCCCTGTAGAAACACCTCCCATGTGTGCCCATTCCTCAAGGGCACAATCCCAAAGGACCAGCATGCAATCCTTTCAGGATGATGTGTGCCCATTCCTTTGGGATAGACACAATCCCAAAGCATGCAATCTTTTCAGGATGAGAGAATATGGCCCTTCCATTCCACCAGAGGAGATTCAGATGAAATCTTTGAACAAATTTTCTCTGACACAGTGGTCAGGTAGTAGAAGAAGATGCCCAGGGAGGTTCAGATTAAATCTTTGAACAAGTTTTCCCTGACACATTGGTCAGGTACTGGAAGAATTTGCACAGGGGAGTGATGGAGTCACTGTCTCTGGAAATGTTGAAGAGTCATCCAGATGTGGCACCCAGGGACATGGTTTTGAGGTGATGATGGCTGTGCTGGGGTGCTGTGGGACTGTGCGACCATCAAGGTCTCTTCCCACCCTGATGATTCTCTGGGATTCACCCCTGAGCCACCTGGCACCAATTGTCCCCCACAGCTGCTGCTCTGGGGCCGGTCACAGCGGTAACTTCTGGCCTTGGGGAGATTCCCTTGGGAGGAAGCAAAGCAGACGGGGATGGCTGAGCCTGAGGGACACGTGCAGGCCGGGGCAGCTCTGAGACACGGGGCAGCCATGGCATGGGCTCCCTGGGGCCTGGGCTCCTGCCTGGGAACAGCACAAAGAGCAGCTGGGCAGGGCAGGCTCTGGGCTCTCTGTCCCTGCTCCCCAAGGCAGGAGAAGCTGTGGTGCTCTGAGGAGCCCTGGGCTGCCAGCTGGGGAGGCGAGGCCCAGAGCGGCCCCGGCTCAGCTGCCCCGTGCCCAACCCAGGCCTCCCGAGGGATGGGCACTGGGAGCTCCTCTGCTGCAAAAACTCCCAGTCTTTGCTCCCTGCTTCACTCAGCTCAAAGCAGCTCGGTTTGTCCCACGTCCTTCTGCTGCAGCAAGGGCTTGACCCATTGCTGTGAACACCCACGTGTTCCCAATTGTCCTGAGCAAGCTCTTGGTCACTGTCATCTTCCCAACTGGACTGCAGGGAGGCTCTGCTGCCATTGCCTTGGGACAACTCCTGGCCAACAGAGTCTTCCTCTTCAGAAAGCTCTTGGCCAACAGAGTCATCCTAGTCAGATGATTCTGGAAGCTACAGACTGCTCCTTGGGCAGCCCTTGCTCCATGCATTCCTCCCAGTCAGAAAACTCTTGTTAGAGAAGGGCTTCTCCCTGGGACAGCTCCTGCTCTCCTCATCCCAGCTGGAGAGTTCTCCACAGCTACTGACACCTCCTTGGGAGAGCTCTTGCTAAGAGACTCTTCCCAGTCAGAGACCTCTTGGTAGCTCCTAACATCTCCTCACTAGGAAAGCTCATGATCCAGGTCAGATTCCCACTCTTCCTCCTCAGTCTCTGCCACACCCATCGTCCCCACCAAGTGCTCACTCTTCCGACCTGCTGGGGGCTGGGGATGAGGGTGTCCCTCAGGCTCTGCCTTGGCCCTGGGGCTCTTGCATGGCTTCCCCAGTGACACAGACACTGGATCCAGCTCAGCCTCAGCACATTTGCAGAGGATGGGAAGCTGAGCAGGGCAGGAGAACCACTGAAAGACTGGGCAATACACAGAGACCTGGACAAGCTTCACAAGTGGGACCATGAGAACATCACGAGGTCCCACAAGGCCAAGGCCCAGGTGCTGCACCTGGCCTGGGGCAATCCTTGAGTCCTGGGTTCATTGAGGTCAGAAGATCCCTTCAAATTAATGCTGCCTCCCCAGCCACTCCCAGCACTGGAAAGTGTTAGATCTGGGATCACCCCAAGTCCCATGTTACAGAAATAAGCATCATAGCTTATAGTTATTCATAGTTAATTAATTTAGTCATAGTTATTTTATAAATTTCATTTTAAAGCTGTGAAAACAACAATTTACAAAAAAGAAAGGAGTATGTTCAGTCACTGCAATTAAAATAACAAATACAAAAGCAAATGCATTGCAAAAAGATGAAATCAATACAAACTTTTCCCACTGATTCTCTGCCTTTGTGCTCCAGAGTCTGTTTTCTACACATGAAAGGAAGAGAAGGTTCATAAAAGTCTAACATGGGGTTTGAAACAAGTGCTTTGTCCAGAGAGTGTAAAATGTGCTTGGTTTGTCAAAACTACACTTTGGCCAGCAGAGCTTTTTGCAGCATTCCAGGACTCTGTGTGATGCCACCTTTACCTGTGAGGTGGCTATAACCATGTCTTTATTGAGATTTTAGAGCCTCAGCCTGTGGTGGAACCACTGCACACTCCTCACTGACAGCTCTGCTGGCAGAAGCAGACCTGGAAATCCTCATTCCTGAAATGTGATTCCTCAGAATGTTACTCATAGAAGAGGGGACCACTTCCCTTTTCACATGAGCATTTCAGCCTTTCTCCCAGACACAGGTAACAGCCCTGCTGTCCTTCTGCCTGCTGGCTGTGGCAGGAGTTGTGGGGCCAGGAGAGGCACAAAGCCAAAGCCAGAACACTGCTCCCTCATGCTGTCCTGCCCTCATGTGCACTCTCCAGTCTGTTTGCTGGAGCCCCTTTCTAGGTGAGACACAGCACATGTGACACATCCCATCCTGTCTGAGTCAACCTTGTGAGTCCTTGTGGCAGCTGTCTGAGGAGGAGGGTGATGGGTGTGGAGCAAGGGCCAGGTGGGATGCCCAGAAGTCTCTTTGGAAGGTGTTCAGCAGCCTGGCACCAGGGATGTGCCACCAAGCAAGCTTCCATAACTTGGAGCTGGTGTGGAGATGGAGGCTAGCACACATCTGGCTCTTGATCTGGAATAACCCCCCAGACTCGTGTCTTCCAGAGAACATCCTCTTCCTAATGAAGGAGTCTTGCTCCATACAAAAAAAGCTCAGAGGTGATGACATCATTAGACCTCCACTTCAACTACCTGCTCTTGTTTTCTGTTCATTTGCAAAATCAGGAGACATCTGATCTATCCAAACATCAATCTTTGTAGAAGAAAAAGTAATGTGTCCACCATGACCTCATAACAGAAAAACTGCAATTCCTTTAAGGTCATTTAGTTCTTCTTTGCCCAAATGCCTACAATCTCTTAATTGCTTAAGAAGACACATTGCCAGGAGCTGAATGTTTCACTAGATCAGAAATTAGCTTTGTTATTAAAATACAGGTCTGGTCATAAAAATGTCTTGAAAAAGCAACATGCCCTATGAATGTAATTGTTGACAAATTGGCTAAGTTTCAGAGCAGATGGGTCACAATGTTTTATTTTGACCAATCATAATTTTGAATTATGTATTTAGATACAAAGCAAAGCTGCAGAGCCATGTTTCAGTTCTATTTGAATTGACCCAAGTTGGTTCACCCTGGATATTTGTACTCACTTTTGAAGCCCTTCATGCACTAATAGTACAGCCTGTCAAGGAGTCAGAGTTCAACCCAAAACCAGAACACAAGAAAATACAACAGACAAATAATGGCACCATGGTGTTTGTATTAACCATAGCCCACTCATATACCACCCACTAATTTTATAAGTGTCATTATTAAAATATAATAATTTTGCTTTTTCCTGTAGGATCACACCTTTCCCTTTCTCCAAACTTGACTTCAAACTGAAAGACAGCAGGTTTAGATTAGATTTTAGGAATAGATTCTTCCCTCTGGGGGTGGGCAGGCCCTGGCACAGGGTGCCCAGAGCAGCTGTGGCTGCCCCTGGATCCCTGGCAGTGCCCAAGGCCAGGCTGGACACTGGGGCTGGAGCAGCCTGGGACAGTGGGAGGTGTCCCTGCCATGGCAGGGGTGGAACTGGATGGGCTTTAAGGTCCCTTCCAACACAAACCATTCTGTGATTCCATATTTATTCCAAGTGGTCACAATTTTGCAAAAGCGACAAAGGCTAACAACAGACATTTTATTTGGAGTGTACCTGGCAATGCAATGGAAAAAAGGAAAATTATTTTTGGGACTATTATTTTTCTATGATGATGACTCCTTAAAAATACATTGACCAAAACTTTAGTGAAATACCCTGAGATTTTAGAAACGAAAACACTCCAAGCTGCCTTTTTTTTTTCTTTTTTTTTTTTTTTTCCCCCTCCTTTATTTTCACTGCTGGATCCGATTCTTTTCTCTCCACCAGAGAGCGCCAGGATCCCCAGAGCTGCTGATGCTGGGACTTCCCGGGGATGTGCACTTCTCCCAGGCAATACAAACACCCGTGTGCTCCCAGACAAATGCTTGAGGACACCCAGACTTTGGGAATGTGGGACATCAGAAAGAAGAAAGGACTTGGTGAGTAGCAAAAGACACCTTCACGTTTTAGGCTGAGAATAGCAGCACTTCAAGGAATTTTGTAGGAAACCAGCAGGCTTTGAAAAATGCCTTCCTCCAGAGGAATAGTGAAAATCCTCCAGTTCAGCTGGATAAGAAAATCCAAGGACTTGTGCACATATTATAGAAAGAGAGCTTCACCTTCAGTGTGGTGCTTTTGAGTGCAGCTTCTGAGATGGCTGTGATGGTGCAGTCTTTTGTTTATGTCTCCTCCTTGATGCCTGTACACAGCATTAGAGGCACACAATAGATTATAGGATCATCTCCATAGAACAGATTCTATGTGTTTCTCCCTCTTTTAAGCTTTGTAGTAAATACTTGGTAAAATACATCCAATTTCAAATCTCATTTTAGTATCTGTGAATCTCCTCTGGACTTAGCATTTGGTATTTTTACAGTTTTTTTTCCTCATGCTTTTAAAAAAATGCACTTACATGCCTTTACAGACCTCTGTCAAATTTCTCCTGAAACAAATAGCCTGAATGTGAGCTAACAAGGCAAAGTTTTCTTCTTGTGGCATTTGGCTGCTGAGATGATTGACGAGTAAAGAAGCAGCAGCAGCAAACATTGCACAGCTGTAGTTGTCACACCTGGGGAAGCCCACAGGATGTGCAGTCTTTAAAGTCTGTTCCAAGAGCACCAAAACTTCCCCTGGTACAAGACGGTAGAGGAAATATTATTAAATATTTTCTGGGTAGTTTTTTTTCCCCCATAAACTGTTTGGTAGACTTAACAGCATAAATTAATGGATGACAAGAGTAATGGATGCAGTTTCTGTCAGCCAAAAAGGGTTAGAGATGTCACACCCCAGGAACACCTCATTCATTAGGGAAGAAAGGAGTAAGTGGGAACCAGAAAGAGCCATATTAATCACAAATGACACCTTAAAATAGAGGCTGTTTTTTTTTCCTTGCTGTTCTTTTTGGCAGGGTCGCAGCATGCTCTCTTCTGTATCTTACATTCTCCTGCTGTTGTCATTGTACTTTCTCTGACCTCTTCTTCTGGCTCATTGCCCTTTGTTCCTTCAGCCACCTGCCTGCAGAGCCTGCAAACCCCAGCATGGGCTCTTCCTTCCAGCAGAAGCATCCCTGGATGTCAGTAATTCCAGCAGGTTTTTAGCACCAGTGGACTTCACTGGAGAGATGCACATGCCTGGGTGAGAGCCTGAGTCCTCAATATCAGCTCAAGCTGATGACTACAACCAGGGCTCCATGACACTGCAGAGCTGAATCCATCCCAGATCCTGGACTGACAAGACAATAATAAATTGTTAAGGGTTTATCAAAACTGCAGAGGCAATTTAAAGCAAATTCTTTGTCAGCAGAAACTGACTTTCAATGTACTCTTTCAACATATGCAAAATGAAAGTGAAATAAAAGTTGTGTATGTTGCTTCATTGCACCTTGAAAAATTTTATTGCCAGAGTATTTCAGGACTGGAAACAGAAATATTAACCCTGTTGGTCTAATAGTTATGATGCTCCTGTGTTTGTATATTGAATGATAGATGAAAATACCCTATGAATGGAAAAGTAAACATCACTGGATTTGTTTGCAGACCAACTGTCTTAGAAGGGGACAGCTGGAATTAGAACAAAAATAACCAGAAAACCAGGTGCAATACTCAAGGCTTTATCAGTAACTTTTAATAATTCTGATTTGTTTCTTGAGTTTTATGTCAAACAGAGGCTTTCTTCTGTGAACCCTTCTAGCAGAGGTCAGTCTGTGCTGAAACAGTGATGGACAGAGGACTGTGTGCCAATATTAACTGGATGCAGGAAGAGCTGGAGGAGTTCTGATCTGAGAGAACTAAATCTTTGGGGATTTAACTGGTCAGAGAGCAGCTCTCCACCCCCTCTTTGCCTTTTCCACAACTCCCCTAACCTGTGAGGGGCAGGGATACCCCACAGAGGGACAGGCCACGAGCCCTTTATCCCCATTAAATCTTCCTGAGCTCAGAGTGCCCTTTTAACCCTGATCCAACCATTTGTTCCACCTGAGCCACTGCCCTGCTCCCTGTGCACACACACAGTGACACACACAGTGACAAGTGATGGGGTAAAAAGTGCAGGTGAGTGCTCAGCATATCCTCTGTGCACATCTTATCCTTCCCACTGGATATGTGGTGTCCCACTGACACCATTCCTTGACACCCAGGCAGGGATTTGCATGAAACTTATGGGACATTGAGACCTTGTCTCCTCTGTTAAATGTGGGTGAAACTGGTCACTGGGGCCAACCACACTGCACAAGGCAAAAATGGCAAATGTGGAGTCCAAGAAATTGAGAAAACTGGCCCAAGTGTTCTCAAAGACAGGCCACATCTAATGTGAAGAGAGGAACTGAGTAAGCCCCATTCCCAAAAGATAAAAGGATCATTCTCTGCTTTACAGGAATCCACACACTACATTCCCACACAGAAGGTTTGGAAGAGGGAAATTCATGCAGCAAAACTGCTTTGGATGAGAGCACTGCAAAATACCAGGAACATTTCTGTGTCCTTTCAAACATCTGTCTCAGTCCAATTTTAGATGGAGACACTTCCTTCCACAAATCACTGATTGCACATGAAGCAGGATTTGGGCTGTGCTCAAGTTTTTAAGAGATTGTCTGGAGAGCAGTTGGTTTTCCTGTATTTTCCAGCAAAAGGTTCCACTAGTGAGGCATTCACTAAAACAAACAAACCCCCATTATTTTAGTCATGTACAAGTAGCACTTACATCCAACAAACAGAACAAAAGATGCTCTTTTACAAACTCACTTCCTACCCAGCAGACACGATGGTTTGTACAATAACACCACCCTCTGCCAAGTGATTCCAGTAGAAGACACAGTGACTCAAAAGGAACAAAGTGTAAGTTTATTGGACGTCAACATTTCTTAGTCAAGATCTAAGTAAAGAAAACACACAGTAGAAAAAGTTGTACAAAGCAGCAATGGATTTACATTACATTAAAGAAAAAGTTGCCTTAAGCTATTAAGTCTCAGTCCTAAAAAAAGTAAAAACCCATCCTGGTGTATTGAACAGATATAGAATGTATAAGGTATACAGGATTATAAACCCAGAGTTGCTTGTCTTACCTCTATAATCCTTTAAAATGACAAGTGATTTTGTGTGACTAACCAGAAAACTCTCTAGAAAATATATTGGATAACTCCAATTTCTAGTAGGAAACTATTCCCCTGTACCCAAGTACTTAAAGTGATCCCATTTTCCTGCTTTTTAAAAAGGGGACACTGTCAAGAATAAGCCTTAAAAGATGAACTTTCTGTGTATTTTGTACTTAACGCTGCAAAAGAGGGTTTGTTCTGGTTTTCTGTACATATTTGAATTAAAGCTGCTGCTGCAATAGTGGGAAGTCTTTAAAAGGTAATGTGTACCACTGAGAGACTGGAAATGGAAAAAGAGGATCGAGTCCTTTATTCTGGAATAGTGAGAGGAAAAGCAACATGAAAAATCAGCTCAACCCACAGAATTCAGTTACACTTTTCAGACATGCTCGCAATAACTGAGGCTGCCCATAATAGGATTTCCATGCCCAAGCAGCTCAAGTGTTATGACTCAATTTGGTTTTAAATTCTTCAATATTATTAATATAAAGTATGTCCATTTTTCCATATCCAGCCTTTCTCTTGATAGTGTCCCTTTTCATAGAGCAGTTACAGTACAGTTTTTCACAAGTCATTTTAAATAAACAAGAATCAATAACATTAAAAATACTATCAGGCTGTGTTCAGCAACAACAGAAAAAAAAAAAAAAAAAAAGATTTTAACACTGATTCAATAACAGCAACACTAAAAAACCCCAACCAAAACAAACAAACAAAAAAAACCTCCAACAAAAAACAACCCCCTAAGCTTGTTTTGATTTTTATCTAAATCTTCTGGTAGGAAAATGTAAACAATTTTATTGAACAGTATAGGCACATGCCAGATTACAGGCTCATGCCACATATTTGCACCCTCACTCTTAGAGCCAAAAAATTAGGCATAGTCTGTCCTTATCCCATGGGAGGAACTCATTTTAACACTGGAAGCTTGAAACAGCAACAGAGAACGGGCAGAGCTTTGGAGCAAACTCACACGTCCCGCTTGGGGAAAACAAACATCAGGCAAAAAACCCTCCTGGATGTTCCTGCCTAAACAGGAAACACAGGCCAGGCCTCTTAGAGCTGCTTGGGGTCACAGATAACACAAAATCCCATTTTTGAAACAGCCCAGACAAACTCTGGGGCCACCACTTCACCAGGTTATCTCCTCCATCACTTGCCACGGGGTGTTTCACTCTCCCAAAATAACCCAAAACTGAGACAACTTCATTACTGGATTGTGTGTTTTGCTGCCATTGCTCACTCTCAAGGCTGGTCATGGTCCCAATTCAGCAAAGAACTTGCACAGAATAATTAAAAAAAAAATAAGATAGGCTTAGAGGCTTTGCCAACACAGTGCCTGAAAGGAAAAAAAAAAAGTCCCAAACCAAAATACATTTCATGGCTCAACACTGCTCCCCTGAAATGCAACACTAGTCTCCACTCCCACTGAAGCAGGATAGTTCTCTGAGATTTATCTGATAGGTTATAAAAATAGCAAAAAAAGGACAGAATTATAGATTCTAATCTATATATTAAAACATCTGCACATTTCTGTCACAAATTTTAGAAAAAAAAGCAAAACACTTTTTTTATATTTAACAAGACCTCTAACTTTGTGTCACTTCAATACACAGCTATAAAATTAAACAAAATATGATGAAGACAGGCTTTTGTATCAATAAATTTGCCTTTTATTTTGGCTGTGGCCAAACTAGACACTCTTCAAAAGACCTTTATTTATAAACAAGCAACTAACATTTTTTTCTCATAATTTAAATTTTAAGACATATATTAAAGTTATATAAGTGGAAGCATATTTATTCCGTATCCTCCAAAATAAACACTTCTATCAAGGGCTTTTTAAGATACTGTATAAAAGCTAATAGAAAACCAGAACTGCTATATAAACATCTCATATTTAAATTTTAGAGATCCTGAATTCCTTTACTAAACAACAGGAACCAAATGTAAAAAACAAACAAAAAAAAAATCACACAGAACATGCTCAAAGTGGAAAACAAAACTTAAAAAACCCCCCAAAACCCAAAGCAACTGAAGAAAAACTTAGGAGGCTACTCAGACCAAAAATATTTTATGGATTCTTTATAATACCTAGTACAATAGGAAAAAGGTCAGGGTTTCTTCAAAGATGTTGCCCAAGGTTTTGATTTAAAATGTGTAGAATTTATCATCATAGCACAGAGCAGAATCCCAGCTGGAAGTGAGAAGACTGTGACCCAGATGAGCTGGTTGCCACCTTCCTTCAGAAAGCACACTGAATTTTAGAAGGCTATAGCTCAACTTTCAGGTTGTTGTGCAGACAAATCACTGGGGAAAACTTAGGAACCATTCTACAAAAACACATTTGTATTTTATACACACACATTTCTTAAATATATATAAAGGGTACTTAGCAAGGCTTTATGTTTTTCTGATTGTTAAAACCAGGTTTAAGTGCAATAACCATTTTATTCTGAAATTGTTTCTGGTAAGAAAGAAATTTATAATCTTATTAGGTGGAATAAAAAAGTCAGTAACTGGAAATGTCACTATTAAGCAAGTACCTTGTTTTAACTGCAATGCCACTGAAAGAGTTTAACTGATACTCAAGCAAATTAGCCTAAATCATACTCAGCCACAGTTTGCCTGAAAGAGGACAAAAAAGAACAATATGTTACTTTTAGAGGTGTCTAGTAGCAATTTTAGATTGCAGTAAAAACTAAGCAGAAGAGGCCTGAAACTAACATTGCAATTTTTTTGGTAGCTGAAAAAAATCAGGGGTCCATCCTGAGCTGATTCTTTCAAACTTAATTTACAGGAAAAATAATTAAATATCTGTTGGGAGAAAAAAAAAAATGGTGGCACACTTGGCTTTCACTGAGAAAAATCTGGTGTGTGCCTAAGGGTGCCCATCCTCAGATTCTTAGAAGTTACATTTGTGCTTGATTTTGCTGAATCTCAGCATCAGCTTGCAGTTCTACCTTCTGAACTTAGGATACTGAAAAAACAGTTACACACATGGTTTCACAGGGAATTCCAGCCTCACTCCTGCTCCCCCTGAAACTGGTGACCCAACTCGTGCTGGTTTCAGTGGACACAGACTGGGCTCTGACTCAGCAGTGTGGAATTACATCCCCCTTCTCCCAACCCTGCAGGGGGAAAGTTGGTCAGGATCATAAACACTGTTTACACCATTTATGTTCACTCTAACCTACCACCCCTCCACTAAGTTTAAATTCTAGCAGAAGAATTTCTCTCTGTTGGTTCACCTCCTACTTCTGGGTAAATATTTCCTTGACTTACAGAAAAAATTGGACCCTTACTACAGCTCCTGGTAAATATGTGTGATCCTACTTACACTAAATGCTCCAGTTGCCATTTGAGGTAAAATAATGGAACCACACAGAATATCTGCAGCCCATTATTACCACAATTTTCAGCGAATTGGAAAATTGCAACACAGTCACATATGATAGAAAGCGGCAGAAAGAACTACTCTAGATGCATTGTATCCATAAAACAGTGATTGTAGTGTGATTTTCTCCTCTGCTTTGAGCTGGATATGTACGCTTAATACAAATCTCAAATACATACTTCCTTATTTATACAGGTGTCTATATAAATATTTACATTTTTAGGTTTTGTTAAAACATATCTTTGTACTCATGGCTGAGCTTATTACTTGTGTTTAGAAACACAACTCATCTTCTGTCCCTTAACGAGCTCTCTCTTGATTTAGTAGTTATACATTCCTTTGTAGTTAAAATTACAAACAGTTGTACAAATAGTGGAAACAAAACTGTGAAACTTGTTTGACATCATTCAACCCCAGTTCATGTTATAAACAGTACCATTTGCATTATGATGGCTGTTACACAATGACTTCAGCTACCCAAGTATCCATAGGAAATTAGTCTTTGGGACAATATATAAAGCAAAGTACCCCCTCTCTCAATTTTCCTTAGAAAGTTATAATTAAATGGCTGAAAGCAGGCTTGCTGCTACTTCTTATATAAAATCTTAGTAATAATATTGCTGACTTTAGATTCTATTTTAATTTGCACAAGTTCCATACAACAACAAAACAATTCTATGTTCCCTTAAAATAGCAAACATTCGTATCCAATAACATCAGGATTACTCAAACTTGAGGTTTATTTGTTATTGCTAAACGTTTCTAAGACCTAAGTCAATACAGCAAGACACTCCATCCACTTCCTCCCAAACTACCAGTGCATGGCAACCACTTACATGGAGCTTGTGTGTATTGGTTTCTTTTTGAAAAACAAATTATGACATTGGTTGCAGTATTTCACTACTATAAGCTCACAATTAGAATCCAAATTGTTGTTTCTCTTTCATTTAATATATAACTTCATATATAATACACACGCACACACCAACATCACGGGATGAAGATCCATGCATACAATCCAGATGCAATTGTATTTCAGTGTCAAATGAAATAAAATAAAATTTATTCTGTTACTATTAGATCCCAGACCACAGTACTTTAAATTACTCTGCTTCCTACCTACTAACCAAGTTATAGCTTTCCCTAATCTCCAAATCTGAGCAGCATCACAAACTCCAGATTTTCCACCATCCTCGTTTCGACCCTCCTAAACTTGTAGTCTATGTGGCACGCCTCTGAGATCCTGAACACAGCCCCCCAAACCAGCCCTGCAGGGGTTCTCTTAAAGCTAATTGTGTGTCTGTTCATGGCTCCAGAGACTGAAAGCCGTCTTGAAAGTCCTGTGGCAGAGTTTGCACATGTACTGTCTCTTGAAGGTGATTGCCGAGAGCGGCGGCGCGTGGTAGAAGAGCGTGTCCGACTCCTGCGGCACGAACAGCTTCTCAGCACTACTGGAGCTTTCCGGCAGGCCCGTGGGGCTGTCGGGCTCCAGAGGCTGGATTTTGGGGAGTGGAGGGGGCGGGGGTAAGGGTGGGGGCGATGGGGAATTAGCTGGTGGACATATCTCAGGCTCCTTATTTGTGGACTCCTCGGCAGCCTGGGACATGTGAGACTGGAAGTGGCTCCAGAGGCGGAAATTCGTTCGGAAGGCCTTGTTGCACACGTGGCAAATGAACGGCTTCACCGAGCACAGCAGCTCCTGGTGACGCTCCAGCTGCTTGCGCAGCGTGAAAATCTTCCCACACTTCTCACAGGGCCACAAACTGGGATCTTTCTTGGAGACTACATCCTTAGGTTCCCTGCTTGTGTCAGTGACCTCGTCCTCTAAATCATCTGCAGGCTCTTCCTTGATCTGGATTTTAAACTGCTTGGAAACACTTAAGTCTTCAGGCAGGCATGAAGAGTCTTCAGAATCAAAATTGATTTGTTCTGACGAATCGCTGAACACACCATCCTCCTTTGCAGCAACAAAATTGTTCATTTTATTGGATTCCGACTGTGGAGGCAGCCGTGACGAACTGGTGATTTCTCCATTGTGATCCATGAGAGGCAAAGAAAAGTTCTCTGACGGAGCCATTGTGTTCTGATTGTGAACCTCAACCTGATGACGCCAGATACTGAAGGATGATTTGAAGGTGCGCATACACTCGAGGCAAGTCAGCTTCTTGTACTCACACTTGCTTTCATGCTCGTGCTTCAGCTCTGGAGAAGAAAACCTAAGGCTGCAGTAAGGGCAGACAGTGGCGTTTCGACAGAGTCTCTCATGGTTTCCCTGTTCAATGAGTGAGGAGAGCTTGGCATTGCACAGACGGCACTGATAAACCTCCTTGTTTTCCACTGGGTTTTCAAGATGAATGTGATCTTTCTGCTTAGGAGCCTTATTCCCCCCAATGGGTTTCTCCCCAGGGTGCATTTTTATGTGCTGTTTGAACTGGGAGAGGAAACGATAAGCTTTCCCACAGTAGGTACAAATATAGGCTCCTTTGGTTCTCGACCTCAAATTCCTTTTGATGACTTGTTGTGCTTGTGAAGCAGACTGGCCCTGAAAGCTCTGCTTGCCACGTCTCAGTTTCACAATCAGAGCTTTTTTGATTTCTCTCTCCCTCACAATATCGATTAGTTTTCTTTGGAATTTTTCATCCAAAAGGGCATGTGAACTGGAAGCTGGTGAGGGATTCTTCACAATTCCATGTTGTGTCTGGCAGTGCGTCCACACTTTGAAATTGGTGTGGAATCTCTTGTGGCATATGTCACAAGCATAGGGCTTCTCTGGATTGTGATACATGTTAACATGGCGATGAAGACCTGCTGTTGATCTGAAAATTTTAAGGCAGTGTTTACATTTAAATTTTTTATTTGGTCTCGCTTCTTCCATCTCGCTGTACTCATCTTTACTGACATCAGAGTCAGGGAAATCGGCATCAAGGTGCGTGGGGCTCGAGCCTTCCTCAAAGTTCTCTTCTGAGCCAGGAGAACCCTGCTCATCCGCCTTCAGCTTCTTGAACGGTAGCCTCCTATCGTCCTGGAACCTCCTTTTGGCTGGAAGCCTGCTTGGTTCCTTATGGCCGTCCTCAGCCTTAAAAGCAAAGTCTTTGTTTGCCAGTGCTGAAGCATCCCCCACTGTAACCCGTATGATTTCAGCAGGATCTGAGAGGGGGCTGCTGGGCTCAGTTTTGATCCGCACCTCGGCGAGAGGGGAAGCGCCCTCCCGCTCCGTAGACTGAGAGGCACTGAAAGACCTAAGGCGATGTGGGTGCGCGACCTGCGGCTTCTCGTCCGAGGCGGACTTCTCCGATGACTCCTTCGAGGATGACTTCTGGGATGCAACGTTAAATGTCTTCTGGGAATCGTTGGTTCCCGGTGAGGAGCACGAGGATACCTGTGCAGGTTTTAGGTCAACAGAAGGTGAGTAAATAGGAACCTGGCTGTCCATGGACAGTGACCTCCGAAGGAGGCTTTTTACAAGGGGCCCACTTCTGTCAATACTTTGGTTTTCTGGGCCAGACCCACTAGATGGGATTACCAGCCCCAACTTGGAGTAGTAGAGCAAATTCCTGTCTTCCCCTTGACCATTTCCTTTTCCTGCCTCTCGTAACAAAAACGTGGATTCTGCTGTCCCACGCAGAGACAAGACTGGTGGACGTGGTCTTTTCAATGACATCTCTGCAACTTTTCCTCTCAGAAGCTGAGCACTGCTTCCTGGATCACCACCTGCCATTTCTTTCTCTACTAAAGACATCTGAGGCAGCACCATGTTCCTTTTCACTAAAGCACCTCTGCTCTGATCCTCCACAGTTGCACAAGTTTCATGAACCTTTGTATAGCTCACAGGGCTTTCTTTCAGCCACCTCCTTTCAGTCAGTGATAAATTGTGAAGGGTTTCAGTTGGTTTTGTTACCTGTGGTCTGCTGCTAGCTTTGACAGCCACAGAGGGTGAAGGTTTAGGAGTATGGCTTAAGTCATGCTGTGTCTGATTTACGCTTTTCGCTTGTGCTTCAATTCTGTTCTGACAGACGATGACGCTTCTTTTCTGAGAACTACTTTCATCTTCATCTTGATAGAGTATTTTTTTCATAGGGCAAGAAGGAAAAGGAGCTTGAGGACTCTTGGAAACAATGTTTGTAAGAAAAGATATTCCAAGACTGTAGCCCAGTTCTTGCACAGCTGCGAGGCTGCCTTTCTCAATGAACAAGGATGAAGAATAAATGTAGTTCAACACATTATCAAAAGCATCTGGCTCACAAAAGTCGAGCTGAAACACTGACTGAGACTCATTCTCCTTATTTGTGAACAGAGTCTGGAAGTATTCACTGCTGGCTGCCAGAACATTCTTATGAGCTCGGAATTTCTGGTCTCCTACGATCAGCACAACGTCACACAGCTGTCCCTTGAGACGCTCCTCATTCAGGGTGCTCAGGAGGGAAATTGCATGTGCTGGATTTATGTAATGCAAGAGCCCCTCCATGATTCTGACGTCCCTGAAAAAGAACAACAACAACAAAGCTGTAGGTTGCCTTACATGAACTGTTAGAGACAAAGTAAACACATCTCCTGTACTTTGTAAACCCGCTAAACCACCATCACACAGCGATTAAAGGAACAGCTTGTGTGGAGGAAAGGTTTGGGAATGAAAACACCACTGGGAGCTCCAAAAAGGCACAGGCATGGGAAGAACCAGCTCATCTGTCCACTTTCAAATATCATTTTAATTGTTAATCTTACATCAAGAATATTACACCTAACTAACTGGGGGATGGATGGATGGATGGATGGATGGATGGATGGATGGATGGATGGATGGATGGATGGATGGGCTGTGTTCACCTCCTGTAATACTGCTCTCCACAGGGAGGAGCAGTTCAATCATTTCACTCTTGATCATCTCCTTTTCTGCTTCAGCTTTATGAAGATCTATCTTGACAACTGGATTGATAAACCCTTGGATCAGGTATCTAAAGCTTAGTTATAGCAACTCACCTTTCTGAGGCTAAGCAACCCTGACAGTCTCCTGCTGACTAGATAAATTAAGGGGGTTTTGTTGTCATTTTTAATAGGATGATGGAAAGGGCATTAATACTGGGAATGGAGAAGGAAACAGGATTATTATCTGTAATCTAAATGCATCATATTTACTTATGCTTAATAAGTGCTGTTAATACCTCCTTCTAACTGTACGTGTCACTTAAAACTGCACTGGCAGGATCTGGCTTCTGGGAAATGTCAGTTTTCACTGAAGTGTGCCTGCATTGCTTTGCTCAGGATAAAAAGCAATCAGAGAACTGAAATCCCTGTTTCATTCATTAGCATTAGAGCACTTTATGCCCACAACCCATATATCTGAGGAACAGTTACCCTTGGCTGCATCCAAGAGTACAATAAGTACAAACTAAGCTGCAGTGCAGAAATCTCCATGATCCATATGCTTCAAAACACAGTCCACTCCATACTGCAGGATGTCTTGATAACTCAATATACTGCTCCTGATGAGAGCTTAACAAAAGAAGATAACCAGGTTTTAAGTTAAAGAACTTCTGTAGCAGGAGTTGCAATTTATATATCTGTGCACAAGAACACACACAAGAGAAATCAATTATATTAAGTTCTCTTATTTTTTTCATGGACATACTCCACACTACCTCCATATAAAACAAGTCAATGATGTGTCTGTTAAAAGCAATTCTCTTAATTTTACAGCTTATTTGAGGAACCACTTTTCAGTTTCATTTTTACACGATATATGCAACTACAACAAAAAGGTTTCACTGTTCATCAGCTTACAAGCAAAACTGTAAAGTCTGTTAAAATAAAAATAAAAAAAAACCAATACTGAGAAGCTATAACCCCGTGGTTAATAAATGAGGATGGTAAATATTAAAACTAATGGGCATAAATAAGTGATCAAAATAATTGGTATTATTGAGAAATGACTTAAAGGATACTGCATGCAGTGTCTCAGGGCACTGATCATATCAAGGACTCAGCTACCATTTCTACACCTAGAAATACCAAATGAGTTCATAGTGACATGGCAACAGCAGAACCTGAATGCTATTTCCTCACCAGATCAGTCTTTACTGAGTCTTTCAGTATTTCATAAACACTAATTTATCCTTAATTCACCTTAGATAGCTATAATACATCATTCCCCCACACCTCCATCTATAAAAAGCAGTGCAGTCAATCTTAATTTGAGAAAGCAATCTGGTTTGTTTTGCTTTCCATGTTTCACTTAAGAATACTGGGAGGATGGAGGTGGTGGTGTGAGAATGGTGGCTCATTATCCTCCTCCTTTGTGGATGCCACTGCAATTTGAAGTGGCAGAGTGTGACTGGCCCTAATCCAGTTTCATGGTCTGAGCACCCATTAACACCTACAGAGTTATAAGTGCTCCAGGAGGGCATCTTTCCCTCCACCTGGAAGAAAGTGAGTTTGCAAACTCAAGCGATTCCTCTGGGATGCAAGCTGCAGAAGGTAAATGGAGGTAGCAGATCAACAGAGTTTAGGAAACTTTAACTGTGGTGTAGAGATACCCAACAGAAGCTGCTGCATAACCCACACTTCAGTGACACAATGGAAATAGAGTGTATTAGTCAAATGTTTTGAAATACTTTAAAATCTTTCATTTTAAACTGCTTGGCTCTTATGTTTTTAAAACTAGCAGAATAAACAGCATGTAATTACTATGTGTTCCTCTGCCCACATAACACAGCAATGCAGTATAACCAGTAGCAAGTGGTGTAAAATCTGCAGAACTAAAGCAGAATCCAACAGTCACCATCCTTCTGGCCAGTTTCCTTCTTCATTCCTACAACAACTTCAGTTCATCACATTAATCACTGCAGACATAAACATCCCTCCCTGTCAGGCTCAGAGCACAGGGAAGGAGGCTCCAGTGCAATGTAACTCTGTCACTAACAGTAACCAAGGCAGCGATGTACACAAATGGCAAAGGACTAAAACAATCCTCCAAAGGCAGTTTTAATCCTGGTATTTCCTAATTCAAGCACTTGACTTTCAGTTTAATAGCTTTAAACACAACAGGCAGAAATTAAATAAACAATAGCAAGAAACACACCAGAACTGTTTTGCAGAGCCATTTAAAGACATTTACTCAAATAATTTGACAGCCTGAAATACTTAGAAGAAAAAATCAACCCAAAGAATACCTGAGGCAGAGTACAATGTGTTAAAATTTCACTATATGAACACTTTTCAGTAACAAAGTTGATCCAAGTCATCCCTGCTCTCTTGTGTTCATCTTACCTGCACACTGCAGGTCACTCCTCCTTCAGCTGTGCCACTACAAATATTTGCAGGCCTGTATGACGTAGCAGAACAGACAATAAACAAGCCCTCAACAACATTTATTTTCAAATGCTGGTCAATTTTTATAGTAAACCACATCAGGAACTATTGCATTGGCATAACTGAAGAGGCAGCAGTAGGAACAGCCATAGGAGGACAAGAACTGGCTCCCAAAATCCAGGGCTTGGCTGCCTGTGCTTAACCCCCCACACAAGTTTTCCTGGCACTATGTGTAGGTACACAATACAAAATTTGCTTCCAGGTGTTTGGGTACTCCAACTTCTCAGCTGTAGATTGTTTTGTGATTAGCTACCTAAGATCTTTCCTCCAGATAATCTGCTTTTATTCTCTCTCTAACCATTTTTATTTTCCAGCCACCTTCACTACTGACTGGAAACAAAGTTTTCTTCTTTTCTTCCATGATGTTCAGGTGACATCATGGAAACAGCAGGAGTACATCAGAAAATCTCCCACTGTTGTATGCAGGTGCCTCATGCCACAGCAGCTTCTGGTCCTCAGGTGGAACAGTGACTAAATTTAGGCTGCAGACCCAGGCAGGGCCAGTGCAGCAGGAACCTTCGGGAGGCTAAGAGGAGATTTTAGTGTCAGCCTTCACAGAATCACAGCATGGGTCAGGCTGGAAGGGACCACAGTGGCTCATCTGCTCCCATCTCCCTGCTGAAGCAGGGTCACCCCAGAGCACACGGCACAGGATTGTGTCCAGATGGCTCTGGAATATCTCCAGCGAGGGAGACTCCACACCCTCTCTGGACAATCTGTCCAAGTTCTCAGTCACTACACAGGGAAGAAGTTCTTCCTCATGTTCAGGTGGAATTCCTGGGCATCATTTCTGTCCATCTTGTCCCATTTCTGGGCACCATGGAGCAGAACCTGGTCCATCCTCCTGACACCTCCCCTTTAGATATTTATACACATTAATGAGTCCCCTCTCAGTGATCTCTTCTCCAGGCTGAACAGGCCCAGCTCCCTGAGCCTTCCCTTCTAAGAGAGATGTTCCAGTCCTCTAGTTCTCTCCTTCAGCAGCCCTCCACTGATCTCAGAAAACAAGATTTCAAAAGCCAAAGTACCATATTTGGTATAAGACTGGTTTTATTTTATATTTTTAACAAGGACAGAATAAGATGCCTCTAGTACTTCAAAATAACTTTTGTAAAATAAAAGAAATCTCAGGAAAGCTCTTCACAAGGGAAGAGTGAAAAAGTTTAATCTTAAGGCCAAACAGTTTCTTGATCTTCAACAGCAACACTTCCCTCTGAAGTGGAAGTTCCCCTTCCTTTCCTCTGCTCCTTACTTTCACATCTCTCCCTCCCAGCCCTGTGCCCCTTCCTTTCACCAGCTCTGCTGCTCATTTGATCTCCCAGTGACTTGATTCAACTCCTTAAAATTAAGCAGGAAACAAACAGATTAACAAAATAATTCCAGATTTTTAGATCTATTTGCTATTTTCTAGTACGGGGAGCTTAATCAGCTCACTGAGAAGTCAAATGAGCATCAGAGTTCTAGCAAGAGAAGCCATGCACCTGCCTATTCTTTGTCAGGAAGTTGCTCCATCAGCTTCCTCCATCTGAAATTTCACTTTTAGAAACAACAGAGCCACCGACTTTACAGATGAAACTTTACAGACATAATCAAGCAGATTCTATTATGTGTGGTTTCACTGTAACAGCTACACCCTCAAATACATGAGAACAAAGAGATGTTGATGTTGCCTTCTGATTTCCATGATAAGGAAATCATTGTCAGCTAAAGCTCCATTAACAGCATGCTGGGGGACAGTGGGAAGATGATGTTCTGAAACCCTCAATGAGATGCAGTATTGCAGCAAGGAGGTGCCAGGGATGTGAGAAAGTGCAGGTGGAAGCAGAGAACATGATGATGGAGGAGGAAACACAGAGGAGACAGAGACTGAACAGGGGTTTAAACAGGGAAAACACACAAGAAGCATGGCAGGGACAAATCCTCTGAAGAAAGCTAAGAAATGTGGATTATAAGACTCAGCAAAAAAATATAAGTGACCTCCTGGAGCATCCCCTGGAAAATGCAGGAATGTTGCATTTGAGTGCTTTCCTGAGGATCTGATGGCTCTGACAATTCAGGTGCTTTTTCAAACACCAGAAGAGTAGAAACTTCCCTTACTTGTCACACATCCAGATGAAAAAGGAACCTACACTGCTTCAGCTTCTACTCAAGGACCCTATGCTGGATTTTATGATTGAGTTTGACTACAGTTTATAAAATGTCTCTTCTCCCATCAACAGCCTTTGCAACACAGATACTCTCCCACAGCACATACAGATTTACAAATCCCCCTATATATACCCCCAAAACCTTAAGAAAAAGCTACAAACCCACACAGGAATATTGTTTGCATTTCTATAATTTCTATTTTCTATCTAAATACTTAAATAATCTCTAGCTGCAAGTTTGGGGATTCTGTCTTCCTGGGTTTAATGAAATGAGATCTCACTGCTATTGCTATTTTCCACTGCAGACAGCACTGTGAACTTTCTCCATGAAGAAAAACCTTTCTCATTTCCAAAAGATCAGCAGCACAGAGACTCACTGGTAAGAAGACAGGCATAAAATCAGATAAATAACATGCTTGCTAGTGTGTGAAATTGATGGACTAATTTCTACTTAATTTCTACCTCCACACATATAAAAGCAGAAATTAAAGGACAGAAAAAGAAGAAATTTTATAATCATAGAATCACAAAATGGTTTGGGAAGGGACCTTAAGGATCATCCAGTTCTAACCCCCTGCCATGAGCAGGGACACCTCCCACTATCCCAGGCTGCTCAGAGCCCCATCCAACCACCAGACCTTGAACACTTCCAGAGATGGGGCAACCTGTGCCAGTGCCTCACTGTAAAGAATTTTTTCCTAAAATGTAATCTAAGCCTACTCTCAGTTTGAATATTCTGCAGTCTATTTTGCCCTATGCTATAGACAAATAATTAGCAGTTACCCTGACACAGACATGAAGTTAACTTAGAAATCAGAGGCTACTATTCACATTCAGATCATACCCTCAGTTTCACGTTCTGACACTTAAAATAGCTCCCTCTGACGTGCAGCTAACTACAGAATGTCAGAGCACAAAGCTCCTCTTGTCATTCCCATTCTTGTTTACAGCCCAGCAGCAGCTCAGGGTGCAATTTCATCTTACTCAGAGCAGCCTAAGGAGGGATTGCTCCTGCAAGGAGCAGCCCGTGTCTCCTCCCCCTCCGAGGAAAGGCTGCCTCGGAGCAGGGAGCGGATCCAGCTACAGGATGGAAGGGACAGGCAGGGAAATGCTGGCTGGGAGCTCTCAAAGTTCTTCCTGAAACACTCAGTGAAGATTAAACCACACTAAACATAATTTGGTATTTGTCCTGGTCTCCCTGCTTCGACTGAAAGGTGTGTAACTCAGCCTCCAAATTGCTGTAAACTAAACCAAAACATTAAAAAGTTTAAAAACACCTTTGTCTAGGAGATCTTCATCTTTCATTCCCTTGAAATGTTTGTTTTGTAATGCAAAATACAAAGCAACATTTGCTTTGTAATGTTGCAAACAAACTCTGATGGGACAAGTCTGAAAGGCTTGACAGCCATCAAAGTTAAACACCTACAGAAATCTCATCCCCAGAAATACTTGTCATTTTTTTAGTAAGAGATGTATGAAATTTGAAGAATTGTAGACCAAATGTGCACACTATGTGTACTATTTCTACAGGTTGACTTTATTGTTTTATTGGCAATGCTGAGATATACTTATCAAATGGAATGTCATCTGTTTTACTAGATGAGACACATTAACTGGCCTAATTCACAATAAAAACTCCTGTACATATAGCTTTTAATTTTGTTGGTGTAGTAAAAATGACAAACCCTAATTGTGGTTGTATTTCTGTTACTATAATGGTGCTTTTTACAGGCATGGTGTATTTTGGATGAGAAGCCTCATATCCATGTGCAGTACTTTTCTATCAACAGAATAGTGTTTACACTAAGGTTTCTTTAAGAAAATGAGACATGAGAGGGAAAGGACATAAACTTAATCTGGAAAATGCAGAATATAAAAGCTGAGCCTAAAAACTTGCTGAGTGAGAAAGTTATGATTTGGGGAATTCAGGTATCTTCCTCCCACTGAAGGGATCCAAAGAAAATGCCATTCAGCCATCACCAATACTGGGAAGATGATACAGGAAACAGGAAAGACAACAGCAACTTTACCTGAGTTTTACCTTAAGAGATTTATAAGCTCATGAATAGCATGTGGAAGATGTTCAGTTTACTCCAAGTCCACAAGCAACTGAAGGTAGGCTATGTTTCACACAGTTTAAAAAAAAAAAAATTTAAAAATCCAGCTCCATGAACAAGAGCACTGTATTTTCTTTACTCCTCAAAAGTATTTATGGGAATGGAGATGGTCATATTTTTACTGGAATTCCAGGAAATTTGGCCCTTAACCTCAACAGCTCCAGCACTGTATTCAGAGTGCTTGGTACAGAAAAAAACAAATTCCTTTATGTTATGACAGACTGTGTCAGTGCTTAGAAATCACTGTAAATCTGCTGCTTTTCCTTACATGGCTCTTAATTTACATTAAAAGGAGCTTTGTGAGGCATATTTACTGTCCCAAGTACAGTGTTCTGTAGAAGTGCTCTGAAGAGACTCACAAATGTGTCCAGAGCAGACTGTCAGGGGCTGGACACACACTGTGCCCTGTGCCAGAACTGTCCCTGCAGTAACCACAGCTTGTCAGGGGTTGATGAGAATGAGCTGCAGCTTAAATGTTATTCACACTGAGGTAGGATAAACCTCGGATAAAGAGATTAATGATCCTAGACAAAACATGGAAAAATATTTCTTCCTTTCCCAAAGAAAGTAATTTAATTGTATACAAATTACTGTCAAAGTAGAAGTTTTGTGGCATTTTAAAAAAAATGTACTTGGCCAAAGGATTTTTCATCACAGACTGCGTGGAAAGAATTTGCACAAGAAAGATGTCTCAGACAATCAGGACCAGGGGATTTTTAAACTTATGATGGACAGCAAGACTGATGAACTGATGGGGGTGGAGATGGAAGGAGCTTAGGAAGATTGAAGACTTGTTCAATACTTTCCTTCCTTGTTTATAAAATATGCCTAAACTGTTCCAGAACAGCAAAATACATAAAGTAGTCAACAAGAAAAGACAACAGATTTATTTTTATTTCACTGCTGATTGAAAGAAAATACAAGAGGACTGATGTCTTTAATATTATCAGTAGAGGAAAAAAATGGAAATGCTACAGTACAAAGGGTAATATTAAACTACAACAAATATTTGGGAAGGAACCCCCTCTGCACAGACACCTATTTTAAAGCAGTGCATATTGCAGTCTTTCCACTTGCAGCAAATGACTTTGCTGCTTTTAAAAGACTTTTTTTGCTTTCTGTGGACACAGATTTCAAAATGAAGGCTCTCAGTTGCTCAAAAGTTTAATGAGAGCTGAAATTGTTGCAACTGCAGCATGTGACTCAGAGCACAGCTCCTCCCAGTGCAGAACAAACCTTCTGCTGATTACAGCCCAACTTCCTCTCCCCTCTGAGTCCACACTTGGTCACACACTGAAGTTATCACCATTTTGCAGATAAAGTCAATTTCAAAACCATGAAAGCTACAGAGGGTTGGTTTTTAACATCAACTGCTTCACACATCCTGAAGCTCAAAACAACTTCAATACAGTAAAAAAGCTCAAGGCTTTCTGTGAGGTTGTCCTTTCAACTACAAATGTTGACCTGCCCCTAACTAATTATGCAAAGTGTGATCAGCCCTCACTACAAAGACAATCAGAGTATTTAATTCTGTGTGTGCAAGTATTCTCTAGCATCACACACAAGGAAACACCCCATCAGCTCAGAAAACCTTATTTCTTAGCAATACTCAGCTTCTACTGATCCAGAGGGTTCTCAGTGTGAGATGGATGTGTTAGAGTATCATCACCCTGGCACTTGGAACCTACACAGCAGGAGCAGGAGGCACAAAAGTTCGTATTTATCACTGAATGTACATCACAAAAAATAACTTTGGGAACTTCTTAAATGCTGCTGCCTGTTTTATATTCAGTAAGAATACTAATATGTGCCAAAAGGATAAATTACATTGAACATTAAAGCAGAATCAGGAGAGCTCACAAGTGGTAAAATCCCTAAGGAATCCTGGTCTGGCTCTGCAGCTGAAAACTCCAGAGGTTCTAATTTGTGACACCTCCCTGCAAGCTCCTATTGGGAACATGTAAATGACAGTTCTTGAAATGGTCACCATCCAGGCAGGATGGGTGGACTTTGCACAGGTAAAAAAATATTCCTAAGAATAACTCTACACATCTGAGAGAAAGGGATGTTGGATGCCCTTTCACCCAAGAGATGGCCACATAATTTGGGGTTTTTTGATAAAGGTTTATAAAAATAGTCGCTTAAATTTGCTCCGAACTTCCCCTCAAGAGGATCAGCATAACGCTTGTGGAAAATTTTAGTCAGAACACTTTTGTCAGTTTGAGCAAAGTCAGAACAGAACACTAAACCTACACATAAAACAGTACTAGATATACCTGCAGTGTGTGCACTTACTACTCCTGATTTAATATCAAAAGACTTATTGTACAAAAACACATTTTAAAAAAATCTAGCTTTACATTAATTTATCTAAAATATTAATTTTAATTTAAGTACAAGATATTCAGTGTATTCACAAAAAGCTTTGTGATTGTGTAATTCATTATCACAATCTCTTCTTGCATGTACACCCTACCTGCCTCTTACTTCCACTGGGAGTCCAACTACAAAACAAAGGAAGAGCTACTAAAGCAATTACTATTTAATTATTAAGATTAGCTTACTCGGCACACACACATTCCACAATTATTTCCTGTCTAATAGTAACTCCTTTAACTTTTTCTCCTGTTTATTTACACAAGCATCATCCAATCTGAGCACAACATCAACTTGGACTTTACAGAGGATTATAGTGAAGTTCTCTCTGACAGCTGTGACCAGGTAAAATATCCTCCACAAATTTCTGCACAGGCACAGCCCAGCACTGAGATTTCCCCACCTGGCTGTGAAATGTGCTCTATCCTGCTGATGAATGATCCAGCCCAGGAATGCTTGGACCAGCAAAGCCACACTTTGTTTCCAGAACCACAGAATGGGTCAGGCTGGAAGGGACCACAGTGGCTCATCTGCTCCCACCTCCCTGCTGAAGCAGGGTCACCCCAGAGCACACGGCACAGGATTGTGTCCAGATGGCTCTGGAATATCTCCAGCGAGGGAGACTCCACAGCCTCTCTGCACAATCTGTCCACTGCTCGGTCACTGCACAGGAAAGTTCTTATGCTCAAGTGGAATTTCTGTGCGTTAGGTTCTGCCCATTGCCGGGCAGCGCGGAGCAGAGCCCGGTCCATGCTCTGACACCTCCCCTTTCTGTACTGACAGACATTGATGAGGTTTGGTACCTGCCTGCACTTAAACGCGGGGACCTCGCTGGGGGGAGACGAAACGCGCTCTCCCTTCCAGACACAGCGGGGAGGAGCCGTGTCACCGAGTCACGGCCCTCCCGGCGCCTCTCTCGCGTTTTACAGCTCGGATCGGAGCCGGGGAAGAGCCCGGAGCGGCCGGCGGAGGGGGAAGCGCCGGACCGCCGGTCCCTCACACCCCCCGGGCGGCCGGTCCTTCTCACCGCCGGTGCCCGGCGTCCCTCACAGCACCGGTCCCCAGCGCCCCTCACAGCACCGGTCCCTCACGCCCTGAGGCGGCAGGGCCCTCGCGGCCCTCACGCCCGTTGCAGCGGGTAACGGGCTCCTGAGGCGCCGCAGCCCAGCGAAGCCGGAGGTCGGCGCGCCGCTTCTCGCTCCCCCACTTCCTTCCTTCCATCCATCCATCCTTCCTTCCTTCCTTCCACCGCTGCCGGCCGCGCTCATGCGCCCTGCGCGCTTCCCCCGCGCCTCCCCCTCGGGGCCCGGGCGCAGGCGGGGCGGGCGATGTGGCGGCGGCCGCGGGCGCCTCCCGCCCGCTCCGTGCGCCTGCGCCGCGCCCCGCCAGGGCAGGGGGGGGAAGAGTTTCGTAACCGGCGCATGCGCGCGGGAGCCGCATCCCCGCTCGCTGGAGGAAGGGGGGGGAGGAGGAAAGAGGAAAAAAAAAAAAAAAAAAAAAAAGGAGAAAAAAAAAAAAACCACCTCAGAGTTACGTCAGGAAAAGACGGATTTGTGCGCGGGGAGACCCGCACGGCGCGGGCAGCCCCCGGGACGGGCGCGACACGCGGGCGCTACTCACCCTGTCCGCAGCCCCCCCCTGCTCGCCCCCCTCGGCGCCTCCGCTCAGGGCTCAGCCCGCGCTGCCGCCGCCGCCGCCGTGATTCCATCCATCTTGAATTTGACGTCATCCCACAACCGAGGGATGAGGTCATCGCGGGGAGCGCTCGTCACGTGCGCGGCGCCGCGATTGGCCGGGCCGGGGGGGAGCGGGGGGCGAGGGGGCGGCGCGGCGGGGGGGGGGCACGGCGGGGGGGGGGGGCAACGAACGGGGAAATGGAACCGGGGACGGGAACGGGGATCCCCCGAGCGGCTGCCGAACAGACCGACAGACCGCCTTCCACCGCGGGCAGCACCGCCCGCAGCGCCCCGGCCGCCGCCCTCAGCCCGCCCCGCCGCGGGGAAACTGAGGCAGCGGCCGCGCGTGTGAGGGGCGGCCCGGCATGGGGGGGACACGCAGGGAAGGACCGGTCAAACAAACAATGGTGGGGGTTCGGGAGGTGCCGCTGTGGTGACCCGCACCCACCGCTGTGCCGCCGGTGTTGGGGGGGGGGACACATTGCAATTGTTTCGTCGGGAGTTTTTATTGCGGTGGTTATTATTTTTATTTTGTGTTTTTTTTTTTTTTTTTTTTTTTAAGTGTAAAGCCCAGTGTGGTGTGTGAAGAAGCACCGTGCCTCGCCAGCCGCCCCCCCCACCCCTCACATTTCTGTCCCCCTCACAAGCCACCACTGTCCCCATCAAAAGTCACCCCTTCCCCAAGCCACCCACTGTCCCATTTGCAAGCTGCCCATTGAACCACTCACAAGCCACCCACTGTCCCCCTCAAATACCACCCGCTGTCCCTCAAAAATCCCCCCATTCCCCTCAAATACTACCCACTGTCCCTCAAAAATCCTACCATTCCCCTCAGAAACCACTCACTGTCCCTCAACAGTACCCCTACTCCCCTCAAAAACTTTGCTGTCCCTCAAAAATCCCCCCATTCCTCTCAAAAACCACCTGCTGTCCCTCAAAAATCCCCCATTCCCCTCAGAAACCACACACTGACCCTCAAAAGTACCCTTACTCCCCTCAAAAACCTTGCTGTCCCCCAAAAATCCCCCCATTCCCCTCAAAAACCCTGCTGTTCCCCTCACAAGCCACCCGCTGTCCCTCACAAGCCACCCACTGTCCCTCACAAGCCACCCACCACGCTCCGTTGCCATCAGGACACACATGCCCAGACCCCGGTGGCTTCTGGCTCAGGTTTTGTAACTGCTGCACTCGCTCGTCCCGATGCAATTTGAAAAAATCCTGATGGCCATTATCATTGCTTTAGGCTGGCTTCTCGCCGTGATTATCCGCTTTGAATTAAATACCTGAATAGGGCTTTACGTGTCAAAATGCAAGCATTAAAATAGAAATCAAGAATTACAAGATTTCTGTTGTTTTTGTCTAAAGCAAATCTGGCGCTTTATCTTTTCATTAGGGACAGCTCTAGAGATTAGCATCTAATCCCATACATGTTTTCAGTGTGCTTTCAGATATCCCACCTAAGTCACAAATACTGCGAGGCAGCTGTAGAATCCCTGGAATGTGTTTAGGGATGCGTTCAAACCTTTTTTTGACAAGGTTTTGTTGGAAGTGGGCTAAAACCCACATAAGGGAAGGCGATGTAGCTTACTGGGTCTGGCTCCTTTTTTTCCCTCTCCACATTTTGTGGGTTTCTTTTTTTTGTCATTGCTGGCTCCTTTGGTAGCTTTGGAAACTTGGGAAGCTGCTTGGGAAAGAGTAGGGTTTTTTCACTCAGGGACTCGTGCCCTGACACGAGCGTGGCTTTGGGAGCCAGCACAAAACCCCAGCAAAGTCTTTGGTGTTGTGTGGAAGAGTTCCCTGGTCTGGTTTGCTGTGTTTGTTGGGTGTGCAGACAGCTGCTCTGGCACAGGGGCTGCTGTGGTGATGGGAACAAACAACTGGGAAAGCAGTTGCATCTGTTCCCATAAACCAGTTTGTGCAGTGATCCTGGCTGTGCTGCTGGGAAGGATTTGGGGAGCTAACCTGAGCTTGGAAATCAAGGCCCTGATAATTTTTTTTTCTATTTTTTTTTCTCATTTTTTTTTCTCAGCCAAGCAGAAACTGGTCTTGCATAATTCCTCATCCGTGCTTCTCCAAAAGGGCCTGTGGCACAGATGGAGGATCTCTGTCCCAGAATTGCCCTGCTGAAAGGTGTTATTTCACATGTGTGTGTCTTGCTGTGCAGGTATTTATTACCAGTATTTTTAATTTGTCAGGTTGCCTAGTAAAAGTGCAGCCAGTAGAACAGAGCCCATGCAGTGGCTTGTATAATTCTGTTGGAGTGAGTCCAGAAGAGGCCACAAAGTTGATAAGAGGATTGGGGCACCTCCCCTGCAGAGATAGGCTGGGAAAGTTGGGGTGTTCAGCCTGGAGAAAAGAATGTTGTGTGGAGAACTCAAAACACCTTTCAGAATCTGAAACAACCTGCAAGGAAGCTGGAGGAGCTCTTCATCAGGAACTGGTGTGACCCAAGAACAAGGGGGAATGGGTACAAACTGGAAAAGGGGAAATTTACTTTACATATTAGGAAGGAATTCTTCCCTGGCAGGGTGGGGAGGCCCTGGGGTTGCCCAGAGCAGCTGTGGCTGCCCCTGGATCCCTGGCAGTGCCCAAGGCCAGGTTGGACACTGGGGCTGGAGCAGCCTGGGACAGTGGAAGGTGTCCCTGAAATGGCAGGAGTGGGATGAAATATTTCCAACCCCTTAACGTTCTATGATTCTACAGTTTTGTTGTTCTTACAAACAGATAATTTCAGAAAATTTTGAATGCAATCCTCCAAGATTCAGTGATTCAAAAGACATAATCTGGCTGTATTTTATGATTGAGTCTGACTGACTTGATGTTACTAAAGTTTATGGATTCCTTATATCCCTGTAAGTCAGATTTTTCTTGATTCTAATGACAGCTAGGGAAGGAATTCTTTCTGTAGAATTATTGGGGGTTTAAGTCTCTAAGTAGCTTAATTTTGTCAAATATACCATTCCCAATTATTTGAATGTATTCTGGTTCTTCAAGACTGACTTGTTTATGAAGATATTTTCCAACATTTCTAATTTTAGATGCTTTGATAGGGGGCTTAGTTTAATATATTTTTCATCTGTATGTGTGGTTGCAGCTGTTATTACCAGGTGCATGTTTGTTAAAGTGTAAGGTTTGTTCTCCATTTGGGGTATCCAATAACTGCTCAGATTAACTTTAGGTCATGCTTGCCAACAAGCTTTGTCACTGGAATTATGTTAAAAACTTAGCCCCTGCAAAATGTAGAATGTAAAGAAACTTTAAAGAAAATAAAGGATGATTATACACGGACGTTGTGAGCAAATTAACATGTAAAATCTAAAATACTTGCATTGGTTCAAAGTATGAGAATTACTAGTTTTTGTAGTTTAAATATTGCACTAAAGGACAAAGTAGTGGACTCTGAATAGTTCAGTGTTTTTAGCACTAACATTTTTAATATAAAAATAGTTGGAATAAAGTCATATCCTGGAGCTAATCTGTCTTTTTTTTTAGATCTGTAGTTTCAGCTCTTTTACATGTAGACACCCTAAAATTTCCTTTAATGAAGATTTGGACCTTGTGTGATTAATTTAAATCTAATGACATCAGGTTCTGTTCCTGCAGAGAACCTTAGAAGTAGCTCAGATACCCTGAGGCACTCCTCTATTAGCAGCTGGGAAGGAGTTTTGCAGAGAGAACTTTGGTTTTGAAGAGGGAGAGAGCAGATAAGGACAGAAAAGCTGCTTCATTTCAATGAGGGAACTTTGACTAGGTGGAGATGCTAACATTTTGCATCTTGGTAAATTTTCTTTGATTCTTCTGCCCATGTAGAGAGATCTGTTCTGTACTCTGGTGGCTTTGGGAGTGTGTCCTGCTGGAGCACCCTTTCCCCCTTGGCAGTGGGGCTTTTCCAGCTCCAGGCTTCTGTAATCGCTGTAAAAGGGGAAATGCAAAACCCCAGGCACAGGGTTTTGTCTCTTGTTCCTCACCAAATCCTCTGGAACTGATTATTGCCAAGGACATATTGCAGAGGGACATAATTAATCTCTGAGAAACTGCCTTCTGTCTTTCTGGCCCTGAAAATTTTATCAGTGGAACAAATGTTGTGGCTGTTACCCCATTCCTTCAGGTACCAGCTTCTATCCCAGAACTTCTGGGATGTGGAAAAGAGTTACTTGGGATCACAAACCACACTTGAATGAAGCCATTCCTCTGAATGCAGCAGATGTTCCTGGGAACTCCAGAGGTCTTGCTTTATTGATTCCAAATATTCTGCCAAAACTTAATGACTTGCCAAGATGCAAACACAGAATTTTCCACCAGTTTCTCATTGCTGACAGCTGTGCATGGAAAAGGGTGCCTGGATTTTTATTTATTTCTTTTCATGTGTTCAGATCACACTTCTTATAACAAATACTAGCAGGTAAGTAAGGACTCTTACTTTTTCTAGTTAAAACCTGTCACTTGTAATGAAAGTAGAGACACTTCCCAGTATTCAGAGAGAAAAGCAGACAGTGAGATGCACAATGAGAGCATTAAAAAAAATTGCAGTACTTCCATTAGTGGTGTGATACAAGGTACACAGACAAGACTCTTCCTGAAGATGTAAATTTTTTACCAGGAAAATTACTATAATACAGAATAATATAAAACTGCCTTCATTCCTGGTATTGCTTCTGAGTGCCAAGTCTTGAGTTTTTTTAGCTGTCAGCCTCATTCTTCTGCAAATAGCACAATCTAGTTAATATTTTCCACTTGGAGCCTACATGCAACAGCTCGGACAGGTTCAGATAAATGGTGCCAGACAGTGACTAGCTGGGTGGCAATATTAACCTAGAAAGCTGTTAAAAAGCAACAAAAACATTCTTATTTGAAAAGGTGATTGTTCCACAGGTTGGACAATGATTCAGAGACAAATAAACCACAGATATTGGTGCATGTTTTCTCTAAGTGGGCAGACAGTCATGGATTACTATGCTTAAAGCATAAAAAATCTCATTTGCAGCTAGTAAGGGGTTGCAAATTCGTGGGTATTTCTAAAAAACACGTTGATGAAAAGCTGCAGGAGCAACTGAAATAGAAAATCTGTCACAGCACAGCAGATACTGTGCAATTTTGTGTTAGCAGCTCTCCCAGCTCTGCATAACTTCAGCTGGAGTTTGGTGTCTGAGCCTTCTAAAATTAAAATCCTGAGTATTCTGATTACAGTCGAAGTGTGTAAGAATATTAAAAAGAAGCTTTGGTTTCCTAGTTACAATGTGTTCATCCCAGCTCTTTGTGTATATAAAGAAATTCAGGAAAATCCAAATGGAAAGATGGATGATATGGCAAGCATTTTCTGTAATTCTGTCCAGACAATAAGTTCAAGACAGGAAAAGCAAGAGAAAATAAATTTCTGATGCTCATTTAAAAAGGAAAAAAAAAAAAAAAAAGAGAAGGCTTATGTTTTGGTTCATGTTTAACAAAGTTAATTTCCAGGAAGAACAAAGGGAATGATAGTGCAAAATTTTGCATTAGTACAGTAATGCTGTTAATGTCCTGCTTTCCTGTAAATGTGGCTTTAGGGATCGAGTTTCTTGGCAGAAAGCAGCATGGCTGTAGCCTCAGTTCTTGAGAAGGTTCATGTAAGTGAATCAGAGAGAGCACCAAGGAGCTATTAGGGCTATGGTACACTGGAGAAGTGAGCTTGATGCTTTCATTCCTCAGTATCAGTCAGTTTGGCCTCAAATGACAAACTGGGGTAAGAGATTCCACAGAGATGGACAGCAATTTACAGAATTTCAGCAGGTCCTTTCGGGTTTGTGCACTGCTGAGATGCTGGAGAAGTGTGGTGTATGTTGAGTAGATTATTTTTCTTTTCAGCAATTGCATCCAAGTGTTAGAGGTGATTTGTGGCAAGTTCTTGTCAAATAAAAAGTGCAAAAGTTAGGAAGTAAAGGTATTTGCTTCCTGAAAAAATATGTTTTCATTTCTTTGTTTCATCAGATAGTGCCAGGGTGCTGTTGTATCACTAATTTAATTTCTGATGTTAACATTCTGGTTCTTGGACAATAAAATGTGTATTTCAAGGAGAATTTGCAATTTATAGTAACTTCAGACTTATTCTTGTGCCTTTCTGTGCACTATAAAGATATGCCCATGGTGTGAGATGAGGAAATAACACTTGCTGTCAGGTCATGAGCAGAAGTTCTGCCCTGTGACAGCTGAGGGTCAGCTTTGCATTTCCATGGCCTGGGCACTCTGACTGATGTCATCTCCACATGGATTCATTCATTACTGAGGGGAAAGCTCAAGTGGCATAGCAAAAATAGCAAGATACAGAATTAGTGATGTCTTTATGTTCAGGCTACTGACTGAGTTTATTGTCAATTCTGAACTGCAAAAGCACCATTCTATGCACGATGAATTCAGCCCCCAAAACAGAATGGGGATCTATTTAGTAATTGTTGCTTTACAGTCTGAAGGATAGAAGCAGTGCACTGGAAGAGGCCTTTTCACCTGACCTGCTTTTCTGTCAATTTAACACTCTTTCCCCCAGTTCCTTGTGACAGTTCATTACACAGGAGCCAGTGATACATGGGCAAGAGAGAAGCTGATTCCCTCTCCAGAACCAGCATCCTGCTGGGGACCAAACTGGCTGTGATGTGTTTTATTCCAGGGATTTGGGAGCTACATGTGCTTACACAGCCCTGTGTGTACATACAATTTTGAATGCTGAATGTGAAGAGACAAAATTTGTCTGTGCCATTACACAGTTGCCCTCTCTCAGTTATACAAATGACATCTCTCCAATGTCTTTCTCTAGTTATGTTCACAGAGGTCATAGCTGTGGGTCACCTGTGACCACTACAGAAGAATAATATGTCCTGGAGAGCCACAGCACAAGTGTTTCTGTTTGAAAACAAGCCTGGTGGTAAAATCCCACACATGAGCTGCACTGTTTTGGTTGTCAGAACCTTGATGACTTCTTCCTTAGTGTTGTCATGGACCTTCTTGAGGGGGGACAACCCACAAACTTAAAAGAAATGGGCAGAACTGTTCAGATCCACTGAAAGCTAATCAGAGTAATTGCACAAAGAATAAAAATATGCAGACAAATCTGACTTTAAGCTTTTTTATTTTTGTACTTTGTGATGTTTGTGTGTCTGAAGCATTATGGACTGTACTGCACATTTCAGTAGGAGCTGATTAGTCAGGACTAGGACAAACCTGTGTTGACATTGGGCCTTGGGTTGAAATTGCCTTCAAGTTTATGCAGGTATTTTTTGGTGCTGAGCTAAAAGATTATGGTGCTTATCTGGCCATTTAATGGCTAATCAGAGCACAGAAAATACTGAGACTCTCAAAGTGGCATAGAAGGCCTCAGCTGTGGCATTTCAGTGTATGTGGCTCTTCTTTCTTGACTTAAGGTCTCCTCCTGTTTCCAGAGTAGCACAAAATATTAGTACAGTTGTCTTTAAATACAAAAGGGAAGTTGCCTGTTTGAGAGGCCATGGTGAAAATACAGATTTCCCTTTGCATGTGGGTGATGAAGTGGGGAAAGTCAGAGGGTGTCATGCTGCAAGGGTGGCATAGGGGGGAATTGCAGCTGGAACCTGACACACTCACAGGAGAGATTTGCATTTTCCAGGCTAATAATCTAGAGTGTTTGAGGAATCTGACCCCTGCAGTCTTGTCAATGGACTCTCCAGTTACTGAGGGGACATATTTTTCCCAGGAATCTGCAGATATGTGTGATGTGCAACAGAAATTCTCTCTTCTCCCCTCTGTCAGGCTGCTCAGCTGCCTGGATATGGGATTTTCCCCCCTTAAGCAGGAGATAATTTTTATTTAAATTAGGACTGTAAAAGTTCTATGAATATTTAAAGTCTCTTCATTGGGAACTTTTCTCTTGTTGCTTCCCAACTGCTGCAGACCTGAGAGCTGCTTTGGTCTCATTTTATTTATTAGGACTACACTGGAAAAGAGAAAGTGAGAGTGGGACCTGGTAATTCATGGTGTATTTGACATCCTATTTTAAAAAATATAATAAACAAATTTTTAAATTTATTTTATATCTTTAGCTGGCAGTCACTCTTGGAGATGGGCTGGCATGTGTGGTACTTTGGGTGTTGTCTGGCCTTCGTGTCTGAGACCTGCAGAAGGGCAGACTTGCCCATGTTAGCTTTTAAAAGATAAATTCTCCACTGTACCTGCATAGAGCTGCAGTAACCAACACTGTCTTACAGTTTCTGTTGGCCAAATATTTTTGAGAGATTCTGTCTGGAATTGTTTTGCTGTAAAAGCTAAAATGACACACTTTGTTCCCTCGTGTGTTTCATCATTCCCTCTATTTTAGGTCAGATGATTCATCTCTGCATTACTGGTTCTGCATTTCCATTGCCTTAATTGGGTCTTTCAGAGTCATTACAGTCTGTATAGGATTGTCAATGCTATTTCTAACAACATACAGATTTCTTCCTTCCCTTCATTCCTCCCTTCCATGGCAGGGGATGTTGGAATTAGATGACCTTTTAGGTCCCTTCCAATCCAAACCATTCTGTGATTCTTCTCTCACTCCTCTCTCTCCTCTGCTTTCCCTGCTGCCCCCTCCTCACCTTCCTCTGTCCCAGGTGGTTTCTTTCCTCCTGTCTTTGCTGCACTCCAGCTTTTCAGGGATGGTTTCAGAGCTGGGTTTCACTCACTCTCCTGCTGAAAGGTGACTTGTTTCCTTTAACCACAAGTGACTCTTGATGCTGTTTTAAGGTACAGCCAGGTCTGCACAAAAATCCTTGCAGGTAAAGGCTGTCAGGAGATGCCCTGGACCAGCACATTTACTGGTTATTTCAGATGCTACATCAGCAGTCATTCTCATTTTCAGCAGCAGAACCCAGCACACAGAGGAGTGTCATGGTTGCTTTTTTTCCCACCTTTTCCCACCCAGGTGCCTGCAGACACCAAGAACAGCCCCCACACGGGTGTCTGCCAGCACTTGCTCCTGTGTACAGTGATTAAGAGCTGGGCTTAACCTAATTGCACCTCCATATGTCAGCAGGGTGCAGCTGCTGGGTGTGGAGACACCATGGCAAGTGCTGGAGTTAACCAGAGCTTAACACATTATCACTGGCCACCTAAACTGAAAAATCTGGCTGGAAACATGTTTTTAGCCAGTGGTGAACAAAATAAGATATCAAGAAGAGCGTTTAATGTTTAAAAGTGCCATCCATGAGGCTTAATTGTTCTTAGATTTGTGTTCAAAGGTGCTGTGTGCATTCAAAGCATTTGAAAAGCAACAAATTTGTCATTGCTATTCACAGAAAAATTTTCTGTTTGGGATTTTAAAATCCTGAAGTTAGAGAGGGATGATTAATTACAATCATGTAATACACCTCTGCATGTAAATAATCCTCATTAACCCTGCACTAAATGTATAGCTTCTAGTACAGCTGTGCCTTTTCTGCTTGCTTGAAAGTCTTGAACCTTTCAGAGTCATCTTCTCTCCAATTAAAACTTTGGAAAGAATGAGCATTTGCTCTCAAAATATTTTAAGCAAAGAAAGGTAATTAATGCTAAAGTTTCCAGGACTGGGAGCTATAAATTCAAGAGAGAAGGAAAAGGAGGTTTATTTTAACAGTGAGGATTATTAAGCACTGGAAAAATTTGCTGAGGGATGTGGTGACTTCCCTGTCACCAAGGCTGGATTCCTGTGGAGGTTGTGCTCAGTGTGTTCCCCAGGTGTGGTAGAATGTCCAGAGCCTGTGGGAAAATTTCATCAGGGAATTTTTCCCCCACAGATCCCCCTGAAGCTCCAAATGGGGCAGCCCTTCATGCTCAGGTAACATTTCCAGGTAATGTTGAGTGGGCACAGCCAAACCCTTAATTCCTGCTAAGATGCCTCTTGATGGTTGTCACTCAGTAGCTGCAGAGTTTGGTGAACTAAGGAGATTGGAGTTTCCTAAACTGCTGGAATTTCTGCACATCTGTTTAGCTTCAAGATTGGGCTCACTGGAACAAAACCTGGGCGAAACTTTGAGTTGTGTCACTAACGGATGACCTAAAAATAATAAATTCAGGGCATTCTCTCAAGATAGAGCAATAATTTTCTGTTGCCTGGCAATGTCTCTGGCACCAAATACAGAGCTGGGAGTTTATTTTATGATGCTGTGCAGAAAAATTTGTTTACAGTTTTCCACTGTGATTCCCCCAAGAGGAAGAACCCATGGCTCATACAGAGAGAGCAAACGTTAATGACACCTTCTATTCATCTTGGCAAATTTATGACCAAGTTTCCATTCCTCCTTCTGTATTTCCAGAAATATTTATGCAAAGACTTGTGTTGTCTCAATTCATCCCACTTATTTTCAGTGGGAATTAGTTTGAAACTACTCTGAACAGCTTATTATAGCACAATTTACATTTTAGTTGATTTTTATGTACTCCTTTTTTAATAATCCTGTCTTCACATGACAAGCAAAAATCTTTTCCCATTTTCTTTAAGGAGGAGTAAGGAATTTTCTAATGTATTTCTACATGACATTTTATTAACCATACTGTATATTTGGTATGATTTAAAGGGAATCACACATGATGTCCTATGCATGATAGAAGAATCTGAAGACCCAAATTTCATAATATCCTTCAGGCAAGTAAGCTGCTGTATCCCCTCCAAAACAGGAGTATTTACTATCACTTGTAGAACTGAGATATTTTTGTGACTGAATTAAACCCCAGCAACAAAAAAGATAAATTGAGTGTTTGGGGTTTTTTTTTCTCCTGGAGTATACTGCTAAGAGGGGGACAGAAACCTCCATTGATTTCCTGGGCTGGAATATTTTTTTCCTATGACCTGGGATGGGCCAGCCTGCATTTTTGGGGGAATACATTAACACTGGAAAGAGGCTTGTATGGACTGACTCCATAAAGAAGATTGTGAAATAAATCATCCAGAGCTGTTCTGATGACAGTCACCTATTGCACATTTAGAAAGCAAATGCTGCTAAAATCAACAGTTTAAAATACTCTAGATTTCTTGTCTCCATTGGTATTTTAACATTTGGTCAATCCCTGTGATAACTGTAACCCCCAAATCTCCTTTTACGGTCAGTTCCATCGGAGAGGATCCTGCTGATGGAGGGAGAGCTGATCAAAATTAGGCTTGGCTGGTGATGAGCTCAACAGAGCCAGTGAGATTTTGTTCTTGTTTTCCTTTTGTTTACATGGCAACTGTCTCTTTCCTCCTGCCATACAGATGAATGTCATGTAGCACAGCAGAGATGTGCTGCCCTTTGCTTGCCAGCAGAAATTTCTAATAATTGAATCACTGGAATGCTGAAATTTAGAGGCAAGACTTTTCAAAGGAAAAAAATATCAATATGCAACCAGTTGAACTCAGTGGCATGTCAAGACCACCCTGTCACTCCTACATCTTAAAAATAATTAATTCTTTTCTTCTTGTGGGAAAGGTGATGAAGTTATCTAAGTCATCAAAATTCACTGTTCGAGCCACAGTCTTTTGCAGCATTGTGATTGTTTTAAGCATAGCCTCAGCAGCAGCTTCTTTTCAAGAAAAGAAAATAAAAAATAATTTAGGTACAGGAAAAAAATAATTCAGACATCAAACTGATCCTAACTCAGTCTGCTAAATGCTTTTTGTGGAGGACAGATTTTGAACTGCTCCTTCAACACAGGAAAACAGAATAAGTTTCATTTGTTTTCATAGCAGCTAATTGCATAATGTGATTTAGCTTGAATGCAGAGGGCTGGAAAGAATAAACAACTTAATAAGGTGCTGTGGGACTTGCCTTTATGATGCACATGTAAAGACTTGTTAAGGATAGAGGCTTAAAGTAAACTGATAAAAGCTTCTGCAGGGTGTTTACAACCTCTAGCTCAAGCACCCAAGGAGCAGGGAGCATGGATTGCACACAGTTACAACCCACTGTTTCCATTTCTTTTTTTCATCCTTATCACATTTGCTTTCAGTAAAAAATGTGATGCTTAAAGAATGTAATAATCGTGGTTGAAAAGTGGGGTTTGCAAGATCAAGTTTCAACAGGTTGATGCAGTTCCATCATATTAAATTTAAATATTAACAGTGTTTAATCAAACACAGTTCCCCTTGCAAGGGTTGTATCTTTGCCTGGATGTGTTTATCCACTTATATATGCTTTTTTGTGCCTATATGTATTTGTTTAAATATACAAAGCAAATATATTTGTGTGTATGTATATACACATAAAGACATGCCTGTATATAAAAATAAATGTGTATTATGGCAGAGGCATGTAAAGGAACAAACCTGAGCAAAACATTATTCTGCATTTAATATTCAGACTGATAGAAATGTAAAAAGGTGGAAGACAGATGAGGGCCTGAAAGTAAATGAGATGAAAAAGACCTTTCTGTTTAGATAATCATTAGTGCTGCTCATGGGAATGTGGAAGAGATTTTCCAAGTGGACACTGAGTTATCTGCTTAACCCTTGCCCTTTTGGGAAAACAGTCCTCTCAAATTTATTTTTAGACAAGTCTAGATAGAAAACCAGCCCATTTTGTTAGGGACAAGGTAGTTGCATAATGTAGGCATATGATTCTTCAAAATGTGGATGTTTGCTTTCAAAAAAAATGAATCTGGGCTTCCCATTTTTCGTTGGTGGTGCAGCAGAAGGACAGGGAATACAAGTATTAGTGGAATCTGACTTTGCCTACTCTTGATCATGTCTGCCTTGGAGTGTGTTTCAGCAGCATCTGACAAGCAAAAATGTTCTGACTAATCCTTCTTTTCTCTGCCTCAAGGAGCAGAGAATTACACACATTTTTCCAGGTGTTCATCATCCTTTGATGTGCATTAAACTCCAGGTAATTTGCTGAGTTTTTGGCTGCTTCCTGGCACTTGCTGCAGCTCTTCAGAGTGCAAATCTGCTTCAGCCATGCCAGGTTTGACATGGAAATGTTGCTTTAGTTGTGGATCATATGAGAAATCCTTTCTTACTGGACTCCATAAAATCCATAAAATCTCCTTGTTACCATGAGGATACTTTCCTGTGTCCTTCCACAGCGTGAGGTTTCCACCTTGCTGGTAAGGAAACACCTTCACCACATCCTGAGGAAGCATCAAATACCAGCACTGACATCAGGATGATTTTCTCAGACTGATGATTAAGGTTTTACCCATCTGCTGCTGTTTATAAGCCCTCAGGGCTCATCCTGTGAACTTTTCCAGTGCCTAAAATTGTCTGAAGTATTTTTGTCCCTTTTGCTTCTGTAAGGACAAGGTCTATCAGAACCAGATCTTTTGCAAGCAGGGAATGATGTTGCCCCTCGATGTTTTTCTTTTTGGTTAGAAACAGGAGTATTTAGGCAAAGAGTTCATTTAGTCACATCATCAGCCAAGCTTTTGCATTCTTATTTAAGAAATAAATTGCAGCAAAGTCGTGGAAGTTTCCTGGACTGTCCTAAAGCCTTTTGTGACTTTGCCAGTGGGTCCCAGTCCATCCATCCCATCAGATCTCTAAGAAGAGCAGTGAACCAAACAAAAATGTGGTAGATGCAAACTTATTTCATTTGCCTCCCACTTTTCAAGGCATGCACATCTCTTATCTCTCATTAAGCTGATTTCATTGATTCAGGTAATTAAATCAGCAGTGTTGCCTTTTGGAGGAGGCTGGCACACCCTTGGCTTCCACCTTTCCGTGAGAATTTGAGGCCTTAGATCAGTTTGTGAGCTCTGTCTCTCACATTGGACAATACTGAGTAGTTTTCAGAATATGTTAGAAACTAATTGCAAAGATGGAGAGCAATGAAATATGTGTGCTCATATTTATACTTGGCATTTTAGTGATAAATGAATGTTAATCACAGCAACAGTCATGCTCTCATCATCTTTCAGTGGCAGCATTAGCATTACTGTATCCATAAACTGAAATTCCTGTCATTTTCAGCAAATAACAAAAAAAATCCTCCCTGCCTCAGAGCTCTTGCAGTCCAAATATCACAAAGGACAGGGTTGTGTGTCTCCTTAACCAAAGCCAGATGTTTGATTTCAAGGAGGGAATTAAAATCTATTTTCACTGGGGATTTTTTCTCATGCAGAAGGTCAGCATGGGAGAAAGCATGCAGGAAGTTCCCCTACTGGCATTTGTGCTAATTAAGGGTGCAGAACAGATTCAGTAAATAACCCACTGCTTTCCCAAGCCAACAAACATTTTGAAAATCATCTCCTTGAGAGCTTTAAATATCAGCTCTCAATATCTGACAAAATAAGTTTTCTTGTGAATTTTTTTTCCTTATAGTTAAATAGAGTGAAATAATTCTAGTTGGTGTTTTTGTGGGAAGAAAAATCACGAAAATTATTTTCCTCCCATTTCACAGTGCATGACCACATATTTCTCTTCACCTGAGAATGCCAAAACCTGGTGTGAATTCTCTTGGCACTCCAAATGTGGAACTTCCTTGCCAGGCATCTCTCCTTTTTCCTGATTAGCTTTGCAAAAAGAGGTGATCAGTGGTTTCTTTTATGGGTTACCAAACCAGTGATGCAATATATAATCTTTATTCTTGTTTTGGTTTAGTTTGTTACCTTGTAAAAAGCCAAAAATAATAAAAAAAAAGTTTTTTTTTCCAAAGTTTGCTTACTTCAAAATATAAATCACAAATCAAATTAACTTCTCCAATTAATTTCTCAAGCTGTCTACAACCAAACCAGCCTTTAATTAATCCTATCAATTCACAAAAAAAAATTCTCATTAAAAAAACCCTGTGAGTGTGCCCTCTTCCAAAATGCCTTCAATACATAACCAGCACAATTCTGAAACATTTACATTTCTGCTTCTCCTTTCAGCAGTCTGGTATCATAAAGAAGCTGCCAAAGTTTGTGATGCCATTAGGAGGTAGGAACGATTTTCTTTTCCTGAGTACCTGGAAAATCCAAGAGTGCTGTCTGGCTGAGGCACTTTGGAGAGGGTGTGGAGTGAGCAGGAGATTTCTTGGCATCCAAAGTGGAAATATCAGTGCTGAGAAGAAACTCCTGGGAGACAAAGGCTCTTCCCCAGCGTGGTGTGGAACTGCTGCTCCGAGGATGGAGCTGCACACCCTGGAGTGCCCAGGAGGGCTGGGACTGGGCTTCCCCTCTTTACTGAGCTGCTGATGGAGCAGACCCTGCTGGGAGCCCTGGGCAAGCTGCAGCTCTGCCCTCCTCTGTTCCTGCGGCAGCTGCAGCTCAGCAGATGCTTCAGAGCGACTGGGTGGGTGAAACCACGGCAAATGCCCACATTTCCATGAGAAATGTGTCAAAAAGCAGAGTCAGAGCAGCAGCAGGAGCCTCTTGGGTGGATTAACCCAGCACTGCCTTCTGGGCAAGGCTGGATTTCTGTGCAGGCTTGGCTTGTTCCTTGGTGCAGAGGTTCTTACAGGGAGTTTGCAATCTTTATCTGGGGGAAGGGTATGAGCAAGGCCATGGAAAACACAGAGATGCTTTGATTTTGATTGCATGGATGATTTAGTATCAATTAAAAAAAATTTCAAAGCATCAGTTACACTTGACAGCCAGCCAGGATTTTCTTTTAAAAAGAGAGAAGAAAAAAGAAAAGCATTTCCTCACTGTGTACAGTGAGATCTGTGAAGCCACCAGTGAATTTTCTGTTTGTTCAGAATCCCCTCAGAGACACGGATTTGGGTTCATAACTTGCCTGGCCATTACATTTTTGGCAGAAATATTAAAAATATTCTTCTCCTTGCAGCCCAAGTTTCCCTGTACCTCAAGCTTTCATTTCATATTGGTTTTAATCATTTGTTGTTTCAGTCATCTGGTGCTTTTCTGCCCACTTTAAAAGCTCCTCACTTCCTTTGTACTGAGTAATCCAGTATTTGTTCTGGGTTAGTCACAATTACAGGTATGAACAGGGAGGAAAAAAAAAACCAATACACCTCCCCCAAACAAATGACTTTGTTCCTCCTTCTAAACAAATCTATTTAAATGTTGCTATCTTCAAATCAAGTTAAAATGTGCTGGTTTTTTGCAAACCTGACTGAATTCCTTCCTCAGTATTCATACAGTGGAAGCAGGATTCTATCCCATACCATGTCTATATCTAAGGATCCCTAAATCCAGCATTTCTGCTTTGAGGGCTCCTCCTCCTGCTCTGCTTTTAGTTCAGCTGGCTCAGGAGCACACACAGCAATAGGCCCTTCAAAATGAGAAGCTTCCTATAAACTTTTCAATTTAATGCATCAATAGAAGCTCTGGCAGAAATTGTGAAGCCAGTTCTGGTGTTTGGACTACAGATTCACCTCTGAAAGAATTTAGGAAAATCATCAGAAACATGTGCTTGGGTCTGTGTCTATGTTCTGTAACTCTTAGCTGGCAATGAGGGTTAGAGCTTATGCTGACCAACAGCAAAAAGCAAATTGTGTGTTCTGGTTGGTTTATTCTGCTGAACAGAGGCAGGTTTTGCATCTGTGTGCAGGAGATGGATTCACAAGTGGAATTTCCAGTTGTGTGCACAGTCCTCTGTCCTTCCCCTGTGCATCTCAGTTGTATGTCAGACAGCACTGGAGGGATAAAAAAGGTGAACTCATCCTTTTTCCAGAGGAGCAGCAGGTGCCTTCAGTCAAAAACAGATTCCAGGCAGCAGCAGGGCACAAGCAGTGAAGCTGGGCCAAACCTTTGGGCTGGTCACTGGGGTTTGCTGTGAGCCCTGTGGCATGGGGTGAGCAGGATGTGGCACTGGTGTCAGTGGCCCTTCCCTGACCTTTCCTGCAGGGATGTGATGGCTCAGCCAGCGAGGAGGGGCTCAGTCCCACTGCTGACACAGAGCCCCACCTGAATGGACCTCCAGGTGGACTGGCCCTTGCAAGCCCTGGGGGATGCTGAGCAGGAGACCCTCTGGCTCTTCTCCCAGTAAACCTCCCTAGCAAAGGGCAATTCCCCTCCCAGGCTGCCTTCCCTCAAAAACTCCTGGTTTAGAGCTAAAAACAAGAAGCAGGCTGTGTAATGTCTGGGGTGGGATTTACTCCCCTGCAGCATCACTAAGTCATGGATGAGGTGTGATCACATCTCATCTCCTGCCCAGCTCCTGCTGGGGATGGGATCCTGCCCTGGAAGTGCTGGAGGGAACAAGAACTTCCCTGTTCCCTGTGCTGGGATTGCACAACCTCCTGTCAGAGCAGCGGGGCCAGGCAGAGGTTCAGCCTGACCTCTGCCTGACTCTTGTTTTTGCCTCCTGCTACCAATAAGAACTTTTTCCTTATGAGTCACTTTGAAACAGTTTGTGTGTGTTCAAGGGAAAAAAAAAAAAAAAAAAAAAAAAAAAGGCAACAAAACCCGAAGATTTTCCTGAGGAACAGTTTGTTGGTGAGACAGAACAAATCACTGGGTACTGTCAGGGACTGTTCTGCCTGCACAGTTCAGTTAATGAGCTCCTAGGGCTGTCAGAGACTTTTTTTTTTTTTTTACTGTCATTTGTGTATGTCCCTTCATTTTAATGTTTTCTTCTCTGAAATGCAACAGTGAAAAACACAAGTGCTACTCTTCCACTCTTTGGGTGCCTGAAGCTCAGGGAAACAATGATCCCTTCAAAAACTTGCCAGTTTAGCTGTGCCCATCCTAACACAGACCTAAAATATGGCAAAACTGTACTTATTCTCTTCCCCTTTCTTCTCAGGGAACATAAACAAAAGCAAATTTATAGTATTGTAGCTGTGACTCTTAAAAAGTCTGAAATACTGGGATTTCTGTTCCTTCCCATCCCCATGGCTTCCTTGCAGTGGCAAATTTGACCTGTGTGACTCAGAGCCCAAGAGCTCTGTGGCAGTGGCAGATTCCAAGTCCCTGGAATCACAGACAAGCATTTTAACTCTGAGAGCTGACTAGTTCCTGAGAAATTAATTTCTCTGTAGGGAATAGACATTAAGGTGTTGACTGTATGGATTCATTTTCAGGAGCAAGAGTAAGTTTGTATTCTGGTGGCAAGAATTATTTGGGGTTTTTTTTTTTGTATTTGGCTGCAAAAAGGTTATTTCTGGCTAAGTAAGGCTGTTCCTCTCTTCTAAGACCCATTGGTCTTGCTGATTGATTTAAGCCAGTTTTGACAGATCAGCTGCAGGCTCAAAGACAATTAAGTTTCTGTGGTTTTTGTGAAGTTTAGGAATGTAGAAGAGGGAAGAAACCAAGGCACTGCCCACTAAGGGAAAGACTTGAGCTCAACTCTTGCTAAACATTTGAAATGCCACAGCAGGAGCAGTTTTAAGACTGCCCTGATGGTGAGACAAAATTCACTGGGCACCAGAAAATGAAGTCATGGTGCAGAAATCAGATGGAAATCAGGTCTCATTTGAACTGCTTGTCACTTCATTGGCAGCCTGGTGTTGCCTTTGCCTTCCTGTCCTGGATTTGTTCATTTCCACAGTGAGATCTTCAGGACTGGTGAATGGACTCCATCCATCCCCACAGTCTGCTCTGGCCATAGCCTGGACTTTCTCAGACTGACAGGCTGGAGCCAGGCTGAAGCTGTGTGAGCCTGGTGAGGTCTCTGAGTATTTACTGACAGCTGATTTGGAGAGGTTTTTGAGTGGCCAGAAGGTGGAGGGAGGTGGCTCTGCCCCTTTTCTCTGTCCCACCTGGAATTCTGCACCCAGCTCTGGGGTCCACCACATTGATAGTGGTGCTACATATTAGAGGCTGGCTTCTTCTTTTTTTTTTTTTTTTTTTTTTTTGCTTTCACTCAGTGTCAGGATTGAAACTCAAGAGATGGATTATTTTGTTAGGACTTAGTTGTTTATTAAATTATATTTATAGTGCAGGGAGTTCTGCAACACTTCTAGCTTACAAGCTAGAAGTGAGAACGTGGATCTAGCCAGTTACAAGGTCTTTTAAAGGCTAACTATTTAATTAAAAACTAACATTTATATTATTTATACTTTTGACCTAATAGCCAAACTCCTGTGACACACAGTGTGGTACTAACTATCCAATCCAGAAACTACTGCCTGAAATCATGAAGAAGGAACAGAAGGAAAAGTGACAATGCTTAAGAACCTCTATCTTGTCCCATACCTACTAGTGTACTCTAAAACCCCAAATTCCAAACCCTTCACCATGTGAAATCACACACTTCTATTCTAACTACACACTTGTGATTCCAACTTTATTGCTCAATTTTGGAAGCTTTCTCCAAGGCCCCAAGTCAAAAGCAGTGTTCTTTTGAGGGTCAGTATCAGAAAGCACAGAAAGTTTGAAAGTCCCAGGCTTCAAGATTCCAACACCAAAAAGAAGGATGTGAACTTTTCAGGGTGTACCCAGAGGAGGCCACAGAGATGATCAGAAGGCTGGAACACCTCTGCTATGAAGGCAGAGAGAGCTGGGGTGTTCATCTGGAGGAAAGAAGGCTTTGGGGAGAACTTAGAGCACTTTTCAGTGGCAAAAGGGGAATTGTGAAAAGGAAGGAGATATATTATTTTATATGGTCAAATAGTGAGGGGAAAAAAAGGAAATGTTTTTAAACTGAAGGAGGGCAGGTTTAAATTAGATATATGGAAGGAATTATTTTCTGTGAGGGTGGTAAGACCCTGGCACAGGCTGCCCAGAGAAGCTGTGGATGCCCCTGGATCCCTGGGTGTGTTCAAGGACAGGTTGGATGAGACTTGGAGCAACCTGGGATAGTGGAAAGTGCCCCTGCCCAAGGCAGGGGTTTGGAACAGGATGAGCTTTAAGGTTCCTTCAGCCCAAGTCTGTGATTCCATGATTCTAGATTAAATGATTTAATTGTTCTCAAGCTTTAGATCCTATTCATCCACAGGAAGATGTGCTGGCTTCTGAAGCACAGAGAAGTTTTTGTTACGTTCCCAATGATCTATTCCTCAAATATAAATTCCCAATGAACCCACAGTCCTGTTCCCCTCATGAATATCAGTCTGTCTTGAAATGTCATGACCATTTTCTACATCTGAAATAATGATTGCTTTATAGACAAAATAATACAAAGCAAGAAAGAAATGTTCCAGCAATGACCTTTCTGTGTCAAACCCCTTGCCTAGAGAAGATCAGGATCTTCTAAGTGGCTAATTAAATCAGAAGTGAATCTGTCTGAAGCAATAAATGCCAAAAAAGTATGATGAGAAAGCCTGCTGTCAGCCACAATATTTCAATTACTGCTAGTACAGTCTAGGAGAGTCAAATCCCATCTCCAAAAATCTGCTTCTTGATCCTGTAACATTATCCACAAATGGATTTCGATGTGGCTTTTAGCCCTTCCTTGTATAAATGGCAAACTTTAGATCAGTTTAGACATTAGAAATGTAACTGCAGAAAGTATAAACAACAGAGCTGGGAGAATTGATCAGCTCCAGATGACTGTGCCAGGAGGACTGGGATGAGCTTCCAGGCTGGAGTCCAGCTCACTTCCAGCACCACACAGCCAAGGTTTTTATTCTGAACATCTCTTTTTCCCCCCTCTGTTCCTCTCTCCACTTCCTCACCACCAAAGAGAGAGTGGGCACATCTTCTGCTGGAGTCCTAAGATAAAATCACAAAATTATTGAGGCTGAAAAAGACCTCCAAGATCATCCAGTCCAGCTTTGACTGATGCCCACCTTGTCCCCAGCCCAGAGCTCTGAGTGCCACATCCAGGAATTCCTTAGACCCCTCCAGAGATGGGAACTCCAAACCTCCCTGGGCAGCCCCTTCCAATGTTGACAACTCTTTCAGTGAAGAAATTCCTCCTGATATCCAACCTGAACCTCCCCTGGAGCAGCTTGAGGCTGTTTCTTCTTGCTCTGTCACTTCTTCCCTGGGAAACAGACAACACTTAAAAGGGATAAGGGAGAAAAGACCAACAATTTGTCTGTGAAATACAATGATGGAAAATAAGAATGTGGTAATATGCACTCATCCATGCATGTACAGATGTTCAGTTTTCCAAAATATTGATGAATCTGTAGTTTCCTTGCAGGAGACTCTGTTGGCTTGTGCTGAGCAAGTGCAACTCATCACAGTAATACAAAGAGCATGTGCTGCTGCAGGGTGTGCAGGACATAACCTTCAGATTGCTGCAATTAATACAGGACAAGGATGTGGCTGGAAGATGTGAAAAGGGCTGGACAGGACACAGGATGCATCCTTAATTGCCTGAGTGGTCTTTTCCAGTGCATTTCTAAAGACAGTAAATTGCTGTCAGCCTGACTGATGGTAACTGAAGAAATAATGCTGATATAAATCAGAACCTCAAAGAATTTGCAAATTGCAGGGTAAATCCTGAAATACACATGATTTCTGTATCCATTTCTTGTTTGGATTAATTGTCCACTGATTTTTCTCAAATTTTTATTTGGAAAGGAGGTTCTGCACATTCTGCATTTAAGAACCATTTAATTCACTACTGCAATGGAGTTCCAACTCAGATGCAATCCAATTCACATGTCAGTCTGGCATTACCTATATTTGAAATTGGACAAGACATATACTTCTTTATAGGAGTCACCAAGTAATTTCTAAGGGCTAAAGATCTGTTTTTGGTAAATGCTAGCAAAAGAATTTCAACCAAGATATTTTTCCTGAAAATTTTGATAGTTAAAAAAAGATACAGATCATGAAGAGAAATATTTATATTTGAACATTGAATTTCACAGACTTAAGGCCTCTTTCTTATGATTATTTATTTATTTATTTATTAGAGTGGTTTTTAACTCAGATGGAGTCCTCTGCCCAGAGGCTTCTTGTTGCTTTCCTGACAGGAGATGTAAGTGGTGCATCTGTGGATACATCTAACAAGACATCCTGGTGCTAAGGTGCACATTCTCCTTAGAGCAGAAATGTTTCCACATCAATTCTTTTTTTTTCTTTAAAAATAAAAGCTTTATTGAAGCATTTTGCAGTACTAATTTTCTTTTTTTTTTTTTTTTTTTTTTTTTTTTTTGCCTAGGCAAGCTTTAATTTTCGTTTGTTTTTCTTCCTTTCAATTCTCTTTTCCCCTTGATGAGCTTGATATTTGGTCTTCCAAGCCAGAAGAACAGCTCACAAGAGCCTCAATGCTACACAAGGCCCCAGCTCTGTTACCTGAACAGACCCAAATGAGAGTGGTTCCAGATCCCTTTCACCCACATGAAATTGTCTGCAGCACTGGGATATGTGTTTAAGTGCTTCTCTGAACATATTGCCTCAGCTCCAAGAGCTGTACCTGTGATTTTCCATCCTTTAGTGTCAGCTCATAAAATATCATCCTGTGCTCACTCCTTGTCTTTGCCTGAGCCAAGTGACATTGCACTGAAGTTATTGTCATGTGTTGTAAAGCTGCAGGCACATCTATCTTGGGAAAGTGCCTTGATTGTTTAGACAATGAAAAAAAAAAAAAAAGATTTTTGATTTCTCAGACCTGATTCATGCCCTGCTTATCAAGGTTCTTGATTGCCTGGCATTGCTGTGTCTTAGGGGATGCTGGAATTGAAATGAGGAGCACAGTGACAGCAACTGGACAGACAGGAATAAACATTCACATAGATATTTGCTTTTTCTCTGAGTTTGCTTTCAAGGTACAGAATTAAAGACCTTCAAAGTAGCACCACCTGATGTGTGGACAGGAACTGAATTCAAGATTTCTGTACCTGGTATTTGAGGTGTGTGAGTCTGGCTCCCAGATGTTGCATGTTTAAGGTGTGAGAGGGAATAAGTGCTCTGAAGGATAAACAGGGACTTAAACCAGCAGTTGTAAAATGCCTTTTTCTCAAAGTCAGGCCAGGGGAGCCAAGTGGAACAGGCAGAAGAGGCAGATTCCCCAGAGAGAACACGAAGGAGAGAGAAGAACCAGCAAAATTCCCAGTGGAGCATCTTTGTTTCTGTTGCCAGCTGTTATCACCTCCCTGCAAAAGGTAAAAAAGCCAGAGCACCTTTTCTCCTAATCCAAAAGTCTCTGTAAGGACAGCCTGGCTCTGCCACCTTGGAGACAAAGGGATAAGAAAGGTTTTTCCAGGATGGGCCCTACAATGGCCAGGATCACTCTCATTTCTGTTCTCATCCTCTGGGCAGCCATGCAGCAGGGAAGGGGAGATGAAATTACAGGTGAGTGATGCAAACCTGGCCAGAGGACAGCTTAGCTGGGATGTTGGGTAGATATTTCTTTGAAATAAACCAGCCAAGGTGGCCACTCTCTGGAGAACTGTCCCAGTGAGCATTTAAGGATCCTCTGTTGATAATTGAACAGAGAAAATCTAACCAAGTGAAAACAAAACCTTTGTCCCCAACCTTTCATCCCCAGGCAAAATCCTTGTCATTTCCTTTGTGCCAGGAATGAACAAGAAGAATTTCTGCTTTGTCTTCACTATTATACAAACTTTTATGAAAATTGTCTTTAAAATAAGCTTCAGCAGGAAATGATGTAGTAATGTGCCTGGCAAATTCCTAGGGGTGCATAAGAAGCTGTAGGAGACATGTTTAAATTTCATCTGTGGTATGGGCTGTAATTCTGAAAAATCCTAACCAAGCTGTAACTGCTAAATGAACCCCTAATTTACTCTTTATTTCTGGTTTGATTCATTTAGATGAGAATATACTGTGATTTTTGACTGCTCTTCATTGTTTTTCTTTACTTGAGTGGTTTTGTGAGTCTCAGTTAAATATAAACCATATTTCTTAGAACCTTGCAGACTTTTCTGTTATTCTGTCAAAGCCACAGCTGAAAAGAGGTTTGCAGAGATTAGAGGCAATAGAACCCCCATCCTAGTGCCATTTAAAGTAAATGCTGTTGACTTTAAAATTTGTAATTTGTAGAAAAATTGAGTCTGTGATTTTTTTTTCATGTTTTGGAGCATTTGCATTTCAAAACTGAGCTTGAATCTGCCCTCCATGAAGCTGTTCCAGCAGTTTATTTTTAAGGTTATATCAAGACAAGAAAGGGGCTTATCTTGCAGTGTTACTGCTCTCCAGTGAGAAAAGATTTTGCAGATCCAAGGTCAGAGTGGCTCCTGTGGCACCTGAGTGGTGAAGGTTCCAGAACTGCAGCTCTGTCTGTGGCATAAATGCTATAAAGCATTTCTTATTGCTGTTTTTTGGTCATGCTCTCAGTTCTGATCTGGATTTAACCTTGAGTTTCAAGAAGCCTGTTCCAGCCTTTGCTCCCAAGCTTTCAGTGTTAATAAAGGGTTTACTTTAGCTCTTTATGTTCTTGCTTGACATAAAAAAATTTAAAAAATTATATTTTCATCATGATGCTGAAAGCAGGTGGTATCTGAGACAAAATTGTCAAATCCAGAAATGATAGGTGTAACATATCCATTGTAATGGCAGGTGACTGCCTTCTGCTGTGCCATTGACTTCAGCTTTGAGTCGCTGAGAACAACAGCCAGTGCATTTTAATTCCATTTGATTGTGCCATAATCCCATGGATGGGAGTAATGAGAACAGAAAGCCAATTTGCTAAAGAGCCCAGATTGATCCAAGCCACATTGCTCAGCAGCAAACTGCTGTCAGCAAAACAATTGAACTCTGTGAGTGTCAAAGCTTGTTTTGGGTGGTATGGAAGTGATGGAGGGGGCAAAGGTTGGTGCTGCTGCAGCTTTCCCTGACACTTTCAGCCCAACTTCTTGCACTGAGGGCATCTTTTTGTACCACCACAGCCTTATCTCAGAGCTTCTCTTTAGGCTTTGGCAGCCTCATTCTATACCTAGTGTGTGTATATATATATATATATATATATATATATATATATATATGTACGTAGTATCAATGTTTAAGTATGAAATATGACTTCATATCTGCTCTGACAGCTGTAGCTTCCAATTATAAACTGTGTCTAATTCTACACCATCTTATTCTCAGTTTCATACCTGTATTTATGTTGCACATTGCTGTAGAGACTGAGCCAGCTCAGCTGACACTGGAATTTTCAGCTTTCCAGTGTTATGTCCTCGCTGCAGCCTCAGCTCTGCACGGACAACACAAATCCTCAGTGCTCTCCTTACTCAGGTTTTCCCTTCCAGTCCCTGCTTTGCTCTTGCCAGGCTTTATGTGAGTTCTGGAGAAAAGGAGGGATCACAGGGATGAGGAACAAGGCTGAGCTTTTGCTTCTTACCTGCCCTACTCCCCTCTAACCTGATTTTATACTGTAACTCCTTAATACAGGAGTTTCCCTTCCTTGTTTTCATGAACATTATTTGTCCTGCTCCTGCCTCCTTCCCTGGTCACAAGAGATGTTTGTGCACTTTCTCCAGGGAAAGGCTATAAGCAAAATTATTTAGGTATTAATTCTGTTCCACTCTGGTTTTTAGCCATTCAGGTTACAAACTAATTAAAAAAAAAACAAAAAAACAAAAAAAAAAAAACAAAAAAAAAAAAAACAACAAAACAAAAAAAAAAAAAAAACAACCCAAACAGAACAACAAATAAAAAAGCAGAAGCAAGATTATTTCCACCCCCTATACCTCCATGCCTAGAAGCATTTGCAGAGAAAGGTATTCTTGGAGCAGTCTTAACACATGGCAGGGGAATGCTTTCCAAAATGCAATGACAGCTGCCTGCTTCTTGTCAGGCACTTGTGCCTCATGTGAGGTGTTAATGGATCAAACCCACTGAATAAAAAGCAGCCCTTGATCTCTGATTCCTGCTCCAGAGCCCACGTTGGTTTTCCTTTCCCAGAGTTACCCTAAATTAGCCAGAGGGAGAGGTCACCTCACTCTCTGGCTCACCTCTCCTTCCATTTCCTCCTGCACAGCCATGTCCTGTCAGAGCTCCATCCCTGCCCTTGGGATCCTCCCCTGGCTCAGGCAGGGTCTGGGCTTGAGCCAGGCTTTGAGCCAGGCTGGGCTCCTCCTGTGCCCCTGGGCCACCTCCTTCCCTCCCTGCTCAGGGACAGGGAGCAGCCCAGGTGCCTGGAGGGATGTGGAGACCTCCAGCCCCTGTCCCAGAGTTCAGGGAGCAGCCCAGGTGCCTGGAGGGATGTGGAGACCTCCAGTCCCTGTCCCAGAGTTCAGGGAGCAGCCCAGGTGCCTGGAGGGATGTGGAGACCTCCAGCCCCTGTCCCAGAGTTCAGGGAGCAGCCCAGGTGCCTGGAGGGATGTGGAGACCTCCAGCCCCTGTCCCAGAGTTCAGGGAGCAGCCCAGGTGCCTGCAGGGATGTGGAGACCTCCAGCCCCTGTCCCAGAGTTCAGGGAGCAGCCCAGGTACCTGGAGGGATGTGGAGACCTCCAGCCCCTGTCCCAGAGTTCAGGGAGCAGCCCAGGTACCTGGAGGGATGTGGAGACCTCCAGCCCCTGTCCCAGAGTTCAGGGAGCAGCCCAGGTGCCTGCAGGGATGTGGAGACCTCCAGCCCCTGTCCCAGAGTCCAGGGAGCAGACAGAGGTGCCCTGCTGGAGGAAGGAGCAGGGGCTGGGGTTTCCAGCAATGCCCTCACTCTCCATATTTTCCTGCTGCTCCAAGAGCAGCACAGATTCCCTGCTGGGAGCTCTGTGGCTCTCACACTGCACTCCCTGGAGCACAGCCCAGCACCAACTCTGCCTTTTGCTGCAGGAGGGAGGCAGAGCAGGGCTGGGCTTCCAGAGGACATTTCTAGACACCAAATCTATTCCAGGTTTTCTTCTGGACTGTCCCTGCACTACAAATGGATCCTCCTTTCCAAAGCTCTTTTCCCAGTCCTGCTCAAATTGCACAAATGCCTTTTGTTTAGCTGGGAAGCTAAATGTGATAAAAGCACAGGATTCCTGAAAGCTTGACAATTTTTTTTTCTTTCCATGTTTCATGTTTTCAGGCAGGAGATAAGTTGTACAAATGAGATAAGCTGTAAATGTTCTAATTCTATGCCTGTTGTGTATATTGTGTTAGCTTCAGTCTGTCTGTTGGCTGGCCCTGGTGCCCTCAGAGCTCTCAGAAAAAAAAACCAGTCCTGCTATATTTGAATCTCTGCAGCTAATTCATATTTATTCTTATTAAAGTTTCTTCTGCTTTGGCTAGAGGATGATACAGGCATTTTAATTCCATCTGATCTGCTTCCCAAATGGGACACAGGGTGACTCAGCCCCTCTGGCTTCTATAACATCTCATTAGGAGCCAGCCTGATGTCTGTACATGACTCTGGGTTGCTTACTGCTAATTCTTAAACTCCATCTGCTTCTGTTGCTGTTGCTGGGGTTTCTTTCTGTTGTTTGATGTTGGGTTTTTCCCCCTATCCCTGCTGAAGTATTTCGGTTTTAAGTAAAGCATATAACAAGTTCACTCCTCATCAGAAATGGTTTCAGAACTCTGGAAGTTGGGTGATGTTGGAACTCTGGTCACTGAGAATTTCAGACTTTCTGTGCTGGCAGGCACTGACCCCCAGGAGAACACTGCATTTGACCTGAGGCTGTGGAGAAGGCTTCCAAAATGGAATGATTGAACTGGGATCATGGGTGTGCAGTTTGAATAGAAGTGTGTGATACCAGATTGTGAAAAACTTAGAGTTAAGGTTTTAGAATATAGTAATATATATAAAGCAAGATGGAGGTTTTAGGGCAGAGGCTTGTCCTTCTTCACCTTCTTCATGGGTTTGGATGATATTTTGTAATTGGGTAGAAAAGTCCTCATTGCAGGACATGGGTAGTTGGTTATTGGGTAAAAGTAAAAATAATTTAGGTGGCTTTTCTAAAGTGGGCAGTTTACCCTTAAAAGGCCTTGAAGAGAGAGAGACAAAGCTCCAACCCCAGACCTGTGTGAAATGATGCAGTTAATGACCTTATCACTGACTTTGTTTATACTCAAAGTCAATGAACCTCTGCAGGTTTCCAGTGGAGTGATGAACAAGGTCTGCTACAAATGCAGAGAGGCAGCACAGGATCTCCAGGAATACCTTCTGTGTCAGATACCTGCAGTGCTTCCCAGTGATGTATGAGTACCCAGTTTTAGCCTGGGGTGATGTCTGAGGGATGTCTTATTCCAGACATCTACTGTGACTCATCTGCCCATGGGTTCCTCACCCTTTGTTCCCTTGGTAGTCAGTGGAGGGTGATGAAGGCTTTGGCAGCAGGAGGCTGGAGTGGGCTTTGGATGACTCTGCCCTGCAAGTGCCTATTGTGCTCTATTGTTAATTTGTATTAACGTATGTAAATTTCCTTAATAGCAACTTGAGTTAAATTGCCCTTTTCCCACCTCACACCTGAAGGCACCAAGAACTCCTAATTCTCTGCCAGTCTTCCTCCTTTCATGACCAAAGTGATGCCTATGACAAGCACTCACTACCAGTTCTTTCTTGTGTCTGTTTTTTAAGTGATGTTCTACCCAATGTCAGCCTTCCTGGAAATCATTCATCCATGTTGGTTCTGTCACTGCTTTCTTATAACACTGTTTTTCACTGGATATGCAGGGAACTTCTGCTCTGGGGTGACAAGTTAATGCTGATCCCTTTCTTTCCTGTTTCTATTTCCTAGAAAAAGGCCTCTCTTTGCTAGGGTACCATCTGTGCAACTACACCCTGACCAAAAGTGTGTTTAAAATGGTTGCCTACCAAAAGTCCTATGAGAAGAAGACATCCTGTGGAGGGTGGATCCCCTGGATGGTGTGCCCCCAGACACACTACAGAACAAAGTTTCACAGCATTGAGGTCCCTGAAACCATCACTCTCACAGATTGCTGTGAAGGATATGAACAAGTTGGACTCTACTGCTCCTTAGGTAAGTTTTAATCAGATTAAGAGAGGAAATAAATGCTTCTTGTGGAAGAAGATTCACCTCAGCTGGGATGTGTAAATTAATTCAGTTCTGGGCCATAGGTTTATATTCACTGAAATAAATGAGTTTAAAATAGTGGACAGTAAACTTTGTCCAGTATGGCAAGGAGTAGACACAGCAGACTAAAGCTCCTGATTCTTGCTCTTTGCCACCTCTAGTCACAAATTCACCAAACTTCCAGGGGAGCCTGAGGAAGGCACCTGCCTGTTGGCCCTCAGGGCTCATTACCTGGCCAAGAGCAATAATTCACTGTCTGGTGCAGTGTCTGCTCTGAGCCTGCCTGCATTTACACCAGGAGCTTTCTCCTCAAAAGTAATTCAGGATGCATTTGGGATAACATCTCCTCTGATGTGGAGCAGGGTTTGTTCCCAGAATGCAAACCCAATTTTGGTTCATATTTAAAACAACCTGTGACCTCAGGGCAACTTGATGCCAGATGCTTTCCAACCAAAACTACACCAGGACCCATTTCCTTGGTTACCTATGGCTGTGTGGGAGGTCTGAGGAACTTTTTGGTGGATCTGATCTAACATCTGAGTGTTAATAAAACTCTACTCAGGAAGAATTAATCACCATTGTCTCAAGATGGAAGCTTTTCCCCTTCCCACATCAGGGTTACCAGTTGTCAATCAGAAATTCCCAGTTTTATCAGAACTTGAGATATAGATGGGGAGGATTCATTTGGGATAATGAACTTTCTTTTTCAAGTGGATAAATTTATATGCTTTTAAGCTGAACAGGCATCTTGAATTATCTAAATCAGCATTTTCTGTCGTACAGAAAAGTTCTGCAGGACATAGTTTTGTCTCTGATTTTCAGTATGACATTGCATTTTCTCAATTTCCACTTTTCAGTATGTACATAATCACACACAGGAACAGCAGCTTGAGAGGAAAGGTTCTGTTGCAGCCCTGGCCCTTGTTTTGGGTCATAAGACTTGGGTGACTCAGATCTGTGGGAATGTCCCCAAACCTGCTCCTGGATCATATAACGTGGCATGAGGGGGATGAGCCATATGTCCTGTCATGGGATCTGTCAAGAACAATGTGCTCATCCCACATTTAAGTTGCTTCAGAGCATTGGAAAAAGAACTTCCAAACTTTTTTTTCCCACCAGGAGTTTTCTCCACAGTCACAGGTAGAATATTGTGTCTAGGAGGATTTTAACAGAAGGATGGGAACACAAAAATGATTGATGTGTTTTACTTGTTCCTAAAATAATTTGCTAGAGAAGAGACATTAAAGCATAATTCCTAATTTACTGTATCCTGCTATTGTTTGGCTCCAAGCATGTGGAGTCCCAGCAAAGCAGAATTTGAGCTGCAGGTTACTGTGTGCCCAAGCAGATTTGTCAGACAGGCAAAGGATCTGCTGCTGATCATCTCTATTTTCCAAGCATCAGTTCCATGCTGGGGAAAATCTCCAGTACATCTAATTATGCTTGAAAAGCAACTTCAGCGAAGTCTTTTGGATATACAGACATGTGCATACATGTGTGCCTGTGAGTATCAAATGGCAATCAGAGAAAATGGCTTTTTAAATTCTGTAGTACAAGGAAAGAGCTGTACCAGCTAAATGTGGAAAAGTCACCATGGTTGTCACTGTTTGCATGAGAAATTCAGGTGTTTCTGAACCTCTGAAAATCAAGACAATCTTCTTGTGTGGAAAAAAAAAGTATCCTGGTAACACTTGAAATACATTTTTCCCAGTATAATTCTGTCTCTTAAAAGCATCTCTAGGGATATTTTAGGCTTGAGAGCTGTTGATGATTCTGTTTCATCTAACATGAACAAATCTGTAAATCTCTTAAATCTCTTGTAAAGCTTAGCTGCAGAATTTCCAACCTGCCCTTGCCATGTTGCTGATGGGCATTCTGGGCAAGTTTGTCCAAGAAATACTGTGGTCACCCTGACACTTTTTCCTGTCAAAGTTAATTTGGGAATATTTTAAACCTTTTTAAGGATTTGTATGGCTTCTAGGTGATTTCCATGTTTACATTATTCTGGTATCTTTGCTTTTCAGGGCATTAGTCATAAATTCTGTGAATGGTAATGCACTGTCTAGACACAGTCTTAAATAAATGATGAGAAGAGAAACTGGAACTGCAGAAATTACTGCACAGCACGCTGTTGAACTACTGTTATTTTCTTCTTGACGTTATCCATGCTGGCTCCCCATCCTGCCAGGAGTGGAAAGGGCTCCATGACCTTTCACAGCAGCCTGTTCCTGGCCACTCCTCATCTTCTCTTCCTAGAAGGAAACAATTACCCCTGCCTGGGATATGGCAGGCCCTGCTTTTATTATTTATCAGCTGTTGGGAAAAAAATGTCTAGATCACTGGTCAAGGTGCTCTGGTAGTTCTCACTACTTGTGTGTCTGTCTATTGGGATAATGTTATAGGTGCATGCACTGTAATATTTTAAAATAGCAGCTGAAAAGTTAAATATCTAAAAGTTAGGAAGTGCTGGAATTAATTGTTAAGGCAGAATTAAATAAACCAACCTTTGTTTTCTCTCTTTTTGGCCATTCATACAGATCAGTGAACTGTTTTAATTACCTGATCCAGCTTTTCCCAGTGCCCAGGGATGATGGAGCCCCTAGAGTGTCCCATCCTGACCTCCAGATTCAATGCTCTGCTCAGCCTCTCACTGAATAGAGAATTATTTATCACCTCTTAAGGTGAATCCTGGGGGATTCACAGGCAGCAATTTGTCTTCACAGAGGCTGTGGGAAGTGAAGGAGCTTCTGAGTCTCACAGATGGGCAACTGAGCTGCAGAGAAACTGAGATCAAACCATTCTGTGTTGGTTTCAGACCTGCTTTTCAGTTTTCATTTTTTTCATAAATTCATTCTGATTTTCATGGTGCTTAGTGCTGCTTTTAACAACTTGTTTGGTTGGGGCACAGGCTGCAGGTCAAGCTCCTGGACCTGTGAAACCCACAGCTCTGAGAGGTTGTTTCACCATACAGAATTTCTCCCAGCATCTTGTCTTTTAGATAGAGATAGGATCCAGCTCTCCAGGCTTGTTTGCAGCTGCCTGAATGGATGGTATGGTTATTTCTCCTGCTCACTGGCTTGCTGCCCACTTTCCAGCATAAGATGAAACCAGAGAGCTCCTTATCTGCCATCTAACCCTGCCTGGTCCCCAGCTAGGGAGGGAAAGAGTCCCTCAGCACATCTTGAAAGCTTAAAAGCACTCATGTACAAAAATGCCTTGAAATAAGAAGGCCCAAGACAAATTTAACTGTGGAGTTTCTTGAGAGCACTTGATTTGCAATGTTAAAGTCATGCTTTAATCAGCATGCCTCATGCACAACCTCTGAAGGTGCTCAGAAAAACAACTACAAAGTAAAAAATGGTCATTGTAGGTGTCCAGGCAGCTCTGAGCAGGGCTGGGACCTTTCAGAGCTGCATGCAGATGTTCCCATGCTGAACCAGAGCACAGGAGCTGGGGCACAGCTGTGCCTGTGCCTGGCTGTCACAGGAAAGGCAGGGCACAGTGCTGTCACACATGGGCAGCCCTGCAGCATCAGCCTGGGATGGGAAGGTGCCAGAATGTCCTGTGGGACTACACCCAGCAGCAAGTGGCTCTGGCTGCCCTGCAGTTTGTGTCCCTTGTGTGCCCCCAGCAGCTGCAGAAATGGGATTATTGCCATCCCTGCCTGTTCCCCATGGTGCCTGCTGATGGGAATCCTGTCTGGGAATTGCTTTGTCCCTTTTTGAGCCCACTGAAGCTGTCTGCCTCCACACCCCCTGTGCTGACAAGCTGCAGAAGTTCCCTCCTGTTTGGGTAAAAAAATGAGTTCTTTCACCCATTCTATTATTGTGGGCTCTGGTGAAAACCAACTCCACCTTCACCTTGCCCCTGCCTTTGGGATTTTGTAAACCTCCATCACTTCCCCTCAGCCTTTTCTCCTCCAAAGCAAAGGCAACACCCAGGAAGAGAGTTAAATATTTGTCAGATGCTGCAAATCAGCACAAATCCCAATTAAACCCCTGGAGAAGCAATCAGGATGGAAAATGTCCACCTGAGCAAGTAAAGCCTACCAATGCTCCAAGACCCCAAACCCAGGGTTGTGTGATGAAAGCTGCCAGCCTCCTTTGGAACAGACTTTCCCAGGAGCTTTCTCTGTAATTTCATAGATTTGTCTCCACCTTCTGATACCTGAGACAAATGCAGGGTGCTGCTCCCTGGCTCTGCCACACCCTCTGGAAGAAAGCATCCCTTCCAGAAGGAAGGAGGCAGAGGAAGGGGGTCATGGCTGAGCTAATGCTGTCCCTCAGCATCAATGCCCCATCCTGCAGTCACAGCAGGTCCAGCAGCTGTCCAGAGACAGATTGGCAAAGTGACCTTTGGTTGCTAAGCTGCAGTTCTGCTTCCATACATTTATGTAAATAACAGAGAACTTCATCCAAATGACAGAGGAGTTGGCTGGCTTGCTCCTCACTGCTTGCTTGGTAGGTGACTGTCCCCAGCATGATTGAAGAGAAGGGCATAAATTGAATTTCCAAAGTGCATCTGGTACAATTAGGCAGAAATGTGAAGTGAATCCATCTCTGTTTCCGCTGATCTGAAAACGATGACCTTTTGATTTCAGATAAATGGCTGCTGTGGCACCCAGCCAGGATTCAATAGTGTTTTCTGAGATTGCATGTGACTCATTAAACAATTTACACTGCAGTTAAACATACCAAAAAAAAAAAAAAAAAAAGACCTAGGTGGGATCTATTTTTTTTTTTTTTTTTTTTTGCTATGAACCTCAAACCTGCTTGAACTGCACCTGAATCTCAGAGGTGAAGGAATTTCCATGCCTGGGTCCAGCTGGCCATGATCCACCTGGTTTGAACAGTAAGGAGCACTGGTAAACAGGGAATTTTCAATAGGGAGATTGCTTGGTGCTTGTGCAAAATCCAGTGTGAGAGGCTGCTTTGCTCCCTGCACAGGAGGCTGAGAAGGAGCAATCACTTGAGGCTGGGAATGTGTGTGAGACTCAGCTAAGGGCAACAGAGGCTGTATCCCACCTTAATGTGGCTTTGACCATCATGAGGGATATTTCTAGGAAAAGGATCTGTTTGGGGGAACCACCTGTAGTGGCAGCCCCAGAGAGAAGAGGACCTGGAACGTGCATGTGGCAGCAGGTTACATAGATTGAGTTTAAATCTTGGTTAATCAAGATCATTTCCCTGCCTAAGAAGGTTGCTTTGCTGAGGCCAAAAGTGCTAGATTCAATATCCCCTCCTTCTCCTCAGAAACCTCACATTTAATCTCATCCAGAGCCTTGGGATAACAGAAATTGTAAACCCACAGAAAAACTGACTGTTCATAATAGATTTATAATTTGCTGTGGACCTTCCACTTGCTATGGGCTTTATTACATCAAATGTGGTTTTCCTGCACCACAACTGTTTCTATGGCAAAGATCAGGTTCATTTTTCTCCTGGCTGACTTGAATTGCCCAGTAAAGGATCAAAAACCTGGAGGTGCAAAACGAATGGAAAAGAGATTTCTTTTGGCTTGCTTAGAAAGACCAGAGCTGAGCATTGCTTGGAGCTGTGTTTGAGAGTGTGGGTAAAGAAGTGAGTTTGTAGGGCTTGGAAATATTTCCTCTTTTCCTCCATAGAAGAGATTTAGAGCTGGCACTGACCCAGAACCACTGTCTCCCTTGGCTTGGGAAGCAGCAAGCTCCTGCCTCAGCTGCCCTCTCTGCAGGGCTCTCTGGTGTGGGCTACCAACCTCCTGGAGTGGCCAGCTGGAACAGAATTGCTGCAACTAAGGTTGAACTTGTGCCACAAAATGTTGAATTAAAGTTCTCAATTTCTGTCTTACACAGTACCTGCTTTCTTTGATCATTGTGTATCATTTGGATTAGTCACAGCTGACACCAGGCACATTTTCTGTTTCACAGTGCTGCAGTGTCTCCACGTTTGGAAACTTAACTATGAGCCCATCCATCCATAATTATTAATGGAAAGTTAGAAACTCAAAATTTCTGTGACAGAAATGTCATGGACAAGAGAAAGATCTGAGAATATTTACACCCCTGAAATGAAATAATGATATTTTAGGCTGCTGTTTTCTTCCCATTAAAAACTCAGAACAGACACGCTTCTACAATGAGGAGGAGGTGTTTGGTATAAATTAAATATCACCATTTTATGGAAATGACTGTCTGTATTTTTGTTCTCAGAAATGTTTTTGTTACTTAGCACTCAACAGATCCAGTGTATTTGCCTCAAGACCTGGGATTTGTCCAGTGAAGGATATGGAAACATTTGATTATCCTTGCACGTTCGATACTGAATGTCCAGGGCTGAAAAAATGCTGCAGCTCATCCAAAGGAGCAGGCTGTGTGGATCCTATGCCAGAGGGTATGTTACTGATAAATTCAACACTGCTTCTAATAGAAACATCCCTAATTTTCCCTCCTGAGGGTGGGAGTGGGCAGGAAAACTGTTACCATAGCTCTTCCTAAAACAAATATGGGAATCTGCCTTGGGTGGATTCCAGGATATTCAGCTTCAGTGCTTGATTAGTGAGTGCTGTGTGGGTGCTGTGGGTCCAGCAAACCTTCCTTGGCTCCTTCTCCTTGGCTGCCTCCTCTGCCTGTGCCATATGGCAAACGGGGCCCTACCCCTCACACTTGCCAAATTAAATCTTGCTTTGTTTGCTCAGAGCCTCCCTGAAGCTCTGTTGTCTTCTGTAGCACCAGAGCTCAGATGACTTGGCTCTTTTATTTCCTGTGCTGCAGGGAGGATGTTCTGGTACAACGTGACAGTGCTTGTGAAAATGGATTTTAATGAATTAATCCGGGTGGATTCCCACCTTCTGAATCATTCCCGCCTTTTGCACTCCATGGTATGTACAACACTGAACTCTTCCCTCGTTGTGCCCATGATTCTGTTACTCAAAGGCCACTCTTTGCTCCCCCTGTGCTCTGCCAGATTGATTTTTTTGGGCCCTGTTTCTGATTATTTCTGTATTACTGATTACTGAATGTCAGCTGTGTCCTTAAGCAATTCAAGTAACATTGATTTATCTTCTTTAGCAAACTTTTCAGGTCTCTTCCAAGGGCAATTTAAAGACATACTGAAATAAAAGGGGGTTTTCCTGCTTGAGTAGTGATTGCTCCAGCTCTGTCTCAGTTCAGTTTTGGACCTATGACAGACTGGGACCAGACTTTAAGACCTTCAAAGGCTGATGTTTTCTGATATGGAATTTTAAGTTAAGCCTTCCCAAGACAAACCTGTCTGGCATAATCTGTGGCACTGATGGACAGGAGAATAGAAATGATAACAACAGCATGGGTGTAATTCTTCCTCTTATCAGATTTCCCCTTCTCATAGCCTAAAAAAGCAAGAAACCCTGGTCCTGTTGCTGTGTAGTAGGGAGAAGGGGCAGGGATCCACCAAGGCTTTTATATCTTGGTGTAAAACAAGCTGTGTGAAAGTCAAACACTCAAGAAAAGGGCAGTTGAGGTGAAGCTGTTCAATGAGCTGCTACTGAGTGTCCTGCTGTCTGTTCCACTGACTCTTAATGCTCAGCCCACCAGCAGATCCCTTCTCCCATTCCTGACTCTCACTTGGGATGGTTTGGTGTCTCTGGGGTCTCTCTGTTGCTCTTAATCACACCCCTCATCCTTTCCCTAATTTTTTCTACTCCCTTTGCCAGCTGTCCATTTAGCTGTTCAGAGTAAGAAGTGCTGGACAGCTTTATTGCTGAATTGTCTTGGCCTGTGTAATGCATTGTAATCCACTGAGACTTTGCAAAGCAGGACTTTTCTCACCTCTTCCTGGGTTATTCCTTCTGCCAAAGCATTTTGAGACCAGCTCCACTCTCCCCTTATCCTGGCATTTCTGTAATGTAAATCTGTTGTGAAATGTGAAAATAAGAACTCACCTTGCATAAATACATGTCTAAATGTTACCACTTTGCCATGCTTTCTGAATTTCTGAATTTCTGAATTTCTGAATTTCTGAATTTCTGAATTTCTGAATTTCTGAATTTCTGAATTCTGCACTCAGATGATGATAATAACCATTGCATAATTCACCTGCTGGGAAATGCCCAAGGTGCTGCAGTGTTATGCTGCCCTGTTTTCCAGATCTCTGGTGCACTGCAGCCCCTGAATGCCTCAGTGCACCACATCCAGAGCAGCCCTGGGGACATCTACACAGGGACAGTGGCCTCCCAGCTTCTCCTCGGATTGCAGCACCCAGCTGCCCTGGCAGAGGTCTCCTCCTCCCTGGAGGCCATGGTGAAACGTGTGTATGGAGTGATTGACACACAAGTGCAAGGTTTGCAATCCACATTTTAGGGGCTTTCACCCTTCTTCACGTGGCACCTCATTTATATAACCATTAAACATAGCACAGAGGATCTTGCAAACTTTGCAAACACATCCCTGACCTTTCTGTAAGAGGATGGAGAGTTAATGGTTATTTTGGAGTGAATATTTGGAAGGGAATGCTTCTGAACCCTCAAATTTATTTTCTCCAATATCGTAGTTTTTCAGATGAAAAAGCAAATATGTGCCTATTTGTACCACAATCATTAGCTGTATTAAACAGACTGTTAAAAAAACCTGTTTTCTTGGGAAGCAGACATATTCTGTTGCCATGTTAGTTCCAGTAGCTTGTATGAAACAAGTAATATTTATAGTGTTAATTATTATAGCATATTACTATATACTTTCTAAATGCTACATAAACATTTTATTATATTAATTTTAAATTATGCCAATCTACTTATTGCTCTGCAATTATGCAGAAATGAATCAAAAGCAGCATTTTCAATGCTCTTAATTTTGTGTTTATTCAGTCCAGCTTTCAGTGAAATCACTGGATAGTCCTCCTTCTCCTGTGCTGACATCTCAGGTTTGGATGGCATCCTACAGGGGTGAGCTGGAGCTGCCCCTAATTGTCCCCTAAATCCAAAGAATTGGGGGAAAAAGTGATAGGGTGATTACTGTGTTTTAATTTTTTTTTTTTGTTAGGGTTGGGATTAAATGTATGAGACAGCATTTTTTGTTTGGATGTTTATTAATTCTTATTTTTATTACAGTCTCACAAACTGTGAGTTCTACTGCACTTCAAGCTAACAAATTAAAAATGGAGATGTATCTTTCTACAAGGCTTTTTAAGGGCTAATTGTCTAATTAAGAAATGACACCTAAATTATTTTTACTTTTAACCTAATAACTAATTACTTGTGGCCTTCAATGTGGACTTTTTCTATTCAATTAAACAAGATCAATCCAACCTATGAAGAAGAAGGTGAAGAAGAATGACAAATCTCCACCCTAAAACTTTCATTTTGCTTTATATATATTACTATATTCTAAAACCTTGTGGTTTTACATAATTTTATTCAAACTACACATCTATAATCCTTGTTCTGTAATTTAATTTTGGAAGCCTTTTCTACAGCCTTAGGTCAAAATCAGTGTTTTCTTGGGGATCAGTGCCAGTCAGCATAGAAAATATAAAATTATCAGTTTTCAGGGTTCCAACAGGTGATAACATCCAGAATGGCTTTAACAGCATTACTGCAGATTTACACTGAATTTAGCATAGCCAGAGCCTGGTCTACACACAGTGCAGATCAATCTTGATGCTGCTCCCAATATCTGTGCAAGGTGTGTTGTTTTTCCTAGATGTCAACGAATGCTCCTATGCTGAGCTCAATGCTTGCCCTGAAAAAAGCAGCTGTGTAAACCTGGAGGGTTCTTACAGCTGCCAGCCTCAGCATGAACTTGCCACTGTCATTCCCTGGCTGAGCCCAAGGAAGGAAGGTAAGAAGTGCAGGGCTCAGCTTGGGAAGTGCTGAGGGTGTTCCTGCAGGGCTTTGTGCTCCTCTGCAGGAGTCACCTGGAGCATGAGTGCCCCTTCTCCTCCTGTTGGGACAAAATGCCACATAAACCTGTTACCTATTTCTGATAGAAATGCAGAGTATTTATTTCACAGTCCCTTGCTGTTTCCTCAACTTCACCCTCAGCTGTCCTCACTCACCTGCCAAAACCAAAACTTCAGACCCTACAGGTTCTCAGAGTAAATCACTTCCTGTCAGTGCATCTCCCCAGCCTCTTGAGAAACAACTGTATTATTTCTACAATTTTCTCTTTTCCTGTTTTGCCTGGGCTCAGTGGTTGTATGATCCCACCCTGATCTGCTGCACTGCTGCTGAGCCCTCTGCTGCAAGCAGCTGGAGTTTGGCAGTGGCTGAAATAATTCCTTGTAGTACCAGTTCAGCAAAATATACTTACAGCCCACAGACATCAATGGGCCTGCTAATAGGCTTTAAGATAATGAGATGTATAACTGCTTCAATGCTTTAGTTAGAAAACAATTTTACAATCCCTTAATCCCAAAAATTAGGATAATGTATTACTTTATGCTTTTGTGATATGATAATACTTTTATTTTCTATTTATACTATGTCTATTGCTGCTTTTCATGTGGAAAACATGAGTGGTATTATTTTGGATTTGCTTTCTTAGAAATACTCTAATTATTTGATTATGATTTTTCCCTAGGCATTGTAGCATCTACTCCAAGTTCAATAAATGCTGTTAAGACTGGCAGGAGCTCTCCTTCTATAAGGAAATCAAGTCTCTTGTCCATAACCAACCAATCTACAAATGCTGGGTGCTGTAAGTAACCTTGGATTTTAATAAATGTTTTCTTGATTTGTGATGGGAACAAACCTCAGTAAATTTGTGTTTATATGGGTGATCCAGCCCTTTCAGGCAAGTGTTATTACAAACCTTTTAACAACACCCTGTTCTGTGGGAGGAAATAGGTTTAAGATGTTCTTTGAGAGTTCAGAGAGACAGGCAAGATATTTTTGATCTTCATCCACAACTTGATTGAAGTTGAAGCCAGAGGAATTAAACTGAGGCCCCTCTAGTGCAGAAGTGGTTTTGGGGGTGTTTGGCAGCCACCTGGCTCAGAGTGCTGGAAACAATTGTGTTCTATTGAAGCAATTTATGAAAACAACCTTTTTTTCTTAGTCTAACCATTAGCATGGAAGATTTGGAGCTTTGGCAGCAGCATGCCATGATCTCTGGGCTAGCATGGGGTGTGATGCTCATCTCACCTGGCCCCAGCTCTCCCAGCAGAGGTGTCTTGTCTGGGCTCTGTCTCTCTCTCTCTTGCCAGACAGACTGGCTCTGCTGCAGGGCAGCTCATCCTACCCAATTTAAACAGCTCCTCCTCCCAGCAGAGGATCATCCCTAAGGGCCCTGGCTTTCCCCATTGACATGACAATGATTGCACTGCACTAGAGTGGAATAACAGGTGAAGTGCTGCACACCACTCTCCCCCAGCCTCTGTTAGCTGGGCTCTGGGGGGGTTTTCCAGGATAAATCCAGGCAACCTTTGCCTGAACGGGTGCATTTTGGTGATTAAAGTGACAGGAGGTGAAGCAGGTGTCAGGCAGAGTACCCAGAGTCACCCTTCCAAACCTATTCCTGTTGCTTTTACCTGTAGCTCACTGGCTGATTATTTATGTGACTGGAGATTATGTTGTCCAGAAGAACTGTGGCTGCCTCATCCCTGGGAGTGTTCAGGGCCAGGTTGGATGTGGCTCTGAGCAGCCTGGGATAGTGGAAGGTGTCCCTGCCCATGGCAAGGGGTGGAACTGGATCATCTTTAAGGTTCTTTCCAGCCCAAAGTATTTTGTGATTCTATGTTTTAACAGAAATGCATATAGTAAAAGGAAATAAAAAGGTTAAACACTAAATCAGTCACTCTAGTGGGATGGTCCATGGATGAGGGGATCTGCTAGTGTGAGAGGGGCAGATTCTGCCCTGATGTAGAGAGAACTTTGCCCTACTGCCTGTCAAAGTGCTTGTCCATAGTGGATTTAGAACAGCACTAGGCTTTAAAAGTGAAATGTTGCTTTTTCTGTGCTGACTCTTCCTGGGACTGCAACAGACCCCTCTGCAGTTAGAAACCATCGAATCCTCAGTGTTACCAGCAGCAGCTTTGAAATGTCCTGGGCTGTCAGCTCCACTCTGAACCACACTTTCCAAGTCCGGGTGTCCAAGGGCAATGAAACTGTGCAAAAGCTGAAGACAGAGGAAATGCAAATGGATGTGTCTCACCTGGAAGCAGGTGTGATGTATTCAGTAGAGATCAGCTATGAAACTTGTGGAAAAACCATCACTTCCAGTCAGAATGTGAAAACAGGTAAAGAAACACTTTGAAATACATATATATGATATAGTACATCTCTATCTCCTCCCTTCTCCTCCTTCCATCCCCACTCACTTGCAGTTCAGCAATGATCCTTTGCTCCCTACTGAACAACATTTCCCACCTTCTGCAGAATCTACTCCAGTATTTATCTAACCCAGAATATCAGGCAGCAGACTGATATAACTTTGGCCTTAGTTGATAAAGCAGTGCTGGAGCTGATTAGACTATTACAGATATTAGGTTAAGCTATAATTGTTTTTAAAAAAATTATTTCTTTGGTGCCTGGCACTGCTTTCTGCTGCCACCCATCTCCCAGCAGGCCTCGTTTTTCCTTGGTTGATGGCTGTGGCCAGTGGGAAATGCAGGCAACTGGTTTGTCAAGGGCTCAGCTGAGCAAACAAGAGTGCCCAGAGGAAGGGCAGATTCTGCTGAAGAAAGGATTAAAGGGAATTACAAGGACTGAGTAATAAAGCTGCAGACTACCTGCCCGGTTCTGTTCAATTAACTGGTGGTAGGAGCTTCCTGAGGCCCTAGTGTGTTGATCAAACATAATTTTGCTTTTTCTCTAGGCTTAAATTATTTCCTAAGCCTCTATGCAAATAAAGAAATAAATCTCTCTCCCTTTTTTCAAAGAGCAGGCAGTGAACTATTTATTGCTGACCACAGAGGGAATGCTGCTGTTCATGTTTATCCCTAAGAGCCTTCCCTTTGATGAGATGAGGGATGACTCCAGTTTGGGTCAGGAGGAAATGACTCCCATTGTGGAGGGAAAGTAGGAGGTCTAGTGGTTATGAAAACAGAGGGCTGAACTTCAGAGTATGAAGTTTGAGCCCTTGAGAAAAAAGAAGTTTTCCAAGGATCAGTCCAAGGAGTAATAGCCACAGAGTGTTTATACAGGACAAAGCAGTTAGAGATTCCTTGGCTCTTGGTTTTGGCTCCTGTGCTCTGTGCAGTACCTGTCAGGGCTCACCACACACACATGCACAGCTTTTTGTTGTATTTTCAGTTGAAGAATATATTTACTATCCCCACTACCAAGATCTGGAAAATAACTAAATAAAAACTCTGACTGGTGGGCCAGAGATGAGCCCACAGGCAATTCAACCCTGGGTGTAACTTTGAAGCAGGAGTTATGTAGGCTCAGGTATGTGTAAACCCACACATAAAGTGTGTGCACACCCAGCTCTCATGCAATTGCAATTAGGCACCAAAATATCTCTTTAGACCTATAAGTGCATCTTCCCAATGTATCAGAAACTTGTAGGAGCCTATTGGCTTTATTTTTTTTATTTAATACCAAACTCTCTCAATCTTGTCCTCCTTTCTTCCATCAGCTGAAATTTTGGTCCAGATACATCAGTTTTAACTGAATATTTTCCTACTTTGTCAATGTGTTTTAATGTTGTGTCCTACAGAGGCCAAGATATTTAATGTTACTATGAGGATTCTGAACAACAACTTCACTGATGATTTCCATAATTCCAGCAGCTCAGCCTATGAGGAATTTTCAAGACTGTTGCTTACAGAGGTAAAATGACTATATCTCTGAGTAATTTATATATTTTTTTCAATGTAAAATTTATTTAATCTAATAGAGGATTTTAGGCCTGGATGAAATATTCCTTCAAAATCAGCATACTATTTCCTGTGACCTTTCTTTATAATTACAACAAAATTCAACTGCCTAGAAGATCAAGCCCTTGGCCTTGTAAGAAATGAAGCCAGTGAGAATTTTCTACAGAAAGAGTGAAGGAATTATAAATGCAGACAAGCAACAGGGGCTCCTTTCCTTGGATGTTTAATTTGGCAATAAACTCACAGTAAATTAACTTGAGGCTTTTTAATGGATTATTGAAATGGCATTCCTGGCATTCATTTCAGCACAGTCTGCTCAATAAATGTCTTTCTCCTCTCAAAGCTCTTTCTTCTTTCAGGAAAAGTAGCTGGATCAGACTTTCCTCTTCAGCCCCATTCCTTGCCTGCACACGTGGCCACTGTTCACAGTCAGGTGTCATCAGCCAGAAACAAAACTTGAGTCACAAAGTCTGGTGTCAGCTCTCAGCTTCCCAAAAATGTGGGAGGTTTCAGGAGCAATCTCCTACAGTTTTGCTGCACAGAACAGGGCCCATAGAGAGGAATTGGGATCTCCATCCAAAACAAGGCTTCCCCAAAACAAAGGGTGACTCATAATCACGTGTGAATTTAAATGCAAGAGAAAAACCCAAAACAATAATGGAGCTATATGTTCAAGGGCAGCAGAGAAGAGGCATTTGCCCAACAGAAATTGCTAGTTGAACCTCCTCACATGGTTTTATTTCCCACAGTTGCAAATGGTTCATTTTTGTTGTGCAGGAAGATTTTGGTGAGGGAGTCTTCTCTGAGATTAATGCAGATCTGATTGGCTTCAATGGGTTGGGAAGAAAAAGGAGCATTGCCCATCTGTGTTGCTTCTGCCTCCTTGGGTGTTTGTGAGCACAACATCCCTCTCATTCCTTCTCTCCTCATTTTCTTGCCTCTCTACCCTGGTGTGAGCTTAGACCAGCTAAACTGCTTGTTTGTAGGAATCTTTTCGAGCAAGCTCTGCCTGGATGGGAACAAAGCTGTGCTGATTTATGGCTGTGCTATTTGTGCTCAAAGGCACACTTTGAGGTGTATGCAGGAACAAAAGGTTCAAGCAAGGAGCTGCCTTCTAGACATGTAAGGTAAATCTGCCAGCTCCTGCACAGCTCAAATATTGACAGCAGCATGCCAGCTTCAGTGTTCACAGTAATGTCATTTGTTCAGCTGAAGTGACTGCTCACTGGTTTGGTAATTAACCATGATGTAATTGTGATACTGCCTTGAAGCCTGGCTGTCTCAAACATGTTTTTTGAAGTTATCCACCCTCATTTTTCTTGTCTCTCATCCTGAGGTTTGTTTGTTATTTGACTCGGCTGCAGGCTGAACTTGAACTGAGTTTCAAATGCTCCCTGGGAAATAAAGCCATGCCCAAACTTGTAGGTGAAACAAAATGCATATGTGACATACAGGGATAACACCAAGGCTCTGCTGCATGCACTTACCAGGACAGTTCAGCTCTGCTGCAGGCAAACAGAGCCAGGGGCAATTCTGCTCCCTTGAGCCAAAATTTGGAACTTGGTTTGTGAGACCAGTGGTCAGATGGATGCAGTTTTCAAGGGTATAATAGAATTATATAATCACAGAATGGTTTGGATCAAAGAGGCCTTGAAGATCCTCCAGTTCCAACCCCCTGCCATGGGGAGAGATATCTTCCATCAGCCCAAACTGCTCAGAACCCTGTCCAACCTGTGGCCTTGGACACTTCCAGGGATGGGGCATTCACAGCTTGTCTGAGCAACTGTGCCAGGGCTTCACCACACTCACAGTAAAGAAGCTTTTCCTAATATCTAATCTAACCCTACTCTCTGTCAGTTTGAAGTTATTCTCCCTTGTCCTGTCTCTCCAGGCCCATGTAAATACTCTTGCCTCATCTTTCCAGTAAGTTCCCTTCAGGTACTGGAAGGTCACAGTTAAGTCTCCCCAGAGCCTTCTGCTTTCCAAGCTGAACAATCCCAATTCTCTCAGCCTTTCCTGACAGCAGAGCTGCTCTGATCTTGCCTCCTCTGGACTGGCTCCAGCAGCTCCACATCCTTCCTGTGCTGGGCCCCAGGGCTGGAGGCAGCTCTCACCTCCAGAATTGCCCCTCTCCTGCTGCCCATGCTGATTTTGGTGAAGCCCAACATACAGATGGTTTCTGGGCCCAGTGCATACAGCCAGGACGTGTCCAGCCTCTCATCCACCAGCACCCCCAATTCTTTCTCAGCAGGGCTGCACCACCCTACACCCATCATATTACTTTGTGCCACAATAATCTCTGAAAAATAAGATTTCTGAAACACTTTGGAACTTTTCTTTTTACACTTGTGCTTATATAAATATTTAAAGAGGTACCTGTTTGCTCCCTAATTGTCAATACTTCTCTTCCTTTGCTCAGCTTGAAAATTCATTTCCACCCAACATTTCTGCCTTGTACAAATCTGGGAAGCTGAAAGTGCAGATTGAATCCCTGGCAGCAGGAAGCATCGTTGTGAGGCTCAGAATCACCGTGCAGGATCCTGAGTTTCCAGTGGATGCCTCCACATTTGCCCCAGTGCTTTCCTACCTGCACAATGGCTCTGTGCTTCTGGTGGATCAGCAAAACACTGCAGTAGAAGGTAATTTTTGGTTGTTTTTTTTTTTCTTTCTCGAAGAAAGCAGCATTTGTGTTTTGATCACGTGCAGTATCACCAATATCCTTCACAAAATAGAGAAACCAAGGGTGTGGTTTGTTGAAGAGAAAACCATGATGGCGGAATTCTTCCATGGGTTTTATCCATAAGCCCAGAAGGGTCAGACAAAGGAGCACTGGCTGTCCCCAAGTACCTGCAGGTACTGCTTCTCCTCAAAGTGTTTAACCCAAGTGGAGCCTTTGGCTTCCCTATTTATTTTCCTCCCTTTCCTCTCTGTCCCCAGCTGGAAGTTTGCCATGTCTTTCTCGAGCTGAGTGGCAGACAGGATTACTGTGGACCCAAGAAACACGCATGGAATTTATGTTAAATCAGGCCTTTGTTTGATCTTCAGTAATCACCACTTTTATCTTCAAAGGACTGAGTTCTGTCCTCAGGTTTCCCAGCTGGCAGAGACAGCAGAGTTCAGAAAGTTGCCAAAGCCAACAGAATGGGTTATTCTTCTCTCTTGGTGTATTGAGCCTTTCTGAGCAGGAAAAACTCCATTTGGAGTTGCAGAGCATATGGAGATTAAGGAGAACAGGACAGGAAAAACACAGGAGACAAATATCACAGTGGCAGCTGAGACTGAATTGCAAGATGCTGATGTGTGCCAAAATACTTTGTGAATGTTATTGATCCTGGGACAAAAAGGCTGAGGAAGAAGAAGGTAATAGCTCTGGACTGTCACTTTAGCTGCAGAAAAGCTTCCAGTAGCACCACACTTATCCAGGGGCACAGCCAACACCTCCAGTCCTCCTTAGGGGCTGAGAAAAGGGGTTTATTTCTTAGCTCTACCCTAAGAAGAGTTTCTTCAACATGAGTTTCCTAAGTGGAAAATAAGGAGTGAAACACATGAAGGAAGGATTTGTATAATGGGTGTTTTGCTTCCTCACCCCAGAGAGCCCCAGGACATGACTTTTGGCAATAAGCCCAGCCAGGTCCTGCCCCCTGGATCTTCCCCACAGCCTGGCCACCATCAGGCTTTGTGCTTGCTTTAGTGACAGTCCATTCAGCTGTGAAAAGCAGGGATGACAAGTCAGAAGGGACAGCACAACTGAAGGGAGTGGACCAGATCTCTTTGAAGATCCATAAATTATTAAGTTTATTGCCAGAATGAATAGAGATAATAAAATCTGGGGAGGAGAGGGGAGGGGAAGGAAGAGGGGAGGGGAGGGGAGGAGTTGTGCTGAGTCAGGCCCAAGATCCTTCTAGCACAATGTCACTGCCTCAGTACCAGCCAGGAGCCAATTCCTGGAGAAGGCATCACCTCCCACTAATAATCCCTTAGCCAAAAACTGTTTTCAGCTCCAGGACTCCCTGAATCCAGAGAGATTTCTTAGGGTTTGTTTATCCCCCATGAACCTCCTCCATCAAATCAGATAAATCTTAAGCATCTGCAACATCATCTGGCAAAGAATTTCACAGATTTTGACCCTTTGCATGTACCCCTTACAGGTACATAATAGGTAATCAGAGTGAACACAAAGGTGGCTTTTTAATAATTTTTGGACTAGGACTGTTGGTTGAGGTGTGTGTAGGGAAGTTAGGGAAGTGCCAAAAGTGAAGGGCCAGAGAGGTGCCAAGAGTGCAGAAAGAGAGTTCAGAGCAGACCTTGGCTGAGATGTGATGGTTTAGAGAGGAGAGAAGTGCAGTGTGTGGACGTGCACAAGTGATGCACCAGCCAGTGCCAGTGTTTTGACCCGATGCATGATTGAATGTGGCCATCAGAGGTGAAGGAATTTGCTTAAAAAGCCGTGCTAAGTGAGGAGAAAGGAAACCCTCAGAGACAATGGAAGCAGTGAATGTAAGTGATTTGGCAATTAGCATCTCTCAGATGGTGTTGGAAGCCACCAAGGGTCACAATTATTTCATAGCACAGTTAGGAATTAACAAGATTTCATCTCTGGTGTTCAGTCAATCCTGCACACTTCTGCATTCCCTCTAAGTGGCTTAGGCTGGAACATAATAGCAACTGCTGGCCATAGGCACATGAAATTGTCTAATGGTTACTCTCATGGACACTGCAATTACCCAATGACAAAAAAAAAGTAAAAAGAATTCAAATATTAGCTAGAAGGAAGGAAAAGCAAGCGGAAAGATGAGTGCTTGTATATGCATGCACATGGAATGGGACATTCCATTGTTTCAGAGAAATAATCACCATCATTAATCTGCAGGTTTGCAGAACAAGCACTTAGGTTGATTTGTTATTCAAACCAATTTTCCAGCCTCTGATCAGAATTATTTGTCACAGGACACAGTTTTCAGCCTCATTCACTGCTCTCCCTCTCTCAGGGCCGAGGCAGCAAAGGTGAGTGCACGAGGCAATCACACAGGGAGGGCTCACCTGGGATTCACTGGAATTATTCCTGCCCAAAGGACTAACTCAGCCCTTGCAGATTTGCTGGAACAGGCTGTGAATGGCAACACAGGACTCCAGATACAAATGCCTCAAAAGAGAAGAGACTCAGCAATAAAATAGGTCGATAAGTGCATGAAAAGGCCTCTCTAACTGATTGAGAGCAGCTGAAATCAGACACAAGGAACACCCTTAGAGCCTCTTCATGCATTGATGAATCAGGATGTCTTTTCTGATGCTATCACAAAGAGGGTCACAGTTTTACAGCATTACTTTTGAGAAGAAAAATTGTATAAAAAGAGATTTGAGATTTTGCCCTTAGCACTTCCTCTGTTAAGAACAGAATAGTGCTTCCCCTGGGAGTTACTAGCATTTACTTTTTATTTGAAGCAGAGGATTATTTGGATTAAGTCTCTATTTAATGTTGCAGCTCCTGGTAGCTAATGGTAACAGATCTCTTAATTATCTGATATATCTGGAGGTGCTGTACACAGAACTTGGTACAGTGAGTGATTTTGATATAATTGTAGTACAAACTTACAGCAGTTTTTCACTTTAAATGTGTTTACCTCTAAAAGCAATTATTTAAAAAGTCTTTACTCAGAGAAAATACTTTTCAGAGTACAAGAACAAGAGAATAACAAAACAGAGAGTATTCTGCATCACTCAGAGCTTGGCTGACAGATATGTGATGAAAAAGGAAAACTAAAGTAAATTAAAAAAGGACTACTTAATGATTACTTCTAGCTTAATGCAGCCAGCAGAGAGGCTTTCTGACCCTTGTTCTTGCTTTGGTTCCACAGACTGGGATGAATGTGCTTCCCAAGCTGAGAATGACTGCTCTGTGTTTGCAGAGTGTATCAATCTGATGGGCTCCTACATGTGCAGGTGCAAGACAACCATGGATACCAATCCATCCCGACCTGGAAGAAACTGTGAGGGTGAGAAAAAGGCTGGCATGTAGTTTGTTGTTTTTTCGTTTTTTGTTTTTTTTTTTTTTTTTGCCATGAAACATTGGAATAAGTTCTGCTTTTGTAGCATTTGTTTGTGTAATTGCACCTTTGCCGTCTGTGGCTGAAGGGGTATATAAGACCTATCTCTCTCTCTATATATATATATACTTATATTATATAAATATTAATTAATTAATTCAAGTGAAATCTCTCTGAGATCCTCCTTGATAAGCCTGATAACTGCAAGGAGTGTATTTTCCCTCTTTTGCCATGTCTGTGGCTAGTTTCCTCTCACCAAGTTGATCCATGGCCTTGCCAACCAGACCCAGGAATCAAATCTGCTTCTTTGTGTTGGCACAAACCAGATCCAGCCCCATAAAAATCACATTCTACTCGGTTCATGAACTTTTTGTAACGCTGTTGAGTGGCCTCACTGCCATTTTCAGGCCAGGCCCTGGTGCCTCCCCATTGTCAGGAAAATTAACCCACAAACACCAGAGGTTTATGTCCAAAAAGGAGACAGAGGAGTCCTTTTTGCTTTATTCTAATAAAGGGAGAGGCCATGGGACATTCCCCTGGGATCTCTCAGATTTTTGGAGGACACAGCCTCCTTTTATCCCAATTTCCCGGCCTCATTTCCCTCTCTCTTTCCCACTGGCTGAGGTACCTGAGAGGCACAGACTTCCCAGAACACCTGAGATTCCCCTCTAATGTATAACCCTCCCTTTTAATTTTCAATTCTTACAGAATTCATGGTTTTTCCCCATTGCTTCTTTCATCTTCCAATATCCAATTTAATTTATCAGCGAACCTACAGTTTGTTTGTAAAGGCAAATACCTTTTCCCATTCACCAATCAGTGGAACCCATCCCATTGTTTCTTTTATCTCTCAGTGCTGGTCTTATGTACCAGCAGACCTGCAGCTTGCTTGTAAAGACAAATGTGACATTCCTCTCCCCATCCAGTTTCAGGGTGTGTTTGCTGTGTTGCAGGTGAGGCTGTGGATCCTCTCACTGACACCATGGCTCCTGGAATACGAAGCAGCACAGACTTTGCTCTGGAAGAAGGAAGGCCTGCAGGCCCTGTCACCACCCAGACAGGCCCCGGGCCAGGCCCTGTCACACTGCTCCCTGCTGCGCTGGCCCTGGGTGACAAACAAGTGTCCTACAGTCCCACCAGTGCTCCTCCAACCCCTTGGGAAAAAAGTCTGGCCCCACAGATGGGTTTCAGCAGCCCCATGGCCATGGGGGCCACCCCCAGCAGGGCACTGGCCACAAGTCCATGGCAGCCAAGCCCTGCAGCCAAGGCTGTTGTTCCAAGCACAGCCCTGGGCGCAGCCAGGCAGCAGCAGCTCAGCTCAGTGCGGCTGACTCCAAATCAAACAGCCCCAGCTGCCACCAGCACTCCCACAGCCGCTGCTGTGCCCCAAGGCAGCTCGGGAGGTGGCCCTGACACAGCCGTGCTGGCCGCAGGGAGCGCTGACATTGCTGCCGCTCTCAGAGCGGGCGGAGCGATGGCGAGGGAGAGCAGCTCTGGGCCTGAGGGACACGGAGCCTGGGGGCCACCAGCTCTGCCAGGCGCCTCTGCAGCCCCCAGTGAGTACATCCCATGGGGGGCATTCACCTGGCAGAAGCAAAGCCTCACTCAGAGTTTGGAGAAAAAGGCACCTAATTTTTTTTTTTTTTTTTTTTTTTTTTTTTGTGGAGAGCCAGGCTGAAAGAAGAGTGCAGGAGGGAATCTTCTCCAATGTCTTGTAGCTGTACTGATTACCAGGGAGAGGAAACATCTGTGTCTGCCCTATGAGTTTAGGGGATTTAAAAGGCTGGGTTAGCTGGCCACTAGCAGCTTGTGGTTCAGAGTCTGCTGCCTGTGAGGAGCTAAGGGACATGTAGTCATGCAAGGGACAGATGTGGTGAGAAGATGCTGTGTGAGTCAGGGTAATGTGGCCAGGAAAGGGACAGCTTCAGTTTAGCCAGCCTTGCAGAATGAAAGAAGGAACCAGTACTGTGTGAAGCTGCCTATAAGAAAAGGAGTCAGAATTACCTGGGAGAGGTCTATGAAAGAAGGAGTGAGAGTTAAAGAAGTTCATTAGGAGAAGATAGCTTTACATGCTTTCCAGCTAAAGGATTGGTGGGGATGCCAGTTAAAGGGCTGGTGGTGATACTAACTGTGTCCTTCTCAACATAACTGCAACATTTTTTCGATGCTAAAATAATTTTCTTGGTGCCTGCAATTTTTTCTACATCAATAATATTTTCTGCAGCAATTGACACATTCTCTTTGCTAAATCAGCTTGTGAAAGCAATCTCTCTTCCTGGCAATTTAGCAGTTGCTTTTATTGATATTACATTTCTTCAGCTCCGAAAGGAGGCTGCAGATAAAAGAGTGCACTGAGCAACATTTACTGCTTGTCCTTTTGCCACACATCCTGGTTTTTCCTGCAGCCTCTGGCACCAGGACAGGGCAGCAGCAGCTGTCTGTGGAGTTAATTTAGGGAGGAAAAGGACCTGCCTGCCATTCCTCCCAGCAGAGGATGATTAGTCAGAGTCCTCCACAAATCCCCTGTGAGGCAGGAGCTGCCTGGAAACCTGGGAGACACTGCTTCAAGAACTGTAATTGAGAAAAACAAGGCTGCTGAAGGTTTAAGCTGTTTGGGTTTGGGCAGATGTGTTGCACTAATTAGGGGATTTTTCTGTTGATTGGAGTTGAATCATATTTCAGAGAGACAGAGTGGGTCTTAAAATTACAGTTTTGTTTGGGATAGGAGTGCTGCTGTCTCTGCCCATCACTAAATGTATTTTTTTTTCTTTCTGTAGTGTGTCACTATTCAGTTTGGCTAATTCAGTTTGTTTCTGCTTGTCTTTATTCTATCTCTCATACCCTCCACATCTCTCTGATCTCAAGTCACGCTTCCCTCTGCTCTTTTATCTCCCCCTCCCCTGTGATCTCACATTCCTGGTGGTTTCCACTCCCCAGCCCCACTTCTGATGCTCCCTCATTCATTTCTCCCATGCATCTCCTCCTTGTGGCATCATCTCTGACTTGGAGGCTCAACCTCAGCCAACTCTTCATAGTCTGGTCTTTTAAATACCAGAGGGCTTTTTTATTATTATTTGGGAATTGTTCAGAACACTTTTCCCTCTCACCTGAGACAAGTGAATGTGTTTTATCCCCTAAATACCTGTGTTCACATGACAGGACAAGCAATGGCAAAAAGCAAGCCCAAATCCTTTGATCTGGTGGTGAGGATTCCTTTGGGATCAGAATTATGCTGGGATAAAGGAACCCTCCTTCAGTGGCCTGCTTCAAGCAGGCATTTCTTCCCTCCCCTGTAAAGCTTTACCTGATTACTATTTATTTTCCTCCAGTACCTGTCCTAGTTCAAGTGATTATTTTCCCAGCTTGGATGTAAAGTGAACCACAGAGTTCATGCAGAGCTTTATAATTCCTTCTGTTTCAAAGAATGCAGCTGAAATAGCAGTTTAAAACTGAATATAGGAGTCTGACAGTCTCAGAGCTGGAACCTGGTGCCTCATATCCTGTGGAGGTGCAGTTGGGTGTGTGCAGGGAGGAAAGCTGGTTGCTACACCAGAAAGTAAGGACTGGTAACTTGATTCAGAATTTTAAACTGAATCCTTAACCAGATGATGAAGTTCTTGAAGTTTTTGGTGAAAGCTACCCTGTATTTATATAACCTATTGAAACACCAGATTTTGCTGTGCCAGGAGTGATGGTTTGTTAGAATAAAGGCAATTTGCTGGCAATGGTCCCAGCATTGGATGATTGCAATCATCACTAAATGGATGCCAGGGGCACAAACCATGCCTTGAGAAATCCTTTCTCTGATCACTTCAGTGTCTGTAGTAACAATGCCAAACCCAGAGATACTGGGAAGCACAGAGAAATCAGGAAATGAAATAAAAAATGTTTGAGTCTGCCTTAATGTCATTCAGCAGATGTGAGCTAGGGGGGAACTGCACACCCTCTTGGGATTCATCTCATGCCACCACAGCTGTCCAAAGTGTAGAAGTCTGAGCTCAGGCAGCTGCCCAGCCTTCCTCTGAGGCTGCAGGGAGGATTAAGTGCTGCAATGGTTTATCTCTGGAGGGACTGGTGGGACAACCAGCTGAGCCTGGGAGAGCAATTCCAGCCTGAATAGAGCAACATTCCAGACATCCCCAGCATCCAAGGCAGATATGAGACCCACAGGAGGTCAGTGCCTTTCCTGAGAACCATCTGGGGCTCAGACAGGGCAGACTAAGATGCTGGATGACTTTTTCTTTAGACTTTTGGAGTTTGGGCCATATTTCAGAGAGCTGGCCTTCTGCTGCTATGAGCTGTTGCATTGTGGCCAGGAATTCTGGACACTGTGACACACCTGTCCATAAAATATGTATAGAAATTGTCTTTTTTCTTATCTTGCAGCCTTCCAGAACCTTAGTGGCACAGTTCAGATAACAGACATGGAATACTCTCCAGGCTTCAGCAATACAAGCAGTGAGGAATATCAAACCTTTGCACAGCTCTTTGTTGATGAAGTAAGTGGTAAAGAAGGATGTGACCTGTTATCTATCTCAATAAAACCCTGTGTATGGTCTTTTCCCCCAAAGTCTGTATAACTCCTGTGTGTCCCTTGACACACCTGTAAGGTTTGGCTTCCCCTGTCTGCCTGAGGCTGCAGGATAAGTGAGTACAAGAACATTCTAGAGGATTTGGGGATTCTCTGGTACCTCCATGGCCTCTCCTTATCATACTTGGATATACTGAATTATTGATCTCCTCAAGGGGTGTGGTGGAAATTAATGGAAGTAGCAAAGTGCTCTGATATCCTTGCCCTGGACAGCACTATCCTAATTAGCTGTATGATTTTTATTATCCTTTGTAGCAGTACCTCAAGGCTGACAGTTCTTGTAATCATCCTGGGTTTTGTGGCCCCATATCTGGAAAGGGAGTGGTTTCTTGAAAGGTCACCTCTGCCCTCACTTCTTATTAGAGTGCAGGATATCAAAGCACAGCATTGATATCTGCTGTGCCTTTAACCCTCTCAGGATTCTGGGGCATTGCCTTTGGCAGTATCTAATATTGTAGTGAATTTGTCAGGGGTTTGTTCTTTCTGGTGGTCCCTCAAACACACCCATGCCTGGAAAATCACTGGTTATGCTGGGCTGCTTTATTGCCTCCCTTATCTCCCTTTCACTGTCTGTGTTTTCAGAGTTTTGATAAGTGTGCTGATAAATCCATCACTGGCAATTTGATGGGTTTTCAAATCCTGCAGAGGCCTCCCAAGACTTACTGGGGGCAGAATCACAACGTGGCACTGGAGCACAGCTGGCACAGCTGCAGGGAGGGAAGGGGGTGATCCATTTATCCTTCTTGGACACCAAATCAGCTTCCCACTGGTGTCACGACTGGTTGCACCTTTCTGGGTGTGTTAGCAGAGCACAGCTTTCCTTGGAGCTGTTTTGGCCCCAAGCTGTCACATCAGAAAAACTGTGACAAAACCAGAGTGATGTGATTAGCAAAGTGAAAAGGGAGCAATTCTCCACTGACCTCTCTCTCATTCAGCACCACACTCTGCCCGAGGCTGTTTCAGAACAGAACAGTGTGGAAATGGACTGAAATTAATGTATTTTCTTCTTTCAGTCAGATATCTTAGTCCAGAAAATCATAGGTACTAATATATTTAGGAAAAATTGTAAAATGGTAGCATAAAGGAACAAAATGAAGTTTTGTGTCAGTTTTATCTGGGTCTCAGATTTTCAGGCAGAAAATTATCACTTGTGATTATAAGAAACCTTTTCCCAGCACTCTGGTTTTGTGGATCAGCTGGAGAGATGTTAATGTTGATTCCTTCCACTTCTGAGCCACTGTAAATGGGCTATAATTGCATAGCTACTGTAAATAATATTACAAATATTGTATTTCTAGATGCCAGAGAAAATTTAGGAGACCAGAAAGATCTTTGTTTTCTTTTCAGGTTATGAGGACCAGAAATAGATCTTCTAAAGTAAATGAGGAAAGTTTTATGAGCTTTAAAAGCACTCTCAGGTTCCAGTTAAATACAGTTTGCCAGAGATTTTTTTTTTTTTTTAAACCTGTCTGGATTCACAATCTACAATTCAGAGGATTTATAAATCCTAATGTGTATAATGTTCCTTAGCCCCAGCACTTAAGTGCCATGTGGCTAAATTGGCAGCACAGCAAATGGAAATATCATCCTTTAAATAAGGAGAAGGAGGTAAAAATTTGATGTGACAAGCTGCACTGTCATTGTCCAGGTCAGTTCCACCACCTTTCTTGTAATGCCACTTAAAAACAACATAGCAAAAGGTAAAAAAGTATTTAAGTCTTGGGGTTTGTTCAGCTTGTGTTTTACAGCACCCCAAGAAGGATATCATGGCTTGTACTCAAGAAAATCAGTTGGGAAAGCAAAAGGTTTGAGGTGAAAATAACATTCACTGAGGTGCAATAAATTCCCAAGTGGAAAGCTTGTTTTAAACTTGGGTGTCTTAAATTTAGCAGAGTGACAAAAGTTGTGAAAGTAATAAATGATAATGCCTTATGAAGGTGACCCCCCTCCTTTGGAAGGCACATAGTCTGTGTTTGTGTACCTGAATGCACCCAAAATGATTGTAGTTGAAGTTCTATGAATGCAGGATGAGTGTAGGAACAGGGATTAAAGAATTTTCACTATCCAGTGTAATTTCACCATTTTGTCTATTTGAGTTTATCCACCTTCACATCCTGGAAGCTTCTGGTGATGGTGGCTGGGCAGATGTGTGCTCTGGTACTTCTTCTTGAAGGTGCAGCCAAACCACAGACAGTGGGGAAGGGTTTATTTTTAATCTGAGTGAGAAAACAGTCTTCAAACAATATTCTGTTCAAATTACTGTACCTTTCACTTATTCTCAGTTCCCAGACTGTCAGTGCATTCCCTACTAGGTTTCCTTTTTGTGCTATGAAAATTGCAGCTGCAATGACAGACCTGAAGATAATTTTTCTTGTAAGAAATCCCCATACTCAAGGGTATTATATATTGAATATTTCTTTCCAAAAAGTTCTATCCTCCCCCTACTTTTTCCTCTCCCTGCTTCATCAAGAATTGTTTTGATAACCCAGGGGTGTGGTACCTGTTGGGAAATCCTGGAGTCTCTTGGATAAAGGGTTTTGGAGTGTCACCTAGTGGCTAAATACAAATACTGTGAATGTGCCCTGACATTATTCGAGCTTTGGGTCCTGCTTTGGGAGGAAAAATAGGAATAAGGATAGAAACAAAACCAGCAAACACTACAGCCAGGTGGGGGGTCAGGCTCTGGTCACAGGGAACAAGTGACAGGACAAGAGCAGATGGCCTCAAGGCCAGGTTCAGGTTGGACACCAGGAGGAATTTCCCCATGGAAGGGGTGTCCAGGCCTTGGCAGGGGCTGCCCAGGGAGGTTTGGAGTGCCCATCTTTGGAGGTGTTCAAGAAATGACTGGATGTGGCACTCAGTGCTCTGGGCTGGGGATTGGTCACAGGTTGGACTTGATGATCTTGGAGGTCTTTTCCAACCTCAGTGATTTTGTGGTTCTGTGAAAAAGAACAACAAATAAAATTTTCAGACTGGGAAAGAGGATGAAATCAGAGTGGGCTAAAAGGATATCTTAGGTGTCCATGTTTAATGTTGAGAAATTCAGACAAAAGTTGTGAAAGTTGAAAACTTAAGTCTGACCTCCAACTTTCAGTAGCTGCTTGTGAAACAGCAGAAAGAAAGACTGGAAGGAGCCCAAGAGGCCCTTTGAGAGCTTTGGGATCTGACAAGGACAGTTTGTGTTCTGCCCAGGTTTTTAGAGGGCAGCCAGCTGTCTCCATCCTCCCAGCTCTGCCTGTGCTCCATGGGGCACTCCAAGGTTTGCTGTGTGGGGCTTGCAGGCCCATGGGAGCTGTTTCCAGGAGCACACAGGGAGTTTGCTCTGTGCCATGTTGCCTTGGCACCCAGCACAAGAAGCACATCAGCTCAGGTGACTCAGGAAAGGGCTGCAGGACACCTGCAAATCCTGGAACCATCTGCAGGGCTGGATGCCAGACAGTGGGGAGGTCAGGGCTGGGTAATGCACAGCAGGCAGGGCACAAAAGCTGAGAGCATCCAGCACTAAATGCTCCAGCTCTGTGCAGGGTGCAAGGCAAACAAGGCTGCTTCTCCTGGTGGCTCCCAGCACTTGCCTCTTCCCTGGGCTCTTCCTGTTGCTCCAGATATTTCCTGCAGAAATCAGGGAGAGGAAGATGCAGTTGGAGGTGGCCACAGTGTAGCCCCTGCCTGGTCCCTTATTACCTGGTCTGGGCATTTAGAAAGGGGTTTTGCTTGGCTCTGGTGAGAAATCAGCTATAAAGCAAAGCTTGAAGGTCACCTGCTCTAAGTTGCAATGTTCCTGGACTGAGAGAGCCCTCTGAGTGTCAGGACCTCCACTTCCACCTGCAATTCCTTGTATTGGATTGCTCCTCTCCCCAGAGGCATTTTGAGGCAGAACATGGGAGCTTCCCTGCAGTCTCCTCCTCCCTTTGTTACCAGAGGCAAGGGCTTGTGCCAAATGACAGATAACTTAATCACTTGGCTCGTTTAATATTCATGGTTAAACATGCACCACATCCTTCGGCTGCTCTGGAATGAAAACATTACAAAGCAAAAGGTCAATTTTCTGCTGCTTCCCTCCAGAGCAGGAAGCACCACACTCATTTCTGAGCAGTGCACACAGCCTGAAATGTAATTGCTCCATCTGCCCATCCCCATGTACGTTTTGTTTTTATTCCAGGTGCATAAATCTCTGCCCCTTGAGGTGCTCCAGCAGATGGATGCTGGTCTGATTAAAGTGCTGCTCACGGGTGGTACTAATGGGAGCACAGTGGTAAGTTTCAATTTGCTGCTTGCAGAAGAAGTGGATGTCCACCATTTCATCACCAGTTTTTGTGAGGCCTTGGAACACAGCTCCTACTTCACCATCAACAGGAGCAGCCTCTCCATACACGGTGAGGAGCAGCTTGTGCCCCAATAATTCTTCAGAGCCAGCCAGATGATAAAAGCTGTCATTAATCTGTGTCTTTTGTGGTGAAACTATTTGTAAATCACATGGATGAAAAGCCTTTCTCTCTCCTGATATTGCTCCTGCTTATCCATACATAAGGTTTTCAGAGAACACCCACAGATGACATAGGAAGTGAGGTACCACTGATCCAAAAGAAGAAAAAATTCTAGAATCAGATTTACAAGAAAAAAGTAAGGAGATGTTAGAGGTTATGGATTGAGTGATTTATACCAGCAGAAATGAGTTCCTGAACACAGCCATAACTTGCACTGTTTAAAATACTTCAAGAACATATTACCCTCTGCTTTGCACTGATAATTTTCCCATGAAATAGAAATCCCAATAAATAAATGAACATGTGAGTTCTTCACTGGGAGTAGTTGTTTTCCTTACACACCTGTGGGGCTGGAGCTGAGGTCAAAGCCCACACTTTGCCAACCCCAACATGATGCCTGACTGTACAACTTCTTTTCTTTCATATGTAATTGAAGTCAGTAACAAAAAACATTAACCTCCTGACAAAGAGCAGCTGAATTCTGTTTCACAAGTCACCTCTGAAATAAAATATCAAATATTGTGTTCCTGACATGATCCATTTGTCCAAAGAAGGTTGTTATAAGCAGTCAGTTAGAATCTCATGCAAAATTATTTCAGAAACATTTATGCTCTGCTCTAGAATAGTTTTTTTTGCCTGTTACACTCACAGTTGTAAATCTGGAAAGTTACATATCCTGCTAATTAGTAGGATCACAACTATCTTGTAATATTTTGTAGAGTGCCTGCCCCCCTCAAACCTGGGCTAAAAGGATTTATTTCAGGGACAGGTCCCCACAGAGGTGGCTGGTGCTGCTTTCTGAGTCCCACCTATGATTTGGTTTGCTCCAGTTTTTAGACTTTGGAAAGAGAAATAAAAGCATGGTTTTTTCTCTCAAAAATGATTTTTTTTTCCCAGGTAAAAATTAAGATGACAACTAGACTGCAGTCTGGACCAGTCACATGAGCCTGCTGGGCATTTACTCAGAATCTCCTCAGAATTGTGAAATGGGGGAAAAACTGAGGAGGCCCCTGGGGTTAGAAGCATCCCCTTGGGCAGTTGATCACTTTAGGACTGGGAATGCACTGTATTAATATTTAATGCTGTAAGGTTCTTTTAGCAGTTTAACAGCCACAAAAATTAGACAGGATTATCAAGATTCTCAGTGATTTTCTCTAGCAGTAGTAGAGGGGACAGAAGAGATAATAGAGAAAATAACAGAAAGTACTTGATAGGTAGCTTGACCTCTGTATGGCAGCAGGGAGGAAATGCTGGCATTACAAACTACATTTTTGTATGAGCTGATTCATCTGGCTTCTCTCTTTCCTCAGGTCATTTGTTAGCTGGTGTATGATGGGTCTTTAATTTCCTAAATTCTCTTAGGATTCTTCTTCTGTAATTTATTTTTGGTTTTGTAACCACAATGATAAGGAACATTTTTTATTGAAGGCACAATGATTTGTCAATTGATACCAACCTTTGTTCAGTTTTAACTGAAATATTAATGTGATAATAAGCTTTTGGGAAATCCAGTTCTGGAAGAGCTCCAACTTTTATTTTCCTTCCTTTATTGTGCAAATCAGTGACTTTTTCATTTGAGGCATTTCTGGAAGCTGAGAAGTTCCATAAAGATTTATATATGTGTCCAGATTTTATATATTGCTCGGTAAATAGGTGGTATTTTTATGTTTAAACCACTAAAATGATTTAAGAGAAGTTTTGTGCAATGAGACACATTGTTTGTGCTTCCCTGAAAATGGAATTTATTGTCTTCAGTCTCTTTCAGCCAGTGGTGGGTGAATAGTCAGAGTATAACCTCAGACCTGTGCTGGATGTTGGGTGTTTAACACACATTGATCTGAACCTTTTCTTCCCTTTTCCCCCATTTTTTTTATTCCTGTAACCATTACAGATTGCATTGCATTTGTTCATCTCTCTCAGGGCACATGTGCAATATGGGGCTGCCACCTGAGGTTTGTCCCATGCATCCCCAAAACTGAGTTTTCCAGAGCACTCAAGGTCCCATCTTTTGGGTGGTAACTGGTCACAAATGGGACCTGTGTTTTTTTTATCAAACTCCTGTTTATGTGCCCAGCCAGAACTGGGCAGTCTCCTACAGCTCCAGGCAAAAACATACAAGCACTTGTTGGGCAACTTCCAAAAGCTGTATGTACATGTGTTACACACTAATTATTGCAGCTGCCAGGAAATAAAGCACGTGAGCTTTACTGATGGGCACTTCATGTGTCTCATGGGCTCCTTTCTAAAAAAATAAGGAGCTTTTTTTTTTACTGCTTTGGCAATAAGTAGAGCAGGTTAAAAGAACAAAAGAAGCTGGTTTCCTGCCAGTAACTGTGAGTTTCCCCCTGAGTTTGGTTTTGCCTGATGAGACCAATGTGAACATGTAAATTACAACTTTATTTTTGTCACTCTTCAGCATTTCCCTTCAGCCAGAAGGCAGCAGTGATGGATAAGAAACCTGTGCACAGCACAGTTTTACCTGTGACATCTTTGCAAACTTCAGCTCGTGTTTCCTCCCCTGCTTCACTGGACTTTTCTCCTGCTGAGCACAAAGCTCTGGAGGACACCAAGCTCTCCAGCAGGGTGCTGACTCCTCTCCCCACGGATCCCATGGCAACTCCTGATGTGTCTCCTCGAGCCTCTCCAGCCCCTCTTGTCAAACCTGCCCAAGAGGTTTCCATTAAAGAGGCAGTGAGTGTGTTTTGTGAAATGGAGAGGATCGTCCTTGCCATCCAGAAGAGGTTCTTGCAGCAGGAGTCTATCCCAGAGAGTTCCCTGTTCCTGGGGCAGCCTGGCTGCAATGTGAGCACCAGCAATGGCACCCACGTTGTGCTGCAGGCGGGCTGGAGCGACTGTGGCACCCAGGTTGAGACTGTAAGTCCTCTGATCAAGGGAATGCAAAAAGCTCTGGAGCACTTTATTTCTCTTTCAGGAGGGGAGGGGCAGTGGCAGATCCTTAGCTAGGTGTACAGTGTATTAGTTACTGAGCTTCTTTTGGAGAAAGAAATCCCCTTCCTCTCAGTGTGTGATGAGAAGCACACCAAAGAGAAGGGGAATCTTTGAGGTCAGGCAGCAAAATTCAAGGGCCTCTCCAAACTAAGACTCACTTCCCATGCCTCTTCTGGGTTCCCTTTGCAGCTGTCTTTTCTTAAAAATAATTTTACCATCTCATGCTGACAAATACTTCAATAGCTACCAGTAGTGAGGACAAAGAATGAGAGCTCTCTTTGGACCCCAAACCAATGGCTATGTTCACATCATGCCGAAGAACAGAAACTCCCTTCTGGAGCAATGACCACTGCTAAGGAATGATCATTGCCCCATCCCTGGAAGTGTTCAAGGCCAGGCTGGATGGGGATCTGGGCAACCTGGTCTAGTGGAAGGTGTCCTTGCCCATGGCAGGGGATTTAGAATTTAATGATTTTTAAGATCCCTTCCAGCCAAAGCTGTTCTGGGATTCTATGATACTATGCTATGACAAAAAGGAAAAGGAGGAAGACTGGTGTATTTTCTTTGCTTCCCTGTACAGCACTAAAGATACTGGAGGTCTAATCTGTTTGAGTTTTGCTGTCAGGAGAACACCCAAGCACCTGAAGCTGGAAAGCTCTGGTGCAGCCCTGGGAATAGTGATGTTTTCTCCTTTCTGTGCTGCAGAACACGACTACTACTGTGGTGAAAACCACCCTTTGGAATGATGCTTCTGCTCAGGGAGTAATCCACCACTTGAATGCTGCCAGTCCCATCCACTGTGTGTTTCAAAATGATGTCTTGACTTCCTCTGGGTACACTGCAGGAGGGTGAGGAACAACTCTCTCTGCTTTGAAATTCTGCTGAGTGGCTGAGTGCTGCTGCACTGGGAAAACCCCCAGGGGTGCAGTGACAGCACTGGCAGCAGTCTGCCATGCTGGGAGTCCTGTGCTCAGAATGATGCCTTAAGTTTTAGCTTTTCTGTTTTTCAGATCCTGTCCTGCATTAGTGTATAACTCTGAACTCCACATAGAGTTTTAGTGAGCTCTTTTCACAGTTTGGTCAGACAAAACAATCCTTCCAGGCCTGGGAGCCAAGGTCACCATCACAGCCTCAGGCCTGAAAAGTATAAACAAAAGTAAGTTATGGGGAAGCAAACCAGGGGAATGTGACTTCATTACCTGAAGCTGTAATTGGACAATTAACCTCTGGTATGCAAACAGATCAAATTTATATCTGCCCAAAAAACTTGTGACCATCTTGGGTGCAGCCTCTGCCAGGCTCCTGCACTGCCCAAGTGTATTTGTTAAAGGTCTTTAATAAATATCCACTTTATTCTCTAACTCTGTCCAGCCTGTGCTCTAGGTAGCCAGTCCAAGGCATTAAGGGGATCCCTGCTGTGTGCTTCTCTCCTACTCCAACTAATGTGCCTGTAGATCCAGCCTGCTTGGCCTTTGCCTGGCTAAACCACAGGTGAAAATAAATCTTTGGAAACTGCTGGTTCAGGAGCCAGAATTCCTGTCTCCTCATGGTTTCTTGGGCAATCCCTTGTAGCAATAACAGCATTTTCCTGTTTTTGGAACACATCAGTTGTGTATCTTTCCAGCTGATGTGGACCTGCAGATTGCTATGTGGCAGGTTGCTGTGTGGCCTCAGAGATTGGCAGTTTTATCCCCTCACAAATCCTTTTTTGGTCAACTTGAAAAACCAGAAGAGACATCATGCAAATACATTTTATATTGTGGAAGGCCTCACCTTCAAGAAATATGGAATCAGAGCCATAATTCACAGAAAATCAAGGCTGTGCTGACAGAAAATGTGACAGCACAAACCCTTCTCTCATGGGGAGTGTCCTCCCTTCATACAAGTGCACCTCCTCTCTTTGTTATCATTGTGCTTAAACTATTGGCACCAAATCCAGTTTCTGTTTCCTAGCTCTGTCTAGAGATTGTGTTTTCCTTTCTATTCCCCAGCAAAGTCTTGTCAGGCCTCTTTTGTTTGAGCTCAATAATTTTCTCATGCCTTTTACTTTCTGTTCAGATTTTTCCTGTCTCTTTTTTTTTTTTGCTCTTCTCTTCTGCACTAAACTTTTATTGTCCTTATTTTGAGCTTTCAGAGAGCTCATAGTCTTGTTGCCCTCCTGCTCCACTCAGATATTCTCTCTGCCCTATTTGAATTGCTGAGACCACCCTTTGGATTTTCCCACTTGTGTTTCCATGCTCTCTGCCTTCCCAGATGAAAACTCAATGCATTTTCACATTTCCTTTTGAACAGTGTCCTGCCATCCTGGACTGCAGATAACCCTTCACTGTTTAAATATGTGAGAAAAGGCACTGATTTAGGACTTGCAGACCCTTACAGTCAAATTTGTGGTCTTTAAAGAAGGATAATTGATTTTTCAGACTTTACACCATCTTTGAGGATTTGCATGGATCTGGACATCTCAGAACAGAAATGCAGCTGTTCATTGGAAACTCCCCAGTCCCCAAAAATTTCAGCATCTCTGCCAGTGAGGATGTGCTGATCCAAGTGGGGATGCAGAGGGCAGACAACAAGCTCAAGGTGGTTCTCACTGACTGCTGGGCCACTCCAACCAATAATTCAGTGGATCCTCTGTCATTTGTTTTTATCAGCAACAGGTACAGCAATGCCATTTGCAAATACCATGGGTCTTACAGTGGTACTGACAAATAATATGTCATATTATAAATGCCTTTTATGTGTGTCCTCATCATTCACATGATGAGAACACATCTCACCCTTTCTATTGGCCTGGTTACACCTTCTTTGAACAAGAAAGGTAGATATGAGAAGGGATTTCAAAGGGCCATGTGGAAGTTTTTTTGAGTTTGGTGTCTTCTTTACAGTTTTGTGAGGGAATTCTGCTTTTAACCTGAAGAAATCACTTGAAGTTGATTTTGGCAGTCAGTAGTGAAAGAGCATTTGAGAAGTGGATGCTTTATCTCCTTCTCTATGGTTCAGAGGTTTCTCTGTAGTTTCAGCTTTATCTAGAGCTTATGTGCCTCTTGTCAACAAAGAAATATGTTATTTAATTCCTCACATATAATATTAAAGCAGCCTCTGGTGAAAGAGGAGGTTTGTTCATATCTGGATCCCTGATCTCACCCCAATGTCATTTTTCTTAGGCTCACCTGCCACCTTAAAATAGAGGATAATAATTTTGCTCAGTAACAAAATCTAGTCCTTTAAATTTGATGGGTTTTTTCAACTTGTGTTTGGTGAAGCCAAGTTTAAATCCTTCTTTCTGTTAGTCTTTCCCTTCTCTTCCAACTCTCCAACCACTTCTCAATCTCCTGTTTTACTTGGTTACTGTGAGAATAAAGCAGCAAACAGCCCCTTATCACCACTGCACTGCCAGAGCTGCTTCATGAAGGGTCTGGCTGTGGCTTCCTAAAGGAAAAAAAGCCTTAAAACCCAAGTTCTGTGCTATAACCAAAACCTGCCTTCTCTAGCCTTAGCTGCTCTATGTGGCTTTTGTCTCCCTTTTCAGCTGTCCCATCCCAAATACTTACACCATGCTGCTGGAAAATGGGAATTCAAGCAAAGCTCAGTTTAAGATGAGAATTTTTTCCTTTGTCAACAACTCTGTGGTTTACTTACACTGCAGAATTCGTATTTGTTTGGAGTCACCAGGAAGCACCTGCAGGACTGTAAGTGTTTTGCTCTGATATGCTATTTCCCCCTCCCCAAAAAAATATTTTTCTCAGTGCCAAATGGAGTCCTGCAGTGGAATGGAAGGAGTAATGTTTCCAAACAAGGTTTAAAAAAACTCTTGAGGTTTTCTTTGTTCTCTGCTGAGAACAGAGAGGAGTGGGGAAACACTACAACGTTATGGAAGTGTTACCTTTTCTTCCTGTTGCTCATCCTCCTAGGAAAAAGCATGGAGCTTGCACAGCAGAGTTGGACCTTTCACTCATTTTAAGTATGACTAAAAAGCAATGAAATTAGGCTGGGTAGAAAAGTATCAGCTCAGATGGATGTGTCACAAAATAGGAACTCCCAGAGTGGTAGTCAGAAGAATGCCTGAGTAAATTTATATATTTTTCTGTCCTTTTTTTTTATCCCCTACAGATTTGCTTCTTCAACTGAGAGTTTAGGTGCCAGGAAAGGAAGCTCAGTGTCAGGGCTGTGATTTTAATAGAGTTTATTATGGCTGTTTAAAGCAATAAACCAAGCCATGTTCTGATAAAAACTGAAGTTTTTAATTGTCTATGTTACAAAGCATTGCATTGTCTTTTTACTTGCAAGTAAGTGATACACAGTTTATCTAAAAATGCATTGCTACCACAGAAATAAGACACCAGTTAAACATATTTTTTCTTTTTTTCTTACTAGCAGACTCTTGGGAATTCTTTTCCTCTGCCAACCTTTCTGCTCTTTTTCTATTAAGGATGTTTTCATTAGCAGTTTGGTGTTCCCCCATTGTTTAACACTTTCCTCTAGCTCTAAATAACACAGTTTAAACCCATTATAAAGCAAATGATCTCCTCCTAAAGGATTTAAAAAGACTACCAGAAGATGCTTGTTTCCTTTCTCAAAGTATAAGACTTCCTCCAGATTAAAAAATAAAAAAATAAAAAAAAGTAGGGACAGGAAGCATGACTGACAATGGTAAGATGGCTTCAGCTTTTGCAGCTGAGTATAATATAAATATATATAGGATGCATTGTTCTTTCTCCTATGTAAAATTTACCCTTATGAGGAGTCAGTGAATTCAGTATCTTTGATTGAGGCTAAATTGTGATGTGGGGAAGACATGTACCAGGCACAGAATGAGCAATGGTTTTTACAAAGGAAGGGAGGAGGAGCTGCAGAAGGTGCAAAGATCAAGGAAGATGAGCAGAAGAGGATATTTGTAAATAATGTAAAATGGCTGAGAAAGTGCTCTGGGTCTGGGATCTGATCCCCTGATCTGTTACTCTGGGCAAGAGTGACTCTCTTCAGGGCAGGTTTAGCTCAGCTTTTCACCCACACACTCGATATTTACATCTTGTGTCATTTATTCTTACTCAGTCTATTTATTCCTTGTTTTCTCTGTGGAAAAGAGTAAGGTGCTCAAAAGAGTTGAAAGAAATGGACTGGCTGAGGAGAAAAGTAGTAAGAAATGAGTAAGAAAAATTGCTTTGAATGGGAAAAGGAGTGATGTGCCACCACCAAGCAGATGTTTGGGGAATGTGGATGCTCCATGGCCATGTGGAACCAAAAATTCATTGCCACCAGTGAGCAACTACATAAATGTGTTCTCTAATGGATCATACCTGAGAAAGCTATTTGAGAGCAGACCAAACTCATAAATAAATACATAGGTATTTTTCTGGGGACTGGCCCAGCTGAAGACACTGCTGCTGGCAGTGGATTGTAGAAGTTTTCCAGTGCAGCCAAACTGGTAACACTGGTGAGACATTCTGGTGTAAACAAGCTGGTAAGACACCCTGCTGATCATGGTATGATGATGCCATTTCTCTGGGGTTTTTTGTGCCCTTTCAGGAGAACCCTTTGAATAATGGCAGTAGCTTTTGGTTCCTATCAGGGACCTTTAGGCTGCAACTTAAAACAAAAAGGCAGCAAACAAAAAAAGGGAAGTGCTCAGAAAATACCTGTGCAAGTGCTGCTCACACAGAGCTGAAGCAGCTGATCCCCAGCATCCCACAGGACAGGGATTCCAGCCTTGTAGCTCCCAGATTAATGGTTCACATGTCACTGAGGTTGTGGGTAGCTTCAGAATGACACACAGCTCAGCAGGTCTGAAAGCTGCTGCTGCTTTTGCTGGTGCTGGTTGCAGATCTGCCCTGCCTGCCATGGGCAGCAGAAACATCCAAACAAAAGTGCTTGCAAAACCCTGGCACTAGTGATAAATTTATTCTCCCATAACATTTCTCTGAAATAAACTTAAAGTTAATGAAAAGGTTGTCTGTGTGAAATGTCTGTTCACAGCAGTGTGTTCCAGTGTGACTAATTCCAGATTTTATACTGATTTTTCCCTGATGCCATTTCTTTTGGACTTCTTTTTGGTGCTAATTTCAGTTTAATAGAGCATAACATTAAGAAACAAAAGGCCAATGGTGAGAGCAGCACTGGGCATCCACAGGCTCATCAGAAGGCTTTGTATTTTGAATTAGTAATCCACCTGACTTGTTGGAGTTTGAATTGATCATTGCAGAGATGCCATGCAAGGGCTCAGCTCCTGAAGGCTGGAGAAACCATCGCCCTGCACAGAACATCCTGGGGACCCCTGTGGAAATCAGCTGGTGAGTTGTGAACAACTATCATGCCAAGGTGATTTTGTGCTGGCAAAGGAACCTGAAGGCCTGTGACACACAGGGATTTTGTGTCCCTCTCTATTCCTGGGGAGCAGGTGTTCCTGCTGGAGCCACGTGGAGAAGCAGGTGCCCTCCTCTGAGCAGGGACTGTGTCAGTTGTCAAGGGAATGTAGAAAGGAAGATAAAGTGCATTTGTGTGGCTGTTTGCACAGGGTGACAAGTGCAACAACCACAAAATCAAACAATTATTTCAATTGTAAAGTGTGAAAGTAGAATCGATCTTTTGGATTGCAATCAGTTTTCCAAGTGTTTACACTGCTGCTAGTCTGCAATTACTTTGGGCTCTGAAGTCCCACATTAAAGGATGTAAGGGATTTTATTGTGTTTCCTTTGGCTTCCTGGTCTGACTTCATTACCATGGTGAGGGGAAGTGGCAGAGCACAGCTGATGCACAGCACCCTTGGTTAATTTGGTGCAGCACAGGTTAATTGAGGGCAAACACCAGCACTAGGGACAAGCAAGGTCTGATTTGTTATGCACCTGCTTTTCCTGCATTTAACCTGAGTGATGCTTTCAAGAACACCTGTGGTCTCTCATGTTTTCAGTCATTTGTCCCCCTCCAGCTTCACATTTATAACTTGTTAGCATAAAACACCCATTGAGGGTGTTTTGGCTCACCAATATCAGAGTCTTAACTCGTGGCTACCATAGATAGACAGTTCATAATCTTCTTTTGGACCTAAGAACTGACTCTGACTTAGAAGAATAAGGATGTATTTTTCTTCCATTAAATGGTCAGTTCAAATAGTGCTCATTTCTGAATTAGTTCTCAAAAAAAAATGAAGCAATTAATGCAGCTTTCTTTGTTTAGCTTTTACAAGAAGTAGCTCCCACTCCCATTTTTGCTGGAGATCCTGATGCATTTCTAATTTTGAAAAATTGCCATTTCCCAAAAGAGCCTCTGTCGAGGGGATCTTTCTTTGGGTTGTACTTAATTGATTTCTAGGCAGCATTTTGGATGCTGTCTCTTATTTCTAGTTTGGATAATCACACCACATTATAAGTGATTTACATCTCTGTGTTGAAGGGGATAACATTATGATGTCAGGTAATAACAGGTGTAAGTGCTGCAGTGAAAAATGAAAAACTTTACCTGTTCTGCCAACACTTGGTCACATGTTTTGGCAAAGGCCACTGTTCCATGTCCTCAGGAGGGTCTGCTCTGTGTCTGGCTACAGGCTGCAATTTCCACTGTGCATGTTCTACTTTATTCCTTTGTTTTATGCTGAAATTCAAAAATGAGACTGAATACATTACACAGCACTGCTTTGGCCTGTCTTGGAATGATGCCCTGGGTGCTCTGTAGCTTGAACACTGCTCTTACTGACCTCTGTGGCTGCCAGCAGTGCCCTTGGCCAAAAATCTTGTCTTTAATTGCAGGCATGTGTGCAGTGGTATTTATCTTCTGTGTACCTCAGGTACCACACAAGTGCCTGACAAAACAAGTGCTGTGCTGAAAATGTAAGCAAACAAATACATGTTTTTGTAGGTGCATGGAGTCTTTGGAGGGAGGAATTGTAGGAACTTGTAGGAACATGAAGAGAGGCATCAAAATAAAGGGAGAGGAGTTTCTGCTTGCAGATTTGGGCAAATATATGGAAGTGGTAAAGAGGGAACCAGGAGAATTCTGTTTGTGATCTGTGGTGCCTTGGGAGGCAGTTGGCAATGTGGGACTTGACTCTTGCCCACACTGGGGCTTTTGGTTTGTTCTTTCCTTCCCCTCTGAGTCTGGGTGCTCTTCCAGCAGAGCACAGATCTGCTGCAGGTCCTGTGCCCTGTCTGCCAGGTTTGTGCAGGCACTGCAGACAGCCTCAGGCTGCTCAGCTGGCTCTAAGTGACTGCTCAGGTGCAGCACTGAGCCCGTGGTGACCAAGCCAGTGCCACTCCACTGACCACCCCAGCCACATCTCTGCTGGCTCAGCTGGCAGCTCAGAGACCCAGCACACACAGAGAATCCTTCCCCAAATACTCTGTGTTTGAGGAACAGTTACATATATGATAAAAGCAAATCAAGTAGTTTTTATAATCATAGACGAATGGAGGCAGGATTAAGATAGGGGAATGCTTCACCTCTAAAGTACTTCTGAAAGTAAGGCAGCATTAAGTCACCAGTATAAACTCTTTAATTCTTACTTTAGCTGAAAATCACACTCTTGTCTGGGACTCTATACTGGTGTGTATAAGGAGAACATGGTCTGTCCTCACACCCTTTCCATGAGAATCACCCTCCCCAGAAGGCTGAAACACTTCTGTAGCACAGTTCTGTACTGGCATGTTGGCTAATTGATATGCAGGACTTGTTTCTCTCCTCAGTAAAAGATTTAGGAATTTCAAAGTTTTTTTCTTTTACTCCTTGATTTATTTATTTTTTTTTAAAGCATATGATTTGAAGAGAGAGAAGGAAGCTGGAATGGGAATTGGATCCATCATCCTCATAGCCCTTGCTGTGTTTGGTTTTGTGCTGGGAGTTGTGACCCTTCTCATCTTCCAGTACCAGCGAAAGACAGGAAGATACAACCTCAGGATCAAGTCTGACAACTTCAGCTACCAGGTGTTCTATGATTAGTGATTCACAGATTACCACATGTAAGTACTGAATTATGATCAGTTGCATTTTTAGCTGTTTATCTCTTCCTGAAAGGGTGAGATACTTGTAGATGACCATCTTTTACACGAGAATATTTGAACCTGCTGTCCTTTTTGCTGTGGGTAAAGGCCATATAAGTAAGAAAGGAATTCCTACTGTCCTTTCCTCTTTTCAAATTATGCAAACTACAAGAGGAGGAAGACAGCTTTGTGTCCTTCATCTTCCTTCAGGGCTTTGATCTCAGTCAGAGTAAATGGCACATCACTTCAGAAAACTCCAATAAGCATTTCCACAAAAAAGCCATACCATTTTTGGGTTTAAACCAGTGACTAGTGTAATACTGGAGAGAAACTTTACCACTCTCTTTATAAATTTTCCTCAGAAGTTATTCCTTTCTGCAAAAGCTTGGTTTTAATTATTATTTTTTGAGAAAGTAGTAAGAGGTTAAACATAAAGAGCTTGAAATACTGAAATGCATAAGCAGTGCTCACATGTGCCTGCAGAGAGGCTGAAAACACAGCTCTGAGGAGAATTAGCCACTGCCACATGGTCTGCCTCTGAAATTGGGAGGATACCACAGGATTCAGCACTTTTTCTGTGAAGTTAGACTGTTCTAGCAGCTCAGCATAATTTGCATGCTTGTCTTTTTAAGAGGAGGAGAGAGAAGTGAGAAAGCTGGCAGGCAGAGAAACAACACCTAACACCACTTCACAGCTCAAGGATGTTTGCTGTGGATCAAATTCTGTTCCTGGAAACGGGTTTATTTGCAATTATTACCAGAGTCAGTCAGTAACCCTTCCCTGGTGCAGGGATCCTCCCACAGGACAATGCCATGGCCTCAGTAAGTGCACTGATGGCATTTGCAGATAATTAATTTCAATTCACTGAGCACAGCAATGTTCAATATACACCTCAGGCAAAGGCAGGTAACACTATCCCAGCTTCCTTCTTTAAGTCTTGAGTGGCCACATTTAGCTGTGTTTCCCTTTCATTCCACCTTCTTATCCATCCCTGGGCAGCTCCTGGGAGATGGCTGCAGCTGAGGGTGATGCTCTGGTGGCTTCCCAAGGGCTGGATGTTTCAGGAGTCCCAAGGGAAGGTACCCAGGACTCCTTGGTACAACTCCAGCAGCTGTAGTTCCATCAGGGATACAAATCCCACCAGCCATCATAAAGGGCATATCGAGGTTCATTGGATTAAAACCTACACATGAAATCTCTGAGTGTCTCCACAGAGCAAGAAAGGCTTCTCTTGCATCCATCATTCTGCTTGCATGAGCAATACCTCCTTGTAATGGGAATTCTGGAGTTGTGCAAAGAGGTTGTGGCACAAAGGATACTGTCAGGCTCAGAGCACTTCTGCACCATGGCGGATTCTCAGTTAATGGCTCCTTTTTGGAGCTGGAACTACTCAGCTCTCCAGTGTATTTACTGCCTTTGGAAGGGAGTTGATTACCTGGCTCAATCCTGATTAATTTGGTTTATATTTTTTTTCCTAGTGGGATCATATCTCATCACATGGAGAACTGAAGTTTGTCTTCACTCAACATTTGGCTTTCCTTGCTTTACACAACACTGACTCTTTCAAATTAATGTAATATGTAAAAGGCTTCTATGCCCCTTTCTCCCTTCCACCTCTTTTTTCCTTAGCAATCTGGTTCTTCCCTGGTATCCTAAGAACTCTTTGTGACAACAGCTTCAGGTTGAAGTGAATTTTGGCAGTTTTTCCATTGATAAAATAGAAGGGAAGAAAACAAAGACATCTGGCTCCCTCTTCAAGTTGCAAGATCTGTTTTTCTCACTGTGACATATCACTATGTGCTCATCTTAGCATCACTTGTGCCATTAATATTGACAAGCGGCATTGATATTCAAGGAAGTAAATCAGCAAACCCTCAGAGAGATCTCTTTTTCAGTTTGTAATTTGCTATTTACTCAGGGTGAGGTTGAAACTTTGCACTGCAACAGCGTTGAAGACCTAATTGTGCAATGCCTTAAGTATACAGAAACTGGGGAACAAGCATTAGATTTGGAAGTAAGGAAGAGCCACTCTGGGTCTGGGGTTTAACCTACTCAGGGTGTTCTTCAGCATGAGTTTTTAAATTTGATTCATTCTGTAGTAGACAAGGATTCAGTGGAAAAGAAAGAAAGAAAAAAAGAAACTATTTATGTTGCTGGCAGCCCATGTTTTTCCAGATAAATCAATTGATGCCTATGTATTCTGCTTAATTAGACCCTAATGACTGTGCAACCAAGCACACAGTGCTGCCCACCTAAGTGAGAGCTCTCCAATTGCAAATGAAGGGTTGTAAATTCGACCTGAATTTTGCCTGGCTGCAAGACCATCAGTGCAGGAGCAAAGGCTCAGTTTTCATGGTCCATTGGGTACAACAACTGTCTGTTCAGCTGGATAAACTGGAGCAAAAATCTCTTCCACACAGTCAGCATCTCCTGCAGGGCTCTTTCCTGGGCTGCTCTTCTCTGCTGCCCCAAATCTCCACCTCAGTGAGTGTTTTGGGAGGTGAAGAGGTGTCAGTAACTTGTCCCACCAGCCCCTGGTTCTGTTTGCTGCAGTCACTCCTCCTACACAGGATAATCTGCTGTGCCTGGGTCACATATAACTTAGTAATTTATAAAAACCAATTTCCTCCTTAAGCTCAATGGGCACCATTATACATAACACTTAGTGGAAATTGGTCCTTAGCTTGAAGTCATGAATGTTTCTAGCAGTTCTGGATGGCACTGAGGTGCTGACCTTCGGGTACAGAATAGCACAGAAAAGTGACTTTTCTATCCTCCTAGTCCAATTTCTATTAGGTAGTAAGATTACTGGGTGAAAGACTTCCACATTTTGCAAAAGGTTGTACTGATTGATTTTAGAGCTTTTTTTATATACTTTTTAAATATATAAAAAAATTTCAGAGTAATCCTTTGCATTCTGCTTTAGATTCAAGTGACTCTGTAAGGAATAAGACACTTTGACTCGTCTTTTCCTTATGAAAATAAGAGTTACCAGATCCTGATCTTAAAAAAAAAATCCATTTAGTTGTAAGTGGTGAAACTATAAGTTATCTTCACAGTCTTAATATGATGAACATGGAATCATAGAATGGTTTGGGTTGGAGGGATCTTAAAGACCAGTTAGCTCCAGGTCCCTGCCATGGACAGGGACACCTTCCACTATCCCAATTTGCTCAGAGCCCCATCCAGCCTGGACTTAGACACTTCCAGGGATGAGGAGTCCACAGTTTCTTGGGACAACAATATAATCATTAGTTCTTTTTATGCAGGAGTCTCTTAACTTTTGCTCAATTTGCTGTCAAATATGAAATGTGTTTGCCTTCTGCACTCAGTGACAGGATCAGCTATTTTACTATAAATACTTTTCTAGTTTTTAGTACTTAAAATCCTGAACTTCTTGGAGGGGACAGGATTAGAGATCTGCCTGTTGATTTTGGTGGAGCTATGCCATTTTCAAAAGCTGAGCACTACTTCTCAGGATGAAATGTGAATCAGTAGTTTGTATTTGATACCTTGCATGCTCAGCAGAAACTGTTATTTGTGACTGAGTCTGTTTATAGGAATTTTGGTATCTTAATAAAAGCAGCCTTGTAACTTATTGTTGACTTCTGTACTGTTATGTTTTCCTGTGTGATTTAGTCACAGGTATTAAAGATGTGCACTTGGTGGATGTGGCAGCTTCTGAGCTGTTCTAGTATCAGTATAATGTTCAGAAATCACTGAAAACATGATACAGGACCTTATCCAAGCCCCAATGACTGCAGTTACCACCAACTATATACCTGTACCTCCTCAGGATCTCTTTCTTCATCTTTACTTTGGTTTCATCCTTTTCAGCAGAGGCAACCAGAAAATCATTCAGCATTCCCAGTCCAATTTATTGCAGCAATGTTGATTCAATCTGAAACTACTGTCACACCAGCCTCCCCAAGTGTTTCATTTGCACAGTTCTGACAGCTGCTCCAAAAGAAGAATTGAGTGCTCTTTGCTTGAATAAATAGGTTCTTAAAGAGTGCCCAGCTTTTCATAGCTCCTTTATCCCTGAAGGAAGTTGTCCAGGGGGTCCCATCCACTGATTCCTTAAACAATTGAAAGTTTGGTCTTCTAAAATTCCGTGCTCTGACTCTTTGCCTGACCTATATCCCTCAGGCTTGTGAAACCCACCAGGGCATGATCACTGCAGCCCAGGCTGCTGCCACTCTTCACATTTCTGCCATTTAAAAAAATAAATGTAAATAAATAAACATATTAATAAATAACAACAAAGCTTCCAACATTTATTTTATCTCTGCTGGTAAGCAAGAGGTGTAGTAATGCTTCCTCTCTTTTTGTACTATCACCTGGATTAAGAAATTAGCCTCATTGTGTCCAACAGCCTCATTAATTGCTTTCAGATCCCTGTGCTGCTTTTTTCCTTTTGTCAAAGACAAAAATTTAGCTTTGCCCATATTTTATTCTTTCAATGAAGCACTGCCTCTAAATAATAATTTAAAGCAATGGATGAAAAATATATAGAAATGAAGATTTAGTTTTGACTTCTCACACTTTCCTAAGAATCTCTTTAGGCCAGTGCTGTGCATGTCTAATGCCCCCATTGTTCACTGCTGGCACCTGATGCAAAACACTCATCACTCTTCCTTTCCCCCATATTATAATGCTGCCAAATTCTGGTCCCAGTGGGGTTGGGAAAAATCTGAGATACTGGAAAATTTCCTCATCCATTAAACTATGAACAAGACAGGTTTTTAATTCTTGCAGGCTGTGGAAGGAAGAAAAGGAACTGAAAAAATTTGGCTGCAATTGATGTAAAACCATGATGTTGACTATGATTTAGTCCTAAGCTTAGAGCAGAGAGCCTCCTAATGGCTTCCCTGATCCACAGGCAGAAAATTCCCTTCCCTGCCTCTCCTGCCCTCCTTTCCCCAATGATTTTTCCTCTGAAATCCATAGAAGGAAAAGCTTCAGAGACCTGATACAAATATTTACACACTCAATCATAGTGCAAGTGTAAAAGAAGAATCGAGAAAAAGCCACAATATTTGGAGATGGCAAGGAAAAGATCAGAGTAATGAAATTCAAATTCTGTATGGAAGTTTCACTAATCAGACACTGGTGTAGTGTTTGCAATGGATCTCAAAACATCCATTCACAATATTTTGTTCAAATCAGCTGGTGTTCAATCCTCTCCATGATGAAGGCTAAAACAATTAGAGTGGTCAGGGTGAATGAGTGTTTCTGCCTAGAAACTGGATTTGGTGAAATCATTAACTGTAAGGAATGAAAAATATTAGTTTTATCCAACTATCTTTTTGTGTATTTAGGTGTGTGTTAGAGAAAGCTAATCACATTTAGGAATACTGTAATTTTACAGCGCAGAGAGATCAATTTGAGCTCATCTTTTTCCCTTTTCCTGTCTCTGTCCTTACAGAGGAAATATTAATAAAAGTGCTTTTTTCTAGGTAATTTTCTCACATGTAAAATATTGGATACCTTCTGGAAAATTACAAGGATTTGTAGGAACAGGTGAAGTAATAAAGTTTTATTTAAACAGTGTTTTTCTCCTTTTCCTGCTTTACTACAGAAGTAATCAATTTCAAAAGGAAAGTTGCATTTCTCTTCCATGATATTTCTTTTTAAATCCATAAAGAACAGAATCATTTGGCAGTTGCTTTGTTTTGAGTTGTTGAGTCTCTGGTTTTGTAACTCTGAGGAGGACCAGAACCTAAGGAAAATGAGAAGAGAAAACAAGCTTTAGTTACTTTATTGCTGATGCAGGGAATATTTGGCAAATTGCTGCATGGACATTTACTCTTTCCTCACCTGGATCAAACCTTGGGGAGAATCCAAGGAAAAAGCTGATATAAGCATTGATAAAAGCAGGCTGACACAAATCCATCCCAAAAAACGTTGCTGCCCTCAGGACTGTGGAGTGACTCTGAATTCCAAGAAGAGGCTGCCTTCCTGACAGAGACATTTGGGTAGAATTTTCATTTAGGTATAATTATTCCAGCAAGCAATATCACTGCATCCTTGGGAATGTGCTGGCAGCTAATGACACTACTGACAGCGTGGATTCTTCATGGCTTGTGCTTAGTAATACTGAAACTGCAAATCCACTCAGGAAATGTCTGGCTTTGCCTCTCAGAGTGTCTGCAGCTTTGATAAGGAATGCTGGCCACAAACAGTGCTCTCATTTATTAGCTGTCTTTGGCATCTGGCAATTTGAAAAGATGAAGGAAGGGATTCACAGCAATATTTTGAACAAATGCAGCTATTATGGGTACTTGGAGACAGAAGGGTCATGTGTTTGTTCTCATGCCAACCTTGAGAGGCTAATTACTGAGTGTTACATATGAATAGCGCTCTCAGGATTATTCCAGCACATTTGGTTGTGCTCTGTATCATACCTGCCCAGTGAGCAAAGTTGTCCACTGGGTTATTGAGCCAAATATGTGAAAATATGGAGGAACTAGAATTCAGAATGTCATGTTTACTTAATCCAACTTTCATTTTTACAAAGCAGCTCTGAGGCCCCACCTTTGTGTGTGTCTGTAAGGAATTCATCAGGAGTTACAGCTGAACAAGATGCTCTTTGCTTCTGGGCATGCTTTTATTGTCCCAGAAAGATTTCCAGCTGATAAGTTGTTTAAGACTACATTTTGTAGCCCATATAAAAATTAGATGGCTTAGTCACAGGAGATGGTATATTACTGCTGCAAATTTCCTGAGTTTCTTGGCATTTATTTGACTATCTGTTAGCATTTGTATGACTACCTCTTCTCCTCCTTTTCACTTGATTGGCTACAGCTGTGACATGGAATTCTTGAACAGGAGAAAGGCACTTCTGTTTCCTGAAAGGTCTGTGAAAAGCATGATCTTGTGAAGTTTGGTCTCTTCCCTGAAAGGACATCTAACTCTCACCTGAGTTCTAGGAAAGCCAAAGTCAGTATGCCAGAAGTCCGTGCTGTGTCTTTGTCCTGTGTCCTGCACTTCTCTTGTGAGACAGTGCTCCCAAAGATTTCACTCTTCTTATGCTCTTATGTACCTCTTCTGGTACTCCCTACACAGACTGGAGGCTGTGTGGCCTCCCTGAGAAAATACATACTTGGCATCTTCCAGGTTTGTTATTTCTAGCACTTCCCTTAAAATTCCATTTCTTACACTGATACTGGGATTTTCACAGGATAAAGCCATACACACCAGAGAAAGGAGCACCTGGGTGCCTATGCTACTGACTCACTGCCTTCCTTTGCTGTAACCACAGACAGAAGTGTCTTCCCATCCATGTAACTGGTATTTGTGCCATGTCTTGGTGTGCTGCATCTTTGCTCCTCCTGCTTTGAATTCCCCAGTGCCACTCAAATCCACTCAGCTGCTGTGACTTTCTCTGGCATTTGTCCCTGAGAGCAAGATGTGTCACACATTTATCTCACAGCAGCCTTCATTCAGGCCTGTGCAGGCATTTGATCAACTTTTTCAAGGAAATTCAAAATTAAGAGTAAGAGATGCAGTTTGAAGTTAATGTGATGATTCCTGGGCTTTTTGAAAGTGGGGTGTAGAGTGAAAATGCAACCTCCCTTTGTGCAAGTTGCTGATATTTGAGGTAAATCTTCATGGCAGCTTCTTGCTGGAATTCCTGCTGCATTTGGCAGATGATGGATGAAGCAGGAGACAGAATAAAGGATAAAACAAGGCCTTAAATTGTTTCTGTGATTGTACAGCTTTTGTTTGTTTAGGAACAGGTATTAGTGACTGCCAGCTGAACAAACTGTATCTGTGTTCTAAAGACACCTGCTTGAAGTTTGTTTTCTTTCTCCACAAAGATGCAAACAGATTTGTCTCTATTCCAGCACTCCCCCAGGGAGCCAGAGGGACCCTGCTAACCTACATCTGACAGAATCCCTTAGCATGCTCTGCACATTTACTGACAGAGGTTCACTCAGGTTTTCTGTCTAGTTGCACACAAAATCTGCAATTACAGCTGCTGCAGTTAATAAGTGCTTTGTGGTGCCCTTGCAAACCAGCCTTACATTATTAACATGCTTAAGTAAAATCTCGTGGAAAGTTTTCCTGCATTTTCCCTGCTGACACAGCCTTGACTACTTCACTCAGCACAGCTATGTGAGTTGATGTTCTGTACCTGTTCCCCAGTTTTCTGAGCTCTCTCCTGGGAGCTCACAGTGGTGCCTTTGGCCTCTGCTTTGCTAGGAGAGGATCTGCAGTCACCAGAGGCAGCTCCTCACAGCTGTACACTTGTAAGCAGCTGTGAATAGATTCACAGAGGGATTTGAACTGGCAGAGACCAGGAATCTGGCAGCTGATAAAACACCATTCTCTGAGATTACACCTGACCAAGCACACCTTCCTCCTGGAGATGCCCTGGCTGAGGATCAACCACCCAGTCCCTGACCCCTGGGCTGGCAGCAGTGACTCCTCCTGCTGAAGGGAGGGCAGCCCTTCCTCTACCTTTTCACAGAGGAACTGTTTTCCCTCCTGCCAGCAGGGTTTGGGTTTTATTTTTTGCTCATCCTGCCATTGCTTTGCCATGTGCTGGTGCCAGAAGTAGGGGAGCACCCAAGGCAGGCAGAGGATGCTGTGATGGTGCTCAGCCCTGGCACAGGTTGCTCAGACAAGCTGTGGATTCGCCATCCATGGGAGTGTCCAAGGCCAGACTGAATGGGGCTCTCAGAAACCTTCTAGTGGAAGGTGTCCCTGCCCATGGCAGAGGGTTGGAAACAGATGAACTTCACCCTTCCAACCAAAACCATTGAATGAATCTATGATTCTAAGTCCTAAAACTAATCTCCTATGTTTAATTCCTGCCCTGTTGTGTGACACTGCAAAGACAATTTCCTCCTTTTCTTTCACAGATTTCATAATCACAAAACCAGGGGAGGCAGCTGTACTACACATGCCAAGGTGAGCCAGCACTGAGTTACCTGGGGACAAAGTGCTTTTCTCACATTACTTCTTTGTCACATGATTTGGCACTGATGTATTTTCCTTCCCAGCAGAAGGTGGAAGCTGTTCAGGATCTGAAACAAAATTGTTATTTCATTCTCAGTGCAGTGTTTCATTCTGCAGTGAGAACTCTTCAGCAATCTGGAAAATTATTCTGTTTATCAACCAAGCAGAAGAAGACATATAAATAACTGTTCAAAGTAGTTTGTAACAGTGTCCCAAAAATAGCACAGGTTCTCACATTCTTTCCTGACAATAAATGGTTTTGGGCTTTGGTAGTTAGTTGGTTGTTGTTGTTGTTTTCCTGTTGTGACTATACTTATACGATAAGTTTAAACTTCCTAAAGTATTTTATAATTTCTGCCATATTTTGAAGCTTAATGACTTGCCATGTTCTGTCAGGGTACATTTATTACTGCATACTATATATCATATTCTTTTGTACCACAGGCATATGTAAATTCTCAATGTGTGGCTTTAGTTGACAAAGGGATTTGCAGAGCCATGCAGAAGAAATTTATGTGTGATAAGGAAATCACACAAAACATACAAAGAGCATTTTTCCCTAGGTGCCTGACCCGTAACTACCTCTTAAGGCTATGCAGAATTTTTTTAGTCATTTCTCCATACCTTCCTCAAGCTCTTCCTTTAAAACAGCAAGAGATACAACAATTCAGTTGTTCAGTTTGATGCTACTCACTGTGTGCTTTTATCTGATAAATACACATTGCCTGTGGATTTCTCTGTTCTTTGCCCTGTGGCAAATACATTCCCACAGAAATCAAAGGACATGTCAGTTTCTTTACAAAACTGGAAACTCAGTTATTTCTAAGCTTCTTCAAGTGGAAGTGGCTTCTGTAATATAGATCCTGTTCTGTGGCTTGAATCACTCAACTGAATAATACAATAAGTAATAATGCTCTGAATAATGCTCTTTATACAAGAGCATGCAGTGATAGGACAAGGGGGAAATGGGAATCTAAACCTACTGTCCTTTAAAGGGAAATTCAATAGGTTTAGGTTCGATATTAAGAAGAAATTCTTCCCTGTGAGGGTGGTGAGGCACTGGAACAAGTTGCCCAGAAAAGCTGTGGATACCCCTGGATCCCTGGAAGTGTTCAAGGTGAGGCTGGAGGGGGCTCTGAGCAGCCTGGGACTGTGGAAGGTGTCCCTGCCCCTGGCAGGGTTTCAGAACTTTAAGGCCCTTTCCAACCCAAACCATCCTATGATTCTATGAAATAACTCATCTCTTATTGCAGCCAGTGGCACAGTTTAAAAAATCACTGTCAGATGGGTTGAAGTCAAAGAGGAAAGGCAGCTCTCTGCAGCTCACAGATAACCTCTGGTAGAAGTGAAGGTCCAAAGAGAAGGGGTAGTTCAAGTCTTCCTTCATGCAGCTTTTCCTCTGCTGTGCACTTGAATCTACTCTCAGGAATACACCTGAACACACTCTCAGAGGCATTCCAGCCCATCAGTCCACGATCTCTCTGGAAGCCATCCCATGCACTGAAGAGGACTTGAGACCTGATGCATGTGGGCAATATTTTAGCTCTTCCAGCCACTGCATTCACAGAGGTGGATGAGCTGGCATTTTGTACGTTCCCATATTTGTGTGCAATGATGAATTTACTTACAACTGATCCTTAGAGATGACATAATTACTCTTTTTATAGTCCCAGTCTCTGTTGATAACCATCTGGTGAAGCTGTTGACTCTCTTCTCACGTTGCTGCAGGGAATTTCCCCAGGCTAGGGGGACAAGTCAAGGACAGACTTTAGTAGGTGTGTCATTATTTCTGTCCTTCCCTTCTTCATTTTTTCCCAGTTTTGACCTGCTAGAAGGTGAACAAAAACATTCTTAATTAAAAGTGCACTATAGGTGTGCCTTTTTGAGGCATCTTGCTCTGTGATTACATCACTGCTGAAAACTGCTTTTTCATTTCTGCTTTGTCCTCCTCTTTCACAGACTTCTCTCCCTCTTCAGCCAACAATAGTTTGTGTTGGCTGAAAATACTTTGAAAATACTTTGAAAATACTATGAAAAACTATACAACTGAATTCTTGCAAGGCTGGAGTGTATCTGGTAAATTCATTACACCAGCAAGGTTAACCTACTCATGGTGTCAAGAAACCAGAGTTTGGGTGGTAAATCTCAACAAAACCAGAACCTGCTTGGTTTTATTCTTTTATACACAGAAAAGCAAAGATATTGTTCACTTGGAGAAAGGAGGGAAAGCTTTGGGATATCAAGGGAGTTTGGAGAGCCAACCACAATGAATCAGATCTCAGACTTCATGTGATATGAGTGGGTCCTTTCTGGAATCCTGCAAGAATATCTTTGGACTTAGTGGAGATAAGACCAGCCTAGGATAGAAAATATGTTTTTCCAGTCAGATAATGAACCTATAAATGCTCCTCCCTCCACCTCCTCTATTTTTGTACCAGCAGCAATAACAATAACTATAAATTTCAAGTGGCAGGAGTTTTGGCAAGTGTTGCTTTCCAGTGCTATTATGCAGGAAATAAGCAAAACCACAAACCTGTCTATAGATATAGGCAGATAATGAGACTCTTTTCCAGCCTGACCTCATGGAGACCTGCTGTGCTGTGTCCTGTGTACTCCTGGGATCTGCTCTGGTTACCTGCCCCCAGGTGACCCAAAGCTCACATGCAGCAGTGAGGACAGGGGTTTTACAAAACCACTTTTGGGACAGGAGGAAGATGCTTGTAAGCATCTGCACATCACAGTAGAAACCAAAGTGTTTATAATGTGACTAGAGCTAGGACAAATGTTAGCACATCACCTGAACATGCCAGTGGGATGTGCTCTGTTTCTAGTTGGAATCTGCCTTTTTGTTTTTGGAGGAGCTGGGCTGTGGCCAAGCCATGGTTTCTTCCCAAACCTCCTCTCAGGACAGTGGGAAAAGCCCTTAACAATCCTGCTCTCAAGCTGGGGAACTTAAAACCAGGAACAAGGAGAAAAAAACGTGCTGGAGAAAAAGCAAGCACGTATCTGCAGTGATAAGATCAGAAAAACCAGCGTGTTTTGTTCTCGTCAATTCTGACCTTTGCAGGTTAATTTTAGAGACTTGGCTTCAACTTTCAGCTAGTGTTGCTTGTTTGAACAGCACCTGTAGTGTGAACTGGAGTCAGATTTATGAAAATACTTTCACTCAGCCAACAGTCAAATAAGAAATCTGTAGGGAAATATACTTCAAGAGTACTTGAATTATTGTGTTTCTTTAAATATCCGGGGTGTGTGTGCACTTTTCTTTTACATTTGCATGTGAATCTTTCCCCATAAATTTTATTCACCTGCTGTTTGAGTCACTCAGGTTAGAAGGCAGTTTTCACCTGACTATTAACATTGCAAAGTGATGTGTTGATTCAGGATTGCTCAATAAAGGAGGAGCTCCTTCCTTGGCTTCCTTCCCTTTCACATCCACCAGTGTAATTTCCCCCTTCCCTGTTACGTAGCAGAGCTGAACAGAAAGTTGTCGCAGAATTCTAGAATCTAGAATTGTTTGGGTTGGAAGGAACCTTAAAGATCATCCAGTTCCAACCCCTGCCATGGGCAGGGTCATCTTCCACTATTCCAGGTTGCTCAGAGCCCCATCCAACCTGGCCTTGAGCACTTCCAGGGATGGGGCAGCCCCAGCTTCTCTGGGCAACCTGTGCCAAGACCTCACCGCCCTCAAAATAAAGAATTTCTTTTAAATATCTAATCTAAGCCTACCCTCTCCAATTTGAAGCTATTCCCCCTTGCCCTGCCACCACCTGGCCTCATAAATAGTCTCTCTCTGCATTTCTTGTAAGCTGAATTCTCAGCAGCTTCTTACAAGACTAATTCAGAATTTGGAGCCAGTTTTCACTTTTGAGACTGAGTTCACGGCTCCTTTTGTGTCTTCAGCAGTAACTGGAGGACTAAGGCAGCAGAGATGCCAAGCAAGTGGGTTTAATAATTTGTGTCACAGTAGAGCAGGGGGGCAGATTGGCAGTGGAGCCAGTGTGCTTTGTGCTGGCCTTTGTAGGACATGACTGTCCCTTTCCCAAGGAGATCACAGTGCAATGGCAGTGGAAGAAATAAGCTGTATGCAAAATACCCAGACACTGATCTAAGAAATGTTTCTGGGGGGTTTTTTATGCCATGCAGTAACACATCTCCCATGCAGTAATACATCACATCACAGAAAAGGACATTACTTACCAACAGCCTTTGTGATTTATATTTCACGTGTGCATACATTTATATATTTTCTCTATGCTGTAGGGACACATATGTCATGAGGACCTCAGCACTGAGGCTTTTTCATTTCAGTGGCTTCTGGACACACCTCCCCTTATGTTCCACACAAAGGGGCACTTACCACCCTCCACACCCCTTCTATTTTTCACACTGGTTTCCATTCACCCTCAGAAACCCAGTGAAAAGAGAGACACATGGTGGAGAATGAGCAATAAATGTGCAAATGGACAATGTATCTCCAGGTACTCCAGTCAGCAGTAAGTAGCCATTTCTTCCTTTCTTGAGAAAATACATTTACAACCTAAAGCTCCTCTATTTCTGTCCACCTACATCTCTCCACAACGTACATTGTTTTCATAAAAGTAAATAAATAGAATGCATATCCTCCTGTTGTTCAATCACTTGCATTTATTTGGGCTTTAAGCTTTCTCCAGGGAAATAGAAAGTTTTCCAAGTGCTTGAAATTTCCACACACCAGTTCTTCACCTTTTGTGGCACCAATTGATTTGCTGCACTAATTCACATGAAAGATTTCAGTGCCAGACGTGGGCAGATTTTCAGTCTCTAAGGAGTGGTATCTGTAGTCTTCAGGAAATCTTTGTGGAAGTACTTCAGCCAGATATCTCACCACTGAATTTCTCTGTTAATAAAACAAGGGAAATCCATCTCAATGAAATCCTTGGGGCAGATGAATTGTAAAATGTAGCCAAATTATGTTTCTAGAATGTTCTGAAAATCTCAAATATCAGCTGCTGTAGAGATGCAAACTTTAAGGTTGTTTCATAATCCTTAGGCACTGAAATCAAATGACTGCCAATCTCAACACAAGCTTGAATGGATATTTTAAATTATTTTGATATTGTTTTATTTGATAGTGATCATAGATCCTTTTGTTATCATATTAAGTCTACACTTGAAATAAGGAATCACAGAATATCCTGATTTGAAAGGGATCCACAAGGATCAAAGTCCAACCCCTGGCCCTGCACAGACACCCCAACAATCTCACCCTGTGCCTGAGAATGTCATCCAAATTCCTGGAGCTCTGGCAGCCTTGGGGCCATGCCCATTCCCTGGACAGCCTGTTCAGTGCCCAGCCACGCTCTGGAGGAAGAACCTTTTCCTAAAATCCAACCTACACCTCTCCTGACCCCATTTCATGCCATTCCTCAAGCCCTGTCACCATTCAGAGCAAAGATTGGTGCTGCCCCTCCACTGCTCCAGTTTGCACTTTCTGACACACATTTCCTTTGCAAGGCTCATACAGCAATTTGAAGGTTTGTTTTGTGATGATTCATTTAAAAAATTGGTGCTTAGAGAAGGATCATTAGCTTAATTGCTTGTGATAAGATCCCTTTGTTTCTGGGCATATTCTTGCTAGATAAATGTGCCAGCTTATCATATGTTTGTTTTGAAAGCAGGGACAGATCAGGCTGGTGGAGGAGAAAGTCTCCAAAGCCAGAATCTAGGCTAGAAAATTATTGAATTAATTCCCCTCTGGAGAGCAAACCAAATTAAAGTGAGGAAAGAAAAGAGCATTCTAAGGGACTGAGACAGAAAGAAATAAAAGCAGAGGACAAGTTTTAGTCATTGATCTCCCGCTGGAGCCCTCGAAGGAAGACAGTAACAGGGAAACAGAGCTGTCCATTATATTCAGCCCTGAAATCAAGCAAAACAAGAATATGGGTCCCATCCTCCTCCCATTAACGCTGGCAGGCCCCAGAAGAATAATTTGCATTCCAGCTAAGCCCTTATTGTTTTCATATCTGACTTGCAAAATGGTTTCTCAGAAATAAGCTGGAGCAGGCACAGAGAGCTCAGCCCACCTGGCAGTCATATTAACCCAGAAAGGAGCTTGATGGCTTTGAGCTGCCCCAGAGCAACATCACAGGGAAATTCAAAATCATCTTAATCTGAACAGTCTTTCACAAACTTATGGGGTGGTTGGAAACTGGGCTGTTCAAACTCTCTGTACCCTATTCACAAATGTCACCAAATTCTTGTTCCCACACCTGTGTTGTGTAGGGACATTTTTTGTGAGGCTTTGGAGCACAAAAAGGGATTGTGATGCCATGCCTGGTATACTAAGCACTCATTTCAGGTAATTAAGTATTTTTTTTTTTCAAAGTGCACAAAGGTTGAGACTGTTTTTCAATATGAGTAAAAAGCAGCCAGAAGCATTCAATAATCCACATACTCATAGAAATAACTTTGTCACTAATTGTAGTAATTGGCAGTGATATTCTGTTGTGGTGCTGAGGATAGGCAGAGAGTGGGGGAGTCAGGCTGTGTATTTTTAGGGACAGAAATTTCTGTAATATCCAGGATGGATGGGGCTCTGAGCAGCCTGTGGTAGTGGAAGGTGTCCCTGTCCATGGCAGGGGGTTGGAATGGGATGATCTTTAAGGTCTCTCCCAAAACAAATCATTCCATGACTCTGTTGTACACACCTTCAGGTTAATGTGTGTTACAATGCACACAATATTCATATTTGTATAATTACATGAGTCACCTATTATCTCGTTTTTATATTTGCTCACTGCTAGGAAGATGTTCATTATATTGTAATTTACCTGATTCATGCCTTCATTTACTTACTGTTTTTAATGATAAATGCCAGGGTTTAAGGCTATTTAAGTGTTTGAGGATAAGTCCCAGATTTTCACTGGGAAGATTCTATAGAAGGCATATCTGTCTAGAAAATCAGGTTGTAACTGTGTTGCTGCTAGCGAACAAAAGTCTTAATTCTTTGTGAAAGAAAAATTGAATTGGTGGAAGAAAATTTGAGCTAACTGCCTGTGTGTTCCTCTGCTGAGCTAGTCAGAAATCCAGTGTCAGTCCCTCTACCTGAATGTTTGGCAGGGAGCAGCTCTTGTGCTATTTGTGCAGAGGGACCCAACCCAGGCTGGATTCCAGGGTTGTCCAAACATGGGATATCTGGCTGCTGCACACAGTTGGTAACTCAAATGTAAACACTTATTTAGCACAGCAACCAAGTAATGATCAGCATTCAGTCCTCAGCCAGAAGAGAGCCCCACAAACCCTTAGCACAAGTACATTTTCTTCATGATAGTCTCATCTTTGAGTTCTGGTCCTGAATCTTTTAGATATTGCACCTGTCATTGAGACAATGCAAGATGTATGATTGGAGCCTTTTCTTGAAAACAAAACCAGATAAAAGCTTCCAGAAATGCCTCCTCTGAATAAAAAGAGGTGACACATTCTCCCCAGTGACATCTCTGCTTCTAAAAAAGTGTGGGCCAGGGAAAGAGTTGATGCACTGAACCTCTGATCTCTCACAGTGCTTAACTCTTCACTCACTCCCTGCTTCTCCCCAAGACAAGCCTGCTTTAGAGGGATGAGCTCTAAGCAGTGTAACTTTATCCAATTTTAGTCTCTGGCCTTGGGAACCCAGGAGCAGTGCATAGCTCCTATTTAGTGACATCACAAATATTTAGTGATATTTGTGTTGAGGGTGATATTTTGGCACCTTCTTTTCTTTTTCACTTCCCATTTCTAGAAAAAACAGATCTTTTTTGGTAAGACCTCAACACTTTGCAAAAGGTGGTGGAAGTCTGGAATCCTGATCCTGGCTGTGGTGGTATTTTACACATTGTGTTGAAGCAAAAGTAATGATTTACAATGAAAAGGGTGTAGGTATGAAATAGGGCAGCCTAAGGTGGAGCAAAGTTTTCTTGCACAGTCATTACCTAAAGCATATCAAAGAAAATGATCAACTTAGAGGAGTCACTGGCAAAAAAATTGCTCCATTGAAAGGTCTTTAACTACATTTTTTTCCCCTGAGAAAACAGACTATTGTAAAACAAAACCTGTTCACATGAAAAGAAAATCTCCGTGAGAAGTAGACTGTTTTCACTGGAATTATCATGGAAAACTTATCACAACACTTTCTTCCCCAAATACTGTCAACTAAGTTTTACTTTGCCTTTATAATTGTGTCTTTTGGATAACATTGCCATTTCACAGAGCTGGGAAATCAAAGTGTTTAAATTCAGATAAGAGTCAAACACCAGACTGTTCAGCCTTAATGCAACCAAAACTTTCCTTCAGACTGATTTTTTTTTTCCCCAGCACCCTGTAGCTCTTTGGAGAGTGGTGACATTTTGAGTCTTGAGGTTAAGGTTTAGAGTCTTGAAACAACACTGTGGTGATTCCTGTGGCTCTCACACCTACTTTTGTTAATGCTGAGCCCAAATAATTTTCAAAATTTTGTAGCTCACTTCTGTGGACTAAGGCTGGGAAGGGAAAAAAGTAATTTATAAAATACCCTTCTTAAAAACATCCTGAAACACCTGTGAAAAAAGATGCTTATTAAATGAATTCTTTGTTCCAACATCTACAAGTGAAACAAAATATTTGATCACAAGGGTTGCTATAGACTTGTGGTTATATATTGAAGTTATACTGTTATTGTTGGCAACAATCCCTGGCTCAGTGCTCTTGAATTCTACCCTGGAACACACAGGTAACTTCTTTATTTTCACCTGTGGTCTGTGATCAATGTGGGTATTTCTTCTCTGACAATGGGGTATTTGGATATTTTGGTGTGTTCCTGCAGCAGATGTTGTGTCAGTGATGCTGTTTCATGGAAAGATGGAATTTCTTGTCTGGAGTAATTTTCTCTTCATCTTTCTGTCCAGAATTATGGGGACTACACAGCTTTATTCCCTGGTAGAGCAAACTAATGCAAATGCACAGCACAGAAGAAAGAAGAAATTAAGTCACAAAAACAGCATGGTGCCATGAGTGTAGATCAAGATTATCAGAGTTTTTCTAATTCTGCTCCTAGGGCCACCTTGGCTGCTCTTATCTGAGCTATCTCTCTGTGCAGTGCTGCTGGGTGAGGCAGCAACATCCTCTGATGATGTTGTGCTTTTGGTTTTGTGCCTTGCCCAAATGCAGAACACACCTCTCTCCCTTTTCCAAATTCCTCTCCTGCACAGAAAGCCTCTCCCTATTTTTGCCACACTTATTTCCAGAGCATTTTGACTATCCATGTTTTGGAAACCCCAGGGACTCCAAGCTATACTGTGACCTGTGGGCATTGATTTGTTTCAGCTGCATCTCTGATTCTTTATCTGTTCTGTTTGTCCTGGTATTTTGTACTTGATTCCTCTTCCATTTGCTCTTTCCAGGATAATCCAGTGCAAGCCTGGGAAGGAAAATGTGGGTTTCAGTTAGTCAGAGCAAGTTAGAGCCCACTCATCAGCTTTGTGGCTCAGCACCCTGCCTTGTCAGTCCTCCACAAAAGGAACTCTGCTTTGCCAACTGTAAACAGCAATGGTTTATCATGCATTAAAAAGTACCTCAACATGAACTTCAAATTCTCTAAATCTAGGAGGCAAATCGAGATACCTTTGTCTCTTGTTTCTTTCCTTCCCATTTCTCTATTTTTTTTTTTTACCAAGAAAAAATCATGACTTGTCTTAGCTTGGTTGGGCTGAACTTTGGATCTTGTTTTAAGAAGTGTGGTTGATGTGGGAGAAGGGACACTACTGGAACATGATATGTTGTTCAGGCCAAAACAATTTATACTCTTTGAATACCCAGTGCTAATACCATCTAATTTCCTTATATCTGATTAAATTTTAATGTTTCTCAGTAATATTTCATATACCCTGTAACATTTTAAACCCTCATGACCTTAAATTTTGAGTGCACATTTAAAGTCAAACACTTCAAATGCTTTGGGGCTTTTGGGATTTATCATATCTGTGTTGTTTGAAATCACAGCAAATTAGAAATGCACAAATCAGTTGAAAATGAGAGAGTTGTTGAAGAAAAAAAAAACAAACCACATTCTCTCTGGCACTGAAATTAGAAAAGGTAGCTTTTCTAGAAGAAGTTTTAGACATAGGAGAATCTCATGATTTATGATTAATGAGAGAGTAAACATAAAATAAAAACCTACAGGTATGAGTTAATACGTAATAGGCTGATACAGAAACAAACCCAACGGTTTCCTCTGAATAATGCATTGCTCAGGGGGGCTGAGCTCTCTAAAATCACAATCACACTAAGGAATTGAAGAGAAAATTCAGTGGCAGGGCATTCTTGAACAAGTGTGGTTGCAAATAATGCAGAATGGCATTATTGACCCACAGCTAGTATTAAAATTATAACATCAGTATTAATATTAATACTAATAATAATGAAATAAAGAAAATTACAACAACAGCAATAACAGTAATAACAATCTTGAGTGATTGTAGAAGGCAGAAGGGTGTAACTGTATGAAATCCATATTGTGACTCCACTTTGTGACAGTGCAGGTACCTCCTGCTTCTGAGGCTGTTTCATTCACCAGCATTTCCTTTTGGGAACAGATTGGTTACAGAGCCCTGTTTGTGTTATTCTATGATGATGAAACACATTTTGATTTTTACCAATGACAGTAATGTGAACTTACAGACATTTTTATACACATGGGGAGTATGAAATATAGCTCTTATCTAAAAACTCTGTTTTTCCTTCACTCCCAACACATCCTCACTGACACATTTTTGGGAGCTCTTGCATATGTAAATTTGGTTCTACAGAGGATAAAAGTAGTAAAAACCAGAATTATCCTCTCCCCTCAAATTGTGATTTCCACAATAAATTCCATCTCTGACTTACAAAATAACAAGTGAATATCTGGAAGTGTTTGGGGATGCCTGTCAGGAGGGGAAGTTAGAAAACTGAGTGCCTCAGAATGGATTGTTTTTCAGCTGTCACTAGCATTTCTCTCCAACATTTGCTGCTTCTAATTCAAGCTGGCTGAGGGGCTTAGAAGCCCACAAGAATTTGGTTTTTCTCCACTCTATATTCTTTGATTTAATAAAAGATACTGCCTTCACCAATCCAGCTGCCCTCTGCATTTCTTTTAGCTTCATCTTTCTCTTTTTGTTTGAGAAGTCAAACCCTTGGTAAACACAGACTTTTAACAACGCGTTTTTAAGCAGATTGAAATTAGTATCTGAAGAGAGCTCTTTTTTCAAAGTCTTTGATCCCTCCAAAGGAATGAAAAAGTTTTTTGCAAGTGAACTATTTGTCATTTAATCTTGTTATTTCCTTGTGTATCTTCACCTTCAATCTCTAGGTGAAACCTGCGTTTCCTCAGCATCTCTCAAAAATAAATGTAAGAATTAAGTGATTGTTTAAATCTTGAGTTTATGGGTTCGTGAGATGAGTCACAAGGAACTTAAAATATTTGAGAAGGGTCACCAGTTTCATACTGGCAAGTCTCTTACCTATAAAGCATGTGGCAAAACTTGTTCTGTGTTTACCAGAAAGCAACTGTTACTGTAAAGTACATGACAAGCTGAGTTAAAAGTTGGTTTGGTTTTGGGGCATTGTCAAGGTGAAAAAAGAGAAACTGTGAAATTGAGGCTCCCTCAGAGGAGCTTATCTGAATCTCAGCCCTGGTGACAGGTTCTAATGCAATATCCAGTCCTTCTGGTGTATCTATTTCCTGAAAAAAAAGGAGAATTTTGTTGGTTTTTTTTTTTTTTTTTAATGCTATACATCATTTAATGTATGTTAATAAAAATGGGCTTTTGCTGCCAAATCTGAATTTGGTTTCTCCTTTTGGTTCATAAGACTTTTCCTTTCATACAAATTGAGTGTCACTAAAAAACCAGTGATGCTTCTAAGATATTAAGAATTTGACTTTGCAGCCAAGTTTCCACGGCTGTCATTTCATAGAAAATCGTGGTTAAGAAAGTTGGGAGTGGCATTTCCCACCCTGTCCTCCATAGTTTGCAAGTTCATTAAAAGTTATTTGCACTCAAATAGGACCTGCAGATTCAGGGAAGGGGTTTAGGGTCAAAAACTACCCTGCTGTGTGGAATTATATCACCAGAGCTCCCAACTGAGCAAGAATTAGAGCCTGGGTTTGGTCTTATGGAAGTCCAAGAGAGAGAAGTCTGAAATGTTGATCTCCTAAGTAGAAGGAAAACATGATTTCCAATTATTTATGCAAGAGGAAACAATTCTTTAAGAATTCCTGTTAGTTCTGTAAACAAGTATTTGCTAAAAAAAGATCTGACTGAGTCAGGAGTTTCTACCTCAAACAAGGCACAAAGCTGAAATTGCTGCCTCACACCAGAGAACAATGCCCTTAAGCTCATTTCAAGGAATATTTTTCTTTGTCTTACTTCCCTGTTAGGGTAAAACCGAGATGAAACCAATTTTAGAAAACAGCTGCTGAAGCAAAATCTGGAATTTATGCAGTTATGGATGTGCCAAGTCTTGCAGGTCTATAAAAAACTTGAAAAAGAATTAGGTAAATAATGATCTTCCTTCTTCTGGCTTTACTCTGCCCCACTCCATCCTGCCCTACTCAAGACAGCATTCCTCTCTCATGGTGTGATTGGAAAAAAAAAAAAAAATCTCATTGCAAATGATTTAATGAAGATTTTTACCAGTATAAATCTCAGGCAGGGAAGGGTATGAAAAATGTGACAAAATGTAAATGTTGAAGGCATTGATGGCACACAGAGGTTTGACATCACTGACCCAGATTTGGTGACCAGCAGGGACTGTCCATGGCAGCTGCCTACAGTTAGGAGGAGTTACCTGCTAAAGAAAATGGGGATAAAGTCAGCTAAGAAGGGCAAGCTTGGTCATCCAGCTTTTCCCCGTGCTTCAAAGAAGTGAAATAATGGAGATTTACAACGACTCCAGTCTCTTTACAGCATTGAACAACCAATGGCTGGCATCTGTTTGGTGCATTTGTAGCAATTTGTTGTTCTAATACAATAAACATGCAAGTTAGAACTGAATAATTAAACATCTTCTCCTAAATAATTAATAATACAAGAAAATATGGAGGGAAAAAGGTGGATCTGTGGATTAGGGCAAGACTTTTGGACCCAAGGCTCCTCAGTTCTGGGTCTTAGTCATGCATTTCCCAGACCCAAGGTTGTTAAAATGTTTTCCTTATTGAATACCTTGAACAAAAGGGTGTTCAGATGTGTTACTGCTCAGTAATTCTTCCTTTGACTCACCTTTAGATCACCCTCAGACCTTGCTCCACTAAGGAAAAGCAAGCATGCTTCAACAGAAAACGTTGGAATTTATTACAGAGCAGGTCAGGTGTGAGGTTTTCATGAGGTTGGCCGCGATCCCGATGTGCGTGAGGGACTCGCAGAGGCTGGGACGTAACACTTGCAGCCTCGCCCCTGTTTAAATTACCAAAGTGTTCCATTCAAAATGCCACTCTCACACACAGGACAAGGGCTGCAAGGAGGGGAGAGCTCACCATGGGCACTCGGAATTACCTCTGGCATTTCATCCTCCCTGCTCTCCTCTGTAAGTAAAAATCGATTTCATTATTTGTTCTTGCTGTACATTTAGAGTATGTTCTCGAGAAATATTCAAATTATAATCAGGGAAGGGGGGCTGCTAAAAATAAATTTAAATTCAATAACATGCAATATTTACAGAGTTCTGGGTTTTTTTGTTTGTTTAGCTTGAATGCATTGAATTTCAGCAGATATTTTAGCAGGGATCTAAAGATGTAAGTACTTAAAAGAATGAGAGCAAAGGATTCAGAAAACTCATCTAAAAGATCAAACATGCAGTGTCTGACCAGATTTTATGACTTTTTTTACCCCTAAATTTAGTTGTGAACGATGTATTTTGCCAGGTTCTCTCCTCTGAAAGACTTAGGAATAGACACATAAAAAAGCATGGATTAAGTTGTATTAGCTGTGCTGCACTGCACTGCAAGAGATTAAAAAAAATCTAGAAATTCAGAGGGCTGCATTATTTTATTCTTAATGTCCCGTTTCATGCTGTTCAATGCAGATGAACGCAAGTTTCCTGACTGATCAATGCCTGCTGTTAAAAATCTAAGAGATACAAGCACAGGATCTTACAATTCAACTATATTTGGGTTTAAAAAAGATATCAATCTGTAGGAAGAATTTGGAAAAATGTGTATTTTTACATTACAAATTGCTATGTAGACATCAAACAATATGAAAATAGCAGCTTCATTTTACAGGTGAATAGAGTCAAAAGCTGTTAATGAATGTGGTTCTTAAGAATTTGGCTGCTCCAGTAAACCCTGTCTGAGAATCCTCTAAGTTTCATTCAGCCAAACCCAAAGATCCAGGGTTACAGTTAAGTGTTGCTAAGAAGTAAAATTGACATAAGGCAGTAGGATATGTAGGATATGGGGTTTTAACAGCAACAAAGCCACTTCTCAAAATCAAAGTTGAATTACCAGATAAAGTAAATTAAATAAGCCCAAAGTAACCTGACTATTTAATCACAACGGAAAAAGGGGTTGATTTTCCTTTTAAAGAAACTTTGAGAGTGTTACAAATGTTGTCACTTTCACATTTGCAAACTACAGCAATAACATTTATTTGTAGTTAGAGGCAAATACAGGAAGGCAATGAATTTTCACCCAGGATTAATGATTTAGAACATCAACAGAAAGATATCCTCAGAAAACTTGTCCTCTCCTGCCTGACAAAAAGTAATTAGGAAAGGAATAAATGCCTTGGAAAAAAAAAAAGAAAAGAAATTGAAGCAATAACATATACAGAAAATTATGCTGAAAAATGCATTCTGCTAATTGTAAATTTTCCTGTTTATTCTCTAGGAATTTTATTTGAGACAGTCATAGGATCATAGCATCATTTAGTATGGAAAATACCTTTAGGGTTGAGTTCAACCTTAAACCTACACTGATAAGTCCATCACTAAACCCTTTCTTTACTGTAAATGAAATAATATTTACAAGAAATACACAGAAAATTAAAAAAAATATGTAGACTAAGAATAGAAAGGTAATAAAAATCTCTACATTTATACAGAAAAAAAGTATTAGCAGGAAATTGGCAAGATCTCAAATTTATGCAAATGGAAAAGGAAGTAACAGAAATTTCATGGTAGTTGAGGAATAGCAAAGAATATGAAGCTGAAAATGAGGAAGGAAAGGAATAACAATGAAGATAAGAATGTTAAGTGAATTTTTCACATAAGAACAAAGTTACACTTGGTAGATTATTAAAGTACTTCACAGAATTACAGGACAATGATCCATAATCCTCATGTCTGCAATTCTGACAGGTACCCTAATGGCATTAGAGGGAAGAGAGGCAATGACTGCCCCCACTGAGAGCCATGGAAATGTCTCAAGGAGCACAAACAACGAAAACAACGGAACTGGCCCAGCTGCACCGAGCTCAAATGGGGCAGAGCTCAAAACAACCCATTCCCCCCTGGGCACAACCTCGCTGTCCCCCTCCACCATGGTGATGGGCACTGCAAGGATGTGGGAAAGGAGCTCATCAGGGATGTCTGCCAAGGGCACTGCAGTGAGCCCAGCACTCCCAACAAGAGGAGCTGGCAGCACCACTGCCCCCAGCACGGGCATGGAGAGTGGCACTGCTTCCTCCTTACCTCTCCGCTCAGCCACAACAAGCCACTCCTCCTCCTCATCTTCCTTCTCTCCTGTGGGCTCCTCAGCCATGACTCCCAGCCCTGAGCACAGCAGCACCAGCAGCACCTCTGGAACACCCTTGGGCACCACATCCCACACACCCACAGCACCTGTGTTCTCCTCTCCATCCTCCCCTGCTGCTGTTACAGACATTGAGTCGGAGCCCATTGTGAACAGCCCGGCGCCTTCCACCTCTAGCACCTCTTCCATGGGCTCCTCAGCCATGACTCCCAACCCACAGCACAGCAGCACCAGCAGCACCTCTGGAACACCCTTGGGCACCACATCCCACACACCCACAGCACCCGTGTTCTCCTCTCCATCCTCCCCTGCTGGCATTACAGACATTGAGTCGGAGCCCATTGTGAGCAGCCCGGCTGCCATCGCACCCAGCACCAGCCCAGCACCTTCCGCCTCTGGCACCTCTTCCATGGGCTCCTCAGCCATGACTCCCAACCCACAGCACAGCAGCACCAGCAGCACCTCTGAAACACCCTTGGGCACCACATTCCACCCACCCACAGCACCCGTGTTCTCCTCTCCATCCTCCCCTGCTGGCATTACAGACATTGAGTCGGAGCCCATTGTGACCAGCCCGGTGCCTTCCGCCTCTGGCACCTCTTCCATGGGCTCCTCAGCCATGACTCCCAGACCTGAGCACAGCAGCACCAGCAGCACCTCTGGAACACCCTTGGGCACCACATTCCACCCACCCACAGCACTCATGTTCTCGTCTCCATCCTCCCCTGCTGCTGTTACAGCTGGGCCCGCCCAGGCCGTGACACAGGGCCCAGCCACCCCCAGGCCTGTGGCTGCCACACCTGGCACCTCTCCTGCCCCAGGCACCACCGTGGCCGGGCTGTCACCCGCTCTGGGCAGCAGCACGGAGACACTGCCAGCTCAGCTCAGCACCACAGCCCTCACACAGGGACAAGCCACGCTGGAGGTGACAGCCACTTCATCCCCCACGGCGAGCCCCTTGCCTGCTGTGAGCACGGCCTCTGTAGGCAGCAGAGCCTCGACTCCTCCTGGAGAAGGGCAGAGTTCCACCATGGGCCAGGGGAGCACAACAGCTGAGCCCACTGCCGGGACCTCCCATTCCTTCCCTTCCACATCCTTGGCAACGCCATCCACGACGAGCCCTAGTACATCAATATCTGTTAATCCTTCTTCCACTGGAACTTACAGTGAGTATTTTAGCACAGGATACTAAATTTGTTTTGCTCTATTTTTGGAAGAACTGAGTGTAATTTTCTTTCATTATTGCTATTTTTGGTTGGAATTTGAGCTTTTTACAGAGTCTTTTTTTTTTTTTTTTTAAGATGGGAATTTAATTGAGGAATATGAATCCCTGCATCTATCTATTTTCTGAAAAGCTGCAGTCTGGAGTTGATTTTGAAATGACACACCTTGTGTTAGGCAGTGCCACAGGGGTAAAATGCTATGTAGTTATGCTGCAAAGGCCAAGTTATGTCAATGGGAAGTTTTATTTGTTTTAATTGTTTTTTGTTGGTTTTGTTGATTTTGGTCTTGAAATTTCCTTTTATGCAATACTAGAGTTCCTTCATTGGAAGAATCCAGTTGAATTATTTTTTGCTAACTCAATTCTTATTGGTTTCAATACAAATTCTTTTCTAATGCATCTTTAATTTTTTTTGCCAAAAGGCTATCTGCCCATATTCAAAGGATATACAGTAATGAACCGTCCATCATTTTTGAATGGATAAAAAAGTAAAGAAAAGATGGAAAAGAGGAGAATGCAGCCCTTTTTGTGCTCTGTACCCAAAGGCAGCATGACTTCCATTTTTAGCACATAGTAATATTCTTCAGGGGTTAATCCTTCCCTGCTCTGGAGTCACAGTGTTAATGGAATGCAGTAGGAGATGTGCACACACAGAATAAGGTACAACTTGGATTTGACAATGGCTCAGTGGCCAAGGACAGCCCAGTGTGAGTGGCTCCTCAGGGGTCACTCCTGGGACTGGCGCTGTTTTGTGTCTTTGTGGGTGACATTGACAGTGGGATCGAGGGCACCCTCAGCAAATTTGCTGATGACACCTGTGTGGTGCAGTTGACACTGTGGAGGGAAGGGATGGCATCCAGAGGGACCTGGTCAGGCTTCAGAGGTGGCCCCCTGTGAACCTCCTGGAGTCCAATAAGGCCAAGTGTAAGGTCCTGCACATGGGTCAGGGCAGTGCCAAGCACAAACAGAGGCTGGGCATGAACAGGCTGAGAGCAGCTCTGAGGAGAAAGACTTGGGAGTGCTGGTGGTGCCCCCACAGCCTAAAAAGCCAAAAGTGTCCTGGGCTGCATCCAAAGCACTGTGGGCAGCAGGGGAGGGGGGATTCTTCCCCTCTGCCCTGCTCAGGTCAGACCCCACCTGCAGAGCTGCCTCCAGCCCTGGGGTCCCCAGCATGAGAAAGACGAGCTGCTGGAGGAGTCCAGAAGAGTCACAAAGATGCTCAGAGGGCTGGGACAGCTCTGCAGTGGAGACAGGTTGAAAGAGTTGGTGGTGTTCAGCCTGGAGAAGGCTCTGGGGAGACCTTAGAACCCTTTCCAGTACCTAGAGGGGACCTACAAGAGGAAGTTTTTGTAGGAGCACGTAGTGGCAGGACAAACAGCTTTTAACTGAAATAGGGTAGGGCAATATCTTACTATAATTATGCACACTGGCCTTGGAGGGATTTGATTTTTTGTGGTATCTCAGTTAAATATTTAGTGATGCAATGGAAGCATGCCTTCCAGGCTTGCTTTTTGAAAGTTGTTTATGAAAATAAGCATAAACATGGTCAACTTTATGATAAATTATACTCACTGCCTCCAAATTTCTCTTTCACAGAACATACAACTCCAGCTCCTCCAAACACCAACACCACCAGTACAAATGAAACAGCATCAACAACTGCAGCTCCTCCAAACACCAACACCACCAGTACAAATGAAACAGCATCAACAACTGCAGTTCCTCCAAACACCAACACCACCAGTACAAATGGAACAGCATCAACAACTGCAGTTCCTCCAAACACCAACACCACCAGTACAAATGGAATAGTACCAACAACTGCAGTTCCTCCAAACACCAACACCACCAGTACAAATGAAACAGCATCAACAACTGCAGTTCCTCCAAACACCAACACCACCAGTACAAATGGAACAGCATCAACAACTCCAGTTCCTCCAAACACCAACACCACCAGTACAAATGGAACAGCATCAACAACTGCAGTTCCTCCAAACACCAACACCACCAGTACAAATGAAACAGCATCAACAACTGCAGTTCCTCCAAAGACCAACACCACCAGTACAAATGAAACAGCATCAACAACTGCAGTTCCTCCAAACACCAACACCACCAGTGCAAATGAAACAGCATCAACAACTGCAGTTCCTCCAAACACCAACACCACCAGTACAAATGGAACAGCATCAACAACTCCAGCCCCTCCAAATACAAACACAACTGGATTTACAGGATCTACATCTAATTCCATTTTCAATACCACTTTTACGTCAGCACCTTGCAGTAAGTAAATATTTGATACGGAATAGTAGAATGAAATCTATCCAATTTGGCACAATATTCTTGTTCATTCGTCATATCAGCTGTGAGGTAAAATCCCTGGATACAATTTCAGTAAGGGAAGTCTGATAAAATTACTGAAAATGCATAATTATGCAAATATCAATCAAGGCACTTTCTACACCTTGGTAAAGCTCTCTTGGACCCAGTAAATATTCACTGGGTGCCTGCTTGCAGGCATAAACCACTGTGATAGGTGAGTTTTCTTAACCCTATTATGGAGCTTGTTTAATAAATGTCTCTCTACTGCTCTGAACTTGGGTTTTCCTGGTGGTATTTTAAAAATCCATTTTCCTGAGGAGATCAGGATGAATCAAATATCATTCCACTTCAGAATGCTCATATTTTTCCCAACTGGCCTCATCAATTCTCTATTATCTTAAGGCATCATTGTACTATTCTGATCATTTAACACACTTTGCCTGCAGTTACAAAGACTAGAAGAAAGCAGAATGTCACCCATTTGTGTTTTGAAGCACTCAAACAAAGTGCATTAATGCATAGTTTCTGTCTATAGACCAAATGGTTCACTTCTGCTCTTTCAGTAGAATGAGTTGGAAAACTGAAATCAGCTCAAAATAAACACACGAGTTTATATCAGTTCATTTCCATTTTAACTTCATTAATAAATGTGTAGAATTGCAAATTAAAATGAACTGCTCTCAGCTGTATTAAACTTTCACACTTTGCAGTGACAGTGTCCATCGAAGTTCAGAACGTGACTAGAGAAGAAATACATCTCAGCTGGACCAGTAGTAGCAAAGACAGCCTCTACCACATCTCTGTCATGGATGGAAAGGAGATAAATACAATAACTACAAATAAGACAAAAACTGTGTTTAAAAACCTGCTTCCTGGCCATTTGTACACCATTTCTGTGGAAGTGTCATCTTGTGCTGAGAATCAAAAAACTTCAGTCACTGTCCGAACAGGTACCTCCTCCACCACCCTGCCATTTCTTTTCAATTAATATAAACTCACAGTATCTTGTTGCAATAGGATCTGGATTAACAAGGGTAAGAACTTGCTCTGTAAAATTTCTGACTGTTTTGTATTATTGAGCCAGATAATTCTATACAGAAGTCAAGATATTTTGGTTGTAAATTTGCCAGAAAATATTCTGGTAGTGTGAAGTTTAGGTTCTACATTCTCTTGTGAATGCAGGCAGTCCCTAATTGTCATTGTTACCTTTTAAATTTCACCCTAGGTTATAGACATTAGGGCAAACAGTTTAATTGTGTCTTTGTACTAAAACTGGTTCTTGATGAACATGACATATAATATCCCTCTAAATCAAGGTTTCTCCTTTTAAAACTCCCCACTGCCTTCTCCTCCTTAACCAATTCTTTTAGACAAAACTTTTTCCACTAAAAAAGTTACCACTTGACACTGTATACTATAGCTTTTCCATCACTGGAAGAGATCTAAAAGTCAGCCTGTCAAAGGAAGCCACTGGGTTATTTTGGCATGATCCACATTTGATAAAACTGTGCTGCACTTTATCATTCTTTCCTAGTGGCTGAGAAAGTGCTCACAATTTCTTCTTCTATAACTTGAAAGATCTAACTTGACTTTTGCATTTGTTACTTTCTCCTAGCATTTCTTGACCTCTAAAACATAAATGTCCTTGTTGCAATCCCTTTTTTGAGTTCTCTAGTAGATTGTCTGATTATTCTCAAAACCCTTCTAAGGCAATTATTTTGGCAGTTGACTGTGGGGGTTCCTTCTGATGGACTTACCATCACTCAGTCTTTAGGGCCACAAAGCCAAGGAATTCTCATCATTATTTCCATAGAAATCTTTCAATTTTTCAGTCCACTGCCTTTCATTTATTAGTTCCTCTATTCAAGAAAAATAAAATGGTTTCCTTTTGTAATCTGGAGCCACCTGCCCTACAGAAAATTGTTTGTGGGCTAATTAAAAAGAGCAATAAAGATCAAGTCATCCATATTTCATGTGAAATTAAAGATTGTGTTCTATTCTATGAGAACTGGAGAAATAATCCAATGAGCTAACCTCATAAAACCTGCTGTACCAGCCTTTAATGGGTTTTGACCCTTCATAAATAATTCAGATTAGCAAGTCCATACAAGCATACAGAGGTTTTGAGACTCCATGATGCATTTTTTTTCCAAAAGAAATTACAGGTGACTTTTACTTCTGAAAACTCCATCTAGCTTACCTGAGTTGTACCAGCACATAATGGCACAACCTGTATCTATCTCTCATAAGAAATCAGAGTTCTCAATGCTATTTCAGGGAGTTCTCAAATACCACCTACCCACCCACCACCTGCCTCTCTTTTGATATGCTCCAACTTTATAATTTGAAATTCTAAGTTCTCACTGGGCCAAAGGAACTGCTGCTTAGGTGACTCCTTGGCCGTAATTAAAGACTTTCACTTATTCCATAATTTTCTTATTAGCACTAATAATGTATGTACAGAGGTGATTATCTTAATTTTTACATTTATTTTGCAGATACTGATTCCTGTTTCGAAAGAAGTGAGTTTTGTTCAGCACAAAGTACTGGCTGTTCTGACTTGAAAGGCATTGCATGCTCCAGTAAGTTTACAGGACCTTAACATTTGTTTATCCATAACTACAGGGTATTATTTCACAATATAGTATCTCCCAGGAGTATTTTGCCATCTGCTTTATTATGTCAGTTCACACAGCATCTGAAGTTCACACTTCTTTGGTGAAGAAGCTGCCTCCATCAAACTTCAGTGTCAGCTTCCAGCTCTATTTTAGTCTGGACTTTTCTATGAAAAGCTTTCTTCTTTTGGCTCAGAGCTCATCCACCTACTCAGGAGGATATAAACTCACTCAGAGCCTTGCAGAGTCTAACAGACTGGTGTTGCTTCTCCTGGAATCAATGGAAGAGTGGCTGTTGAGTTAGGGAGTGGGATGCACCCTAAATAATACAGGAATGGTGAACAAGACATGAGGATTGTGTTGAGGATGGACAAACTTGGAGAGATTCAGCTCTGAAGGTTCAAAAGCCACTGCATTAGACACATAATGCACAACATTATTATTATTATTATTATTATTATTATTATTATTATTATTATTATTATTATTATTATTATTATTATTTCTGGGCTTTATAAATTAATATTATAAATACATAAATATAATATAAATATAACATAAATAAATAGATAATAAAGTTCAAAGACCAATTGTGGAGGTAATCATGGGATTCACCTAATTGTTTCTTCTTTTTTTTTATTTTTTCCAGACAACCAAGCATTTGCCTGCAAAGTTTGCTTAAAAAATGAGACATTTAATAATTCACTTTATAACTCTCATAGTGAAGGCTATGCAGCAATGTCTGAAAGGATCAAAGCAGATGTAAGTTGTTGCAATCTTCTTTGTCAGCATGAATGAACAGCAGAAAAGCTTGTGATTAGCAACTTTAGTCTCCTACATTCATTGTTAAATCAATACTCTGACAGGTGAAAAAGAAAAAACAGTACAGGAAGCACAAAATCTGCCAAGGACAGATAGCTTGTTGCCCAATAAGCAGGGCTATATTCCCTAAGCCATCCTCAAATATAAGTTATTTAGTGAAAGGCACTTTACAATTCTATTTTTGTAAGGAACATCCTGTTCTGTTTATTTTCTCCCACTTTACTAAACTGATGCCTGTGGAGGCAAAAAAAAAAAAAAAAAAAAAAAAAAAGATGTTACTCAAAACCATCATTTCAGCACAGACTGGGAAACATGAAAACTTTTACAAGTGTGTACTGGGAGTCCAGATCATTGGCAATTGACTTCATGGAAGTGGCTGCAGGACTGGACAAAGTATCAAGGGGTCCATCTCAGAGGGAAAATGAGGAGGGAAAGTGGAAGCTTTGAGTTAGTAATGCTGACAGGCAGGAGCATCAGTCTGCCACTCAACTGTCTTTAGCACCATGTTAAAAAAAAACCTAATAACTTCAACACTTCTCAGGAGTCTTGATGTATAGAAGCCTGCTGGAAAGGTAAATCTACTGTGAGAGTGGGGTAGACTGCTTTAAATAACTATCACAGCTATTTTTGGTGTGATGATCATACCCTTTAGCTAAGAAACTCCACAGATTTCAAAAGCAGTAATTAATTTGTTCTCACCACGCCAACTTGGAGGTAACCTTGTCTTATGACTGCTAACATCTCCACTTCATGGAGAGAAAACTTATTTTAGTGGATGTAAAAGATTTCCTCCAACCTGACTGAATTCATCAGGAATCCCTTTACTGGCTTTTAATAAGCTTTTACCTCATACAAAGTGTCAGCTTTTCTTCAAAAAATGGCAAAATCAAAGAGAGGCTGTACTAACATGATTGAAAATATGAACAATTTCTGTATTGGATTTTTTTTTTCCAATTTGAATGTTGAACTATTTCTTTTATATTCCACAGTAGTACCACTCTGTAGTTGCAGCTTTGAAATTTTACAGTTTTGCCTGCATAAGTCAGGTTTCCTATCTAGACTGCTCATCAAAGTGAGGAATAGAAAAATGTTTTTGGAGCCTCTGGCCAAAGAATTTAAAGGGATGTGAAGTCTGGGGTAGGGGTATACCCACAGAGAAGATGGAGGCAGAAAATGGAGCAGTGACTCAGAATAAATTTGTTACCATGAAAAATAGTAATCTTTCAGACTTTTCAGGTAAAATACCATATTTTTCTACAGGGAGAAGATAACTTCTCTTAGTGGGTTGAATCAAACACCTAATTTTCTGAAAAGATCAGTCCTGACAAAAACATTTCAACCAGTCTTACTTAAAAAAGGGGACTGCTTGTTCTTGCTTTATATACAGATGAAAGCACTAAGCAAGACTCTACTTTTGGAGATGTCATTGCAATTTATTTGATTTTGATTGGTGTCATGGGAATACACTTGGTTTATGCCAGAATGATTGAGAGGCAAATCACACCCTTGTCTCTCTTTGCAAAGGTATTCTGTAACATCATGACTTTGAAAATCTGGTGACAAAAGTAAGTTTTAAACCTCTCACATCAAGTTCTGTGCTGGTAGTGTGTGCAGGACCACGCTTGAAGTTTAGTTGCACATTAAAAAAAGTTAGAGGGCACTGAATGTAACTTTAGAAATATTGGGCACTCTTTGTAGATTCCAAATTTTGTACAGTTGGGGTCCCATATGGGTTTGTGGAGGAGGACAACTTGTTTTAATACATTATTCATTGGTAACTAGCTAAACAGATTGGAGCTTTGGAAGTCAAACTCAGATTTCACATTTTCAATCACAGACAATGCATGGCTCCGGAGTCCTCTTTTATTAAGTGTTTTTTATTTGTTATCCCAAAGCAATTACCTTGAAAGAGTAATAAGTGAAGAAAATTTAATATCCTGATGTGTGCAGGATGTGTGCTCTGCCTCTGCTGACTGACAAGTGCAATAAATACCAATTTCACCCTGCACAGGTTGTTGGAGCAATGAATGCTGAACTGGGGAATGACCACTCTGATATTGTTGTGCTGGGGTTCAGACCTGGCAGTGTGATTGCTGATTTCCTCTTTCTGCTGCCAAAAGAAGATGCCATGGATGTGGATGGTGTACAGGACCAACTGAGTAGAGTATTAAGGAACAAGTTTGGGAACCAAACTGAAGTGCAATGTAAGTGGTGCTGAAACAGCTTTTGGTGTGGGGATTAAAGATTAAATTAAGATGTGGAGAAGCTGTTAAATTAAGATGATAAATTAACTTCTCTCTTTTAAGAGATTCAGATAATTCAAGTAATGTATTTAAACATTCACCAAACATATAGTGATTTTATAAAGATTATGGACCTATGTAGAGTCATTACACATACCCAGTTCCAGACTCAAAGGATGGGTTCTCTTCACACTAAAGGATCTAAAGACTCTCAAGTTACACCATTCCATCCAGCACATCCTCAGAGCAGCTGTTATGGGTGCCACCAAGAGATCACAAGGACCTTCAGAAAAGATTTCTAGTTAACAAATTTTCACCACATACAAAAATATTTTCAATATTATTCAAAAGTTTCAAAGCTGCCAAGCAGTAAAACACAACTGTCACTTAGAGCTCCAGGATGTCTTACACTCACTTTTTTACTGTTTGTAGCTAACATTCCTAAAATGTGTTTTAAATTTCCAGCTCTGTCTGTTCAGTCATCAACTGACAACAGTTCCTCCTGGAGAGTAGCAGTGATTGTCCTTGGAGTTTTACTTGGAGTTGCATTAGTGCTGATTCTCCTGGCAATACTGTTTTACATCTATGAGAGGAGAAGATCAGGTAAATACTTGGTTGAACCCTCAGGACTCATCGGAATGTTTGTCTACAAGCACTTATAAGATAAACCATCAGTTCCATTTATATATTTTGGGCATGGCAGAAAATTAATATATTTATGTTATAGTCCAATGTTAATTGTGATATTAACTTAGGATAATTCCACCCTTTCCTTCCCAATGTCCATTGCCAAATTCCTGAGCTTCTAACAACACCTCATGAATCTTCCTTTAAACAGGTATGGAATTTTCCACATTGTACACGTGGTAGAGTGAGGAACAGAGACACTTCTCTTCATCCCATCCCCTATAGGTACTGCAATGACTCTAACACTGGCAATCTAGAGAGACAGGATCCAAACTACTCAATACTGTGTTTAGGTGACACTGAAAACAGGGTGACTGAGCCTGGTAGCTGTGGCAGGTCACCTGAATGCTCAGCTGAGCCCAGAGTCATCCTGTTGGGTTTTGTGCCCTTGGCCAAGGGTGATTCACCTCCCCTGAGACTTTTACCACCATGTAAAGATGCCTTTTTCTCTCCTGTGACTGCAGAATGAGCCCAGGATAATTAATGTTCTAGCATATGCAGCTTGATTAGGAGAAAAATGGGATACATCTCAGTTATGTGGACTTTCTATAGAAGTCTGGAGGAGCAGAAACTTGATTTGGAGGCTTCTGGATTCAAGGTTTCTTTAATTGCTTGGCTATGAAGAAATAACTGTTTATATCTGTCAAATGTATAGCGTGCTAAATACAGGTGTGTTTTCACAGCATAATCTCAGTGTATTACTAGATGGGAAAGGCAAACATTAGGTTAATTTGGGCCAAAAGTATTTTACTCACCTATTTTTGCCAGTCAAAAATGGTTGGCTGAGCAAGGACGTGCTATGCAGGGCAATTTTGTCCTGCTCTTGATAATCCTAAAGGAAAATCCAATGAAAGTAACTTCTGTGGCATTGGAGCAGAGCTTGTTTTAGATTTGTTCTAATAGCTCTGAAGCAATGACCTTTACCTTTTCACATCACTCTTCACTGCAGTCCTGGTGAAGTTAAAATCTGTCTCTACTATGGTGAAGCTTTTCCTGCTTGGAATGTGCTGAACAGAAGATAAAGGGTCAGTTTACTGCTGCACATATTTCCAGCAGGATGTATGTGTTTCATTTCAAACAGCTCTCCCTGTATCTGTATACTTTGCCAGTCTGCCTAGGCTCAGAATTCCTGTTGAGGCACTGAGCATCCCGTGATGTTGAGGCCCTGGCTCACACTCCCTGAACACCCCTGTTTTTTGGGGGATTAAGTTATGATTATTTGGCACAGGTTAGAGTAAATTGGTGCCAGAAGTGCAGCACAAGGTGGGAGCTCAGCAGAGTGGTGGTGCACAAGCAGCTCTGCTCTGCCCTGTGTGCAGCCAGCATTCATTCTTTTCATCCCTCCTTCCCTGGGCTCTAACACAGCTCCTGGGACAGCCCTGCTGAGGACCCTGCCTGGAATACTAGTTTTAGTAGCAGGGACCTATGAAACAGGGTCTTGCATGCCTTGCTCTCCCTTTCCTTCCATGCAGGGTCAGCTTGTCTTACCTGAGTAGGTCTGGGGTGCCACAGACACCTCACTGATGGAAAGAGAGTGATTAGTATTTGTTAAACTTCTATTATGTGGCTTTTAGATACAGCTAGCTCTGGTGTTCCACTCACTGAGCAGTCACTCAACAATGTATTCTGTCAGTAAATACCAATTTCTCCAGGGAGCTCTGTTGAAAACACAAATGAGTGCTCTCACTTATATAATACTCTTTTATTTCTTTTTTGAGGGCTCTTCTTTGAATAGCAAATCCTCATTGTCAGTAGACCTTTCTGATATCCTTGTAAATAGTGTTAAATAGAGACAATGTACAGCAGGCTTGAACAACCCTGGGATTGTTCATGCAAAATGTATTTAATGTCTTCAGGGGGAAAAAAAAAGTGGTATTTTAAACAATTTTCTCAAAGATACTTTACAAATAAAATCTTTATTTTTACAATTGTGCATTCTGAAGAAATCTACTGTTTCTTGTTTTGTCGTGTAATTTGGAGCCTCTTCTACCTGCAGGGGCGGGAGGGTGGCCAGTGCAGTCAATAACATGTATGATTACACAGAAGGATGATCTTTTTGAGCTAAATCAAACAAAAGAGAAGATCTACTGAATCTATCCTTTTTTACCTTCTACTTCAATAAAAATCCCCCTATCACCACAGTGTGGAGTCTAGACTCTGAGAACTCTCTGAAAATGAGAGCAGGAGAAGCCAGACCTTCCCTTTCCACAGAGGAACACTTTCTCCCTCCCAAAGGAGCATTCACATGGGCTCCTCACACACATTCCCATCTCAGAGAGAGGCAGCAAGTGGGACAGAGAAATAAGTGTCTGAGGAAAAGACACTCAAATATAGAAGCAGCTGGTTCCTGTTGATATCAGTGAGATTTAAGCAATTTCTCCATTTTTGTGTGTCAGGATGTCTGTGGCTGAGAAAGGGCATTTTGCCTGTTTCAGACTTGCTTTTTTCCCCTCTGGAACTGACTGACACTATGATCCAGAAAAACCTGAGCTACCTACCCATCCCTTCATGCATGCTGTGATCAAGGCCAAGGTCTTAGGAAATTCTTAGGAAGTTCTGTTCCTTCTGGAACTGATGAGATGACACACAAGTCTTCAGCTGACTTTTCTTAACAAGTTCACTTTTCCACAATTTATTATTCCGGCTGCTGTCAATAACCAAATGCTTTTGCTCTGGAAGCAGGACCATACCCAGTTGTTGCACTGCACTCCCAAGGGCACAGGCAGCTTGGGACTGGATAAAACCAAGCCTTGGAAGAGCAGTTGTGCACTTGCCATCTTCTATCTAATTGAGATAATTTAGGCTGTGCTAGGAATTTCCCTTAGTGCCTTTGTCATTGTAGATTCATGATGGAACAACACCTTGAAAGGGAGGAGAAAGCAACAGGACAAGCTGTCAGATTTAACCAAACAGGCCTGGGGAACACTGGGAATGCCATGTCTGCCCTGCTGTCCCCCAGCCTGTGGCCAGCCACGTGCCAGAGGAGCAGAAGGAAATGGGGATTAACACAGGGAAGCCACAGGGCCAGAAGTTCCCTCTGCAGGGAGCTGGATCTGCCATGTGCTGGAAGAAAGACTGGAGTGAGACACTAAAGAGTCTAAAGATGCTCAAGTTACACAAATCAGCAACAAGAGGGGTCAAAGTCACAAACAGAATAGCAATGTGCCTTCCCCAAACTTAGCTGCTTGCTTTCCTCTTCTCAAACAGCAAGAAAGTGCTGTAGGACTTGAGGACATCCCAAGCACACATTGACCTATAGCCCAGGGAGTGCATGTGTGCCCTCAGCATGGCCTGGAAAAAGGAACTGGGGGATTTGGGTCTGGCAGCTGGTGCCAGGAAACAGGCAGGACCTGCTGAGACAGATCTGCTCAGCCAGCCCACATTCCCTGCACAGGATACTGCAGGGCTTCACCACTGGCTGTGCTTGGTCCTCATGACTGACTCTGGAATAAAACCCTGCTGACATCAGCTTAAAGTGTACCAGTGGAGGGAAAATCCAGGAGCAGAAATATTACTGTTGGTAATCCAAGCAGACCTGTGGCATTTTAGTCAATTTTATGGGAGCTAGGATGTCCATGGGCATTGCATTCTGGGGACCTAAATCAATAAAATCCCTGCTTAGCTGCCATTAAATGGATCAAGCTGGTGTATCTGCCTGCTGGAAACCCAGTTTTCCCCTTCTGAGCAGATCCAGACTGTCCTGCTGCTGAAAAGGAGTTGAATTTAAACATTTTTTTGGTGTATAAACACACCCATCTGCCAACTGTTTTCAGTGTTAACTGGTTCTTATACAGACTCAATTTCTGAACAGTCAAAAAATTTAGGGCAGTGCTCAACTTCTGGTTAGAAAGCTTGCAGTGGAAAACTGGGATTTGTCCAGCTCACATCCACTTTGCTGTCCCATGGTCCCACTTAAATATTTGTCCTGAGAAACTGAAGGTCTTTTCAGCTGTAGGTCAAATCTGTCTCCATTCCTCCTGCTGTGGGGGACACCTGATCTTTAGCACACTTGAATATTTGTGAAATTGGGCTAGAAACTGTAGCAATAATTGATGTTTTAATTCAGGGGTATATAAGCTGTTATTGCTGGTGTTAGAACATGCCCTGTTCTAATCTCACCATGATCCTGTTCTGGCAGCAACACAACACGGGTTAGGCAGGATTAGAAACAACTCAAAGTGATTTTAGGATGGCTTGGTCCTGCCAGGTGTTCGAGGCATTTCCTACACCAACACTTGACTCACAGAAGACAAGTTCAGCTTCGTTTTCTGCACTTCTGTGCTCTCCCAGTTTGGCTGAGCTGCTGCAGAGAGTCAGTGCAGCTGTGGGATCCCACTGCAGATGTGCACAGTCAACCAAAAAATATTTAATGGATTAACTAGATATGTGTGAGTGGGCTGGCTTCAAAGCTATTTCACTGCCAATTATTCCTTCAACTTCCAGCTTCATAAAGAGACATTTTATTTTATTTTTTTTTTAATATGAGGCTGAACGAGTATAACACCACATCTGAGCCTCCATAAATCTTGTCAACCCCTTGATGAGACATGGAAAGCTCTCCATCCAGGAAGGTGTGGGATCAGAAAGTGCTGCACTGTGCAGCAGGAGCCACCAGATAGCGCTCCCTCTTCCAGCATCAGCTGCTCCAAGACCCGTTTGCACCAAAATCTTCAGTAATTCACAAATTCTTGGCCCAGCACAGGTCAGCCTGGAAACTCACTTCCTTCCAATGGCTTTTGCAATGTTTCAGTTCTTTCTTTGAGCCGTGCCTTCTTCCCCAGCACATGAGAGATGGAAATTGCTGAGTTTTTTTGCTTTGGAGAGGTGACACAGGGCAAGGAGAGGCTGGGCACACCAGGGGAGCTGGACATGCTGCAGGTCACCCTGGCTGTGCCCTGGCAGCAGCCCTGGGGCAGGAATGAGGAGCTGGGCAGCTCTCTGCTTACACATGCACTTAAGCTCCTGGGGGAATTGCAGCCAAAAAAGAAAGGGATAAAGGTGTCTGTGGGAATCTCAGCATCATCCTACCTGTCTCTCTGAGCACCTAAACACCAGCTTAAAGCACAGCCCTGAACCCTCAGAAAATACTCGAAGAAAAAGGGGGTTTTGCTCCACAAACTCCTCTTTTATTTGTTTTTTTAACATTCTGTGTTGGTGCAAGGTAGAGTGAGGACATCAGTGACAGGAGCTACTGATGTGTTTGTTGGTCACCATCAAAGCCACCTCCTTGTCACTGTGGTCAGATATTGACAGCAGCTCCTAAACTTTTATTTGTCTCATTGCTACAATAAACTATTCAACCCATTAAAAGGTTAATTGTCTATGAAAGAAATTTGAAATCTTTATTTGATTTCTCTTCTCATTATCAGAAAGCTTAAGCTGCCTCTGGGCTCTTAATTTTTTCAGTTGTTCCTTGTGGAGATTTTCACACTGGATTCAGGGAATCAGCAATTTAAGTAAATTAATATTAAAAAAAAAAGATGTCATTTTATGAGCATGGCCAAATTATCTGTGAACAAAACACCCCATGAATCAAAAATGTAATTAAATATTAGCTTTTGGCTGATTAAAAAATGAGATATTCCAACTGTCAGTTTTCTTCACTAAGGTCATTTCCTGTGTCTAATCATTCCCCTTGTCTAAGGACAGGGATAGCTGCAGAGAGCAGCTATCAGTGAGCTTCCTATTGAGTATGACATACAAGAGACTGAATATTGTGCCATTAGTTATTGAACTCTAATTAGTGCTTAAGGAAAAGGTCAATTTTTTCTTCCCTTCTGCTGGACAGTGCCTAAATCCGTGTCTGGTACTTTCTGAATTCATGCCTGGAACAAGGAAATATGAAACAAGAAATAGGAAATAAGAATAAGAATAAGAATAAGAATAAGAATAAGAATAAGAATAAGAATAAGAATAAGAATAAGAATAAGAATAAGGTTGGCAATAGGTGGCACCAGGAGGCCACCAGGGGGGTCACTGCTGTGGTGCTCAGCTCCCAGGGCATGTGATGTGCCATAACCCCACAGCCACGGGCTGGTGAACAGCCCTAAAGTGCCAAAGGGATGAGCAGAACCATCTCTCCTCTTTCCTTTCTGTCTTTCCAGAAGAAATGGACTTGGGAAGAGCAGCTCATCCTTGTCCTGGGGGCTGCCACCCAGCAGGGCTGCCCAGGAGAAAGGAGATCTCCTTGCAGGGATCCCAGCTTTGTCTCCCCCAGGGATGCAGCTGAGTTTGCTCTGTGATGCTGTGACAGGGATCAGGCATCTGTCTCAGCTCAGGCTGGCCTCTGCTGTCAACAGAGAAAAATGAGCACCTCCAGGACATGATTCATGTGCCCTGTGCTGTGTGTCTACTTCAGATGAGATGAAACCTCCCAGAAATGGAGATCCAGAAGTGGATCTCTCCCAGAAATTGCTGTTTCTCTCTCCTGTATCTGAAGGCAGCATACAGCAACACCAACTCACAGACACCTCCATTATAACACACAGCAGGGGCTCAGAAAAAGATTCCATTCCCAACTTCCATGACTTGGAAGACAGATTTGTCTGTCATGCCAATACCTGTCATGTCATACAAATGTCAGCAGATTTGCAGCATTACAGGCCTGGGCAGAGCATTATTTTGGGTTCTGAAGAAAGAGCAGGGAGTTCAGCAGCAGCAAGGAGGCTGTGGCTCTGCAGGCACACAGCTGGCACTAGAATTTTTCTCTGTTTACCAGGATTTTGCCAAAAGGGTCTATTTACCACATCTCCTTTCATGATTTGTGTTTTCCTCCTTTGCTTTGAGTATCACAGAATAATTTAGATTGGAAAAGACCTCTAAGGTGGTTGAGTCCAACCTGTGCCAAATCCCACCTTGTCAACAAATCCAGAGCACTGAGTGCCACATCTAGCTGTTCCTTAAACACCTGCAAGCCCTTTCAAATGCTAAAAAACCCTTTCCACGAAGAAATTCCTCCTGGTGAGCAGCCTGAACCTCCCCAGGTGCAGCTTGAGGCCACTTCCTCTAGTTCTAAATAATGGGATAAATGGGATGGATCTCACTACCAAGATTTTGGTCCTGTGTGGGACAGGACATAGATCCTTCTTGTCTTTCCTTCCCATATCCCTGTTGAATACATCTTGACCTCAACACACACATTACAGAAAATGCACTATTGCACGTGCCCTCCTGCACAGAGCTGCAGCCTGATGTGTGTTTTGGCAAAGACTGGGCAACTCAGGAGGAGAGGGGAAGACAGAAAAAAAAAAAATAAAAATAAAAAAATATTAAAGCCAGGATAAGCTGAAAAATTCTTTAATGCCAAGTTAGTGTGTGCTGGTTGAGCTGAGAAAACTGAGGAGGGTTGTGACTGCTTCTCTCTTCATGGCAGGTCAGTCCTGCATGGAGCCCTGGGAGCAGTGAGGAAACAGGGATTGTTCTGACTGTGAGAGCCTGACAGGAGCCACCTGCTCTGATTCTCACTGCCAGCAACCTGCCTGCCCCAGACAAGCAGCTGGCAGCAGCGGGTGGCTCAGCTGATGCCGAGATGGAAACCAGATAAACCCCTCCTCCTCTTTTTTTAAAATATGTTTTGTCTAGGCACAAAGGTTTGTGGTTGGCTGTTGCTGATAATGAGTGTGCTCATGCTCCTCTGAGAAAAATTTCCTCACTTCTAGCAAAAAGTGCTGAAAACCTAGTTAGAAAAGGGAATGGATCTGCAGTTTTATGCCATGCTTGAAAATGTCCTTTCCTTTGAGTTGTTCAGCCTCATGCCAGGAACTGGTTCCTGCTCTGCTGTAACAACTCTGTACTTGGATTGTCCTTATTGCCTTTTGCAACATGAGGCTGCAAAAGCATGTGAGGTATTTACAGTTCTCTCACAAGAAAATATGCTCTAGGCTGCCACTGCCAAAAAAAAAAAAAAAACAACCAAAAAAAAACCAACTTAGCAAAGGAAGCTCTTGGGTCACTGTAAATAGGAATCTGATTTTGTTCAGCTTGTGCAATGGTCAGAAGTGACTGATATCCTAAATATGAGGAAAGAGAGTTTTCTGCTTTGTCCTGCAGGTTGTATTGCAACTGTCTCTGTCTTGTTCTCTTTTATTAAATGATCTTTCCAAGGGTGGCCAGGAACAGTCTCCCTTTTCATTCTCTGCATTCAACAATGCAGTCTGTAATTATTTCATTATGATTTTAATTAGTCTTTCTTACATTAAGGTTACAATTGCCACATATGGTGATTTATTTATTTGTTTAGTTGACTACTCAGCTCTTTAAAGAGCTGAGGGAGTTGAGGGGCTTAAAAGAGAGTGAAATGGCTATCCAGTTTTGGAATTACCTCTGACACAGACTCAAGAGTACAAAACTAGCTATCCTTTTTTTCCAGGCCATAAATATTAAATATTAAACTTATAAATATTAAATATAAAAATTAAATATTGGAAAACTGCCAAATTCAAATGGTTTTGTAGGATCCTGCTATCCTGCAGGTGCCAGCCTTCAATCTGCTTCAAGTAGGATGGTGGAAAGGGTGCTCCTTCCTTCCTTAACCATCTTCTCTTCCCTTTACTTTCCCAACAAAAAGCTCTATAAAACTGGAAGAATATCTTGAATAAAATTATGCTGGAGATGTTTCCATCAATCTGGGGAGGGTTGTCATAGTCATTTGGCATGTCCTCTTCTACTTAAAAAAGTTATCTGAGCAAAGTCTGAGGAACTGCTGTGATAATTTGGGATGCCCAGGGTGTGCTCCTGCCTTTAACAACACACCCTGCTGCCATGGAACATTTGTTACACCATGAACATGTACATGACTGGCTGCAAGGAGCTTCTCACCACAGGTGCTACATCTGGAAACCCAGATGTCCACAGACCATGCACAGGTGAGGTGAAAAGTCGATCTAAATGGTTCAAAACAGAAAAAAATGAAACAGAGATGCTGGTTGTCCATAAGTTATGCAGAGTGCACCTTGGTGGAAATAAAAGGAGAAAGGTTTTAGCTGAATTCTGCAGCTGTCAGTGCTGAACCAATGCTGGAATCTTTAAAAAATATTGATTTGGTAACTTTTAAAAACATTGTGCTCAACATAGGGTAGCTGTGTATTTTCTGTCTCACTGGATCAGAAGCCAGTGGCTGTAGAGACCTGTTCAGAGAAGAATAGAATAGAATAGAATAGAATAGAATAGAATAGAATAGAATAGAATAGAATAGAATAGAATAGAATAGATAATAAAGTTTGGGTTGAAAGGGGCCTTAAAGATCATCCAGTTCCATCTCCTTGCCATGGGCAGGGCCACCTTCCTCTAGACCAGGTTGCTCACATCCCCATCCAACCTAGCCTTGAACACTTCCAGGGATGGAGCTTGCACAGCTTGACATGTGATTCAGCTACATTCTTGTGAGGTTTGACTTAGTATCCTATCCTAATCTGCCCACACCGTACAGTATCATAAAATAACAGAAATAGTTTAGCAACAGGTAAGCTAAAATCCCACAAGGCAGTTATCACTGGGAAAGCTTCTAATGGGCATGTTTTGATTAAGATTGCACTGGAGGCAGTTTTAGGCCTGAAGAGATTAAATATTTGAATCAGTGATTTGGAAGTAAATATAACTCCTCTGCTGATGAAGGTGTGTGACTTATGCAGAATGGTAAACAAAGAGGCAAGAACGGCTGCAATGCAACGATCTTGACTTCTTGATAAGCTTGAGTCACTTAAGTGAAAAGTATTTAAGCAGCTGACTGCCCAAATGGACTTTTAGGAATCAGGAATGAAGGCCACATCTCCAGAACAGGAGGCTGTATCTCCCAGCAGCAATGGATTTGGCAGTGGGATAAGCAGGTCAGCCTGAGCTCCCACAGTGGCCAAAAAAGGTTAATGGGATGCTGGGATTAACAGTGCACAAGCAGGGCAGGAGCAGGGTGATGTTAGCTCTGAACATGGCATTAGTGGGATCAACACTGAATTGCTACATCAGGTTTTGGCATCCACTGCTCTAAAGAAAAGCTGGGAAGGAAAAAAAAATAGGAGCCACAAAGGATTGGATGGCAGGAGAAACTGCCACAAAAGGAGCAATTAAGGTTCAGTGCATTTAGTTTATTTAAAAAATTAAAAAAAAAGAAAAAAGAAAAAAGATTGGACACAACTTTATCATGTCTTTCTTGTTATTATGAGGTATTTACCTTCTTGGGACCAGGAGACAGAAAAGTACCAACCTGCAAAGGGCTTTTTGACTTGATTAAATACAAATGTAAACACATAGTTGAAAATTGGGGCAGATATGTAGTTAGTCTACAAACTATTTTACTGCAAATGACAAACTGGTGGAAAAAAACTGTCAAAGGTTACCTTGCTCTCCTTTGATTTGATACCTTCACATAAAGCCAGGATAGAGAAGAGAGATGAACACTGCTGACTCCCACAGAGAGTAACTGCATGGCTGTAGGACTGGTGGGGTTCCAGGGAGCAGATCAGCAGGTATGACAGGTATGACATGTTAGTGACATGTGCCAGTGGCCAAATGTGCAGGAATTAGGAATAGCTCACTGTGAAAGGCTCTCATGTCAGGCCTGGGGACTGACCAAGGAAGTCAGACACTGACTGAATTCTGGCTGTGATGTTTGTGACGGTGCCAAATAATTTGCAGGATTCCAAGCTCACCACTCTCAATCCTTTTTTAGCTGTGCCAGGGACTCCAAGGAGCTCATCTCTGCAAACTGACAGACTGTCACTCTAATAACCATGACAAATCTGAGTGCAGTGCAGGGCCTGCAGTCTGTTTCCCTCCTGCCTAGTGACACCTCTGCCTCCTTGGGGACCTCCCTGGTGACCAGGCACACCTTGAGCAGAGTGCATCACACTCTAAAATCCCAAGTCTTCTGTGCTTCTGCTGCCAGTCATGTCCAAAAACACCTGAGGCAGACAGGCTGGGTGAAGGACTCTTTTTTCTCCTGGTGTGGATGGTCAGAGTGCCCAATCTGCCAGCACAGTCACTGCTCCACCCAACCTGCAGCAGGTGGGGTTATCCAGGGTCTCCTGCCCTTTGTAGAAGAGCTGCATACCCTGAGCTGAAACTGTGGATTTCTTGAAGCTGTTCCACTTCACACAGGAAAAAAGAGGGAAGTGATACTCACATCCTTTCCCCAGCTGGTGTTTAGTTGCATTTTCAAAGCAGAACAACTGGGGGATGAAAGACACACAAAACTTTCCACACAGAATATTTAACAGCAGTGACTCAGGCCTTGTCCTGTCCCATCAGGCATGTTCTTGCAACAGAGCAGTGATTTTGAAATTTAATTTTTTCATCTCCAGAATGAGTGTTGAGGGGCAGAGTTGTTGGGTGCTGCTTGCAGCTTTCAGTTAGAAAAATGTGAGTTTGGATCATAGCTGAGAATTCCCTTTGGGAACAGCTTTCAGGTACTAAGTCCAAGTCAAATCCTTCAAACATTAATATTTCCCTGGCATTTCCTTCTGCCTAACTTTTCCTGGTGATGTCTGTGTGTCCCCCTTTCCCAGGTGCTTGGCTCTGTCCCTTGGCACTGCCCAGGGAGGCTGAGCTAAAGGATTTCAGGAGATTGGTGCCATGGCTTGTTTCCATGCTGCCCTGTGAATTGAGACTGCAGCCTTTTCATCAGACTCTGAGAATATTTTTTTCACTAATCTGCTCACAACAGGTTTGCTGGAGGTTTTCCCCTTGGCTATCACTGCCTGAGTGCTATCACTTGCTCCCCTGTGCCCAAACCCTGAGGCTACAGTCTGGGAAGGTGCAGCCTAGGGAGAAATGATACCTAAAACCCAGCTGTGATTTCCAGTCATTACTCTGAGCAATGTGTGCACATTTCTGCTTATAACCAGGGCAGCATTATTTGAGGGGGACTGCATGGGAGGAATGCAGAAATATGTCCAAAGAAGCCTCTGTGCTGGGCATCTTTTCCCTAGAGCCCATGTCTTCTTCCAGCATGAACAAAAATCTGTTTCTTCCTTCATAATAACTGAAGGAAAGTAAATTTGCTGTGAGCATGCTCTGTTTACATCAACTGAAAGCAGTGAGTTCATATAAATTATGCCCAATCTCTGACAAAACAACTCTATTTGTTCAAGCAGGAAGCCTGACTGTGTTTTCTTGCTCACTCCTAGCAAATCTTGGGATCAGGTGGCAACTGAGGGCTACTTATATCCAGACCAATGAACCACCAGCTCTTGCAGAGCTGAGCTAAGCCCCTATGATTTCTTCTACCCGTCTTCAAGTTTGCTTGATCCTCTCCCCCCCAAAAAATAAAAATAACTCCCTTGTATCATAGGGAAGGCTGTTCACCTACTGTTTGCCATGAGTACCACAGGGAGCAGCCACAGGAATGAACAGCAGCTAAGCTGGTCAGGCACAGGTCAGTGTTCTGCCCTTGAATTTCTTGCCTGTGCATTTCTGGAGGGGGATGCTTCAGTACCCAGATGTAAAAATACAGATAAAATCTGGCGTGAAATGAACATGTGAAACCTCTTGTGTTATTCCTGGAAGTGTCAGCTGAAGACAAATGTGGTGTGAGACACAGCTCAGGTGGCATCCATCTCCAGGAAAGCCAAGATGGAATCAGAATCCATCCCAAATCAAGGTCAATATTTAAGAAGGAAAGCCTGAATTTTCGTTTGGGAATGCCCATCTTTCCAATCTCTCTAAGATTCTTACTCTTTTGAAAGAGAATCCACATGACTAGCTCAGATAGCAATTTTCCAGGCAGCTAAAATTAGAGATGAATCCCACCCATTACACAGAGTATACCTAACCTGAAAGAAATGACTGATTATGTTCTTCAATATTAAATAGGTCTGAAGGCAGATCTGTTTAAACTGACTGATCACATTCTTCTCAAATAGCATTATGTGAATATTTCCAGTATGGATATGGAAGTATTAATGTCATGTACAGAAAGACATGACAAAATTCAGAGGGGTTGTTCCAAAAAATAGTGAAGGGGAACAAGATCTGTGAAATCAGATCTTCTGGGGAAGGTAACTTTGGAGTCAGAACCAAAGGATACTCAGGATATTCAGTATCTTTTAAGCATTACAAGACTTTATTAAAAATATGTGAAATAATACCTTCCCTCCTTTTTTTTTTTTTTGTTTTTCACCCTAAAATTTTGTAATTTTGCCAAACTGCCTAAGGTTTAGAAAGAGCTACAAGAGCCATATCCCAAATTATGCCATAGACAGTTACTCAAATGATGGGTATGGAATACTGGGAGAAAAAATTATGCCTCTCCTTATATTTTGGTCTTCAATATGATTTTTTCCTGTTTGCAGATTCTTTCCTCACAAAACCCAAGATAATTTCAGGTCTAGTGGCTGAAGTCAAACAGGATTCAGGGGGTTCTGATCAGATACAACACAGGCTCTGCCCCTCTGTGGGGTCATAGATGTGATGGCGCTGTCTGGATGCCAAGCACCCACCAAAGCCACCGTCTGATTCTCACAGGGGAGAGAAAATATAATGCCCATGAGTTAAGGGCAGAGAGAGACCACTCATTAAACACAATCATGGGTAAAAGACTCAGCCTGGGGATGTTAACTGAATTTACTGCCAACAAAATCAGAGCAGGGAAACGAGAAATAAAAATGGATCTTAAAAACCCCATCCTCTCAGCTCTGCCTCTTCATTCCCTCTGCCAGAAGGGAATGGGGGTTTTGGTCAGTCCATCCCACTCTGCTCCTGCCCCTGCTCCGTGGGAATCAGGGCACGGACAGGACATTGGAGAACATCCCAGCAAGTGGGAAACACAGAGAGACAGGACACTGGGGAATATCCCAGCAAAGTGGGAATCATGGCACGGACAGGACACTGGGGAACATCCCAGCAAAGTGGGAATCAGGGCACGGACAGGACACTGGGGAACATCCCAGCAAAGTGGGAATCATGGCACGGACAGGACACTGGGGAATATCCCAGCAAAGTGGGAGCCTCGGTAGAGCCAGGACACTGGGGAATATCCCAGCAAAGTGGGAGCCTCGGCAGAGCCGCGGGGAGCGGCTGGGGACGCTGTGAAACAGCGCAGCCCGGCAGGAGCCAGGCAGGGGCGGGACCGCAGGCATCACCCCCCGGCGCAGAGCGGCAGGGGGCACCGGAGAGTTGGCTCAGCGCGCTGGGGGCGCTGTGCGGCGAGCACGAGGCCCCGCTGCGTGGCGAGTTCGAGTCCTGGGTGCGTGTGCTGCATTTCCACTGCTTCAGCATTGCGATGGCTGCTTTGGGGATACCCGCCAGGCTCCGGCATCGCTTGGAGCACTGCGTGGAGCCAGCGCCGTGAGAACGGCCGTTCCAGTGGATGAGACACGCGGGAACTTCCCGCAGCGCATAAAGGCCCTACCTTCTACACAAACAGTAGTCAGCCAGCTACTGAGACGGACAGACACCTCTAATATGCGAACTTGGGGGGGAAAGCCTCCCTTTTCCATAAAATTATTGCTTCCCATTCTTTCCTTTCCTCTTCTCCCATTTTCTCCAGTGCAGACTCAAAGCTGCCAGCTGCCACAAACCCAGCAGCTCACGTCCGAACCATGGCTGTTTTTTCTCAACTTCATCTTCCTGCTGTTCAGATGTGGGGCATCCCAACAAACATCCCACCAAAGCCGGGATCATGGCACACACGGGACACTGGGGAATATCCCACCAAACTAGGAATCAGGGCACACACACAGGACACTGGGGAGCATCCCACCAAAGCCAGGATCATGGCACAGGCAGGACTCTGGGAAACATCCCAGCGAAATGGGAATCAGGGCACAGACAGGACACTGGCAAACATCCCACCAAAGTGGTATCACGGCAGAGTCAGGACACTGGGGAACATCCCACCGAACTGGGAATCACAGCAGAGTCGGGACACTGGGGGACATCTCACCAAACTGGGAATCACAGCAGAGTCAGGACACTGGGGGACATCCCAGCAAAGTGGGAATCAGGGCACAGCCATTTCCCACAGATGTTGAGAAACACCCCAGCAAGGCAGGGCGAGGCGGGACCGCAGCCATCCCCAGCCAGGCGCAGGAGGGAGGAGCGGCCCCAACACTTGGTTCAGCGTGTTGGGTGCTGCGCTCCCACCCCTGAGTCCCGAGTTCGAGTCTTGGCTCCCCACCAGGCACCGGTAACACCATGCTGGCTGCCCCGGAGCTGCGATCCCCTCCGAGCCCGGACCGCCCCGGGCTCTGGCCCCGCCTGGGGCGCGGCATCCTCCGCACGGTGGAGGCGGCAGCAGCGATCCTCGGTGCCTGCTACGGGTGGATCCAGCAGTCCCGGCAGAGCGGCCCGTCGGCCACGGGGTGTTCCAACAGCATCACCCTGAACATCGCCTGCTGCGGGGGGACCGCTACATCTGCTGACCACAACGAGCCCTCAACCTGCATCGCGGCGCGGCACACGTGGGATGAAGGGCACGCGTGGGATGAAGAACTGACGATTCCGTAGAATGTCAGCACCGCAAGCCTGCGGAGAATCTGACTGGTTCTGTCCCAGCGCAAGCAGAAGACAAGCAACGCAAGTCAGGCAGCTCCTGCACATTTCACTGGCGCCTCCGACCAGTAATTCGCATCTATAATCCGGACAAGTAATTCCTGAAGCACATTTGATGGCCACTTCTGATCAGTAATTTGGACTCAGGGGAACAAATCTCCCTTTTTGTTAAAGTTAATTATTCCCTTTTACTAAGGTACTGATTTTTTTAATCCCCCCTCCCTGTGCTTTCCTTTCCTCTTGTCCCTTTTTCTCCAGTGGAGACTCACAGCTATGAGCTGCCAGAAACCCAGAAGCTCAAAATCAAACCATAATTTTTTTTCTCTACCTCATCTTTCAGCTGTTCAGACCTGTGTTTTGTCCACTTTTATTTCCCTATAACAACAAAAGAGCCGCAAGTGTTCTTGCTTTTATTTTATTTATTTTATTTTTCTTCTTCCCACTTTTATTTCCCTATATGATAAATAAACCTACAGGAATAACTGGAGTAGGGCACAAGAAGACAGGAAACATACTCCAAAAGCAATCCAAACAAGTTTGTGTTTTCAAATGGCAAAATGATCCTCTGTCCACGAGAAACTGTTTTGTTGGGGTTTTGTTCCAGCAAAATATTGCATGAGTGTTTCACAGTGGACAGTTCCTTTTTGCTCTCAGCTTGACTCTTTAGGAAGATTTATCCTGAAATATTTTCCAGAAAACTCCTTAAAGTCTGCCCAGAGCAGCTTAAATTAACAAGAAGTTGCAAATTGGTAAAGCTCAGGCACATTTTTATTGAAAATTCATTGAAAATATTTTGCATTTTACAGTTCTAACTTTCTTTTTCTCATCTGCCTCCTGCACACTTCATGCTGGACTTTTCCCACATGTTGTATCCCAGCACTGAAGTCCAAATGAAGTGCATTTTCTGAGGATGTAGCACTTTTGAACATGAACTAGTTCTTGCAGGGACACCAGAGCTATCAGTGCTGCTCTCAAACGCCTCCCGTGGCTCTGCTGAACATCTGCCCTCTCTTGCCATCACTGCATTTCCACTTTTCCCTCATTCCAGTGCATTTCTACTTGCAGTGTTCTTTTTCTTTCCTGTGGGCTGCACCAGTCTAGTGTCTGTAATGTCTGTAATGCTTATCTTGCTGTAAAGCCTGGAAGCTACTACTATTTCCTCATCTATTTTAGGAGTCAGGCTTTTGTCCCTGCCTGCATGTCCTCACCTTCATTTGTAACTTCCTTTAATTTTTTTTTTTGTCCTGGATTTTTTAAAACATACTTTTATATCTCTCCTTTTTTTTTTTTTTTTTTTTTTTTTTTTTTTTTTTTTTGCCTTCACACAGAGTTGTGTTCTTGATCTTTTTTGCCTGCAGGGACCAGGGGATCACCTGTGAAGTTAATGGAAGAGTTAATGAGGGAATGTAGGAATGCAGGAGACTGCTATTTTTAGCACACTTCATCTTATGTAATATTTTTTTTCTCACTGTGTGGTATCAAAATAGATACCAAAATACCAAGTAGAACTTGGTTTCTGATAAACCTGTTTTATGTCTCAGTGTTTTACAAGAAGCCCCTGTAGATACTGATACTGCAGCCACCATGATAAAAATAAATCCTGGGGATCTGGTCATGTACACCTGCTCAGGAAAAACTCTTGTGGAAGGCAGCACCTTGGTACCACAAACTTCTTCTGGGCAGAGCTGAAACTTGGTTTGTGCAGCAGATTTCAGGACTGTACATTTCAGTTCTGCTACAGCTTTTATGTTGCTTTCCTTGCTTCTCTCTCAGCCTTTAGGGAGTTAAAACAGGATAGTAAACATCATGCTGGGTCTGTGTCACACATTCACTAGGATCAGGGTACGGCTTCCTCTCTCCAACTTCCACCTCACAGTTAAAATAATGATGTTTTTAAGTTTGTTTTTTTTACCCTGTAAATGCCTTAAACATTCACATCAGTATTTCACAGCCCTTTTCAGCTCCTGTATGGAGATAATGCAGCTTTTGCAATATTTTAGGGGAAAATACAAGAGATGAGCTTGAATAAATTGTGGGTGCTACAGACACATGTTCCGAATCAAGTTAACTAAAACCCTGAAATCCTCACTGGAAGAATGTATCATAAATTCTATTTATTCTTAATATTAGGTGATAATTGTCTTTAAAATGTGTACTCAAACACAGTTTAAACCTTCAGTGAGGACTTCTGGATGGGCCCATCCATGTTTGAGTGGTATTCCAGAGCAGGTAGATATTTCTTCCCCAATAAATGAGTTATAAGTAACTTTCTGCAATGTCTAAGGACTGAGCCCAAGGCTGAGCTTAGAAAGTCCCCACACTATTCCCCGCCAAAGGGTTGCAGTGGAAGGTAAATTTTGCATGTTTCCAAGGGGGAGTGTTCCCTCATGGAGGAGATTCCCACGGAGGGTTATTAGCACAATCTGGAGAGACAATCACATCAGGAAATCCTTGAGCCAAGAACAGCTGTGGGCTGGGAGAGCACCAGGGAGACATTAGATAGAAGCCAAGCCTGTGCAGGCAGTGTCAGGAGGGAGGATCCTGCAGGGCAGGGACCCCGTCTGACCTGGCACAGATGTTGTGGGCAGCAGTTCCCTCCCTGCAGCCCTGGGAAACACCCATCCCAGCTCTGCAGGGATCAAATACTTACCTGCCTCTCAGGGGCTTTGTGAGGCTTATCTCGTGTTCGGACAATGCTACACCAGTTCCAGCCACTCTGGGAAGCTCTCTGATTAGAAGATTCCTCTCAGATTATTAACTCCTGTGTGTCATGTTTGGTAGTTGCTTTGAAACCGGTTCTCAGACCTCTGCTGTATTTTATCCCCACTTTCTGCTGCTTCCAGAGGAATTGAGAGGGAGCCTCAGCACCCACCTAAAACAGTTCCAGCTGGAATGGGAACACTCAGATTTTTTTTCAGGTGGGTTTTTTCAGTATCTGGCTTCTTGGCAAACTGTTGGGCAGAGCTCTCTGTCCCCAGGCAGCACAGCCAGTGAATCCAGCTCCAAGCCTAGCCACGAATCCAGATCCAAGCCAGCAGTGCCAACACAGCTCTAATGCCAGTGAGCACCACACACTGCCCTTCTTGTGCAGGACCTCAGGGTCTGAAGGGAGGTGTCAGAGGATGAACCACGCCCTGCTCCGAGGTGCCCAGCAATGGGACAAGGGGAATGGGCAGAAATGATGCCCAGGATGTTCCACCTGAACATGAAGAAGAACTTCTTTCCTCAGTAGTGACTGAGAACTGACCAGGTTGTCCAGAGAGGCTGTGGAGTGTTCCTCACTGGAGATATTCAGAACCATTTGACACAATCCTGTGCCATGTGCTCTGGAGTGACCCTGCTGGAGCAGGGGGGTTGAACCTGGTGACCCTTCCAGCCTGACCATCCTGTGATTTAGTGATTGCTAAAGTGCAGGTCTTTGATGTGAGGAGTAAATGAAAGGAGAATATAACTCAGTGACAGACTTTCCTTCTCCTCCATTCCTGAACTACAATGGCTTGCTTATAAAACAGTGGCTAGGAGTCCCAGGGCCAGAAGAGCTCAAGAGGACGGGATGCCACAAGGCGGTGTTGGATGGTGCTTCCCCGTTTCCTCAGGGAATGCCTCCGGGAGCCCATCAGGAAGCCTGTCCCTGACCCGAGCCTGGGGACCAAGCTGGCTGCCCTCTCATTTTGTCCCTCCCTCATTTTGGCGAGCGACCTTGGGTGCCCCAGTGCCCGGGACAAGCGTCTGTTTGGGCAGAGCGACAGCCACCAGCGGGTTGGGGACACTGGGGACAGGCTGCCCACCTTCCCCAGTGCTCAGGGGCGCTCGGACCCCGGCGCTGTCCCCATCCCCGTCCCCATCCCCATCCCCATCCCCGGCGGGGCGGGCCGGGGCGGGGCAGCCCCAGCTCCATCCCTGCCCGCCCGCCTCCCGCAGCCGCTCGGGGCGGAGAGGCGGCTCTGGAGGCTCCTCCGGCAGCAGCCGGGCGGGCAGCGGTGCCCATGGCATGTCTGATGGCGGCTTTCTCCCTGGGCAGCGCTTTGGTAAGGCGCGCCCTGCCTTCCCTCCGCGGGGCCGGGGCGGGGGGCGAGGTGCGCGGCTGGGGGATGGAGATGCTCCGCGGGGAGCTCCAGAAACGCTTCCCCAAGGAAAAAAACAGGATGGGAGGGTGCGCCCGGGGCTGCGGGGTGCAGGAGGGGGGCTGAGGGATGCGAGCTGCGGGATGCAGGATGCGGGATGCGGGATGCGGGATGAAGGATGCGAGTGTGCGAGCGGCCGGCGGCGCACGGCGGGACTTGACCGCTGGTTACCTCTGCCTGTAGCCGAGGCGGGGGGATTATCGCCGAGCATGCTCCCTGCGCCGCTGCGCCCCGCCGGCTTCCCAGAGGATTTGCGGAGGGACCGTAACCTTTGCATAACACCCGGGGCCGGCGGGGTTCGGAGCGGGCAGAGCCCCCGGGACCGTCCTGCCGCCGCCTCCCCGCCGGGCTCCGGGAGCGGCCCGGCTCCTCTCCGGCTCCAGCAAACTGCATGGGAAATAGCCCAAAGTGTCCAAAAGCGGCTGAGAGGTGAGCGCGGTGCTGCGCGCAGGGCGGGATGCGGGGCCGGGGCATCGCCGGGGGTGAAAGCGGAGAAGAGAGAGGTGTTGGAGGCACAGAGGGGCTTCAGGTGTGTCTGTGCCTTACACGCGGCTTGGCTCAGTCTGTGCCTGTCCCAGCCGCGGGATTACACAGCTTTTTCCAAGGTGATGCCAAGACCGGGAGGCGTTTGACCATCCCAGTTGCTCGGGGGGATCCTCACCCATCGCGGGTGGTCCCTGGAGGAGGCAGGTGTGTGAACAGGCAGTTCACTCCAAGAGTGACTGAAATTGTATAATGTCCAGTAACAAAAGTCTTTGGCTTCATACTCTTGGATGGTTGAGCAGTCAGAGCTCTTGTCCAAAGGATATTTCTTTTTGAATCGATCTAAACTGGAGGAGCTCCGACTGTCACCTGAATAACCAAGGTGACCTGCTCATTGAGAGTTCGTTTTTGGATATTCCCTCTGATTGTGTGAAGGTGTTCAGTGATTCCTTGTAAAAAAACAGATTATGAGTGCCAAAGTCAGCCTTGAAAACATTCAGGGAAGAATATTGTGAACTTGCTTCCTCTTAGTTTTTAGGGAAGTTCCCTTGCTTTGATTTTGAGCTCTAAGATGTTTCACATTACTCTTGTTATGTTCAAATTACATACCATGGCAGTCAACTATTTAAGAATTTGACAGTAAGTGTTACTGGATACCTGACCTCTAAGTAAGTTGAGAGCACGATTAAAATCTCTTTCTTGAGAAAATGTGGTGAGCAGTGCTGATTTTTTTAATCTAGAACTTGGGGCTTGTGTGTGCAGAATATGAAGACTCCAGCTATGGAGTGGTTATGCAGGAATACTTTCTTTCCACCAGTGATTATGTAGGACTGGAGGTTTTTTAATGTTTTTGTCAGCATTCATGACAAGTGACTGATCTGAGCTGGGCTGCTGTTACAGCACAGATGGGAAGACCAGGAACCATGAGAGGGAAATAGAATGGCACAGGGGAGAGGAGGCAATGTCACTCCTTAGTTGAATTAGACAAACAGAGGGAAACAGTGGCAGGACCTGCAGCTGTGTTTGTGTTCATGCATTGAAAAGCAGTGCAGCACATCTGCTTTCCAAGAGATAACTTTGTAGAGCATTGGGCAGATGTGTCAGTATGGAAACCCTGGCACATAAGCCATCTGCAGAAGTCCTTTCCAATTCAAATCGGCATTAAAAACACTAAATTTCCTAATAGACAACTGTGCAGATGTTTGGCTCTGCTTATGACATCCACCAAACAACAGATGATAGCAAACAGCCTCTGAACTGTTCAAAATTCTGTTTAGCTGAAGAAAATTCATGACTGTTTTTCTTTTGAGTTTACACATCCTGCTCATATTGGTGCAAGATGCCTGTGCTGGTAAAAGGAATGGAAAAAAAAAATCCAGATTTTGTATACATAATTAAAAAAAAAAAAAGAGAAGGGTGGGTGGAAGGCCATTGTCATGGTCAGGAGAAGAGGGGAAGGAGATTTAATCCAAAAAGTGCCCAGTGGAATTGCACTGAGTGCTGTGGTTGCAAAGTGTAGCAAGAGGGATGGCTGTGAGCACAGGACATTGACCTTACAGTGTCAGTGGTGCAAGAACTGGAGCAGGGTTTGTGTGTTTATGTGGCTGATAAAATTTCCATTAGTTATCACTATCAAGCATGGAAAGCACTCAAGGATTTTGGGTGCAAAGCATTGTGCTTTCCTAAAAGACCTCCAGAAAAGAACTTGTGTTGTCGTCTCAGGTTGCAAAGATCTATCAGTGCAGGAGAAAATAAGGCATGAAACAGTACATTTGAAAATGCTCAGAAATACAATTTCACCTTTACAGAAGCATAGGCTGATCCAGAGGAACAAGAGCTCTTAGATAATTTGATTGGTTGTCTTTTGAAATGTCTGCACAAATAATTGTTCAGGCAGCCTCCTTCCCCCTCCAGCTCTGTCCCAAGCCCTGGAATCAGTAACTAGAACCAAATTCCTTGAGTGCATGAGAAACCAAATACAATGGGGACTGAACTTATAAATGTATTAATCTGGTGCAAGATCTGAAAGGAAAACTAGTGCTGAAGGAACTGTGTGTGCTTCAAGGGTTCTTTTACCTCTTCTGTCAAGGCTCAGGCAAAAGAACAAACAAAAGATTGCTTTATTTTACTCCTCTTTCACCTTTCAGCACATTACAGTGCCGGACTTTTTGTGCTATTTAAAGAATAATTCCTCTGATGCAGAAGGTTTTGAAATGTGTTCCTAAACAAAAGCTTGAGAACTTTCTCCACTTGCCCTGCAGGGTGGCAGCAGCTCTGGTTGCACCATGGCCGAGCCAAAGTCTGTGTGTGTTTCTGTGGACGAGGTGGTCTCCAATGGCACAGACACCCAGGACATCCGACTCATGAATGGACACTTAAAAAAAGTGGACAATGCTCTGACAGAAGCTCACAGGTTCTCCTACCTGCCCCGCAGGCCAGCTGTCAACATTGAGTTCAAAGAACTGTCCTACTCTATCCAGGAGGGGCCATGGTGGAGAAAGAAAGGTGAGGAAAATGAGGTTTCACCCTCAAGAAGCTGTAATGCAGCAGTTCACACAACTGCTTATTTCTGCCTCCCAATTCTTAAGTATCTGAAGTAAATATAGTATTGCTGTGCTGCCAAATATCTGTCCTGTGATCTTGCCTGTCTACAATTTATTGTTGAGGGTGGGTAGAGCATGCAGGAGTTTAAAGATGGGGGTGGGGGAAGTGAGGAGGCTTTGTTTTTGACTCCTGCAATTGGCTGCTTTGTGAAATGGTTGTTTTTCCTCTGCTCTTTCAGAACAGCGAGTAGCTCAGAATTTCAGAAGGCATTAGACACCAGGATAAAAACTGTTTTCTTTAAAGGCTGTGTTTGGAAGGAAATGCTGTTAGCTGTAGGTCTCTACAGCTTAGATGGGTCCCTAGGCTTATGATTTCATTGATGAAATCACTGGCTCTTGCTGGGGCTGAATCCTGAGCTCCAGCCAAGGACCAGGATGCTCTTTGGGCAGCTCCTTTGCTGATACACACTGCAAAGAGTTCACAGGCTGCAACACAGGGCATACCCAAATGATAGATATTGGGCACTTCTCAAGGAAGAGAAGTGTTGGGAGCAAGAAGGGATTGTTCAGCTCTCTTCTTTAGAGGTTCTTGCTTGATTCCAGTTCTAAAAGGTGATTCTGTCCTTTCTCCTCTGTTTGGTATCAATTCCTTTCATGCTTTCATTTGCTTTGTGTAACTGTGTGTTTCCTAGAGAGTTTTTTGTTTTGGGTTTTTTTTTGGGTATTTTTTTTTTTTTTTGGTTGTGTGTGACTAGACCCCTGTGAAAGGAAAACTAGGTCGTGCAGTAAATTCCTGCCAGCGAAAAGAAGGATGCCCAAGAGAAAATATTGAAATTTTCAGGATAATTTTGTGTACTAAATGACATAATTGCCCTTCCTTGAGGAATTCTCTCCCAGCAATGTAAAGTGGAATGGTTGTGTGCTTTAGTTCTTTTAAGAGATAAGGTCCTGCCAGTGCAGCCCTCACCTGAGCCATACTTGATACCTGTACTGGCCCTGAAACTGTAAATCCACTGGCTTAAAAGTTCCACTTGAAATTGTTTCACAAAGTACTTGGCTGCTGTCTGTAAATTGTGTCATTATCACAACACCAAGGCTTCAATAGTCTAAAAATGTGTGGTATGAAAAGCACTGGAGCTGTTGCCATGAAAGTGCTACTGTATGCGGACAGGCTGTGCATACAATTATTCATTTGTTGAAAGATCTGCAGATTTCATGCTTTAATGGGTTTTTCAACATCAAAATTGTATGTAGACCCACAGGCCTTCTTTTAATTATTTGCTAAAATTACATGGAGGCACATTGTCCATGGGAGAACAACTTGGTTTGGCAGCAACTTTGGTACATTCAAAATTATTCATTATCTTATCAGAACGAGCACAAAACATTGGAAGTTTTTTGTCCTCCAAAAAATGGAGCTATGCCAAAATGTCTCATTTAAGATTTAAAAGCTTGAGATTTCTAACTGAATCTCTTTCTCACTGGCCAGAAGTGATGGAGGGGTTCTATACCCAAAACCTCTGCTCAGATTTTCTGACACGCCTGGGTGACTTGGCTTGAACAAAACAATGTCCTGGCCAAACATCCTGCAGCTGAAAGTGACCTGTGGAGTATTTAGCTCTGGGGTATGGCTGTGGCTGTGCCACCACATTTGGATTTGAAAGAGGAGATTGAACTTTCCTGGCTGCCTGTGGGGAGGGGTTCAGATCCTCCTCACCTGGTCTCACACCTTGTGTCATTCCTGGGCCACCAAGGGCAGCCTCAGAGAGGCTCAGCTGCTCTGCCAGCAGGGCTTGGCTCTCTCTGCTTGCCAAGGACCTGGGACAGATTTGGGAGGTCTGCACCCAGTGCCAAGTGCCAAAGAGTGCTCTCTCAGCCAGGAAGGTGAATCACATCGTGTGGCTGAGGCCATGCCCAGCTGCAGGCAAGCCCTTGTCCTTCTCCTCCTCAGTGAGAGCACAGTTTTGGGTGCTTCATATCAACAGACACACTGTGAAGCTGGAAAGGGTCTGTCAAAGGGGTAAAAAATGGTTCAGGGGACCCACAAAGAGCAGCTGAGGAGTCTGGGCTGCTCCTGCCAATAGTGCCAGGTGATAAATCACAAGAGCCCATGGCCACACATTGCAGTGTGGGTGGACACCAGGAAATAATAAATACCTGTTCCCCAGATGGTGGGACATGTCACCAGGGACAGTGGGGCTTTCTCCATCCCAGGGGAGCGTGACACACATGGCTGAGCAGCTGATCTGACCTGGAGCTGTGGTTATCTTGCTTTTACTGTCTTGCAGTAGAAGGCTGGGCCAGGTGACCTCCTTCAGTATTTCAGTGAGTTGCTGATCATAGAAACCTTCTGGAACCAAACTTTCCTCCCAGACACATTCCCTTCTCCAGGGACTGGCTCAATATATTGGTTTTAACAGAAAAGATTTTCCATTAGAGAAACAGAAAACCAAATTGCCGAAATAGTCTCCAATGAAGGTAGGAACCAAACAGTTCAGAATCTCTGAATTGTTTTAGTGGTTCTGCAATTAGAATTTTTTTATGTGTAATTTGGGATATCTGTTCAAACCTGATGGATTTGGAGCTGAGTGCATTACATATAAAACTATTCTGAACACCTTACACTGGTTTCTGTTCCAGTGGGAATCTGGGATGTTGCAGTGCCCAAGAGAAAGGCAATATTGTGCCTCCAAACACCAGTGGTTGCTGCAGTTCAGCACTCCTTGTGGATTCCCTGTGCTCAAAGTTTCACTCATTGCTGGAATGTGAAATATTTGAATTCACTTTTTATGAGAAGAGTAGCAGAAAACATGCTGGGAAAAAAAAAGGAGATGTCTCAGTTCACATTGTTCTTGGGTGCTGGTTGTGGTTAGAGGCGATAAGGGATGCTGTTTCAAAAATGTGCCTTTTAAATTAATGGTGTTTCTATTCTGAAATAGAGCTTGAAAAAGAAAATCTACTATTTCTACGTCACTTTATATAACTGTAATGAATTAGTTAAAACCTTTCAAGAGTGTTGGATCACAAAGGCAGAAGTACAGTTTCCTTACAAAGACAATTTGTGCCAGCATGTTGGACAGGAATTCAACTGAAGAGTAATTCCTTTCAGTAAAAATGGCATTGCAAAGTAATGTTAAGGTTAGGCTCTAAATTAGCAGAAGGAGGAATAATTAGTAGTGCTGCCATTGTGTTCTGTACTTAGCTTGATTGCTCAGACAATGCAACTCATGGTATGTCATGTCTTTTACTTCTCATTAAAAGCCCAAAGAAAGATGAATTTGCACTGCTTGTCAACAACAAAGAAGCTACATAAGCCACAGTAGACTTCAAATTTTTCATTGATTTTTGTCTCAGTCTTAAACTGTTTAATTAAACTATTAAATATCATTTTCTCTTTAAATATAAGGAGGGGCATTTTGATTCTAAGATTTATATGATAAATGCTGCTCTCCTTATGAGGTTTTATAGCAGAGATTGGTGTGACTCTGGAGCTGATTAATTCCTGGTGTGATTTTCCCTGAGGTCAGTGGGATTAACAGGGAAGGAGTATGGCAAGTCAGTCCTTGATCAAAGCAGCTGGATCTGACCCATTCCATTCAGGAGGAGCTGTTGCCAATATGGGAATTGGGAAGAGGTTAAAGAGATAAAAGTTTCAGAAGGTCTCAGTTGACTTTGGCATTTTCCTTATAAAGCTTTTAGGGAATTGGTCAACAGGTAAAAACAACTATTCCTTCAGTTTTGAAAGAAAGAGATTTTTGAGTGACTTGTGAGGTTAAAGATCTTCCAGAACTGAAAATGTCTCAGTCTTTGAATCCAGGCTATGTTCAAGCATGTCCTGGGGGTTTCCTGTGGGTCAGTGAGTTTCATGATCTCAGAAAGCCCCAGGACTCCTGGAGGAACTGCTGTGAGGTTAAGATGTATTGGCAAAGCCAGAAAAAGGGAACTTCAGCACATTTATTAGCAATAATAGGGCTGCTTACTCCCAGGATTCTTCTTTCTTTTAGGATGAGGCACACAGCTGGCTTGGAGAGGAAAAGAAAGAGTCCTGTGTTAGACCCATTGTGGATCCTTAAATGTGAAAAGCAAGATCTGCAGAGCTTTGGGACAAAACATGGCTGAAGTTTCACTGTCTCATCACAAGTCATTTATCTAAGGGATGAGAAAGAGATTAAAGTGGGTCTTGTCTTTTGAGTGTATGTTTAAACTTCAGCTTGAAATGTAAATCACAGGAACACAGAGATTGGTTTTACCAGTTCATAGAAAAATTATAGATGTGTAGTTTTCATACTAGGACTTCCTGAAAACTGTTTGCAAGAGGATTTGGTAGAAAAGTCAGTGCCTCAGGTTTCTGTTATTTTTGTTAAAAGCACCATGAAATAATCTGAATTGTGGTTTGGGGATGAATTATGTATAGTCCTCTATACAAAGAAGGCATGAAAAGTACTTTGGAGGTTTCTGTCTAGGTCAAAGTCATCCAGCTTTGCTTTAAAAAGATACATACACTCTACATAACCATGAAAGGACATTAATTCTATTGTTTCTAGGTGGGCTTGCTATAATATAGGATGGAAATGAAAATATCCTGCTTATATAATTGAGTGCATCCAGGAAGAAAGTAGTAATAAATTTGCTTGCAAAACACCACAGCAACTCAGGGATTGCTTCTTTTTTTTTTTTTTTTTTTTTTTTTTTTTTTCCCCTCTCACACTTCTCAGTATTCATGGTTAATTAGGTAACGTTTTAGTTGGAAATTTCTCCGCGGTTATTTTTAGTACTGTAATGAGTCATTTGTGCTGCGTTCGAGTGCAAGTCCTGGTAGAATTTGGTCGCGAGTAACCTCGGAGGGAGCGGGTCCGGCCGGGCAGAATGCAGCCGGGGATTTTCTGGAGAGCCTTAGGAGCAGCACAGAAATTCCTGCTCAGCAGAAAACGCGGCGTTTCTTGTTGGTTTGGGTTTGTTCTGAGGGCACAAAGCCCGTGGAACAAAGCGGAGAGGTGCTGCTGTCTTTGCTGTTCGCAGTTTGGGATTTAGGACCGGGATGAAGGACCGGGATGAAGGATGCTCCGAGGTGTCCGGTGGGGGAACGCGGAGCTTTGGCAGCTTGTTAGGAATTCAGGGAAGGCGAAAAGTGTCCGTCACAGCCCGAGGCAGTGCCATCAGAACAGCGCGATCCCCCAGCTCCGAGCGCTGTGCATTATGTTAATACCGCTCCATAATACGGAAACTTCAGCCGCTGTCAAACCATCAGCGGAGATTTAAACAGCCTGGGCTTTGCCGATTTGCTTCGGTGCTGTTTTAGGAATTAATTCTGCTACACACACTCGGACAGACCCCTATCTTTATTTAGCTGTGCGCTTTTTTTTTTTTTCTCTCTTTGCAGCATCCTCTGTTATGACTTCATTTAAAAGATCTCCCCCCACCCCCAGCCTCCCATCCCCTCCGGAGATACCCAAACGGAGCAGAGGCGAGGAGGGGGGGCCGGGAGGGGAGGATTTGTCCTAAATGAGGTGCTAATCCCCGCTGGGGGAGCCGGCGGGGCCGGGCAGGTGCGGCGGAGGTGCCGCATCCCGGCGCGGTTACTGCCGGGCGATGCACTGCAGTAACCCCGCGATGCGCTCCCGCCTGGTTGGCTGCTCCAGCCTCTGTTGCTAAGATGGGAAGGAGGGAGGGAAAGATGCACAACGGGAACGAGCAAAACCCGCTTTCCGAGAGAGGTTTTTCTTATTTTTCTTACTTCTTTTTTTTTTTTTTTTTTTTTTTTTTTTTTTCGCCTCTCTCTGGCAGATGGGTTGTATTGTTCTTGATTTTGCCTGCATTTTTTGCCGGCTTTGTCTGAGACCCTGTTTTCATCTCTGATGTGTGCAAATTAAGATCCATATGTTAGGAAGAATAAACAAGTTAGGCCGGTTGAAACCAACTGTGATACTGGTAAAAGGCTCTTTTTAGGCAAATATTGTGTAGATGCCTTTTCAGTGTTGGCAAAATTAATTAGAATGGGGCATGATTTTTTAGCAGAGGGTTTCTAAGCACATGTTTTAACCTTGATAAAATCCATGCAGCTTTTCTTTTAACACTTAAGCTGTGTCAAGATGGTAAAAATATACTGAGTAGTCGCTGTTACTGGAATAGGTCACAGTTTTATTAAGTGATAAATAACTCTTCCCAGTGTCCTCTTGCATGTGTTCTGTAAAACAGGGTTATTGGGAACAAGTCTTGGTCAGCCCCTTTGTGTGATTCTTCTACTGTTTCCCTGCTGAGTACAACCTTACTTCAGCATTTTTTTCCTTCAAGCAGAATCCATTGTTATTGTGGGTGTGTTTTTTATTTGGGTTTGGGGTTTTTTTTTTTTTTTTGCATGTTTGGAAGTTTTTTGGACCTGGATCTTTTTAAGAAATGTGCATTGAGTTTGACTTAGTGAGTTTTGGTCGCTGAGTCTTAAAGGAGAACATCATTCTCTTTGCTGTATTGTTTATTAAACCTAAACATTACAATGACCTCACTGGTTTTCATTCTAGCTAATGTTTTGATACAATAAATTTTATTAACTGCTGCTGTGAAAACTTATGGCTGAGGAAGGAGGTTCTAGAGAGATACCAGTTAAAGCATTCTGGAATTTGTAAGCCAGGAAGTGGTCACAGTTGGGAGTCTGGGCTCTGCTCTTTGCTGTTTCCATCTCTCACAAAATGTGTTGGGAGCTGGCTGTAATTCATCCTGACACCCTTCCACTACAACTTTCTGTATGCTGGGTGGGATTTGATGAAATGATTTATCCTCTGCCCATAGGTGGTCTTGCCCTGGTCGAGGTGTTGAGGAAGTAGAGACAACATGCACCAAAATCTGGGTGTACTTTTGTCACATTTCAAAGTAGACTTTGGTTTCTGTAGTCTGGAGATCCATCTGAAGGCTGAGGAAAGATGAAGCAAGAGGCATTTTGCAATTGGAGACTTCAGACATCACATGATTGTTCAGGGTTTTCCACAACCTCACTAAAAGGAAAGAGAAATCACAAGAGCAGACAAAAGCAGAAGCTAACTCGAGTAAAAATGCTGTTCAAGTTCATTTTTTTGTGCACTTCTATGCTCTTTTGGAAAGTGCCTTCTGGAAGTCCTTGGGTCTGAGCTTACCAGCTCTCTAGGGCAGATTTTTGTTCTATGGGGATTTAATATCTGAGTTCAGCTCTGTATCCTCTGAGAAATTATTTGCTTCACACTTCCCTGTAGCATTATTCTTGTAGGTAAACTGTGGAGACAGAACATGACACTACTCAGAATGTGGCAGGCCCTCACTCAACTCAACTGCTTTATAATTCACATCTGCACCCTTTAAAGGTTGGATGGGTAATTTTGTCTTCTATTAGAAAACAGTGTTTCATCTTACTATTCAAACAACAAGTCAAGACTTACAGGAAACAACATGCAAGGAGAACCCCAGCAAAATTTACATGGTAGCTTAGCACGTGGGAATGAACTGATTTGGATTTATAATTAAAGCATTGCAAGCTGAAAGGTGGGTGTTCATTCTCAAAATTAAAATCCTTGAGGCAAAACCTAAATCAACTAGCAATGCTTTAACCCCAGAACCTCTGTGACTTGCATCTGGTGAGGTGCAGAAGGAGTTTTTGTCAGGAATAAATTGGGAGTTTAGGTCATCATGCCCAGAGTCCCTTCCTTTGCTGCAGGCATCTGAGAGAACTGGCCAGGTACCTCCTTGTGGGATTGTTTTATTTAATAAATTCAGTTAAAAACTTCGTTGAAACATGACATCCATGTAAGATGAAAAAATGCCCCACTTTTTTTTTTTTTTTAAGTATTCCTACCGAAGGAAAGCACAAATTTTGTCTTTTATCAAAAGCCTTGGGACAGTAAGAAGGTATTGGTGGTTCAGATTGCCTGCCCAGTTTGAACCCAGCAGCCAGCAATTTTTGGTTAACACCACTGGTACAGAGGACAGCAAATCCACCAGCCCTTACTTAGACTGTACTATATGGAAAATTTAGTTTTCTACTGTGAAAATAATTTACAAGCAGAGCTCTAGTCCCTGGGACTGGCAGAGTGCTCCTTATCAAGCCCAGGAGCAAGCTTTAATAGACATCTTCTTGATGTCAAAGTCTGTTGGGAAATTGAAAAACTGAGAGTCCCCAAATTGTCCAAATGTAGTCACTTTTTCACCAGCTTCATGAGAAGAATACATAATACATTATGTATGGAAGAATTACTGCCTTTTACAACCAATTCTTTAAGTTGTTCATCCCCAAGTATGACAGAGAAGGGTAACAGCACAAACAGCTTTGGTTTTTTTTCAGTAATTCTTTGAACCTCAGTAATTTCCTACAAGTAACTGTAAGGAGGCCTGCTGAAATACCCCATTAATGATTATTGTGAAAGTGGCTCCCCTGTGAATTCTGTGCTTTAGTGCAGATGTTTGATTTTAATTTGGCCTTTGGATGCTTTGTTGCTTAGAAAAGAAGATTTTGGGGGAAATATTTGATCTGAATGTGAGTGGTGGTATAAAATACAGCAGGACTAGTCCTGTGTAAGTGTCTCTGGAATGGGGGCAAAGCAATTCTGTCTAGGAAATGGTGTAGCTGGAGATGTGTTTTGCAATGTGGCTCCAGCCATGCTGAGGGTCCTTATTGGAGCTTCTTGTCACTGCTGGGCTTCTCTTCCCATTTACAGCTCATTTAGACTTTGCTGATTTGTGGGGGAAACAGATGCACTCTGCAGACTTAATTTTCTTCAGAAGGTACAGGGATAAAGCCATCCAGATTCTTACCAGGCAGAACTATGTGGAATTACATAACAGCCAAAGAGATAACCACTCATTCGCTCTTTTTTTTTTTTTTTTTTTTTTTATTTTTTTTTTTTGTTATGTATCTGTTCCAAACAGAAATAAATGGCAGAGACCTTGGCATTACAAGCTAATTTACCATCTGCCTCTCATCTAGTATGTACAGCTTGCATCTTTTGTGTAAGAATCATATTTCTTCCGGCTTCACATGTTTAGAGTAATGACAAATGTTGTTTATAATTGCAGTGCATCTGCTGCAAAAGAGAGGAGAAGATAGAATATGCAGTGGTCAGGTTCCTGGGTAAATGAGAATGGACCTGTGCTCTGTCTCTTGCTGAGCTTCAGAGGGTAGGCTTTTATGCCAGACAGAAGAAAGAAGTTTCAAATGAAGTGATGCATCTGGTTAATATGAAATTTAAAGGAAAAAAACACCACAAACTGAAGCCTTTAATACTCTCGTTAAGCAATGAAGTTAAATTCTGCCCTGTTGCATCAGTTTTGTGCTTTTGAAGCAGTCAAGTGGATGGGGCTGCACCAGCAGAGCCTGGCCAGTATAATTTGTTTTTAGTCATGATGCAGTTATTACCTCGAGTGCTTTGAAAATTAAGCACTCTAATAACACCATGGCAGGGCTAGAATGGGTAAATGAGTACCCAATTAAAAGAAAGGGGATTGAAGCTAAATATTTGCTATTAGAGGAAGAGCATTTTCTTTTTCTGGGTCAAAAAGCCACAAACTGCAGCCAGCTTATTGCATATGAATATCAAGGCCTGGCTGTCTAAAATGCTATTTGAGACTCATAAAGCTGAAGCCTGTGGGTGGCTGTCTGGGATGGAGTTCCATTTCCTTCTCCACTTGGAGAGATGAAGGCCTTATGCTGCCACCAGAAAAATGTGAGTCAGAAAGCCAAGGACAGTGCACAGGGGCACATCTGTGCACAGCTGGCAGGGGAAAGTTACTCCCCTGGGTTTTCATTTTGACCCTGAGTCTACTTGAAGAAGAATTTGCCCCAGAGGAACAAATTGACAGTGCATAAATACAAAGATGATGGATGGGAGACGTTTTGGGAAGTGAGTTGGGTCAGTCAGAAGTGCTGAGCTCTTCACCAGGAGTGTCCAGTGATAATGGCAGTGAAAATTAGACTGTTAGGAGTAGCTGGATCTGGTGGGGCTTTGAGGCATGAGGAGATTCCTCCTGCCCTGAGGTGTGGCAGCCTTGGTTCTGTAATTCCAAGTTGGTGGTGAGGCAGGGCACCCTGTAGTGGCAGCAGGAGGACAGAGGGCTTTTCCTCCCTCCTAAACACAGGTGACACTGGGCAAACCTGAGCAGCCCCAGTGTCCCCCTGACTGACATTCCTCCTCTCTGGCTGACTGTGGGTTGCACACACAGACCCACACAAGAGGTCTCTCCACCAGTGGGCTTTGGACACTCTGCCCATCCAGTCAGACTCTGTTCTCCTTCAGCTGCTGGCACCTGGACCTACATAACCCCTCAGATCTGCAACCTGTTCCAGCAGCTGGTGTGCAGAAATTTCTGCTGCTGCCGCCTGAGTGCATGGTGGTGTCTCTGCATGTGAGCTCCCAGTGGTGAGGGCATTCCCAGGGGAGAAAGCTGGGAGCAGAGTTTAGCAGGAGTGCAGGTTGGGCTGCAGTGATGAGGAGCTCTGTCAGACAGGTGTAGCTGCCTCCTTATGTGCTTCTGGCCCCTTTAATCCTCATTTCCATCTATTTTCTGAGACCTGTTCCTCCTCAGTCCTTGATCCATCCCTTTCCCTGCCTTTGGCAAGTCCTCTAAGTGTCTTGTGATGGAAATTTCTCACTCTGTAATTCCCATAGCCACCCCATGGCTGGTTTTACACCATCCCAAACTTCTGTTCCCTCTGCATGGCATGGTAAAGGACAACATTCCAGGGAGAGAATTTCCATGTGGACACATCTTGGTGGGTTTTCCTCCAGGAGTCCTTTCCATTTTAGCATCTTCATAGTGGGCAATTCAGAGGGCTGGATCTCTGAGCCTCAACTCAGTTTCTGTGCTCACTCTGACTGGCCTTTTATCACAGAACTGAGCAAAGACCATGTTTAGACCTTCTTGGCTGGTTGGATTTTTCCAAGCTTTGAATTTAAAAACAAATGAAATAATATGGCTCTGGCCAGTCGTTTGTTTAAGCCCATGGAAAGTTTCCCTGTGGTGTAAATCATCACTGAAGTGGAACTCACACTGGGGACATTTTTACCCTCTCATGTGAAAGTTCCAGGAAAGTTGTGAGTGACTGCAAATAAGGAATGGAGCTGCTGCTCTTGTGATTATAATAAATCAGGTTCTGCTGTCTTACAGGCTGAGTTATGACAATATGTGTGAGCTGCTGTATCACAAACAGTCAGAGGAGCTTGACAGACATCCCTGAAGGAGGCTGACTATTTGATTTCTTGCCTAGGAGAATTATGATGTAAACCTGAAGGAGAAGTACATAACCTGAAGTATTCACCAGTCCCTGAACCCTGGGGTCTCTGTAAGGTGTTCATGGAGAAATGAGTGTGTCTTATGCAGTGGTGTGACATCTGGGGACACCAAAAGAAGGATAAAATTTCTGAATATGCATAATACTTTAAAGATTTACTCTTTGGTCTCCAAGCAGAAGTATGGGCATCAGTCTCCTGAATCCCATACATTCTATTCACATTATAAAATCAACCAAACAAATAAAAATAAAGCAGGGCTTCCCATATAGGGCATGGCTGTGACATTTTAGCACTCATCTTTTGATTCTTATTGACAGGCAGTAAAAATAAGTTCCTCCAGCAAAATGAATTGGGACAAAAGATGGCACATGTTTTACAGTAAATAAAAATAACTTCAAAGCCAACCTACAATTCTTCTTGGATGTTCATAGTGTGCTGCTCTAAAAGTACAGGCCCAAATGAATGTTGGAATCACTGCAATGACACATTGGATAGAGTTTAGCCAAGGAGCAGGCATCAGCATTCTGCCAGGGCTGTTGTCTTATGATAGAACATTTTGGACCAAATTAACTGAAATTAAAATTTGATGAAGGAAAGGTATGGCCTAATACCCAGAAGGAAATTTTTCACTTATTTATATTTGTTTTGCTGCTAAAACTACATTCTAAAAAATACAGAAAGCAATGAAATTAATTTTAAATGTCAGTGTTGAATGTCACCAACATGCAATGTATGTTTACATGGTGATGGAATGTGTCAGCAGACACCATCCCATGTAGACGTGTCTGAAAGCATCAGAGGACCCCCTTTCAGAGTACTAAAAGTAATTTATTACAAGTGTATTGTATGTACATTGTGTTTCTAGAGATAAATATATTCAATATATGTGTATTTAATTTACCTATATAGATCTGAATGACTATATATATACACACAGACCATATAGCTATCTATATATAGGTTATATAGAGATATTTTTGGTTATCTCTGTTTTCATATTTGGATATGTATATGCACATGCACTCAGGTATATTTATTTATGTACAAAAACTGGCTGCATATCACTGCAACAAAGACTTTGAAGATAACATTTTAATCGAGGTGTATATTCCTCCTCCTCCTTTGTAGTGACAAGATGATATAATTATGGGAAAGCAGCAGCAACCTGATTTTTTTTTTTTTTAATGAAAATCAAGAGAGTATCGGTTGCTTAGAAGTGGTTCAGGTCTGTTGCTACTGGATTAACAGCATAACAGGCTAAAATAGCAGGAAAAATGAATGTAAAATGGAAGCTGTTTTATCTGAGTGTGAGTGGTGAAAGGAATGGCATGAAGAAATGGCAGTATTTCACAGATGCTTTTCAATAGGGACTTATTACATTACATAAGTTGAGTAATTTTCTGCTCCCAGTCATTTCTCTCCTAATCAGATTGTTTGTGCTTTGTTCTTGTTTCCTTTAGAAGTTGTAAGAATTGGTTGGGGCTCTCTTATAGCAGTGGTGGGTCCAATTCAGACCTGTTTGGGCAATTTTGCCTGTTTATAGCTGCCAACATCATTGTCTGAATTTCCTCATTAGCTGAGCATTTTTGGAGCTTGCTTTCCTGCTGGGTGTAAAGGAGAGTATGTTTATGTGCCAGGTAAATGGCTGCTACTTCTGTTTGTTTGAACAGTGGTTTGCTGGTGAAAACTGGGGGGAGTTGTGTATCTTGGAGTGCAAGAGGAAAATACTGAGGTTTTAAGTAGAATAATGTGCAAGAGCCACCAAGAGAGTGGTGCAGAGAACAGAGATATGGTAGAGATGTTCTGACTGATTTTTCTGGGGACTAGAAACATCCCTTAACTGCACCAGGAAGGCAAACAGCAGCACTGCAGATCTGCAGCTGGAGGGCACTTCCCTGGAAGAGCTCTCTGCACATGGTGGGTGCCACATTCCCCTGTGACTGCATTTGCCTTCCCTGAGCACCTCTGATGGGGGAAAGGGAATGGGCTGGGGAGGATTTTGCCTGCTTGTGGTCAGCCGGAGAGGATTTATTCTGTGTGCCCCCCACACATCTCAGAGCTGTGAGCAGGAGTGCTCTGTGGTCACTGGGGTGAGGAGGGTGGGGTGGGGGTGACAAGAGCTGTATTGGCGTTTTTGCTGGCCACACTGGCACTCCCTCACCTCGGGATCTCTGTGAATTGCCCAGTGGCTTTTAGAAGATGGTCCCACCTGTCCCTCCTCCAGCTGCCCCATCCTCAGCAGCACCATGCTGTGCAAGTGCTGACGCCAGCACCACACAGAAGGAGGTGGCTCCAGCTGCTTGCAGGGTGTTTACAACTGCACACAAGGAAAGGAGATTGGGGAGATAGTCGAGATTAACCTCCCCTTTTGTATGGCAGTATCATTATCTAATGAGATCAGAAGCAAAGCCCAGCAGCTTAGTCAGTATTAGAGCGTAGGCACCCATTTCAGGAGGAAGCCTTTGAGAAGAGCAATCCTGAGCCGTCCACCTACACCATTTTCTTTGCAGCTTTGCAAGATGGAAAAAGTGACAGCTGTAAACCTCCCCAAAGGCAGTTGCATGTTCTCCTCATTGCATTCCTTGCAGACATTCCCCCTGCACCACCGACTCATGGGTGGTCTCTGGGGGTGACCCAGCCTCTGCTGTCCCTGCTCTGCTGGGGCAGAACACAACAGCTCTGTGGAATTCAAGAGGACAAGGTCTGGTTTTGAGCCATCCATGCTATTTCCACCAGACCATGTCCCATTCTTGGGGTTTATGAACTTTGGGACTCGTGCTCTGTCCTCTGCCCTTGCTTCTGCATCAGTTCTGAAACTTTCTGGTTTAATTTCAGCAAACACCCCTCCATAATAACATGCCTTGTGCAGTTTCCCCAAGCATTATTCCAACATAACAGATGCTGGGATTTTTGTGGGCAAAGCCAGATTTTAATTTTTACTATGTTTTGAACAAACTTCACTCTTTGTGACCTTCACCTTTCTGACATATGAGGGTCTTTAGAGCAGTGCTGTGGGAACTGCAGTAAAGCCTTCAGTTGTATAAGGACAATTTACAGCAAATAAATGGAGAGTGTGGGAGACAGGAATTGAGAAGGTAAGATCCTGTCCCTGCTCCAAGATCTTGACTTAATATTTGATGTCAGTAGACTAAGAATGTGGGACCAGGGCATGTGGAGGCTGCTGTGCTAGCAGTAATATCAGCTGTAAATACACAAGAACTATTACAAATATTACAAGCACAGAAGTAGAAGCTCATCATTGGGAGCAGATAGCAGAGCTTAAAAACCACGTGTTGGGTTCCACTCAGGTCTTCATTGGAAGTGGAGCAGTGACTCAGTTTTAACACATACACACAGGAATTTAAAAACATGGCAATATTTTGAAAATGTTGTGATCTGGTAACAGAGCAATGTTCTGTACTTGTGCCATCACCCAGATTGCTACAGCCCCTGTCAGAATAAGGTAATCTCACCTGCTGGCACAAGGACAAAAAAAGACACAGGTGGTACATTCATCACTTGCACATAATGGTCAAAACCATTTAGCCAGCACTGAAGTGAAAAGCAACAATATTAGAAATGCTTATTTTTCCATTTGCACACAGGCTACAGCTGCTATTACTTTGCCTTGTTCTGTCACATACACTTAGAATAAAATTGCTTTGAAACTCTGAACTTGTGCATTGCCCATATGGCTCTGAACATGCTGCCCTGAGAACTGTCTGTAGCCTGGCAGATCACAATTGCTTTATCACTGTGTGTAATTCATGTGACAATGAGATTTAATATTATTTTAAGGTATTGTTTATTTTTAAGGTATTTTTTAAAATGTGGATTGCATGAGCTGTTGTACCTAAGGCAGTAGAGCAAATTTTTCCTCAGGTGTCTCACAGCAGTGAGAAACAGGGCTGGACACATTCCTAGAATCATAGGATGGTTTGGGTTGGAAGGGAACTGAGAGATCATCTTGTTCCAATCCCCTTCCACCAGACCAGGCTGCTCAGAGCCCCATCCAGCCTGGCCTTGAACACTTCCAGGGATGGAGCAGCCACAGCTTCTCTGGGAAACCTGTGCCAGGGCCTCACCACCCTCATAGGGAACAATTTCTTCCTAATATCTAATCTAAATCGACTCTATTTTAATTTGAAGCCAATTTCCCCCTTGTCCTGTCACTCCATTCCTTTTAAATAGACCCTCTCCATCTTTCTTGTCAGCTCCCTTCAGGCACTGGAAGGCCACAGTGAGGTGGCTGAAAGCTTCTCCTTTCCAGCTGAATAAGCCCAGTTCTCCAGAGCTTTCCTTTGAATCCATGTATATTCCTACATGCTAGAACATGTGTACAAATTAGACAGCAACCTGGGCTCCTTTCATTGACAAATGGTTTCATTGATGGTCATTGATGTAAGTTACTAGGAATTTCATCCAAAAGATGCCAGACAAGTGAATCTCCACATTTCCTAGGGCAAATAGCTGTGGTGGGGCTGAGCATCCCTCAGTGTCTCCTCCACCCTCCAGAACAGAGGAGAGCAAAAGCTGAAAATAAATGCATGAAGATCAGGGCAGTTTAATTAGCGAAGCCAAGCTGCCTGTGTCCCCTCCCAGTCTCTGGCACACCCCAGGCTACCCTGAAAAAAGAAAGCCTTGACTTAGTGCAAGCCCTGCCCAGCAATAGCCAGAACACAGCTGGTTATCAGTGCTGCTCCACGGGGGCTGCTCTGCAGGAAATTCACTCTGTCCCAGCCAGAGCCAGCACAAGAGCTCACATTTAGTGTTCCCATCACAGATGTTTGCAGCTGGTTAAACAAACCCCACACTGATATTGTGAGATCCCGAAACATTGGTGTAACTACATGGAAGGTATCAATCTTGCACTCTTTTGGGTGGTGCAATATTGCCTTGTCTCTAGGTGGTCATGAATCCCTGCTTTTGATCCCTGAGCCTGTGGCACTCTATGGATTTTGGTGGTGCTGTGTTGTTTGTCAGGAGCTGGGTGTGCAGAGTGCCTGTGATTTTTAGATTTTTAGGATCAATGCATGTTTTATGGTGACGTGGATATTCTTCTAACTGTGTTTCTTCATTATTTCATTTAAAATGACAGTATTTGTGGGGGAAGCTGTGTAAGCACACCCTGAACTCTTCATGTCATCTTTATTTCCTGTGTGTACTGATGTGTTAATAAGTAGCAGTGATAAATGACTTATAGAAGGAGTAAAGTATAGGTAGGCCAGTGATACAAAGTCATATAATAAGGGGATAAACAAACCTCAAGTGACAAGCCAAGCTGAATTTTCTGGTAGTGCACCCAACCATCACTTTTTTGAAATGTCCTTGTCAGTTTAGTTGGTGGTCAGGAAAGAATGGAAACGTTGCCTTGACTTTGGGAGAAAAGCTGTGTGTTGGAATATGGTTTACAGAGACATCTAATTAGAAGGATATGAGAAGACCAGCAATTTTATGTGTGTCTCTCTTACTAATGATATACATGAGCCTTCAGGCCATTAAAACAGACGTTTCTTTTGATGGACTTCCAGTTTGTGGAGGAAGCAGCTGCTTTTACTACCAAATTTCTCCTGCCTAATTAGACCAGTTGAATCAGCCAGCTTAAATCAGCCCATAGCTTACCCTTTGCCTCTTCACTGAAGAGCTGAATAACCTAATTGTAAAGAAGGACAGAAAATGTCAAAAGAAGTTACAGTTGTTACTGGGAAATGAACCAACACAGAGTAAAAAATACAAGGGAAAAAAGGCTGTTAACACAGAGGGCCTCCTGATGAGCCTATAATGAAAATCCCTCTGGAAATTCTCAATATCCTCTCTTTGTTGGAAAATGACAGTGCATCAGAGTAGAAGCTTGTTGTTTGTTCACTGTATTTTCTTCTGGCTACATTTTCATGCAGGAGATTTGTTAGGTTGGAGATTTTATAGTTGGGAGGAAAGAAAACCCAGAGTGGATGACCAGGGTTCTTGAAACTCTACCAAAGTTGAAATTCTTGACCCAACTCAAGGACTTAGGCTTGGATGATCCTCACCTCAGTGAGTTCCACTGGCCTCTGGAGTGACTTGTTGCTGGTTTGCCAAGAATATAACCAAGCAAAAAAAAAAATCCACCTCCAAAACTCCAAAAGTTGAATTTTCTCTCTGCCTCAGAATAAGGTGGAAAACCTGTAGTGGAAGTCATGGTGATATGACTTACTGCTTCCCACCTTGCTTCAATAATAATTTGTAGATAATTCCTAAAAGTGAGGATTCCCAAAATGCTGAATGACTCTGATGCATTGCTTTAATATGTCCTAATAATGTGAATTGAAACTCATCCTTTTTTTAAAACTTCAAATCATTTTAATGTGTACATTTGATTTTTTTTTAGCCAGCGAAATCAAAATTAATCAAATGGATGGCATTTATACTATGATTAAAGTGCTTATATCAAATTATTTTTTCCTGTTTTGTGTGTGAAGAGTTTTTCTCTTAGAAACTCTTGATTTTTCCATGGGACATATTATTGATGAAACATTTAATTGCTTAGGATATGTGTTAGCAGCAAGACTCCTGCTTTGCTCATGCTTCTCTATAAGCTTCAACTAATCCATAACATAAAATGTAGGTCAGCTGGAGCTTTTAAAAACAGATGGAAATTCAGAAGTTTATGGTAGTACAATGGATGTATGTCCCTGTGAGACTGCCAGATTCTCCAAAAGCAGACATCAGAGCGCTGAAAGGTGCTCATTCTACCTTATTTCCATTCCAGAACCAACAATGCCCTGAGCAGTGGCTTTTGTTTGTAACATATTCAGCAGTGACATGCTGCAGAAGATGATAATTACTTCTGAGGTGTTTAAAGGATTTTATGTTTGGTTTGGTGACAATGAAAAGTATTTTAATTTGGGCAACCTCATTAGTGTAAATATTCTTTAGAAGAGAGAGGTAAAAACACAGTTGTTCTAAACAAAATGTGAGAAGTGGAGGCAACCCAGTGTTTATTTCTGCACACACTGCAGGCTTTCCTTAGTTTTTACATTCAGGATCATAGGTTGTATCTTTTACTAGATCAGTGCTGAAATAAGGTAAATACATTATCCTGTGTTCCTGTTCCATTAAAGACTTGAGTGTTTGGAGAAGTGATCAGAACCAGTGTGGCTGTTTCTGGAAATAGAAGGCTCCCAGGACACGTGCTCTGGCTGTCCATATGGCAGGGAGCAGGGATATCCTGCAGCCTCAGAGCTCTCCCAAGCACTTTCCTGCCCCCTTTGACAGAGCTTTTCCAGCCTTGAGGGCCCATCAGGAAGTTCCTATCCATGTCTCTGCTCCTGGGTGTGAATAGTAGGGTGTGAATAGACTCAGTGCATGAGCCTAAAATTTTCTTTTTAAAACACCTCTGATCTTCTCCCCCAAGTGTATTTCAAAGGGTCCTCCTGGCTCCAGGCATTCCTCACCTTCTGGTGGGAGGGAATGGGACAGGAGCAGTGGGAATGGGAGGGGATGGAAATGCATCTTGGAGTTTGCAGTGCAGAATTGGTTTGAGAGCGTGGGGAGAAGCAGGGCAGGGATGTGCAGGAGTTGATCAGGGGGTTGGATGGCCGAGGTTGCCTGTTCTTCACAGAAAGCTCCTGTCATCACTAGTGCAGTTGAGTTAGACTGATGTGCAAAAATGGAATTTGGTTGGAGTCAAATGTGGCATTTTGAGTTTCCAAAGCTGACTAATGAACTGTGATTTTTTTTCTTGATATCAGACTCTCTGGCTGCTCTTAAATTGCAGTGGCTGCGGCTGAAAACATTTTTCAAGACCCAAGAAATGTCTCTCCTCATGTCTGTAAGGGCTGGAGACAAAGCATTGTCTTGTGAGCATGAGCCATGGCAGAAATCTGTTTCAGACAAAACTCTTTCTAATAGTCTGAGAAAAGGGGTGTTTTCCTCTGCAGTTTACAGGAGACATCACGTTTGTAATGGTTTGAAAGCAAAACCAGTGAAAGACTCCAAGTCAGAAATACAATTTTGTAGAAAGAAAAGGGAAAAATAAAATAGATGCAATAGTACAAAAGAAAAGTACTGACAGAATCAGAATACAACCTGACACCCAGCTAGTTAGGGTGGTGGTAACAGCCCAGATGAAGTGGTCTTGTTGAAGCAGTGATCTTGTAGAAAGGTCTGGTAGCTCTTGTCCTCTGGAAACCAGTGGGTAAGGGCTGCTTTGGTGTTCCAAATCTCAGTTTTTATCTAGGTGGGAAATGTTTGGCTCCTCCTCCTGGGTGGAGCATTTCCTAATGAGATGATGTAATATTATCAGTCATGCACTGGGACTCAATGGCCATTAATAGGAGATATCCCCTGGAGGAAGGGTGGGTTGTGGCAAAGATAAAGATGATTGCCCCACCTGGTTTTAACAGCTGGCCCATTAGCAGAGGATATCTCCACAGAGATCAGGATCACTGCCCCACCTGGTTTCAGCAGATGGTGATAGAATACAGACTTTTGGGCACATCTTTACTTTATAACCTAGGACAGCATTCCAGTTTAACCTAGATTTTGTGATGAATATCACACAAGGCTTTCCTTTGTGCACCAAGCTCTTTGGACCAGGTATTGCCATGAGGCCCAGTGTGGAGGAAAGAGATGCTAAATAATTTGTGCTGTAATTCTAGAAAGTTCCAGGGCTCCCCTCTAACCTTCTCACAGGTGGACAGAAGGAAAGAGCCAAACTTTTACTTTTGCTTTTTCCCCTTCCTTTCTCCTTGCTCTGGGTACACAAGGGTGGGGAGGCTGGGAGGAGGAAGGGAGAGGTTCACAGTGAAAGGGGACTCAGCATCAGCACAGGAAAGCCAGAACAGGCTCTCTGAGGGAGGAAGGCTTTCTGCCTGCAGAATGACCCAGCTGCATCCACGCTCGGCAGGGAAGGCAGATGGGGCAGTTCAGTTCAGAACAGCTGCTGGGACATTTCAGAATATCTCCCACCTCAAGATTTTTTTTTTTTTTTCATAAAGAAGGGGCTGTTGTGAAGGATTTTATTTGTTTGCAAGACTGTGAATAACACTATTTGTACCTTGATGTATGAAGGTAGTGCAATTATGAGAAATTGCTTTCTGCCTGATTGTCACACGTAAACAGCTTTCATCTCACAGTGTATCAGGCTCGTGACTCCAGTTTGTCATTCCAGGGAATGTGTCAGCCTTTCATTTCAAACTGGGTTGGCTTTTCTTTTGTCAGGGAAGACCTTTCCTGTGTGCTCAAGTAATAGAAACAAAGACAATTAGGGAAAAAAAAAAAAAAAAAAAAAGCAGGAATAAAAAAAAGCAATTATCAAACAAAGATTAGGCTATGGATATTGCTTGGAAAAGACAATTCTGCTAGATTCAGAAGAAAGATGAAGCTGTGCATCATTTTTTTTTCCTCCTTTCATATTTCCTAAGGGTTGAAGATAAATTAGGGTAGCTATTTTCTGTGCAGACAAAGTACAAGCTATGCCCCAGATCTCCAAAATGCTTCAACATGTAAATACTGCTTCTGGAGCCATCAGGTCCTGCTGCAAGTAGAGATTTGTTTGCATTCATGTTTGAAGGTTACTGTCGTTCATTGACCTATTTAATTGTCATTCTCTATCCCCTGCTGCAGGCATATGGCTCCATGTGCCTGTGGAGGGAAGAGGAGCAGCTTTAACTCTCTCAGGCAGAAACACTCCACAGAAAAAACCCCAAGAATTGAATCTTAACATGGATGTAACATGGTAATATTAATAACAATAATAGCAATAATAACAATAATAACAAAAAAGAATAAGAATTATAATAAAAGAATAAGAATAAGAATAAGAATAAGAATAAGAATAAGAATAAGAATAAGAATAAGAATAAGAATAAGACCCCTGGACCCACATGTAACTGTAATCATCCTGTGAACCTCAATAGAAGGCTGCAGAACTAAATAAAAGGTAGACAGAAAAGGTAAATGCAAGGAAACACAGGTTACTTAGATGCTTCTGCTCTGGTCATAATCATAAAAAACATAGAATTAAAGGGGGCTGGCACCAACCCATCCATCTCCCTGCACAGTGGGGAGGTGTAAACAGTAGTAACAGGAGCAAGGAGGTTTGTCACAGTATTGGTGACACTTTGTTCCTCTCTTCTGTTGGTGGAACATTTCTCAAGAACACCTGAATTTTGTGTCCAGCTGCACACTACTTCAGGTTTTTTGTGCCTTGGAGGTGTGGGTTCTCCAAATAAGGGGAGAGGGGTTGTATAGTCTATTAAACCTTCAGACTCAAAATTAGGGAGCTGCAGAGCTTGCAAGCCTAACAGAGTGTCATATCTAATTAGTTATTCTGAGGAAAAGCAGCATTCAGATACTAAAATAATGTGATGAGCAGCCAGGATAGCAGAGAAAGAGCATAACTCTTATTTCAGAGTTTCAAAGGAGTGCAATCTTGACTTAGTCAGGGCTTTTTTTGCTTGACTGCACAATGTGAACTGTCACATCCAGTGTCTTGCATAAGTTTAATATCTAGTCCTTGGATCTGAGAGAACAATGAAGTTAAAGGACTTTTCAGATTCTTTGTAATCTACAGCTTGGTTTAAGATTCTCCCTGTGCTAGAACTTGGTTTCTTGCCTGGTTTGCCATCTTCTCATCATTCTTTTTTAATTATACAACATGACCTACAGTTCCTGGGGATTTTGTGTCATAAATCTTGGCTTGGGGGCTCACAATCACTCTTTAGGCTCCAATTCATTGTGTATTTTTCTCACTTGCCACAGAAGGAAGTTATTGTTCAGCACAGAGGAAGTACACTGGTGTCAAATGTTATGCATTCATACAAACAAAATTCAAAACTTGCTTTTAAGTTTGCCCACAAACATTTAGCTTTTGAGTAACATCTTCCAAAGCTCATTTGGGTTTTTCAGGCTCTGAGATGTTCTGGTTAATTCTGAACCCAGTGCTACCAGCACAGGGTTGTGTGCTCAAGCTAGTGGATAGCTTGAAGAAAAAATATGTGAACTGTCCCCAGTTATCAGAGTGCAAAGTGCCAGGTATTAAAGACAGAGTGAAAACAGCATCTGACACCTTTGTACATCCTGAATGTGGCCAGGCTGCTCTTCTTGATGAGGTCCTGTTACAGTGGTGGAGTTTTGCACCACTTGATTAGTGGTTTGTCTGGAGTCTCTTCTGTCTTCACTCAGAGCCAGGATTAAAAAACACATGAAGGAAACTGATTTTCTCGTGTTCAGGTTTGGTTGTTTATTAAATCTTATCTAAAGTACAGAAAGTTCAGCAGCACTTCCAGCCACCAGCTAAAAGTGAGCAAAATGGAGAAAGATCCAGCTGCTACAAGGTCTCCTAAAGGTAAATAGTCCAATAGAGAATTAACACCTATATTATTTATACTTTTAACCCAATAACTAAATTCCCATGACCCTCAGTGTGACATTAACTGTTGAACTAGAAATTACTCCTGAAACCATGAAGAAGGAAGATGAGCACTGAAAAAGACACCACCCAAATTTCTCCATCTTGTCCCATATTACTACTATATTATAAAAACCTCTAATTTAAAACACTTCACCATGTGAAAGCACACACTTATGTTTAGCTACACACCTGTGATTTTTAACTCCATCTCTCAAATTTGAAAGCTTCTCCAAGGCCTCAGGTCAAAAGCAGTGTTCTCCAGGGGGTCAGTGCCAGAAAGCACAGAAAGCTCAAGACCCCCAGGTTTCTGGGATCCAGCAAGTTCCTAGGGAGCATCCAAAGGTGTGGAGTCCCAATCCAGCCTCAGATTGGGAGTGTGCAATTGCTGGGCTCAGTTGCTGTGATTGTGCAAGCAAATGAGGGACCACGATCAAACTGACATTTAAACTCACAAAAAAATGATCCTAAAGTCAGCCATCATTTTCTTGGCAGTGGATGGGATTTCTCACAGCATCCAGAGGCTGGGTGTCTCTAAACTCCCACTGCAGTGAAGAGAGAGGCACTTCCATGGGGTTATTTATCCCTCTCCAGAGCAGGAATGCAAAATAAAGAGAACCAATCACCAGTGTGCTGTGCCATCTCCTATCCACTGATAATTTGTGGGCCCTAGAAATGAATCCAGGTTAAGCATCCAACATTTTGATGTGTCAAATTAGGTAGATTGAACACTCCAAGCCTGGCTGTGAGCACGGGCTGAGCCCTGCATCTGAGCTGAGACTAATCCACCTCATGACCACTAAGTGGGAAATCGGCTGTGGATCAAGAGCAATATGTTTGAGCAGGCCTGGCTCTGGGCTATATTAAGAAATGCAGTTTAGTCCACTACAAAGAAAGAGCTTTGCTGCCCACAGGGGGATTTCTTTTCTTTTTTTAAAGCTTGAAAGACTTATTATTTTAGGTTGTGAGGAATAAATTCCTCATTTCTGAGCTGGAATGAGCTGTGAGGCAGAGGAACTTGATTTGGTTACTTCAAGCACTCACTTGGCTTCTCTGCCCTTTCTGTCCTGATGTTTTGGTGCCTGGCATGCTGTTTTCTAGACATTTACATAACGAAGGTCGTTTCTCTGAGGCAAGGTACAAGAATACATTACAATTGCAAATTCCCTTAATTGTCCTAAAGCAGGGCTCAGAGCTTAGACAATGGAAAATCCTATTGTTCAGTATCCCTGAGAGACTGTGTGAGCACAACAGAAATATGTGGATGTGTTGAGTCTGAAACTAGAGTGAGAAAATGATTGGTGAGGAAAAGGTTTATTCACTTTTGATACACAATGGATGGCAGAAATTATGAACCAATGACATATGAGTTCACATATAGGTTTTATTTGGTAGGCTTAAACATCTTTATTATTTCTAGTGTGACTTTGCCCCTCCAGGCTTTGTAGAGGTACAGTTCAAACAAGTATAAAATTAGGAAGGTGCCTGTTATTAAAGCAATATATTTTTTCACTCTGTTTGTCAGGAAAGCTGTTTCTGTCCCCCAGATTTTCTTGGAATTAAATGATGCTTTTTCCCCCCCCCAGTATCTGTACCTCTAATTCACTTTAACTTAAGCTTGTTTGAACTCAGTGTGGAGCTTGGGAAAGAAACCTCCATTTAAATAATCCCCATCAAGAGGGTTTTTAAAATCCAAATTATTCAAATAATCATCAAATGATACAGATAATCCCTTTCAACTGAGAATTTACAAACTGAAACATTTACAAACCCTGTTGATAGCAGGGAGAGGAAAGTGCTCTGTACTCAAGTAGTGGGTGGGGAACACTGTGCCCTGGCTGGTTAAAGCAGAATTAGAAATATATGGCAAATACCTCCCTGACTATATTCCAGTTATGGGAAACACCCTACCTTTGATCTAATGCTGGTTTAGGTGAAAAGCCCCAGGTTACTTCATCTTATCACTGGATGAAGCAGATTGGTGTCGTCCCTTCTAGTGAGCACAGATATATTTTATTCTCAGAGTGGCTTCTCTGGAGTGAGAAAAGGGCTGAGATGCAGAAAGTGAGTTATAGATTGAGAAGGAACAGGCAAGAGAATTTCTTTCTGGCATATTCTCACCTGAGTGTATGGAAAAGGATGATGTAAAAATGATAAGGAAAATTGTTTCCTAGCTAATGTTTAATTACATCTCCAAATGTAAATCTGGCCTTGAGCTGTTACCTGTGTGTGTTCCTCATCTTGTGCTTCTCTGTAGAGTTTCTGCCAGTATTTCCCAGCTGCTCAGTTTTCTGATACAAATTTAAAGAGTCTACAAATGAAATGCCTGAGGATGTTTCCAGCATCTGGGTGGACTCTGCAAGGTCCCTCTCTCAGCCACAAGTCACAAACTCTCCCTTCACTATGACATAGGACCAAGTTATCCCATTTTTCCTTTATTTGTGCAGCTGTTGTCCAGTTCACAATCCAGGGAGGGGCCTTTGGCCATTGAGGTGTGGCTCTGGTGGATCTCAGGGGAGCAGCAAAGTCATGAATTTTCCAGGATCATTTTTCCTTAATAGGAGGATTCCTTACTCCTGCCTCAAGGGGAAAGATCTGACAGCTTTGTTCCATGTCCCCTTATTTCAGTTTTGTGCTGGAGAATTCCCTGGACTTTTGCAGAAGTTTGGGGATTTTTTAATTGATATCAGAGGAGGTGAGGTGGGGGCTGAGCTTTAGAACAGGAAAATACAATGGGGATTATTAAATGGGTCAATATACAGTGCCAAGAAATTGCTGTGGTTTCTTGTCATGATTTAAGAAACAATTTGGCTGATAGTACAGTAAGAGAACAAATTTGTGGATTGAAATTTAAACTGCTGTTTAAAAAGTGTGTTTCTTGTTGAAAGCATTAAAGTAAGGCAGGTAAGTAATACAGCAGATGCCAGAAATGTCTTCTGCATTTCCAGCTGGATATTTCTCAGCAGGAATACATCCTAGCTAAAAAAAGCACCACAAAATGATGCAGAAATATAGTCCTTGTATAATTATTTAATTTTTAATAAAGGAATTCTTCATTTCTGCCTGGCAAGGAGTGCAGAAGGAGCAGGTTATGATGTCTCTGGTTTTGATTTTTAAGTGCCAAATGCTGATTTCTTTGTGGTTCAGTTTCCAGTTGTTCATGGCTTTGCCAAACTCATGCTGCTTGAGTTGAAATTTCCTGTGTTACCTTTTACTTCAGTAAATTTTCTGAGAAACCTTTGAGCAGTTTCAGGCCAGTGGCACTTGCAGGGCACCAGCAGCAATTTCCTGCCTCCAGAAGAGCTTGTGATGGAAGAGAAGAAATTCAAATACAATGGGAAGGGCAAATCCTGCTCTAATTGCAGCGAGCAGGGAAGCCTGCTGTGCTCACCTGGGACCTGAGATGGGGTCTGGGTGCCTCCTGATGGAGGCAGAAATAGAAACACCTAGAAACTTCCACAAGTCTGTGTGACATTTCTCTGAGTAACAAATGGGGATTACTGATGATGGAAATGCAACTGAATGAAGCATTTCGGTCAAAAACTTAGGGGTGGTATTTACCTGAGGAAATTCATTGTGAGGTAGGAGTGGGTTTTGGTTATGTTTTAATTGGTGCTGATTCAGACACATCCTGAAGCATTGCTCCTACCCTGAGGATGAGGAGGGCATTGCTTGCTTCTTTCCAGATTAATCATAATTTCTGTGGGATGGTAAAACCAGATCTCCCCATGGAAGGAAGCAGATAAAGCAATCAGCATGTTTGTCCCTTGCTGATTCCAGTAGTAAATATTTTGTTGACTTGAGCAAGGAGAGCTCCCTTAGCATCTTCATCAGAGACACGAGGTCACCTCTGTCCATTCATTGAAAAAGGGGCTTTTGTGGGCTCTGTGCTGCTGCCAGGCAGGGAGGGAATTCCACCTCTGAAATGGGATCTGGCCAGGCCAGGCAGGTGGTTCAGCTGTGAATTTGTCAAATATCACAGTGCCTCACGTTTGATTTAATGGGAAATCCTAACATGGGAGAAAAAAACACATTCTTCTTCTCATGAGAAGCATTTGAACTCTGGAATGTAATGTGAGGTGTGAAATTCAGACCAAAAAGTTTTGTACCACTAGAACTTTCTCTTTCAGTTTTGATTTGTTTCTGCTGTGCTCTATTTTTAGGGGCTTGGGCTGAGAAATTTGCTGAGGGGTTGTTCTGGTTCGTGATAGTGTGTTAATGTCAAATCCGTATTTTAAGTAGTTCTTGAAAACTGATATTAAAATTCCCACGGGTATCATAAATATATAAGTTTTATATATAAATATATATGTTTAAAGGTTGTGTCACAGTAACTTCAGCAGGGGACATAGGAAAACTGAAAGATCCACGCTGATTTCCATTGGAAATTGGAACAGTTTTAGGAGAAGTGAGAAATGAGGAAGTCACAATGCTATACTTGTTCTTGATGTAAGCTGAGTCCAAAGGGAGAGAATTGCTGTGATGCTGGAACTGAATGTGCATCCACTCTGGCCTGAGTTGGCTTTGAGCCTTCCATTAAACTCTGCCATATCCAAACTCCTTGTGATGCCTTAGGTTTTAGCTTTCATATTTTTCAGATTCAGTTCTGCATTAGTATCTAACTCTGAACTTCATATAGAGTGTTACAAGTTCTCCTCACAGCTCAGTCACACAAAACAATCCTTTTCCAGCCCCAGAACCAAGGACACTGTTGCATCTTCAGCCCCAAAAAGTGCAAACAGCAGCAAATGGAGGAGAGAATATGGGAGGGTGGGACTGCAGAACCTGGAGCTGAAATTAGACAATTAACCCCAACATGGAAATGGACCAAAACTGATAAAAGTGTGGAAACTCGTAATCCACCTTGGGTTCATCTTGGGTGTAGCCCTGGCCAGGCTCTTGCACTGCCCAAAGTGAATCCTTTGAAGATGTTTTAATAAATCCCTGCTTTATTATTTATACTCTCCAACCTCTGTTCCAGGGAGCCTCAAGGCATCACCTGCTGCAGGGGCTGAGGGAAAACGAGGCAAAGGGGTTGAAATTCCTGATATGTCAGATATGGATCCCCTCCAAATGCATAATCTGTTTCTCGTGAAAGACATGTGGCCTGGTATAGAAGTTTTAGGTCAACAGATTCAGTTGAAGATTAGCCTCAATATTCTGAAAGGGAAGGCTGTGGTTACTTAGGGGACTTTAATTCCTCATAAAGGATTATACTGGGGCACCACACTACTGCCACAGTGTCAAATCTTTTTGTGGGTTTGCTAAATTAACCTTTGTAATGGAAAAGCTTATTATGGGCTTCCAGTCAAAGGAAGAAATGGGTTTGAGTTTGTATCGACTTAAAATGCCAGTGATTAGGATCCTAATCTAATATTCATAGTTTTGGGGCTTTTATTTCTTCTCAAAGCATATTTCTCTTCTGTATTGCAATTGGCTGGCTAAGAATTTCAGGGAGAATTTCTTCATGAAAAAGGTGGTGAAGCACTGGCAGGGGCTGCCCAGGGAGGTTTGGAGCCCCCATCCCTGGAGGTGTCCAGGGAGTGACTGGATGTGGCACTCAGTGCTCTGTGCTGGTTGACAGGGTGGTGACCAGTCAAAGCTTGGACTTGATGGTCTTGGAGCTCTTTTGAAGTCGATTCTGTGTCTCTGTGATGAGTGCTGCTCTGATTTAACGTGGTGTGCAGAATAGTTTAAAAGGAAAACTCCATCAGAGGGACAAAAACACGTGCAGGTCACGAGGGGGAAGACACTGCAGTTAAAGGTAAAACAATCATTTGTGAACCTCTGGAAGAGTGACTTTAATGTGTGTGATGTTAAATCTCAAAGTCACATGTAGGAGGGGAAAGGTTTCAGTTTTAGGTAATGATATCTGTATTACTATACAATTTCAGCTGCTGAATCTCTATTTTAGGTTGCATGTCCCTCATTGATGGCATTTCTCATCCTCAATCATGAGTTTGTGCAGTATTTACTGCCTGGTACATAATGCAAATAATTGGTGGTACAGTCTAATACTTGAGTCCCTTACAGGTTTAACAGGACTGGGAGGGAGCTGGTTCTCATTACACTGAAGAGGTAGAATGAAGAACTTTGTCCCTACAGATCCTGTTTATTAAATATTGCCATGTCTGAAAGGCCTGACTGTTCCTTGCACTCTCCCTTCAGATGCTGCTGTGGGTGTTGGCATTGGTGTGAAGGACAAGCTGGTCAACCTTGGGGATTTCTCCCTTCAAAGTCTCTGTTCCTTTGATAGATTGTCCTTGCTTTCCTTTTCAGGACTTGTGCCATAAACAGCCAGTGTGGATACTCTGCTATTTTCATACCCATGTGCCTCGTGGCTTCCAAGAAAGTTGTTTCCTTTAGGTCCAGGGCAAGATTTATAGTGAAAAATCACTGGCCTGTTTAAAAAAAAAAAAAAAAAAAAAAAAAAAAAAAAAAAAAAAAAAAAGGCACTCAGGAAAATGGTTATTTTGATCCATTTAGTCAGTTACATTTTCTAGGACATCTGCCATGAAAACAGTGTGATCAGATATTTCAAGAGAGGTTTTGCATTGCCCCTGGGCTGGGATGTGCTCAGGGAAGAGAATTTGTTGTGGATTTTGGAGACCCTACAGCAGCATGACAATATTTTTGGTGCAAAGTTTGCTCTCTTGTGGCATAGGAGGAGTGTGAATCCAGAATGGTGACAAGAAGAAAATTTAAAGAGAATAAGTGGAGATGAAAACAAATAATGAAGTTAGGAAGAAAGAAAAATCCGAATATAACCCACAATGGTTTTTTTTTAGGAGCTTGCAGACAATGTGATTTTTTTTTGCAGCATTTTCATCTTCCAGCTACAGCTTGTGCTGATGAACAGAGGTCTGGGGTAGTTTACATATGGAATTTGCATTCTGCCTGAGTATCCACCAGTGTGGCAAAATGGATTGCCAAATCCTGACTCTGCGTGTAAATGGATTTTCCACCCTTCTGTTGTGGTTTTAATTGAACCACATCAATATTGTCAACATATAAGATTGGTTTTGGACACCTTACTTAGCATTTTCTTTATTATTAAAAGCTTTAACTAGAAGCACTGGTAATTAAAATAAAGCAAACAGCCAAAAAAAAAAAACCCAAACCAACAAAACAACAACAACCAACCAACCAATAAAAAAAACCAACCAAAAAAAAAACAAAAAACAAAAAACAAACAAACAAACAAAAAAAACCCAAAAAAAAAAAAAAACCAAAAGGGAAAGAGATCCTGAAAAATTTAAATGCTGGTCAGGGCTCTCACCACCTTCCTTACACAGTTTTTATGCCTTTACATGGAAATCTTGCAGGGCAAGGTGGATGCAACTAGTCCAAATCTGGAATTCTCATTGGAGCATGGTTTGCTTACACTTAGAATAACATGGAGTCAAGGCTTTTAATAAAGGTTTACTGGCAAAGATAATTAACTCAAATAAGCTGAAATGCTTGAAGGGTTGGTGTTGTCACTCTAGAACATCATTGCCTGAGGATGTAATTATAGTGGCATGAAGTTTTCAAATGGATTAATCTAAATGAGAAAAAAAACCTTGCATGTTCTTAATCCAGAATAAGTGTTTTCCTATAAATTGTTTTTACAGTCATTGTGGTCAGTGTCCCTGTCTAGAAAAGTCTTTAGAGTTCCTCTGGTAAGAGAGTTCTTGTGGCAAGGGAATGAAGAAGTTTGTGTATCTTCTTTTGCTGGATTTCTTTTCCTACAAGACATTTTTTCCATTTCTTTTATGGAAAAAGGCAAAGGTCTTTGAGATCCTGGCTATTGTTCCCTATAAGAAGTTGATGTTTTGGTGAGAGGGCAGAATTTTGGCACTGAAACTGCAGGGATTGGAGGGCAGCCTGCTCAAAGACTGTTAGCTGTGGAGCACTGGATATTTAAACAGCATCCTGGTAAAATGTTCTGAGAGGACACTCAGAGAATGGCAGCAAGGCCTCATAGCACTGCTTAAAAATCATCCTGCAGTGAGCCAAGAGTGTGAGACCCTGTAATCCCATTTGTGTCACGGCAGGAAGCTGCTGCTCCCACTCACAATTTGGATTTTAATAATTATTTTTGATAGTTATTGCAGCATGCTGATATTGGCATTAGCTTCTCAGGATGTGGCTGTTAACACCTGTTTGTCATCAATATTCTGTAGAAATGAACTTACATTTCTCCCCAGATGTGATTAAGCGTTCAGTGAACTTTTCTTACTTCTTTCTTCCAGGTTATAAGACCCTTTTGAAAGGAATTTCAGGGAAGTTCAGCAGTGGAGAACTCGTTGCAATTATGGGACCTTCAGGAGCTGGGAAGTCAACACTTATGAATATTCTGGCAGGGTACAGGTCAGTATCAATGAAAATCCCAAATTAAGGTAAGATCACTGAGCCTGAGGGCTCTTTAGAGACAACAGCAGAAGAAATTTTAGCCTAGGGTTTGTCAAAAACAGGCACTTCAAAGATTTTGAATTAGATTCTTATTGCTTATCTTTTTTTCTCTGTGTCCTGTTTTGGTCACTTGGGATTTATCTCCTAACAGATCTCATCCAAAAATAAGAAGCAATTTAAAATCCAAAAAACACACATATAAAGAAAATCTCCTTTTTTGGTTGTGTAACAAATCTGACTCAGTGTCTTATGTTTGTGATGTTTTTTAAAATCACATAAACACTTGAAAAATCTACTCTTTTTAGTCACCACTTCATAATGTTGATGTCTTCTACACCAAAATTCAGTGACTGGGCTTCATATTTCTAATTCCCCTCTTGTGTGGCCATACAAGCTGTCTCTGTCTTGTTGTCATTTGGGGCATAAGGAACAGGATAGACAAACCTAAAAAAAACCCCAACTTTAATTTCTTGATTTTTTTTCAGATATTTATATACAACAACATTCATTTTGAGTAAAATTTCCAGCAACACGGAGTGAAGCTTTATATGAAAGAAAGCGTAATCAGGAAATAATTTAATTTCTATCCTGTCAATCAAATTTATTTCATGGGGGCAATAACAATAATACCTAAGACTTCCACGTGCTCAGTCATCAAGTGGAGGCAGGATTCACCCCTGGTTGATGTGTTTGGTTTCAGAGAGACGGGGATGAAAGGAGAAATCCTCATCAACGGGCAGCCCCGCGACCTGCGCTCCTTCCGCAAAGTCTCCTGCTACATCATGCAGGATGACATGCTCCTCCCTCACCTCACTGTCCAGGAAGCTATGATGGTGAGCTCTGCTTCTTGCTCTCATTTATCTGAGCAGGAGAAAAGGGAAAAATGGTTTGTGTTGTGCCCTTGGTTTTACTCCTGGCAGTGCTGTGGGATGTTTTCCCTGTCTGATCCCGCTCAGTGAAAAGTTCTTGGAATTTGTTTATGTCTTTGTGGCCAGAAATGTGTATTCTATCACCATCTGTTGAAGCTGGGTAGGGTAGAGACCCTTATCTCCGTGGCACATATTCTCTGCTAATGGGCCATCTTTAAACCAGCTGGGGCAATTATCTTTATCTTTTCCACAACCCATCCTCCCTCCAGGAGATATCTCCTGTTAATGGCCATTGAGTCCCAGGGCATGACTGATAAAATTACATCATCCCATTAAAAATGCTCCAGCCGTGGAAAAGAGTCAAGCCTTTCCTACCTAAATAAAAAACTGAGATTTTAGACAGCAAGTTACCGTCTTTCCATTAGATTCCAGAAGAAAACCAAACCTTTTCCACATCATCCCTAAACCTTCAGAAGAAAACTGCACCCTTCTACAGAACCACTGTTTCAACTAAACCACATCTGCCACTGCAAGAAGACTGTAGCCACCATTTAATGGGACTGCTACCAACACCCTGGCTGACTGACAGGGTGTCAAGTTGTATTCTGACTCTGTCAAAGTTGAGATTGTTCTTTATAATACTGCATTTCTATTTTAATTTTCCTAATAAAAAACTGTTACTCCTAATTCCCATATCTTTGCCTAAAAGCCCCTTAATTTCAAAATTATAATAATAATTTGGAGGAAGAGGATTTACATTCTCCATTTAAAAAAAAAGCTTCTGCCTTTATTGGCAGACACCTGTCCTTCAAACCAAAACAGCCTTCAGTTTTCCATTTCAGGCTCATCCTTCTAGGGATTCTTTGGCTTTATAATTTCCAGTTTGTGCCCAGCATTATGATTTGGAAGGAGATCTAAGTGTCTGCTCCTTAGATCTCCTAGAGAATAGAACCTGAAATTCTTCACAGATGAGCCTTTGTAGGGACCATCTGTTTGCTTGGGTGGTGGATGAGTAACCTCATCTCTCTCTCTTTCTCCCCATCTTTCATGTTCTGACTGAAAATTGTTATTTATGCTTTAGTGTGATCTTTCTGCCACTTCTACTCTTTTATTCCTTTTTAAAAATAAAGTAATTTTATTAGATCTCTTTCATTTCTTCATGGGAAAAAAACAGGTCCAAGATGTACAGGCAGTGTAAATTCTTCTTATTGTTTTGCATCACATCCGGAAGTTTATGAATTGCCACTTGACCAGTTTGCAAGTGTCTGTACCTCAGCTTGAGAAAGGTGCCAGTTTTTCTCAGAAATTGTTATCAAAATAAGGCTCAGGTTGCTCACACTGTGCCGGCTCAATTCACAAATTTTAAGGCCAGAGGAAATCACTCCATTTTTTATGTGGCTAATTTTCTGCAAAGGCTCTTTTCAGTGGAGAATTTTTTCTTCTCTTTTGTTTACTTGAGTGTTTTCATCAGAATCCCACAGGACCACTTTGGCAGAATTGGGCCCAGATTATAGTTGCTGTCTAAAATGAATCAATCAAGGCTCTGACAAAAAAATAATTACTTAACAGATTAATTGCTTTTAATAAAG